>NC_139392.1:9180000-9805000 GCF_054392235.1 Sus scrofa | reverse complement strand
CCAGCAGATGCTATGGTGTCTTCCTCAGACAGTGGCTTGCTGCTCCCAAGGTCTGCCCACCAGGCTCTCTGCAAAGCAGACAGAGTTCCCTCCCAAGAGGTACTTCCTGCTCTGCATGTTTGTTTTGAAGACGTGGGGTTCACTAAGTACAGGGGACCAGAAAAAGAGCGAGGTACCAAGCCGTTGTGTGAGAAATGAAATGCAGCCCCAGGCAGCGCAGAAAAGAGGGAAGGGGAGATCTTCAGAGTTTCCAAGGTCAATGCCAGTGTCATACCATCTTCTGAATCAGTTTAAGCAAATTCCCTAAAGTTAGGCCACTGGGCAAAAGACCCCAAGGTCTTTCTTGGGGGGAAAAACCGTAACTGCCCAGTTACCCCTTTTCTGTATTTAAATGATGGAGATGGTGAGCAGGGACTCAGAGGGGTGAAAGGGATGCCTTTTCTCCTTTTCCTTGAGAAGGTCATGGAGCCACCTGACCAACTGGGAGAAGGGCTGCTTGAGAATTTGTTGATAAGTAATCGTTTTCTTACCGTGTCCACTGAAATCGATGCAGAATGACTCCCTTCCACTGTTTCTCCAGATTTAAGTGTTTCTTCTAATAATGCATGATATTTGTATAGTGAAAAGTTTATGAAGTCACAAATTATTTCCTTTTTATAGCTGAATTAACTTAGCAAGGTGAATGAAGTGGCTTGTTCAGAGTAACACTGCTTGTTAACAAGTGTGCAGGAGAGTCTAGATGGAGTCTCCTGATAGCTAGATCTGGATTGATACTGCTTCTAAGAGATCCTGGTTGTGGAAGAAGGTTTGTATAGGGTAGGACTGAAGACCAAATGGCAAGAACTCTAGGAAGGGGATAAAAATAGCCCTGAGAATATTAGAAGAAACAACTTGTCATGTCTTTGTGTGTGCGTGTGTGTGTGCCATGTCTGTGGCTACAGGATGGTGCAAAGATTCTAACTTTGCCCTCAACCAAAAATGGAGGTCAGAGGTCAGGGATAGGAGGTGCCCCTGGGGGACCCACACAGAGGGCAGGTGAATTCCATCCCCCGCCCCAGTCCCTTTCCTCACTTAGGTCGGGCGGTGGAGTGGAAGGACATTCTCTAGTTCTCAGAAGATGGAGCTGCAGCAGCTCGAAGCAAAAGAGAAATGACCATGTACCTACAAACTTTGTTCCTGGTTATCTGTTGTCCCACGCACTTTGCCGTGTAATAGAAGCATGATCCCTGTCAGTAATATCATTGTAGACACGAAGGGATAACTAAAAATGGTCCAGAGAGTGGCTGGACGGTGCAACATTCCTTCATCAAAGCAATTAATACCCTTGGGATAAAACTGCATTGGTCTGATACCTTAAAGTAGGGTTTTTTGTTTTTTGGTTTTTTTTTTCCCCATTTGGAATGAAACTTTCTAAGTTATGTGAATAGTAGAAGGTGGATAAAGCTGTGTTGGTCGGATACTTAGTTAAAAGAGGGGTGTCTTTTTTTTCCCTCTGGAACGAAACCTCCTAAGTCGTGTGACCAGGAGAAGGTGGAAAGAATCTGTGCTGTGTTCTCATCCAAGCTTTGTTTGGCTAATGTCAGGTAGATACAATCCTCACTCGTTTCTGGGTAAGAGGGTGACGTCCTTGGTTTGGCTTAATTCTAAGACTATGACAGGGAAATTATGTATTTGATAATGGCTCTGAAATCTACAAGTTGATCTGGCATCAGTCCGCATGGACCATAGATTCCTGCTGGGAAGTTCATTCAAGCTATTGCTGAGGCTTCCAAAGTACAGTATGTGACTGGCAGAGTGAACACACTGGTGCCCTATACATGTCAGCTTTTTGTCCTCAAACCATCTTTAACCAGTTGCAGCGGCCAGCTAATATTTCAACATTATTTTTAGAATGTCAAACTCTGATCATCACATGGACAACAGATATTTTCAGCTGAAGGATGCATGCTTAACGTCAAAATGTTGTGTGCATGCTAGAGCTTTACTCTGTATTTCTCTCCGTTGGATTATTTAATAATCAATTTGAGTAAAGTTTCACTTTAATACTCCTAGAAATTAGAGGAAAATATTGCTTACATTCATTTGCTGTGTTACACAGACACAGTACACAGCCAAGGTAAAAGATAAAAGATCAATTCCTATGGATCTCAGAGTTTCAAGCTTTTAAAGCTGTGTTATAGAAACTTTGTAATTATTGTGGGTAATCTTGCAGAAAATTAAATGTTGAGTTTGCATATGTGAAGAAGTTTGGACTGTTTGGCTCACCATAGCTTGTTAGTGCTCAGCATTTCACCATCCCCATCAGGCTTTGGGTTTCAGTTCACTGCTAGTAAAATGCTATTTGTAGCATGAGTGAAATCCCCAGCAGGGCCCGCAGCATTTTATGTTTGAGACATATTTTAGAGAACTTGTGCCTGTTTCAAAATGGCGCTAGACCAGTGGTTCTCAGCTTGGGGCACTTTTGCCCCCTAAGGAATTATGTTTGAAGACATTTTTGATGCTTACAACTGGGAAGAGGATGCTATTGGGATCTCGTGAGTAGACACTGCTGATGCTGCTAAACATACAATGTACACAGCAGCGCCTCCACAATAAGGAATTATCCAACCCACAATGTCAACCCTGTTGCGATGGAGAAGCTTTGCGCTTCCAAGATTTAAAAGGTAAGGGAGAAAGTAGGTAGCTTAAATATTTTCAGATTTTTAAAAAAAAAAAAAAAAGTGGATGATTTCCTGGTTAGAATTTTCCCCATGGGATGTAGAATAAAGGTGAAAAAGACAAACAAGTCATATATTTAACGAGTCATATATTTGCTGTAAAAAATAATGGGAGTAGAATATACATGTGGTGGCCATTGAGCTACATAGGGCAGCCACCATCCCAACAATATCAATTGCAATGACTTATGTAGAGTTTACTGTGTATCAGGTACTTATGTAGAGCTTACTGCACACCAGGAACTGCCAGTTCTGGCTATCCAAGGATTCAGTTAATCCTTAATGCAGCTCCACTGAGGATGTACCACGCCTGTGCCCTTCAGTACTCAGACACTTCCGGGCTCAAGTCGGTCGGAACAAGGTGAGCTTCTGGCAGGAAGTGTAAGGAACAGAGCAATGGCTGCAGGGACAACAATACATTTGGAAAGAAGGCTTTATTGTTCTCAATGCCCCCAGTTGCTCAAGCTTTCATTCTACGGTGCTGTTGTTGCCAAAGTGCTTCTCTGGGAAACTAGGATTGCCATCATAAAGCAGGTTTATATTAGCTTCTAGTGGGAGGAAAAGGAAAAGGTTTTATAACACACTGCTTGCCAGTTCTTCACCTGGTTCCACGCCTGTCTTTTCCTCTCCAATAGCCATCCTCAACCAAACGGGTCTTCAGGTTGTATGTAAATGCCGAAGAAAGGCGTGTCCCCTGCAGCTCAGCCTTGTAACTTAGTAGGTGGGTGCTCACACGAGTGGCCGTCACTTCCTCTCTGGCTGCTGTCTGTCTCATCTCCAGAGTTTGCAGTGGGAATATGAGCTCCCTCTTTAAAATGCCATCACCGGGATGGATTTGATCCTCTCAAATCTCATGTTTCAAAGAAAAATAGGTAAAATTTCTCTAGGTGAGCCTCATGGGAGGTTCTCTAAGAACACACTGAACAATGGAATTTTCCCTTGGAAATGCCACATGGAAAGTCATATTCGCAGAGGGGATTTGTGGGGGAATTGGGAAGTTAGCTAGATTTGCTGCTTTCATACCTTCTAGGGGGTTCTGAGGCCAGGGAATTAAGTTTGTCGTAGCTGGAATCTTACTTTGCCAAAGTGTGGCCTATTGTATTAAACCTCAGTTGCCATGAAAAAACCGGAAAGGAAGCTATAGCACAAATAACTAAAGATATGTCAGTGTTCTGAGCATCAGTATTTGTGGGGCACTAAATACTGTTTATCTTTCTAGTAGCAGTTGGACACCTCTGCATTTTTCTTACTATACAATGCCTTCCTGTTGGTACTGGAGTTGGGGAAGAGAGGCACTCTAGTGCTTGAGGTCTTCAGTGTCATGCTTTCTTCTTTCTTCCTGACAACCCCAAGTAGCACACGGTAAGAGTATATTCAAGTTGGAGAAGACTGGCATGCTTGGGGTAGAGAGTTGGAAAGAAAGAAGGCCAATCCCCCTGTTGCTGATCCCCTTCTGTTTCAAAGAACAGTCACCATTCATTTGTTCAGAGCAGGCTTCTCTGTGCCTCCAGGCTGATTCTTCCACGCAACTCATAGTCTGTTTGTTCAAGTTCCCCTAACACGTATAAGGAATGCCCGCGATTTGGAGAACTTCTCCTCTTCCTCTGCCCATGGGAGTCGCTGCCCTTTCCCAAGCTCCTGGCCACTCTTCTGTGGAGGAAAGGCCTGGGTCCGTCTGACATGCAGGCCCGGATCAGGAGAGTCTGTAGCTCCTTAGAGACGTCTGCCTGCGCTGGTCTGTGGTTCATTGCTGGGACCATCTGGGTTCTGCACCTGACTTTGCCGTTGACTTATTAGCTTGTGACCTTGAGGCAAATTACCATTGCTGGAGTTCCCTTCATGGCTCAGCGGTTGATGTACCTGACTAGGATCCATGAGGATGCGGGTTCGATCCCTGGCCTCGCTATGAGCTGTGGTGTAGGTCGCAGATGAGACTCAGATCCCACATGGCTGCAGATATGGTGCAGGCTGGCAGCTGTAGCTCCGATTAGACCCCTAGCCTGGGAACCTCCATATGCCAGGGGTGTGGCCCTAAAATAGCAAAAAAAAAAAAAAAAAAAAAAAAATTAAAAATTACCATTGCTAAGTTTCCATGACTGTAAAATGGATCTCATATGTGTGTGTGTGTGTGTGTGTATTTACATATGGATGTATATTGAAGATTACATGATGTAAAATATACAAAGCACAAAATGTAATAGAGGTTTGGGGGATGATGCTATTAATTACTAGGGTACATACTACTGTACATACTACTGTAGGAACTATTGGAGTCTTGAGAAATTGGACTCACTCAGTACTTAGCTTTCGAAAACAGTCTGAGGACTACAGACTTTTGACTCACCCCCGTACTCCTTTAAATGCAGATCCCAAGCCTCTAGCCTGGTGTTTGAAATAGGACTCTCTAGAGGGTGGGCTCCGGCGACTTGTATTTTTAGAAACACCTCCTGTGATCCCAGCAGCCTTCCGAGTTTGAGCAGCGCTGGGTTCGTCCACATCCTTTGCCCGCTCTGTGTCCCCCTTCCCCTCCGGCCGTAGAGAGACATCTAGAAACTTTAACTCTTCCAGGTGAAGGCTCTTCTCCCTGGGCGGAGTCTGCCTTGGCGCGAATGAACTCACTTCCCCCGTGTGGAAGCTGGTCCTTTTTATGATGGGGCCCCACGTGGTTGAGTCACGTAAATGGTGTGAGAATGAGGATGGAGCAGAGCCTGTGAGATCATTAACAGGTGTGAGGAGGTTGGAGGCTGAGCCCTCCGGTGAGGGGCCCGCACCGGCCGTGGGCATGCTTCAAAGCGCGGAGCTGGTGTGCTGCCCTGACTTAGTGCTCTGTGCTGTGGGTAGAGCTTTGACCACCACCTCTCTACCCAGACACAGTTCCTTCACAGTTGGGGAGAGCAGGAGATGGCTGTTCCGTTGCCAGCTTCCTAAAATGCTTTTGAGAGTCAGCTGGGTTTTGCTTAGTCCTCTTCTGCTCTTGGATTAAATATAAAAATAACTATGTAAAGCATATCCACCCTCTTTTCCCTGTCTGCTGAAACGGCAATCTGCTTTTTCTAGAACCCATTAGAGAAGGAGGAGGAGAGGAAGGGGAAAGACATGTAAAACCCCCCATCCCCACCTCAGAGCTGCTTCTAGACAGGATTCTGCTGATAGATCTCAGCTGAGGGAGAGCAGAGCTGGTTGCCCGGGGACCTGCCTGGTTAAGGGTTAATTAAGCAGCCGTGAGCCTGTGCTTTCTCGCCCCATCCTTCCTCCCCCATCCTTCCTCCCTTCCCTTTGTAGCCATGTTAGTTTTAATCGACATCCCCACCAGAAGTCCGGAAGGGAAAGAAATACAGCCTAAACCTGGTGATGTTTTCATTTCTAAGCCATAAAAGTGTTTGATGTTAAGAAACATTTGAAACTATGGACCAGAGGGAGGTATTTGTCGCTACCTGGTTTTTGCTGCTCCAAACCAGCCTCGTCCCTGTGACCACAAAAACAGTAGCACCGGTTTGCAGCAGCTTTCCAAAGAGAAGGACTTCAATCTCCAACCTTCTCCTTTGATTGTAGTTCCGGAGAACAGATTTTCTCTGCCAGGTGTTGCTTTAATTTTCTACCTCCTTACGAGGAGTGATTTTTTTGCGTGTGTGTTTGTGTCCTTGAACGGGGGGCATGATTGTGGAGCTGCCTGGATCTGTTGACTTTCCTGCCACGGGTGTGATCTAAAGAAAGAAGATGCCTCATCCCCCTCGCTGTCCGGAAATGGAATGCCGTGCCCTGTGCTTGAGCACCAAGATGTGGTCTGCTGGTGAAAAGCTAGGCAGAGACCTCGGCAGAGACCAGGGGAGAAATTGATCAGCTTTGCCCTCCGCTCCCCGCCCCCCCTTGTAAGAGTCTCTCAGACTGGATGCCCCAGCTTTCCAAACATGGTCATTTTCAAGATAAAAAAATGCTGGGGGGAGAGTACCAGAGCATCTTGCAAAACCAGCCGCAGCGGCATCCTGCGTGACGGTCCAAATATTAATACAAATAGAATTAATTCGCACGCCAGGGGTGTCTCAGGAATCCATTTTATGTTGGCACTGCACTTGGGCTTGAGGTTTTTTTTCTTGCCACCCCGTGACTGCCCGAGTTGAAAAATGTTTGCTAAAGAAGGCAGCACGGCGCTGCGCCCCCATCTACAAATTCGCTCAAACGAATTCATTGACTCACCCTGGATTTTAACTAGTAGCAAGCAGAGGTTAAAAAGTAAATGGCTCTTTCATGTTCTGGGTGAGCGGGGAGACTGTTACCAAGGTCCCACCTGGCATTTCACGCTTATTTTATTTGGGGGAAAGAGCCAAGATGATGCAGTTATCATTAGCAGGTTCTCTAAGGACATGCTTCCTTAGTTCATTAAGGATTAGGGTTTAAAATACATCTGATGTGTAGATTCATAGAAGCGCATGCCAATTCCTTGTATCTTGTGTTAGATTTAGTTTGGGGCTCAAGCCAGACTTTGCTGTGGCTTTTGAGTTCTCCCAGCCTTGTCTTTCTTTTCCTGCAGTGAATTTAATAAAGAAACTATCTTACAGTAATAATTCCAACGAGCCCTGGACATTCCTTTGGGGGAAGAGGACTGACCTTTTCCTGTTTTTAATAAAACCTCTGTGAATTTGGGCTTGGCTTTTCTGCCGTCCTATGTCACCGTCTTTTTATTCCATAGTTAAGGGTGGGGTGAGCCCACTTCTTCCCTCTGAATCACAAGTGTGTGTGCAGTCCTGGACTCTTAGAATATGCATATGCCTATTACACTTGGTTCTTTCTCACACGCATTTGGCTACTTCTATTTTTATATTATCTCCTTTTTTTCCTTGTTGATAGATTTTGGCTTTTAGTTGTGACTCAGTTACCCCACCTATTTCTGAAAGACCTGGGAAGGAGTGCTTTTGTGATATGGGGTTGAATTATGCTCTGTTGATTGGTAACTGTGACACTGGCAGTTTTAAAAACTTCTTTTTTTGTCTTTGTCCTGAACAAGGAGCATTTTACACCTTATTAACTCCTAAAAAAAAAAATCCTACTGGGTGGATAATTTGGAATGGAAGAATTTAAGACCTTTTTTGGGGGGAAAAACCATATCCACAAAAATATCTCTTATGATTATTCTTTTTTTTTTTCTTTTTTCTTTTTTGCCTTTTCTAGGGCCGGTCCTGTGGCATATGGAGGTTCCCAGGCTAGGGGTCCAATCGGAGCTGTAGCTGCCGGCCTACGCCAGAGCCACAGCAACACCAGATCCGAGCTGTGTCTGCGACCTACACCACAGCTCACGGCAACGCTGGATCCTTAACCCACTGAGCAAGGCCAGGGATGGAGCCCGCAACCTCATGGTTCCTAGTCGGACTCGTTAACCACTGAGCCAGGTCGGGAACTCCTTGATTATTCCTTATCGTCACTAAAAAACATTTGGCATATGAAATAGAATAGCCTCTCCATGAATGTTTGATATATTTGAATATATAGCTAGTCAGTAGATAAGCTATTGAATCATGAGTATGAAATGATCATTTCTAAGGAATATATTCTCCACGGTCTCAAAACGATACCTGTACATTTGGGTTTTGTAGTCACTTATGATGGAGCATGATAATGTGTGAAAATAGAACTTTTTCAATTTTTGAAATTAAAACTTAATGTGTATTTGTCTTACATGTCTTCAGGCATACCCAGAGACATCTATTCCCTTGTGTCTGTCTAGTGTTCAGTGTCTTTTAGATTTTCCAACTCAGAGCTAAGTCCTAGCACATTCCTAAGTCCTAGCGTATTCCTTGAGAGGTGGCATAATTTAGATGCTTAAAAAGGAGAAAAAAAAATCTCTGGATAAAGGTAACGTATATGACACAGCAAGGAGGTTTCTGTTAAATCTCAGTAAACAGGGTTCTACTCACAATTACGTTACTGGCCCAGCCCTCGTCAGCCACGTAGGACCACGATTGTACGGCCAGGGTTTATTTTGCTTCGTCTTTCTTTCGCTCCCTCAGCTGAATTGTACAAGTAGGAGAATCCAGTAAATGATGGAGACGTTAAGAAGTTCAGAGGGAGGGAAATCACTGGACTCGTAAAAACCTGTGAGTGGCCGACAGTCCCTTCGCATTAAATAATCTGTTGATCTTCACAGCGGGACCTCAGTCATCCGTTCCTCGCACTCTTCTCCACTTCAGCCACCTGCTCTGCGTAGCCGTCTCGTGGCGAGAAACTCCGTCTTCTTTTAAAGAAAACCGTTTTTATTATAAAGCCCCAAGAGAGAAAACAACATGATTCAAATGCATGTCCTGATGCTCTTATGATTATGTATTGCAGATATAGTGTGTAAGATATGTGTGTACAGATATCTGTGTACATGTGCACTGTATAGAGTGTGTGTACACACGTGTGTATACATATGCATACCGGCTGGGATAAGAAGTGATAGAATGTACCTCACCCAATCACAGACCTTTCTACCCCTACAAGTAACCACTATCCATTAATAACAGTCACTTCATTGTATTTTTAGAAACACGTTTGTCACCCAGTGGGCATCCGCAAACACTATGTTTAGCCTTGTCCATTAAAAAAAAATCGATATACCTTTACGTCTTTTTTAATCTGTAAAGTTCCTCCTTGATCTCTTTCATTTCCTTACCATTTATCAATTGAAGAACTTGGGCTGTGTGACCTATAGAATTTTCCTGCGCCTTAGTTGTCTCGACTGCACACATGCACAGTGCCTTCAACGAGTTCCTCGGCCCCTGTCTGTCCTGCAGATTGGCATCCAGAGACTGGGTGACACTCAGCTTTGATCCCTTTGGCTAGGCTCTAGGTGGTGGTTGGCAAGGCCGCAGTTGTTATTGAAGCTCAGATTGTCCCACTTTAGCCAGTGGGGAACCTCTTCGAGTTGTGTTTTGGGTCCTTTTGCCGTGGCTTCAAAAGCCTTTGATAACGTTCCTGCTCTCTGGTCATTCCAGATATTCCAGGCTCGTCTTGTATATTTCCTGCGCTAGGTCTGGAATCAGCCCTTTGTCCAAGAAGCCCTAGTTTCTTTCAGTCTGAGTGTTTGGGAAGCTCATTGCTGCTGGGTTGGTCATTGTTTCCTAACCCTTTGTGAAGGACAGGATTGGGGATCTACTTCATCCATCTGTCTGTCCATCTATCTGTCTGTCTGTCTATCTATCTCTCACTCATAAAAATTAAAGGTTATTTCGTAGTTTATTTTACTACATACTTTATGAACTTATGAGTTCATATGGATGCTCTAATTCAAATTTGGGATTATGGAGTATTACTGAATCCCTTCTGTGTTACATTTATATATCCTTCCTTTTCCCAGAATGTTGATTCTTAAGGACACAGTGGAATAATAACATTAGAACATCACAGAATTACTCATTTGTTTTATCTCTTTTTTATGATTTTTAAGAGTTAAAATCTTGTTAATGTACAATGTTGTGTTACTTTGAAGAGTTTACAGCGTTGTGTTATTTTCATGTGCCCAACAAAATGACTTAGTTATACACATGTATTCTCTCTCAGATTCTTTTCCATTGTAAGCTACTCTAAGATGTTGATGTTATTACAAGATACAGAGTTCCCCGTGCTATATAGTAAGTCCTTATTGTTTATGTCTTTTATATGTAGTAGTGTGTACCTGTTAATCCCAAGCTCTTCATTTATCCCTCCCTCTTCAGTATCCATAAGTTTGCTTTCTATGCCTGTGCGTCTGTTTCTGTTTTGTAAATAAGTTCATTAGTTATTTCTATTATGAAGTGCACAATAGTCTCAGGAGAATAATACTAATACTAGTGCCTCTGTAGTTATTGAAAATATTAAAACTTTTTCTGGGGGGCATATGATTGCCCACTCCCCCCAAATCCTTCCTCATTTTTAAATAATTATGCCGTACCTACTATGTCAGGGCATATAGCCATTATATAGTCTACTCTCTGCTTCTTAGCCTCTTTCCGGGCTTCTATAACTAACTACATATTTTAAGATTCACCACTAGTCCCTATGTTGATGGCCTTTCTAATTGTTTTGATTGCCTGGAACTTATTTTCTAGTATGTTCTTCAGAAAGGAGTCATGGGAACAATGGTTTTTTTTTTTTTTTTTCAGTTTTGCCTGTATCTGTAACAGTTTGTTTGAACACTTTATACTTGCAAGTCAGTTTTGCTGAATATAAAATTATTTTCTTTTATTTAGTATATCAAATAGACAACTCTCCTTTCTTCTGGCCTAAAGCATTGCTTTAGAAAAATCTGATGATAAATTTTAATTTTCTTTACACTATAAATCATGTACTCTTTTTTTTTTTTTTTTTTTTTTTTGGTCTTTTTGCTTTTTCTAGGGCCGCTCCCGTGGCATATGGAGGTTCCCAGGCTAGGGGTCCAATCGGAGCTGTAGCTGCCGGCCTACACCAGAGCCACAGCAACACCAGATCCGAGCCGCATCTGCAACCTACACTACAGCTCACGGCAACGCCAGATCCTTAACCCACTGAGCAAAGCCAGGGATCGAACCCGCAACCTCATGGTTCCTAGTCAGATTCGTTAACCCCTGAGCCAGGACGGGAACTCCAATCATGTACTCTTTTTGCCTAAACACCCAAAGTGTTTTATTAGAATATGTCTTGGGGTTGTTTTTCTTGGGGGGGGTGGTGATCAGTATTGTCAGGTACAATATATCATTTTTAATGTCATTTCGAGGTTTTTTTTTAATGTCCTTTGCTTTTTATTTGTGACTTGCTTACCTGTTCTCCAACAATACATTTCTTATTTTATTTTATTTCTTTTAAAATTATTATTTAATATTATTATATTTTAATATTTATTATTATATTTCAAAATTTTTTCCTGAATTATAGTTATTAACATTTGTTATGTTTCCTTGCCTCAGTGTCTTCTTCAGAATCTCTTGTTTATCTATATGTTCAATTTTCTTTGCCTATCTTTAATATTTGTGTCTTTCTCTTCAAATATTTTTATCTTTTTTTTTTCTTTGTTAGCTTCCCCCTTTTACCTTTTATATTTATTAAGGGGTTATCCATTATATATTTCTCCTAGTTTAATTGGCATTTATGAAATAATTTTTTTATTTTTCAGTTCCTTTCTGAGTCCTGTCATCATATTTATGAGTTCTTCTAACCTGATCATGGTGTTCTTGTGTATTTTATATCATTTCTTAATATCCTTATGCTTATTTTGAAATGACAGATTATAGTTCTGGTCTAGTCTCTGAGAATGTCTTTCCAGCATGCTTTTATTGTCTTCAGGAATTTTTGTCTGCTCCTTATTCTTTTTTATAATTGTAATAACTTTGTATGGGATTTGACCACGATACTTTTCCTTTGTTCATTTTTATGTGACATTAATTTTCCTGTCCTTTTAGAATGAGGTAGAGTTCAAAAAGTCTCCCTACCTTTACAGAGCCTTTGGTTGTGTGTGTGTGTGTAGTGTTCATGTTGAAACAGTATGGTAGATTGCTTTCTGGGAGTCTCTGCTGCTCTTCCTGCCCCCACTTTGTTCTTTCTTGCAGAGCTCTTGTTCCATACTGCTCAAGTTTGATGCCACTTGTAGCCATGTCTCATCAATGGGTCTTACTCTGGAAGGCAGCTCATGGGGACTACAGTGCTGTATTCTTTTCAGTCCTACTTACCGTGGGCCCTTGCACTTGGGTGTTAAAAAGGACAACCCCCCTGCCAGTTATAGCTGTTGTTCCAAATTGGCCCACTGAGCTTGCTAGTGCATACTTGTAGCTATTGTAGGATTTGCCTGTTCTCAGACCCATCATTTCCTTTTTCCTCTCATCTAGACGCCGATTCCATGTAGGATTTGTGACTATTGGTAGTTTATGCCTTTAACATGTTTGGGATTCATGAGGAAATTCCATCTCCTAGTTTTGTTTTAGATGTTGCCCATGAGTTTAGGTTTTGTTGCTTAGTTGTTCTATTTTTATAGTATTCAGAGGATTGAATTGGCTTCCAGCATCTTCTGGGATTCTCTCTCCTGCATAGTTTAAATAGTGCCCCATATGATTAGCAGCATGTATTTGAGAAACAACAACTCAGTAAAGGGGGCTAGAATTCCCAAAGGGCTTTCTTCTAGGCAAGCTAACTAGCCCCACAGGGTGTAACCCATGCATGCAATTTCAGAGATTCCATGTATGCTAGGAAACTTAGCTACTCAGCCCAGAAATGGGAGGAAAAAAGTCCTGCATAGTTTTATTTTTGTTTTGGTATTAATTCAGCTTTTCTTCCTTTCATTAAACCTAGACATCTTTCAAAAACAACCATGGTGACTTATAACCATAGTTATGAAAGATAAAATATAATAATATCTGATTGAGGGCATTAGTTAAAGTAGACTAACTGCTGAAACAAGCACTCTAACCATCGTGGCGTCTTAACAAGTTAGACTGTGGCCTAAATGATTTAGGCCTCATTTAGACCACAGTCTAACTTGCGTTGGAGGCTGGGGTGAGTTGAGTGCTCTGTTCCACATAGTAATTCAGGGACCCAGGACCATCCTCAAGGGCTTCAGAGTCTGAAGCACTGGAAGACTGAGAATATAGAATGTCTCAAGGGAGGATTTTAGGGACCAAGGATGTCACACATCATTTCTGGGCCCAGTTTATTCATGGAGAACTATATGACAGCAAGGGAAGCTGGGAAAGAGAGTGTAACTGTGTGCCCAGGAAGAAAAAGGAATGAGGTTTTGTAAGCTTAGGGTCTGCCATGGTGAGGAAATGGAGAAAGAGAAGAATAAGGAAAAATGTATCAGAATAGGGAGGCCCTTTCAGTAAGGAATAATAGTAACCTGGATATAGGGAAGAATTTGTTGGCTTTGGAAACCTGAAATACATGTGGTATGCTTGGAGCGTCAGATGAAGTCAGACAAGAAGGCTGTTTTAGCCTCCTCTGAAGGGCTTGCCTATTGCCCAAGTATTCTAAACCTCCTCCTGCATGAGAAATAGGGACCCTGCTATTGGCTGTTGGTAAGCAAGAAAGCACCATAATCCAATCTGTGTTTTTGAAAGAGAATTCTGGCCCCCAACCACTACCAGAAAGGCCTCTGAAATTGAAGAAGAAACCAATTTTCCGAACCTTTCCTGATCGCGCGCCTAGTTCTCAATACCCAGGAAAAACTGACTTCACCTCTGCCTGTGCCCATCTAAATCATGCTTACTTGGTAGGCTTCCATTAACGTACGACAGTCACAACCAGAGGCTGCAGTGAGTTCTATAAATTCAGACTGGAAATGTAATTTCAGATCTCACTGGGCCTGTGTTGTTTCAGTGATATGATAATCAATGACTGTAGCTCCCTTTGAAGCTCATAGAGTGACCTCTTTTGACATTGATTTCTCATCTGTTTTTTTTTCTCTGACCTTTTTTCACCTCCTATGTCTCTTTATTTGCGAAGGCATAGTATTTTATTGCCAGGCACCCTTATAATAACCACAGTAGCCATACATTTCGCTTTGTTCAGATCATTACTACCTAAATAGACGCTCTTGTGGCAAGATCTAGTCCTAGGAACCCATGTTGCAAAGCTCTTCGAAGGAGATGGTTTTTCTTCCTTTAGAAGGTACCAGAGTGAGCTGTTGAGTAGTCTTCTTTGCTCAGGCTGGAGTCTAGGAAGATTGCTACATGATCTTATGTTCTTACTTTTGGAGTAGGGACCCGAATTGAGAAAACCAGAGAAAATGGTCTCAAGTATATGATATCAGACTTCACCTGGTATTTCTAATGCATTACTTAGCATGTCTTGCTAGAAGCGCGTTGGAGGTTGAAGGCAAAGATACATAAAATGTGCGCCTTCCTCAGAGAAGGGCGTGGGTTCTCCGGTATTTCTGCTCCCCCCAGCGTGACCTTTAGAAGAGAATGTGATCGATAACCTACTGGATCATCTCTTGTCTGGCTGTCAAGAAGGTCCAGGAAGGAGACACAGAGGGAGGTTGATGCAAGCCCCTGCAATGGCTAAGTGCACGCTGAGTAGAGAAATACTCATGCTTTTTCAATCATTTCCAGAAGGTTCCTAAGTACCTGATGTGTGATGAGCTTTTTCACTTGGGGCATCTGCTGTCTCTGCCGAGCTCAACATTCCAGAGAGGTTATTTTTTTTTCCCCCCGAGTTCAAAACTGAACATGTCAGCAGCGAGCAGCCACCCAGCTTTATGACGAATGCCACGGCTGACAACTTCACAGCTGCCAAGGAATTGGCTGAGCCTTTCTTGTAAAGCAGCACCATACAGGAGAGACGTGCCATTGGTTCTCACCCTGGAATTCCCAGATGTCCTCACCCTGGGAAAACATGCCAGCCTCTCCTTACAGGGTTGTCCAGTGTCTGGTGGTAATGACCATGGCTGGTAGCTCTTGAAAGGGTACAAGGGGACTCTTCTTCTGTACTATCAGAGTAAAAAACAAACAAACAAACAATACAACACAAAACGACCACCCTGTTTTTGGAACGAGGCCATTAACTTATTGATCATGCTGCTCGGATTGTTTGAAACCAAAGAGATCATTGAGGGAGCACATATAAATGTTTTGTTTTACTATTTATTCGTGAAGAATTCTAATAATTCTATAGACGTCTAATGACTAGAATAAGAATCACATAATTTTTCTATACTATTTTGAGGTTTGCAGGGGCAGCTCTTTTAAGATGTGTCATTTTGATGTGATGAAGGAGAAATGAAGGCAGGACGATGACAGAAAAGTGCCTCCTGAGCCCCATGATCATTTTCAGGAGGCCCATTTATTTTCATCAGAAATCCTATAATATGCCAGAGCCCTCTTAGTGATTACGGATGATTAGTCCTTGGACTCTGGCTGGAAGATAGAAGATTCCTTAACCAAGTGCCCTGGGTCGTCTCCGAGAAACGATGTGAGGAATGTCCTGCTGTGGTTACCTAGCCCATCAACCAGATTGCGGTCCCTCATTATCCCCCGTCCCAATGAGAAGGGAGAGAGACACCGTTCTCTTCTAAAAGTGCTTATTTGGTCCCTGCCCCGCAGTTGCCCTTTAGTCGAGAAATGTCTAGGAAAGTCCAGCCAGGTCAAGGGGAGCGTCTGGTGGATCGGAAGTGCTCCTGCATCCATTGTTAGAAAGGTTCTCCCGCACCTGGTCCTGAACGTCGAGCTCTCGCTGGCTTCATTTTAGAAAGATGGAGAGGGAGACGTGCGAGCGTTCGAACATGAATGTGACGTCTGGGTATTCCTCAGGTTGTAACCAGGAATTCATCTGGAATCGTGTACAGAGGGAGACGATGTTGATGCTGATGTGTTCAGTCACTATGAAATCTGCCCCAGCATCCGCTTCAGGGTTGCCCCGCGTGCCTTTGCATTTGCACAGGTCATTTTCTGTTCTGCATCTTCAAGTCGATCTGCGTTGCATCACCCCCAGTTCCTTCTTTGGCACTTCCTCCGAAGTTGCCTGATCACTTTCCTCAGAGTTACAAAATTCAATCTTAGAATGCAAGGTGTGTTTCCATTTCACACCCTTAGCATGTCTTCCTGGGCCCCTTGAAATGCTTCTCATGGGAAATGACTCCCAAACGGTTTCGTTGTTATCATCATAGAACTTTCAAGTACTTTGATACATGGGAGATAAGACTCAGGGTGGGTTCCCCTGCTTTCACGTAATCCCACTTGGCTGTTTAAAAGTACAGTCAGTAGGTGACCCAGCATCTTCTTTCTTGGGGCAGCTCCAGTCCCATAAGACTCTTCTTTTCTCTCTCTCTCTTTCTTTCACCTCTTAATACGCAATGGCAGTGACTGTTCTAAAAACACAAGGATGGCCCCTGCCAGTGGGCATGCATTGACTCATAATCATTGCCCTTTTAATTTGAGGCTCTAGCAGATGGAAAGTTATTTGGATGTTGCAGTCACAGCAAAAATAATGTTGGCGTCCTCTCAGCTTTTGCCTGGAGAAGCCCAAGAGCCTGTTTCTTATAATTAGAAGGTGCGTGTGAATTTGAGACGTAGCAGCGTCAGCCATTGTAAGCATGAACTGATTCACCTTTTAGAAGTGACAGGTGAAGAATAAGCCCAAGGTTGCCTGGAGCTTTCTTTAGGATAATACCCAAAGGGAAACCCTTGAAGGTTCAAGCCCAGAATTATCAACATAGCCTAGTCTTTCCTGTCCCTCCCCCACCCCCCATTATTCATTCTGTTCCCTCCTGTCTCAGAACCACCTGAGGACATGAAACTGCTGACTTCAGCATCTTGGCCAGTGCAGAGCTCTTAGATCCTAGATGTGAAATGAGGAGGAAAAAAAGTCTTTCACAAAACCTTTCTTCCAGAATTTCATTTCTCCCTTTGTCAAGCCTGTGTGCCCGCCTTTAAAGAATTTCTCTCTTCTACCACGCTGTCTATTCTGTGCACTGATTCTTTCCCACACCTGATGGCCAAAGCAGTGTTCCTTGGCCTGAGCAGTCATTTTAAATGGCATTTATTTTTATCATTTGGAGCCCTAGAAAGGTCTTCTAAAAGCAGACCCAGACACTCAAGTCCTAGTGACACAGGGAGAGAGCTATGACTTTCCCTAGAGTTTTGATTATTAGTTGAGTGATTTATTTTGGTGGGAGTCCCATCAGCTGGGACCACTTATTAACAAGTGAATTGGGGACAAACCGTCACTAATGGAACAGAAGAGAAGATGTGACTGATGGACCCATATCTATGTTTGGGCCCTGGAGATCCTGCTCTTCCAACCTCAGGTCATTCTGACACTGTTGGTTTTTGGAAACTGGCATTTCTTTCTTTGATCTGCAGTCACCTGCCTCTCTATGGAGTTTCCTTTGGACCGAAGGAGATGGTTTTTTCTGCCAAGCAGCTTCCAGATGAGGAATATCTGAAATATCGTAGGTGGGATATCTGGCCACCCCTGCCTCCCCGTTCTTCAAAGTTGAGTTGGCCTCAGATTACCTATGACCTTAGATGATAAAGTTTCCCAGGCTATGTGGTCTCTCCCATGTAATAGAAAATAATGTCTTTTGCTGGGAAGGGGGAAGGGCTATATTTTATCATGATCTTTCTCATGTGTAGCCTAATTTTTGTTGAATTGCATCTAGTTTTACTACTTCAGCAACTTTCCTGGGCCAGAGAATTCACTGGTGAAGCTGTGTTGCCAGTAGTATTGTCTCGCGCCCTGGCTGAGACATCTTGGCAAGTCACTGCAGATGGGCTCCAGGGGTCCAGGTCAGAGGCACTCATTGGTATGATTGCTTCTCATAAGGGTCTTTGGCATCCCAGTTGTTAAATTCCCCTGAAAGGGCTTCACGCTCCTCTGACTCACAGTGAAGTTTGCTCCATGTGGAAAAGGCCGTAAACCTTCTGATGGGACACTTTCCCATATTTCTCCTGTTCTTGGTCAGTTTGCTTCCTTTACTTGTTCAGAATGATGCCACCTCTTTACAGGAACCTACAGTCTTTTCAAACGGGAAGAAGAGAAGGCCTTTTCCTTTCCACATAGTTGTCCCCAGTGGGAGCAGAGAAGGCCAGGCTTTCCTTTTCTGCCCCATTCTGGCTCCTTTTCGTTGCTTGTGGTCTCCTCCTTCTGGCTCCCAGAACAGCTGCTGTTGACTTCTCACCAGTGGCACTGGCTGGTCTCCCTGGATTGGGACCAGCTCTAGTGCAGCCTGTGGCAGGAGAAAAAGGTGCTCCGAGCATCCAACACAGGGAAGACTCATTTTGTTATTTTTGGCCATGCCTGCAGTGTGGAAGTTCCTGGGCCAGGAATCAAACCCTTGCCACAGCAGTGACAATGCTGGATCCCTAACCTGCTGAGCCATCAGTGAGCTCCCGGGGGGAAGACTCCTTACTTCACCTCTGATCTTCTTGATTGGGCTGATGGTTGCACCTGTCGTTTTCTTTTTCTCTCCTTGGCTGTCTTGCGGCCTTATCGCCTCCTCTGCGGAAACTCAACATTTCTTCCCATGATAAGACTGGTATTTCTCTCCTCCTCCAAGAAGCCTTACTTTCTTTTTTGGTCTTCCTAGAAACATGATTCTTGGTTCTGTGATTCCCTGGAATCACCATGAATCAGCACTTACCAAATGATTTCTTGCTGGTATGCATTCTTTGAGATGAAGAAACATGTTCCCAGGTAGATAAGTTTAGGAAAATGTGCAAACTCTATTCCTGCTTCTCAGAGTTTACAAGAGCCTAGTAAAGGCTCTGAGAATTCCTGCAGTCGGGAAATGAGGTTTTGTTTTGTTTTGTTTTGTTTTGTTTTGTTTTTTTGATGTGTCATCTAGAATTTCACAGGGATAAAAATTCTGGTTAGAACGAACCTGCCCGAGGAAGCAAAAGTTAAATTCTGACTTAAATGAGGGGCAGAATTTGGAGTGAGGGAGGGATGTTGGCAGTAACATTCTGGGCTGAGGGAATGCAAGCTCAGGAAACTCTGAAGGCCCCTCTGCCTGGACAATAGTGGAGAAGGATTGAGAGAGGAGCTTGGTGAAGCAGAGCGCACAGGAGGGCCTGGTTGGGAAGGACGTATGGGTCACATTAGGGATTTTGATCACTATGGAATGGACAAAGGAAAACCTTTGGGTATAATTGGAGATGGCTTGTCGAAAATCCACTCTGGCTGTAAGTTGGGAGTGCACAGGAGGAGAGCCAGAGTGTGTGAAAATTTACTCACACTCCAAGTTCCTCCTCCAGTGGGGAGCAGGAAATACATTATGTCTTAATCTCTTGCAGTTTTAAATCATTCTTTCCCATGAAATAGTCCCTTTCAGGTAACTGCTCAGAGTTACCCACCCAGCCTCCTTCTCCCCAAGATGGTGCAGGTGGAACGGAGCCTGGTACCCACCTTGGGGGTCTCTGGGTGCTCACCACTGCCCCCTGCAGGAGTGGCACGGCATGGTCCTCCTGGTCACTGCTGCCCTGCCTCCATCTGCGGCTCAGCTCGGCGCCTGGTGAACTCACTCGCTTCAATTTCTGCTTGGTTGGGGCCAGAGGAGCCTTTCTCTGCCTCATTTGCATCCTAGCTCTCTGGGCGTTGTTGCATCCTGACTGTGGGAAGTCTGGCTCTGGGTCCCACCTGGATTCTAGTATGATACACCCACCCCCAGCCCTGGTCCCTGGGAGGTTCCCCAGCCAACACCATCCTTGAGTGCCCTTATCCCTGCCCAGAGCACACAGGACCTTCTGCCTCCTTCTGTACTACACTGAAGACAGGGGAGCCACTGGGGAGCTGGACTCAGGCTGTCTCTCCACCTGGTCCATGCCCATCCTCCGCCTTTATCTTGCTGAGTTGCTCCAGGTTGGAGGTTGGGGAGCAGCTGCTAAGATGTTTCCAGGCCGGAAGTGGAGAAAAACTCTTTACTTGTCGACCCGCTCCTGCACTGCCACCCAGCGAAGCGGTCAAGACACATTTCTGGGTCTGCTCCTGCTACCTCTGCCCGTCTTCTTCCTCGTCTGCACCCTGGGCTGGAAAGGTGGCCTCACTCATTTCTCTAGCCCCATTTTGTATCCTCTCTCTCTCAGCCTGTCGTCAAACACTAAAGCCCAGGGTAAAAGCCGAAGATCTTACTATGGAATTGAGAATCCCCTTTCTTGTGCTCTGTAAGATTCCGTTTAGAGGCTTCTGTCTAGCGACCGCAGTCAGACACATGAGCTTGGAGACTCAAACTGTGTGCTTCTTGGTTGTTGTCATCTCCTTCCCCCCTCCCCAGTTGGAAAAATAAACATAGTTGTGGTTCAGCTGTAAAAATGGATAGGGGCAGAGGATTGCAATTCATTACATTGCTTGAATATTTAAAAAATATCCTCCCTGGTAAAAGTAGGAGCACGATCTGCTAAGAGAGATATTTGTTAACTTGGCCTTGGGTGATGACAGTGGGAACGGAGAGGAGTGAATGGGTTAGAAAAACACAGCAGGGTTGGTGGTATTTACTGCTGGGTGAAATAAGGTGAATTGCTCAGAGAGGAGGATCTCAGGTTTCTGGTTTGCATGGATGGATGGTGATGCCATTTACTGAGACACAGAACCGAATCGTTTAGGGGGACTGGTCCACTTTTGGATGTGGTCAATTCGAAGTGCCCGTGAGACCTTCGAGTAGAGATATCTAGTAATCAGTAGGATATGGAGATTTATAGCTCAAAAAGGGAGATGTCTCTAGGAAATCATGTCATATTCATAAGGTTGGTTGGTGGGTATGAAATTGGAAGGGTGATAACTAGATATTTATCAAATGATAAATAGTTGGATGCAGCCAACTCACTGTGGGCAGAGGTTTACCAATGAGACCAAGAGAGAAATGCGTTCATATACCCTTGCCATTGTACATCCCATCCTTCCTCACTCTCCTTTTCTGAAGGACACAGCTTTCACTTGTACGTTAATATATTCAGTCAGTTTACAGCAGATCTTACCAACTAGGGAAGAATTTCGTCTCTTTCCAATGAGGTTGCCTATCTCTGTTTGGATCCCATTCTGTGTTGCTCTTAAGATTTTACTCTCAAAAGTCATTTTATTTCGATATTACTATATTCCCCCAGTACCTGGAAAAATGTTGATAACTGATGAAGCTAGAAATACGGAGCTAAATAGATGTTTGGACTTCATCCTAAGGTAGGTGATGGAGAGCCATCGAGGGTTTCAAGCCAAGGAGTGAGTAACATAATTTGGGCGTTCTTCACTAGGATGGCTCCCTTTATGGAATGTTAGCAAGTTGACGCATCCATTCAATTCAGCACTTATTTATGGATCATCTCTTTTATATAAGATGCTGCGCTGGGTACTATGTGGGTATAAAATTAAAAGGTTAAAAAGAAAATGTTTCATCTATTATGCTGGTGTCCATTTCGGATATAGGTGGAAAAAGCTATAGCACTAATTTTAAGTCTGATTGGTAAAGGAAAGCACTGCTTGAGATATTAGTGGTTCCTGACATAAATCCTTTTAGTAAAGACATGTCTTTAACCCTTCTAGATGACAACAAGCTCCAAGGACAGCATCTTTTCCTCTTTTTTTTTATTTTTATGGCCACACCTGTGACACAGGGAAGTTCCCGAGCTCGGGGTTGAATCTGAGGTGCAGCTGCAGGCTCCGCCACAGCCCTAGCAACCCTGAGTTTGAGCTGTATCTGTGACTGTGCCACCGCTGGCAGCAATGTCAGATCCTTAACCCACTGAGAGAAGCCAAGGTTTGAACCCACAGCCTCATGGGCACTAGGTCAGGTTCCTGACCTGCTGAGCCCTAAAGGGAGCTCCGACATTACCCTTTCAGCTCTGGAAAGACCAGCCTACTTGAGCTTGTAGTGTTCATCTGGTCATTTAGCAGGAATATACTCGCTATATATTTTGATTTTTTATGATTTTTATTTTTTTCAGTTATAGTTGATTGACAGTGTTCTGTCAATTTCTACTCTCCAGCAAGGTGACCCAGGCATATATACATATGTGTTCTTTTTCTCCCATTCTCCTCCATCATGTTCCATCGCACGTGACTGGATGTAGTTCCCTGTGCTGTACAGCAGGATCTCATTGCTTATCTAAGTACAAAAAAAAAAAAAAATTGGAAGCAGCAAACAGGTCAAAGACTTTTGTGTGAAAATTACATACTTCAAAAGGAACCCAGTGGGCTCGGAGAGTGTGCCTCTGAGGGAGAGTGGCAGAGGGATTTTTTTTTAGGGTTGGATTTTAACATCCCTGACCAGTTGGGTGAAAATTGTTTTGAAGATGTATTACATTCCCTGATCAAATGGAAAAAAAATGACACCTGCCATGGTATCTAGGAGACACCCGACTAACATGGCCAAGAGCCACACACTCTTTCCCACATGGCCTTGTTGTGCAAACCTTCCAATAGCCCATCCCTGGCAGCTGGGACAACCTCGTGCCTCCTCATGGAGACCGGCCACTCAGAAGATTAGGGAAAGCTCCAGACTGGTCACTGTTTTCCCTTGGAAGTTCCCAAGTGTGGTTAATGGGTAATCTTTTCTTTCTAATATTTAATCTAGCAGTTCCTTCCTTTCTGCTTCTTTTAATACCTGAGTCAACCTTGAAGACACTTGCACTTTAAATATATGAGTCAGGCGGTTTTGGTGCAACAGTGTCATGTTAAAAATTGCTATCAGGTGCACTTCAGGGTTGTGTCAATAATTTCCTAGCTCTTGGATGTCCTATAATCTGTTTTATTTTTTTTTATTTTCCCAATACATTATTTTTTTTCTACTGTACAGCATGGTGACCCAGTTACACAAACATGTATACATTTTTTTTTCACACATTATCATGCTCCATCACAAGTGATTAGACATAGTTCCCAGTGCTACACTGCAGGATCTCATTGCTAATCCGTTTTATGTGTTGTTTTTTGTTCCAGTCCTGCAAGGGTTAATTTTCTTTCCCCTGTTAGTGTTTGATGGGACTCCTCCTATATTAATGTGGGTTTTGAAATGAAAAATCCCTACATGCGCCAAGAGTGCCTTGGATAGTTTTGCATTTGCAAATAAAGCCCTAACAAATGCTCATTTAAAAAAATATATTTTCCCAGCTGAGCACATTAAGGCTATATGCTGCATCTTTGTATTCACTTCAATAAACCAGGTGTGCTTCTGGAGATTAGCTATTTTTTATAAAGAATGATTTTGAGACAAATGACAATGGGCTCATTTCTCTTTATGCCGAGGATCACATTAAAAGAAAACCGCCGTGATTAGTTTTAATATCTCAGATAGCTTAATGAGTACTCACTAAAAATGTGCATGCGTGCGTGTGTGTGTGTGTGTGTGTGTGTGAACGTACAAGCACAGAAGGTAGATATATGTGTACACATGGGTCTGAATAATTTTCTAACATCTTGAGTAATACCTGTCAGGGATTTTAATAACCCGGTGCCGGTGAATTATTCTGGTGGCTGTTTTTGCTGAGGCTTTCGTCGGGAAGTCCATTTTCCTCTGGAGCTGGGTTTTCTTTTTTTTTTTTTTTTAAGTACCCATCAGAAAATATGAAAATGGACAAGGATTTTATGTGTCAGTTATCATCAAGGATGGCTTCTATCTTCATAACTTATCTGGAGTTCTTTTACACCGTACATCTCACCTGTAACCAGAGCTGGAGGTTGGCGTAGGGATGCGAGGTGTGTGGGTTAGATATGGGGCTGACCTTAGGCACCAGTAAGAGATGGGTTAGAGGTTGCTGGGAAGGGGTGACGTTCCTTTACATAGAATGCACTTGGAAAGAGGTTGCATCCTGACCCTTCTTGTCTAGTTCTGTAGTTAATGAATAGAGGGCATGCGTGCAGATGTTGGAAAGGGCCCGTGGGGAGAAAGCTGGGAAAGCAAGAGGATCCAGGGGCCTGGTAGAGCCGACGGTCAAGGGTTCACAGAAGCCAGTCTGTGCAGGGAGTCCCCTGTAGCCACAAGGGGCAGGGTCGGGGGTGGCCAGCAGGCAGAATCATTTCAGAGGCATCTCCTGGACATCCCAGAGGAGGAAGAGCTGCCTTGGGCTTCTGCATTTCAAGATCTGCTCCCGGTGGTAAATGTAAGAGGTGATTATTGCTGTATTAGAGAATCAACGAAGTCTCGATTATTTAAAAACAGATTCTTCCCAGTGCCGTAGTCAGGGGACCCATAGTTGTGTTAGTATCTTTGTTATTTTTTCTTGACATGGGTTCTTTTAATGCAATTCTAGAAATTGGAGAGGGAAGGATAAAATTAAAATTTGGCAAGTTTTTTTTTTCTTTTCTTTTTTCGGAACCCTGGGTGATGGTTTATACAGGTGGAAGGATGAGTTGGAAGCTGTTGCAGATATGCGGTGGGTGAATGGCCAGGAAAGACCATGACCCATATTTTCTGTGACCCCAGATAATTCATCTTCTGCTCTCCCTTTTGAGGTGTTAGTTTTGTTTTGTTCCTATGTGAGCACAATCTCTGTAAAGAGCATTAGTGCCTTGTCTTTAGAAACATGACTTAATTTTTGGTCTATATGTGTCTTTAAGAGCCAGGATGTGGGTACCAATAACTGTTGTTCTTTTGCCTCTAATCCCGAGAAGCTGGCTCAATGTGAGAGTAAGAAAAATAAGAACCAGAAGAGCTAAATTTAAAACTCCGGGTTAAGATAATGGCTCTTTAATGGGACGTGTGCTTTTGTCACGGGATTTTTTTCTTTCTTTTTTTTTTTTGGCTATTGTAAAACTGAGAAGGGTCAACAGAGATGTGTTTCATTTCAGGAAGTGTGACTGAGAATTTTTGGTTAACAGGGGCTGAAGTGGTGCATTATTCATTTATTATCGATGGGTTTTAAAAATGACACAAACTTTTCAGGTCGAGTCTGGTGATTTTATAGTGGCTGTGTAAATGGGCAAGAGAGAGGCTTCCTCTCTGTAACCGAATCCCAGCTTCCTTCTTTCCATTTCTGGAAAGCATCTTTGTGGTCCAATTTAGCTGAGATCGGTGAGAGCACTCCGTTTGCTGTGTCTAGGGTTGGAATGTGGCAGGACTACCCTGCAGCAGTAGCAAGTTTCTCTTCTTCGCTGAGTTTGCTAGTGGGAGGTGGGACTTAATTATCTATACACAGGTTATTACAGAGTATTGGGGGCGGGGAAGCGGGGGAGGCCAAGAAATGCTCAATGTTTGCCATTGACTTTGAACTGGAGCTGGGAGCAGAAGGAGAATTTGAGGGTATATTTTTGAGGCTGCAAGGGGAGCTAGCAGGCCAACGAGGAATGGGGTGATTGATATCTGCTTGCAGAGAAGGCGTTATCATTTCACCACGATGGATGAAAATGGTGCCTCTCTTTCCTAGGACCCAGGAGGCATCTGTGTGGGTACAGTGGAAAGGCTGACACATGGCAGTTCTCCGGCTGTCACCAGAGCTTATCACACTTTGCCAAATCTAAGCTTACTGGCTGCTCTTGTTTAAATAGACCCTTTGGGAGAGCTTTAAAAAAAAAAAAAAAAACAAAAAACTGAGCAGACTGGGTTTCTCATTTTAGCTGTGACAGCTTATACTTAGAAACATCTCCAAACTTGCTTGTTTACAAACACCTGTACCAGCACTGTATGTTTGCTGTTTTGTTTTTTTTTTTTTTTGAGTGGGCCTGTGGCGTCACCGAAAATGGGGGTGCCCCTGTTTGTGTATTCACTTACTGCTGCTGGATGCCTGCGGTGTGCCTGGGGGGTGTGCGTGCATGTGTGTTTGCTTGAGTGTGACTTTTTCTTCACTTCCCCCCTGGGTGAGTGCCTCAAGCCCACACAACAGATGGCCTGCATTGAACAGTGGAGCCTGGCTTTCTTGGGAATCAAAGAAATCGGTGGTCAGTTGTTATTTGGGACAAGGTTAAATGTTATTTTTTTATTTTATTTTTTTGTCTTTTTGCCATTTCTAGGGCTGCTCCCGCAGCATATGGAGGTTCCCAGGCTAGGGGTCGAATTGGAGCTGTAGTCACCGGCCTACACCAGAGCCACAGCAACACGGGATCCGAGCCGCATCTGCCACCTACACCACAGCTCACGGCAACGCTGGATCCTTAACCCACTGAGCAAGACCAGGGAACGAACCCACAACCTCATGGTTCCTAGTCAGATTCGTTAACCACTGAGCCATGACAGGAACTCTGAGGTTAAATTTTAAATAACACCCTAGAGAGAGCGGTTAGCGCCTCAGTTGAGCAACTCAGGATCTGCATTGGAGCAAATGCTTTCTCTATGTCCCTGATTTGCTATATTTAGGTGTCATCCAGCAGAGGGTATAGCCGAGTGACTCAAGAGAAACAAATAGAGGGAGCTCTCCATAATATAAATAATTCGCCCTGTTAGCAAAGCAGGAATACTCGTCTATGGTTAGAATGAGCCCTCTAGGGAAGCAATGGTTTCTGTCAAATGGAAATAAAATGCTATCAGAGGCCGTCCAAAGATGGCAGCAGCACGGTTCAGGGATAACGTTGAACTTAATACTCATGGAGTCCAGATCCTAAAATGTCAGCTGAGAGCCTGCTGGGTTCATGACTTTGATTATAACTGTGAGATTCTCTAGGACAAGAATAGCTTTTCCTTTCTAAGAAGGTCAACAAGATATTGTATACCAAAGCAAGATTTCGAAAAAAAAAGTAAAATTACAACACACACACACGGACTAATATCTAATTCTAATCGAAGTGGAGATTCTGTAGGAAACAAAGCAGGTGTAGCCTTAGCTGTGACACTTGAGTCTGCCAGCTGGTAGGGTGACAGACAGATGCCTGTTTACTCTCCAATAGCCAAGACCACTGAATGGGTCCTGGAGAAAGCAAACGACAAACTATAACCTCAACTGTCTACCTAAGACTGGTTGTGGAAACTGAGTTTCCCAAAGAGGCAGAAGATGGAAGTTGATGTCTCAAATCTAATCTAGACACAGCTGATTTCTTTCCTGTCCTATATGGGCTCGCTTAGGTTCAATGATTGTTTTAATGAGCCCATTCCTTGTAAAACTCGTATTATATGTGGATGGATGTGTCCGTACATGCGCGAGTTTGTATATAGATTTTTTTTTTCAACTCTTAAAAGGCACTACCTTTATACCAACTTGCAGTGAATGTTTAGAGAATTTAATGCATTTGCTGTCTTGTGTCAGAAGAATGATGGGGGGATTAAATGAGGAAAAAGAACTTTTGGCGCAGCTTGCAGGCTGTTATTTTCACCAACTGTGGTGTCAGCTATGATCTTTTTTCAGTGTTTCTGACTATGAGGCCTCTTAGCTAGAGATCCCTGGGTCTCTGTGATTTCGCTTTTTTAAATAGAAAAAAGATGAGAATATTTTTCATGTTTTTAACTAAGCACACACTCTGTACAGAGTTTGAAGCCAAGATTGAGAGGGCGGACAGGGACTAAATAGGCAGCTAGCCTAGCTGTTGAGAATGGCCAGTGTAGAGTCGAGGAGCTGAATACACTATGGGGCAGTGGGATGTGTTGCCAGAAGCTACAAATAAAGCTCAGAGGGCTCTGTGTTGACATAGTGGATCTGGTATGTGTTTCCTTCAAACCTAGCACATTTCTGAACCTCCATTTGGGTTGGGTGGGTGGGGGACAATGGCAAGTCTTGAGTACCCCTGTGTACCTAGCTCAGGTATGGGGAGTAGGGCTGGGGGCCAAATTAAGTTGGTTTGTTTCTCGGTCCAAATGTTTGCTGAGAGGGTGCTGCCTGGAACAAATCCCCTCCCCTCCCTAATTCACAGTTTCCTCCTCAGCAAAACAAACCATCTTGCAGGATTGGTTTGAAGGTTAAAGGTTTCCTGGCTTTGTGAAGACACTTCACAGAAGAGGGAAACATGTAATCACTGAGAGGCTAATCCTGAAATATTCCAAACCTGAAACTCTCATCTGCCAAAAAAAAAAAAAAAAAAGTGTTTGATGGCTACCTCACTGCCATAAAAGTTTAACTGAAACAACAGCTTGACGTGTTAAATCCCGAAGGAACCAGATGAATAATTGGAAAAGAATGAAGAAATTCCAGTTCAAGGGCAGGTGCAGGTGGAAAGAAAGTAAAACGGGGTCTTTCCGTCTGTGGGATGGACGAGCGTCCAGAGGGGCACAGGCCTCCTCAGTGTCGTTGGTCCTGGGACCGTAGACAGGTAGCAAGGCTGTGACTTCAGAACGCGCTCTGCCAAGTGGCTTAAGAGACAGAATTTGACCTCACGGGCCTCGGGACATTTTCTTCCATGACCCGTACAAATATCTACTCAGTTGTCCCAAACCCATTCTGAGACCACGAGCCTGATATTTTACAAGAATAGACTGTCACACCTCTTAGGAAACAGAGGCCAGGAATATGAGGGCAATTACATCTGCTGTGGGAGCTCTCGCCATCGTCAAATTAAGCTAGTAGTTCTTGCCATTGTCGCCTTGCTCTCTCTCCTCTCGCTTTCTCTGGGGGGTGTGTGTGTGTGTGGTTTACTATTGATCTTTATTTCCCCATGTTCCTATGGAGCCCAGCCTGCAGATTAACACAGGGTTGATGGGTTCCTATTGACTACCTGGTGACTGGTTACAGGACACTACTATTTAGAAGGTATTGAGGTAGAGTTGAAAAAAAAAGGCACTCCCCTTGACAGATGAATGGATAAAGAAGATGCATTATGTATATATATATATTTAATTCATTAATATCAATTATCCATATTATTATATGGATATATATATACATACACACAATAGAATATTATTCAGCCATTAAAAAGAATGACCAAGGAAAAAAAAGAATGTTAATGCTGTTTGCAGCAACACGGATGGACCTAGAGATTACCATACTAAGTGAAGTGAGCCAGACAAAGACAAATATCATATGATTTCACTTATATGTGGAATCTAAAAAAATGAGACAAATGAACTTATTTACAAAACCGAAACATACTGAAAGACTACAAAACAAACTGATGGTTATGAAAGGGGAAGTGGGGGATAAATGAGCAGCTTGGGATGAACAGATACACACTGCTACACATAAAAGAGATAAACAACAAGGACCTACTGTATAGCACAGGGAATACAGTCAACACCTTGTAATAACCTCTAATGGGAAAAACTTTCAGGTTTTTTTCAGAAAAATATATACTTTGCTATATACTAGATACTAACACAACATTGTAAATCAACTACACTTTAATTAAAAATAAAGACGTTATTGAAATTGCAGGAGCTTACATTAATGTTGGAGGAACAGAACGTACGAAGGTTCGCACAATTTAAAATACTTCAGAAGTTTGTGAAAACAAATACAAAGTTATAGCACGAAGCTTGTGTTAGGTGCTTTGAAAGGGAACGTGATGGATTTAGTTAAATCAGAAAAAAAAAATACACAACTTCTGGAGTGGTGAAAATAGTCTTCTTAGAAAGTGGTGGAAGAGTTCCCGTTGTGGGTCAGCGGGTTGAGAACCCGACTCGTATCCATGAGGATGCTGGTTCGATCCCTGGCCTCGCTCAGTGGGTTAAGGACCTGGCATTGCCACAAGCTGCACCATAGGTCCCAAAGGTGGCTTGGATGTGGCGTTGCCATGGCTGTGGTGTAGCCTGGCAGCTGCAGCTCTGATTCAGCATCTAGCCTGGGAATGTCCATGTGCCTAAGGTGTGGCCCTTAAAAAAAAAAAAAAAAAAAGGTGGAAAAGGGAATATTGACCCTATCTAAGCATTAAGTATTAGACAGAAATCTCAGGACATCACAGGGAAAAAGAAAAGCAAAATATTTGTCCTTGGGGAGTAGAGTTAGACTCCTTGAGGCATTTGTCCATACTTTACCCGGTTTCTAGAGAACAGGCTCAGCCTTTGGCCCACAGGCAAGGTCCCTGGATGGAATTCCTTTGGCCTTGGAGGAGAGGTGCGTCTCTTATGGTCGGTGTTCTCCAGCTGGGAGGCAAAGAAAGGATGCTGCTGGGCTCCCGACCCCGGCCTGGCGGACAAGAGCTCCAAAGGAGCAAGCTGGGGACCCGCTGAACAAAGCAGTGCTGCGACCTTGCCTGATGGCTGCGTTATCAGGCCTGATTCTCTTACTGCTGGGGACAGCCTTTGCGCAGACGTGACTGGGACTCCTTGGGAACCCCCACGTCTTCCTTAAACTCTGGGAAATGCTGTGCTATTCCTTTGGAAGAGCTCTGCCTCCAGTTTATACTCTTTTTATGGAATCATCAGAGTTCTTCAGTCAAGTTTTTAACTTTTGTATTGAACCCAAGCATCCTGTTAAATATTTCAGGTCCTAGCGATTATTTTTTTCTATATATATCTTACTTCTGTGGCCAGAGATGTTTGGAAGCGGTTGGCCTTGTGGAGGAACTGTTGTGATTTACTGAGAAACAGTCCTGGAGTTCCCGTCGTGGCTCAGCAGTTAATGAACCTGACTAGTATCCATGAGGATATGGGTTCCATCCCTGGCCTCACTCAGTGGGCTAAAGATCTGGTGTTGCCCTGAGCTGTGGTGTAGGTGGCAGATGCAGCTCGGATCCCACGTTGCTGTGGCTGTGGTGCAGGCCAGCAGCTGCAGCTCTGATTCGACCCCTAGCCTGGGAACTTCCATATGCTGTAGGCATGGCCCTAAAAAGAAAAAAAAAAATGTGTAGATAGGCAGAAGGCGTTTTCCATTTTTTTCCCATATGACGTAGAAATCCCAGGTCTGGCCCCTCGTGGACTGTGTGATGTTCCACTCTGAACTACTTGCCAGCAGCTCCTCCAGGTAGTTAAAAGTGCCATTAGGTACACAGAGGACCTGTCTTTGTTCCAGGAGCTGCAGTCTGGTTCTTCCTCTGTCCTCTCTGAGCGCCTGAGCATGACTCAGAGTTGGGGGCAGGGGGCATCGTGGCCTCTCGTCTTGCTCCTGTGCCCTGGCTAATCTAATGACAAAGGGTTTGTGGAAGCACGGTGGCTTTTGTCCCAGTGGAAGCAGCGATTATCCCTGTGGTTCAGATGTCACTACCCCAGACAACAGAACCATGTGTTTCATTGTTCAGTGGCCAGCGTGACGCTTCCTAGAGAGCCCTGGGTCCCCCGGTGGTTCAGAGACTGAGCTGAAGTTGGGAGGAAAGTCCCTCAGGCCTCTCTGAACTGCAGAGTTTCCAGAGTGGCAGGGTTGGAGCAGACCAAGGGCAACAAAGACCTTTCAACAAGACACGTGTCAGAACAATAACAGAAAAAAAAAAATGTCTAAGGTCTGTCTTTGATATGAAAGGATTTCAGAATTGTAAAGGGAGCATCTCAGTCCGGTGGCAGAGACAGGCAAGTCTTCCATCTTCAGAGCCATCTCAGCTCTAATCGGGCTGCACTCACGGGGCTGGGAGGATGCTGTGGGCGTCTAGGTGAGAAACGGCCTCTGGGACGCGAGGGTTTGGCATGGGTGAGGCAAGGAGGAGGGTACCAGGTGGAATGGGGAGAACGGCCGGCACCCAGGAGGAGCTTGTGTCTCTTTCTCATTGTTCTGGGCAAGGACCACTTCCTCTCCCTCAGCAGACTCCTCTCTGGGCAGAGCTCTTTCCGGGGATTTGCCACAGCGCTCAGCCATTGCTAATGAAGTTTTAGGAGTGCTTTTCTAATATAAAGAAAGGATTCCAGGTGCACCCCTTTTCCTTTCTCCCTCCCTTCCATAAGCCTTAGTCATGGGTTGCTGCAGGCACGTGGCCACTGGGGACCACTGATGCCTCAGGCTATCAGTGGAGATAGCTATTTAAGAGGTTTTACTCTTACATCTGAGCAGCCAAATTGTGCATGTAACAATGGGGACCAATTATGGCACAGTAGAGCATCCCCGATGAAACACAGGCAGTGTGTTTTTAAAATGCAATGGATGACACACTTCTAAACAAGGAGAACGGTTCCACGCCCTCAGGGAGAATGGGAATCCACCCACACGTTTCAGTTGTTTGTGACAGTGTATCTACGATCGCTTGTCCAAGGTTTTCCAAAGCAATCACCCCCAGATAATGATGCAGGTCATTGATAAAATGCTGCAATTTTGGCTCGTGTATATGGGATATATGACTTTTCTGGATTCGATGTATCATTTGTAAACCCTCCTCTTTGGAAGTCAAATCTTGCTGGGTTCTACTTTATTTCCAGTATGAGCAATTTCACTGTTGAATAGTTTAAATACTTTGAAAACCATCCCACTGACCGTTGATGTCTGGTTATCCAGAATTGGACCTGAATCCTGAATTGAGAATTCGCCTTTCCCTCCATGTCTTCTGTTTTATCCTCCAACAGAAGCCACTGGGAAGAGGATAGGATCTACTCTGGATATTTTACAGAAAAAAAGTGAGGCCCAGAGAGGTCGAGGGCTTTGCTCTGAGATGATGAAAAGAAAGAACTGAATGGTCAAGGGAGAACTTGGCAAAAATTTAATTTTTAATAATTAAAAGGCCGCCCAAGTAGAGGAGGCAAAAAATCAACATGAAGCTTTGTTTAAAAAAAAAAAAAGTACTTCTTGGAGTTCCCGTCATGGCGCAGCAGAAATGAATCCTACTAAGAACCATGAGGTTGGGGGTTCAATCCCTGGCCTTGTTCAGTGGGTTAAGGATCCAGCATTGCCAGGAGCTGTGGTGTAGGTCGCAGACATGGCTTGGATCTGGCGTGGCTGTGGCTCTGGTGTAGGCCAACAGCTGTAGCTCCGATTAGACCCCTAGCCTGGGAACCTCCACGTGCCTCGGGTGCAGCCCCCCCCCCAAAAAAAAAGACAAAATAAAAAGGTACTTCTATTGGGAAAACATGATTAGCATTGCATTCTTTATAGAACATAGTAGTTTGTTTTTTCATTGGTCAAGTTTAAAGTGACCAATGAATCCGGTTTGGTTGGGATGATCCTGTACTTTATCGTGTGGAAAGTCTCGAATTCCGTGAAATCCCTTAGTTCTGGGCCAAGGGGGATGGTTGATCACACCGAATTTGCCCTGCCCTCCCCCCCAAAAGCTATCCTCTTGGGTTAAATTTGTCAGATTACCCCCAAGGCCAAGTTTCTTCATGTTGAGCTCTTTTCTGTTAAGTGGGAAAGTGCAATCTGTGAGGTAGCAGTGTCTGTAAGATTTACTGCTACTCTAGGGTGGGGGGTAGGGAATCAGCAGTGAATCTGGGATAGTCCTTCCTTCTCCTTCTGGAATTCTCTTTATATCTGCTCCACCGCATTTAGGACAATGATGAGGATATGGAGATTGATGAAGGAATTCCAAGCATGGTTTTTCTGGCACTGCGTGCAAGACTGGAGAATTACCATGGCACCAAACCCTGCCGGCAGAGTTCTGTGGGAGGGTGGGCAGGCTTTCTCTGTAAAGACAGTAAATATTTTAACCTTTGCAGGTCACACATAGTCTCTATAACATGATCTCTCTCTCTTCTCTTTTTTTAAACAACTCTTTGAAAATGCAAAAACTCTTTTTAGCTTTCAGGATGTATAAAAATAGGCTGTGGACCAGATTTGGACTCCACGCCAACTCTTCTGTAGAGCATTGCTGTCCAACAGAAATATAATGTGAGTCACATTTTGAATTTAAAATTTTCGGGTAGCCACATGGAAAACAGGAAAAAGAAACACAAAATTTAATTTTAATAATGCTTTTTACTTACCCAAATATATCCTCAATACTACCTCTTTCAGCATGTAGCCAGTATGAAAGTAGATATTCATGCCAAAAGAGATATTTCGCATTTTTCGATACTAAGTCTTTGAAATTTGGAAGAGCCACATTTCAAGTATTTGGTAGCTGCGTGTGGCCAGTGGCTGCCATGTTGGACAGCACAGCTCTGCAATAATTTTGATGAGCGTTCAGCCAGTCTCCTCTAGTCCATTAACCTGTTAATGAGCAAAGAAGAAAAAAACCTGAGAACTGGAAGGTTGCTTAGAAATCATCTGCATCCATCTTGTAAACGAGGAAGCCGAGGACTAGAAGAAGCGCTAAGCCGTTTGCCCAAGTTCATAGCTGCAGATCTGATACTAAAAGTCAGATCCTTGCATGGGCCAGTGGCCTTCCCACCGCACTATTTTGAAGCGTGGCATTCACTGCCTTTGCCCGGAGTCATCATGCAAATAGTTGATTTCCTGGTCATGCTGATGTGTTTCTCCTGTGCATATGGGTCAGTGTTAGGTCTTACGTTTAATCTGTGGCAACGTGTGAAAGGTCGGCTGGGGAAAGGGGGCGCTGTCTGCGGCCACTGAGAAGGATGAGGAGAAGGCAAGCAAGAAATGTGCTTGGGTCCGCTGGAAAAGGGACTCGTGGATAAGAATATAGGGATGCGTGAGCCTGTGTCACGTGCGCCTGGGTGTGCGCATGCGTCTTTTGAGTCACTGCTGGTGGCTCCTCTTAGTGTCTCTTTAACCCGGGCAGCATCCCAGACGGAGGGATGGATCTGGGGCTTAGAGTCCGCTGTGGCGGCGAGGATACTGAGCCTCAGTTGTTCTCTTCTCTTTGCCTGGGAAAATACCTATTCCTTGTGCTAAAGGGAGGCCTAAGCTGAGTAAATATTAGTTGCGTAATCAGAGTAAATGGAAGAAAGAGACGTTTCATTGCTTTAAAAGTCGCCGAAACCCATGCTTTTCCTTGGGAATTTTCTCTCATTTTGGTCATCGTGCACTTTTCTTTTTTGGAGCTGACTCCTTTTCCCCTCACTTAAGGGAGTTGCAGACCAGCTCAAGAATTTTATGAATAGGAGAGCCCTGTCGTGCTTTTAGCTTGGGAAAATGTCCCTTAGATAGATTGTTTCTGAGTCAAGCGTATAAATATTCTGGCTCAAGATCATCCCCCTTTTTCTTAATGAATTGGTCTGGCGGGAGTTAAAGCCAAGTGTGGTCAGGCAGAGTCCTCCCGAGAGAGAACGGCCTGAACGCAAAGCCCAGTCGCTTTTCAACCTTATGGAACGTGTTTCGCAATAGAGGAGAAAACTAGCTTTGTGACAACTGGCCGGACCTGTTGTGTAAGTCCATCAGTTTGAAAGCGGTTTGGTGTCCTTTCCTACCTGAACCTCCCAACTTAGTGAGTTTGGAAGACACAAACAGCTGCTTCGTGTCCTGGTAAGTCGTTCAAGTTCATCATCCTTCACAGTCAGTTTCCAAGCTAGTGAGTACCAAAAAAAAAAAAAAAAAAAAAAAAAAAAGGAATTTTTCATAGGCTACTTTGAAAGAGGGCTGCTAATCAATTTTTCTTATTATTTTATGCCCTCTGCTTTTTACACTCCCCCCACCGGCTGGTTAATCATGCAAAAGCTGAACACTTCATTAGCCAGTACATGTTCGCCCATGGGCGTTTCTGTAGTAAATTACTTCTTTCAATTTATACAGGTAAGTCATGGCCAAAAGTCTTATAAGGTGCCAAAGGTAAGGGTTAGAATTAATTTCTGCTTTTATTTTTTCTTTGGAGTTTTTTAGAGAATTCGTTTTAAATGCTGAGCCCTAGTGACGCACAATTATTTTTGAATTAAAGAGGAAATGGAAGGCAGGTCTTTTTCTGGAGGGTCCAGTGTTATGATACAGAGATGGCTAAATGTGGTTTTTGAGGCGACCCTAGATTTTCAGGAAGTTTTGCCCGATACTTAGTAAGTTTTCAAGGCAAGGCCTGGAAACTTATTGTGAATGTGAAGAGGTTTTTGTTGTTGTTGTTTTTTTAAACTGCTGCACCTGTGGCATATGGAGGTTCCCGGGCTAGGGGTCTAATTGGAGCGGCAGCTGCCTGTCTACACCACAGCCACAGCAACTCGGGATCCAAGCTGCATCTACGACTTACACCACAGCTCATGGTAACACCAGATCCTTAACCCACTGACCGAGGCCAGGGATTGAACCCGTGTCCTCATGGATGCTAGTTGGGTTCTTAACCCACTGAGCCATGACAGGAGCTCCACGAAGAGGCTCTTTTAATTCAAGAAGGCAGAATAAAGCCTAGGCGGGACCATCGGTTTCTCCACGTGACCGTTGGTGCCGTATTCCTGTCTTGTTGGGTGTGTACACTAACCATTAAGTGTATATATATGTATTTATTTTGTATATATAAATATATCAAATATTTATATATTATAATATTATTAAGATTATTATATATATATATTTGCCATTCTGTGCTAACTTCTAGGAGTTGGAAAATATTCTTCACTGGTTTCATTCTGTCAGATACCCTACTTGTGGATTTGTGAGGCAGTAGGGATGGGTAACTCCTGAAATTTGCTGTTCGTAAAGATGCTAAATTCAACCCAGAAGTTTCTCTCGCTCTTCTCTCGGGAGGAATTATTTTCACCAGAGGTTTTATGGTTTTGCAAATGTAGTTCAACAGGCAAAGCTCAGGCCTCTGCTGAACTTGGCATCCGATCTTGCTCAGTCTGTCCCCAGAAGGGATGTGGGCGTGTGTCTGCAGACCACGGTTCTTGCCTGTGTAAGAGAGTTTCTGCCTCCACTGTGGGGCCTCTTAGTTTTTTTGTTTTCTGCAGAGCAGATGAGCCTTTTGGCAACACGTCCTCTGGTTCTCTCCATGGGTGTTTCAGAACCTTCTAGATCTCTCTGTGGAAGGGGATGGTGATAAGGCTGAATTCATCCCTTCCAAAAACCTGAAATAAGACGCTGTTCTATGAGGTCTGTATCCCTCTGTAGATGCTCAGAGAAGACGCATTGCACTGATGGCCATGACAGGGGTGAGGAAGTTGGGTGTGGTTTTTTGTTTTGTTTTGTTTTGTTTTTGTCTTTTTAGGGCCACACCCAGGGCATATGGAGGTTCCCAAGCTAGGGGTCAAATCGGAGCTGCAACTGCCGGCCTACACCACAGCCACAGCAACGCTAGATCCGAGCCGTGTCTGCAACCTACATCATAGCTCAGTGCAACGCCAGATCCTTAACCCACGGAGCGAGGCCAAGGATCGAACCCACAATCCTAATCGGATTTGTCTCCACTGCGCCATGATGGGACCTCTGGGTGAGGAGGTTGTTATAGAAATTTTAGTTATAGGCTCCAGAGGGAAATGCAAGGCCAGCTCTGCTCATCCTTTGAATATTTGTGATTCTTGTCATAATTTCTAGAAAATGCGAATAAACATCAATCCATTGTTGCTTGTTTTCTTTCCCAACTCTGATAGCAAAACAGGAGTTTAGAAAAAATTGATAGGCAGGAAAATTAGGGAGAGGCTAAACTGACAGAACAATTATGCGCGAATGACTCCGTCACAGAGAAGATGTCTTTCATTCATTTAACTCTTAAAGGACAAGTGTTGTGCCCTGTTGTTCTCCGTCTGCTTTACTCCGTCATATTTCCACGCCTGGGGTTTTCCAAAATGCCATCCTAACCTTTCAGCTCAAGCTTTGCCTCACTTGTTCCACATGCCTTTCCGTCTGTGCGTAGCTTCCTCTTGCCTGGTGGGCTGTTGATGCTGGGAGTGCAACTTTTTCTTTTCACGTCGGGCTTTAAATCCAGTGTAATGGTGTGGTTTGTGGCTCTCTGCTTGCCGTTTCAGTTGCTGTTTAAATGCTCAAATCTATCGTGTGTCTCCATTTCTAGACAACATAATTTCGCTGCTAACTGGCAGGAACAATTAAGGGTACAACCGCCTTTTGGAAAGATAAAGGTTCCAGGCCCTAAGACCTAACCTGAGGTCTAATTACGCTGCACCCCCTCTGTAAGGGTGACCTGTAAAGGCTCAAGAATGCAAGCAGTGGAGTTCCCTTGTGGCTCATCAGGTGAAGGATCCCGTGTTGTCATTGCTTTGACTCTGGTTGCTGCTGTGGTGTGGGTTTGATTCCTGGCCTGGGAACTTCCACATGCCATGGGCACAACCAATACATAAATACATAAATACATAAATACATAAATACATAGGCCCAGTTAAAAAAAAAAAAAAAAGAGGAATGCACATAATGGGGAACTAGAGCGTAAGGAGTGAGGGCTCCCCGGGGATTCTGGTGGGCTGATAAGGTAATGCCTGTGGTTGGGCAGTAGATGAGTGACCGCTTCTTCTGTTTATCATACGGGTTCACGTTTTATTCATTCCTTTCTGTATACCGGGGTAGTGACAGAATTGTTCTCTGTGATTTTTCTGGAATTATTTTGGTCGGTAAGAAGTTGTTTTTGGAGACCTTATGTTTTGGGAACAAAATGGACAGGTGGCCTTTGGGTTGAGTGAGTTGTATTTTTTTTTTTTTTTTTTTTGTCTTTTAGGGCCACACCTGCGACATATGGAAGTTCCCAGGGTAGGGGTCGAATCAGAGCTGTCGTTGCTGACCTACACCACAGTCACAGAAACGGGGGATCTGAGCTGTGTCTATGACCTACACCACAGCTCAGGGCAATGCTGTACCCTTAACCCGCTGAGCGAGGCCAGGGATGGAACCCACGTCCTCATGGAGACTAGCTGGGTTGGTTAACCATTCAGCCATGATGGGAACACTGGGTTGGGTGATTTCAAAGAAAAAACATTTACATGGACCATTCAAAATTCTCAGCTTTCAAGATGCATCTTTTCAAATAATCCTGGGGTTCTTGCTCCGTAGAAGACCTAGAGAAGGAAGGGGTGCTGCCTGGTCAGAGGCATTCCGGCAGTTGGGTAAAACCATTAATACCCTGGACTGGGCTCTTTCTGTTGGGTCTCAGCCAGGGTTGGCAGAGAGGGCACCCCTTTGGAAGGAACACAGTTTTCAAGCCATGGGCCCCTGCTTGGAATGGTTTTTGTGGAGTGAGCCATCCGTAAGGCACCATGGGCTGTTGGTGTGTAACAGGACATTGCAGGCTGCAAAGTTAATGCAGTTAATATTCAACTGAACTTTGGGGCAGATACTGATCCCTTAGGCGGATTTGCTAGAAAAGGCTACACATTAATTGCCCTCCAAATCAGACCACCCCCTGCCCCCACGTGGATAGCCACGCATGTTACCACGTGTAAAACATTACATGATTTCAGCCCAGCTCAGGGCAGAGGTGCCGTTTATTAACTTTTTTTTTTTTTTTTTTTTTTTTTTTTTTGCTGCTCCCACAGCATATGGAGGTTCCCAGGCTAGGGGTCCAATCGGAGCTGTAGCCACCGGCCTACACCAGAGCCACAGCAACGCGGGATCCGAGCCATGTCTGCAACCTACACCACAGCTCACAGCAATGCCGGATCCTTAACCCACTGAGCAAGGGCAGGGACCGAACCTGCAACCTCATGGTTCCTAGTCGGATTCATTAGCCACTGAGCCACGACAGGAACGCCCCTGTTTATTAACCCTTTCGCTGAAGCCCTGGGCTTCCCTGAACCCGGAACTCTTGGGGAAGAAGGGAATCGTCTTGAGGAAATGTACATTTTCCATCTGCTGACTAACCACGAGCGGTGTCTTGAAGACTCTTGCCATTTGCAGCGTCTTGCAGTAAGTGCGACTGATTTGGTTCGGATTCTTTGCTGGGGTTACTTGAAATGAGGCATTTCTGGCATCTCTTTCTTTGCCTTAAAGGGAAAGGCATTGTGTCGCATCCTTGGGTTGCAGGGCGTCTAGTGGCTGCGCTCTCACGGGTCAAAGGTCAGGGATCTTCTCATGCCTAAAGCTCTGGTAGGGATTTAATCACGAGATGCTGCAAGTCCCATGGGGTTCCGAAGGCCAGAGGCAAGGTCGGGAAACTCAAGGTCACCACGCATGGCTGAACTCAGGGGGCTAGTGGGGCAGAAGTTGTTCTCTGCTGGGGGTTGCAGGCTTAGCTCTTCACCATTTTGTAAGAATTTCCCTTTTTCAGCTATGTCTTCTCTCCTCTGAAGCCCGGTCTTATTCCAGATCAAATGGTGGTAAAAGGGGGAAGAGGAAATCAGAATGAAAATGAGCTACTGTGACTGTAGTGATGCAATGGTATTAAAACCTTATAACCTCCTATTGGTGGTTTTCCAGGCTGGGCATCTCCTGGGATGTTGATGTGGTCCTCGGTCTTGGATTGATTAGCATCCTAGGCATTCCTCCAGTATTTTTCAGGACACTCGATTTCCGTTGTGCTCTTCTTCTTCTCCCACATCAAATGTCTAGATCCTGGGGTTCTATGTAAAGTAACTACGGACTGCATCTGGATCTTTCTGCATGAAGGTCTGGGCAAGGATGAGAGCTTGCGCTTGTAGGGATCACTGAACACCCTTAGTGGGTGGTGGGAAAACATTGGCATTTGAAAATGGCTAAAGTGGAATTTTCAATTCTCTGGGGACATTCTTGGCTTTCTCTGTGGTTCTTGACCACACACACTTGAGTTAATTTTCGTGTGCATATACTGTTTCCACAATACTTACTGATTGACCCCGGAAGTTAGAATCAAAGCCCTCGACGGATGTTATTTAGGATTTTAAAAAAGATTTATTTTTGGCCACGTTTGTTCCAAATAGCCAGCACCCTATTGAGCTTGTATTTTGAATAACTAAAACTGGCAAAAGCCGTTCTGTAGGAGTACGTGCTAGATAATTCTTGCCTTGTTTTCACAAAATAGGGATGCATTCTCCCTGTTTCCAAGGTTTCTGAAGACTTCTTTGAACCTGACGACTCCCCAGACTCTAGGACCCACCAGGCATGGCTCTTTGCTCTTAGCATCGAGCCTGGTCCCCTGGGCCTTCTGGCCTCTGGGTCCCTGGCAGGATGACGAGGAAGGTAGGAGCCCTTTGAGAAGGACAGGCTCCATAGTCAGGGTACCTGGCTCCTGATCTGATGCTATTTCTTCCTAGAGAAGTGACCTTGGGCGTGTTTCTAAAACGCTTCATGCCTCAGTTGCCTCACATAAAGTGGGAAAGAGGTTATTGCAAATTTTTTTTTTTTTCTGTTTTATGGCCACATCCACAGCATATGGAAGTTCTTAGGCCAGGGATTAAACCCAAGCTGCAGCAGCAACTACACCAGCTCCTTTAAACCACTGCACCGGGCTGGGGATCGAACTTGAGACCTGAGCCGCTGCAGTTAGATTCTTAACCCACTACGCCACAGTGGGAACTCTGGGAAGAGGTTATTAAATGCCTCATATAATGGTTGCAAGAAATACATGAAACAGTGCACAGGAAGTCTTGGCACAGTGGCTGGCCCCTCAGAAGTACATATATCATTTAGTAGTCGAGGCAGTATGTGTAATGACTAAAAGCAAAGTCTCTGAGCCTGTGTGCCAGTTCTAAAATACATCTCTGTTGCTAATTGACTGAGTACTCTCGGGCCAGTTACCTCATCTCTCTGTGCCTCAGTTTGCCCATCTAGAATAAAATGGGATCATGATAGTACCTAGCTCCTAGGAGTGTTGTAAAGAATGAAAGAGGTACTGGATAGTCAAGCACGCCGCATAGTTCTTAGCATCGTACATGCTGCGCACACGTCTTTGGTTTTTAAAATCATTCTCGCAGCTGCTGGGAAGGAAGATCTAAGTCCCAGGGAGAAGGAGAGGATGCTAAGTATTGAAATGGGTCAGTAGGAGCGGAGAGGAGTAACAGAAATGATGGGTCAGAAAAGAGAAGATAGAGATTGAGACTCAAGCACATCTACTAACTTAACCCCCCCCCCCCATCCTTCATGGGGGCTGGGGTCAGCCGATGTGAGCCGTTATCCGTGGAGGAGATAAACCACAGGATCCGACTGTATAGCACAGAGAACTATATTCAGTAAACCATCATGGAAAAGCATATAAAAAAAGAACGTATGTATATGTATAACTGAATCACTTTGCTATAGAGCAGAAATGAACACAGCATTGTAAATCCACTGTTCTTCAATTTGAAATTTTTGAAAAAAAGAATCAAGAACAAACTTGCCTTTGACGGTGAGTGATACTGAATGCTGCTCACGTCTCCACCTCTTTTTTCGTGGCAGGTGGAGGGGGTATCATCATGGGCGGGTGTGGAATGGGGGATCGCCAGGGTCCTTCTTGGCCCTGATTTCCGGTGGTGTCGTGAAGCAGCCGTGACAAAGACAAGACACCTGTCTTAGCCTGAAGTACGTGTAGCTCTAACATGTCCTTGCAAACTATACACAGGTACGTCCCCACCATAATAGTCACCAAATTATTTTGTTTTCCGAATGCATCTCTCAGGTCCCTGATAACGTTTGAGCATCCCGACTGTATCTCTTAACTACCACCTCCGTTGAAAGATGGACCATCTACCAGTCATTCCCCAGGCATGTTCTTCTTCTCAGGTTGATCTAGAACTAGTTGGTCCTGGTGGGCAGCCAGGAGAGCTGCTGTACGACAGAGTTGGTCCTTACTCTCTTCACCAGGAGGTTAACTATTCCTCTTGCCCACCCCAGCCTTTACTTTGGGCACTAGGGATGGGAGGTCAGAGGACAGGGGGGTAAATCGTATCATAATCAACTGCCCACAAAGGCAATCCCCACTCTTGGAATTGTGCTCAGAGAACATCACAAAAGAGGGAGTTCCCAGGGTTGTTTAAATATGGGTCAAAACGGCTTTAACATTGTAACTAATATGACATTACTATTACTGAAAATTAGCTCCTGTGGGGATTTTGCTTTTCTTCCAAGTAGGTCCAAGACGTGGTAAGAACACCCTCCCTGTTGGGGGTGATTTCAGTGTCTCTAAGCTCTGTCCCTGCTTTGAGGAATTGCTTTAGGATGGAGCATCCTGGTTCTGCCAGAAGTGGGAGTGACTTGGGACTGCAGGAAACCCCAGAGCTTTTCTGGGGGCCTTCGTATGGGTTCTTGGGCTTCTGTTTCCACTCACGTGCCCTCCAAATTGGCCTGACTGGTCCACCTGAAATGATGCTACAGTGGCAGCTGGTTCCATTCCTTAAATACACTGAGAGGTAAACTGAAAGAAAATCTTAGGAGATCTTTGAAAGGCACTCTGGTTTTTGTTCTTCAAGCCTAGTGTCCATTTTGATAGAATGATGTGTGAAATTAAAACATTGCATTTTGTGGAGTTCTTGTTGTGGCTTAGCGGTTAAGATCCCGACTAGTAACCATGAGGATGCGGGGTCGGTTGATCCCAGGCCTCGCTCAGTAGGTTAAAGGACCTAATAGTGTCATGAGCTGTGGTGTAGGTCTCAGACATGGCTTAGATCTGGTGTTGCTGTGGCTGTGCTGTAGACCTCAGACGCAGCTCCAGTTCAACCCTGAGCGTGGGAACTTTCATACGCCACAGGTGCAGCACCCCCCCAAAACAAAACAAAACAAAATAAAAACAAACAGACAAACAAAAAGCCTAGTGCATTTGCTGCTTTTCTCGATTGACAGTGGCTCTTGGCCAAAGCCAAAAGAAGTAAGGGTTGGAGAGAAGACGACCGATTTGGCAGTTTTCTGTGTCCCCACCCTAGGTTAGTGTCCCCACATGTACCCATCCTAACACACAAGCAGAATATTTATTTGGAAGGTGCAGCAGACTTATAAGCTGCATCGCACTGGACGGTCGGCAAGGCTGCCTCCTTTCTCTCCTGACACAGATCTGTTCAGTGCCTACAAAGGGCAGGTGTTGCTCCAGATCCTGGGGGCTCCACACTGAACAAGCAGAGTTTACGGGGCTTGCTAAGGCCCTATGAGGGGCGTACGTTGCTTCTGAAAGCCGCTTGACTCAGTTGTAATACCCTTGAGTCACCAGACATACCTGCCAAGGTGCCACCCAGCATGGGGTTCAGTGCCCCCAGGAAGCCAGCCTGGGGACCTGCTGTTGCTGCAGCCTGCCAGCCTTGAGGACCTCTGAGAAGAACTCCTTTGCCATGAAGTACAATCAGCGTTAAAAGAAATGACCATCCGTCAATCCGGAAAGTCTTTGTTCTGGTTTCCTCGCCTCACTGTGTGCCTGTGAGAGGCTGGCTATTTGCATATGGGACTCTTGTCATCACAGTTTCAGGAAGTGATTTGTTAATAATCAGCTTCTCCGAATGGCCCTAAATCTGTAATTGAAGTGGGTCTGGATAAAGTCACTCTTCCACCGGCCTATTTTGGGGAGTATTTTTTTTTTTTTTTTGGCAGGGTCTGAGCCAGAATGAAAACTAGCCATCAGAACAAAATTTAGGACAGCTGGGCTGCTCTGCAGCAAAGACTTTTGGCTCCACAGTTCAAATAATCACAATAGCAGCTCAATTTAGCCTTTGGCTGAACGGTTTTGGCAGGGCACAATGAAAAATAATTATTTCATGGCCTGCTTATTTTTCCCTTCACCAATGAACTCTCAGACCTCTTCGGGCTTATGTAAATATTCTGCTGAGGTTGAGACTGAGCTGGTCATCATAGCCCTATTTAGGAAATGGCGAAGTGCATCCTTGTGGGCTGGAAAGCCAAACACCGCAACTTTTTGAAATATCTCTGTACAGTTGGGGACGAGCAAAGAGATGGGAAGAAAGTTGATGGCTGGAACGTAAAGCCTGGTCCCCACTGCAGGGAGGAAGAAAGATTGAGTCCCGGGCCCTCCCTTAGAAGGCAGGCCCCGGGGATGTTTGCATCTAGTGAGGATGGAAGGAGTTGCAGAGAATGCTGGACTACGCTGTATGGAGTATAAGGACCACAAGGGACAATAGTCTCGTCTTGTGGCTGTAGCTCTTTAGGCTGCATGTAACGGCTCTCAAAACTTTTTGCAACGTGCTTGCCTGATTTGCTCTCCTGGCATTCAGTGTGCAGTTAGTTACTCCGTCCCCGATTTGTAAGTCCTTGCCGTGGCCCTGGGTGCTGTGACAGAGTCGTGGAGAGGTGGATGGGATAAATTAAGCGCGGTGGCAACCCTGCTGGCCACCCCAGACCCCAAAGCCCTTCAAGGTTTTTTGCTCAGATCCCATTAGTCTCCCGGATTTTATATCCGCCTTTTCAGGTCTGCTGCATCTCAGTTCAGGGCATCCGAGCCACCTGACGACCAGTTCCTAGTCGGTGCGATTCCATGGCCTTGCAGCTCGGTTGGTCAAAGCGGAGTGTTAATGAGACCGGTCATGGGTTTGATCCCTACAGGAGCCAGTTAACTCCATTCTGTCCCATTAATCCCGGCCAGTGGCCTTAGGTCATGGGTGGAATGGGGTTATGGAGTGTGAATGGCTCACCACAAACTGTCTCCACCACTGGGTAACCAGCTCATCCCACGGCCGTGGATCAGGAGTGTTCTCTCTGAATGGCAGCAGATGGGGCATTAGAAACAGAGTATCTGGAATGATTGGCCAGCGGGGACCTGCTGTCTAGTACAGAAAACTCTACCCAATATTCTGTGATCATCTATATGGGCAAAGAATCTGAAAGAGAATGGATGTGTGTATATGTAGAACAGAATCCATCACTTTGCTGTACAGCAGAAATGATCACAGCCTGGTGAATCAACTAGACTTCAATGAAACAGAAACAAACAAAGAAACAAAGAAACAACTATGAGCTTAATGCTGCTTCTCCTCCTCTGTATGTTGGGGGCTGGGTCAGGGGCAGGACTAGGGCTGAGTATCTCTACTCTTAGGAAAGGGTAGGTTTTCCTCATTTTGAAAACCTTGCGTCAATCACACTCACACCAGGACCCTTCATGATCCGGGTTTAGCGAGTGGCATTTCTTCTGAAAGTATCTTTAAAAAAAAAAAAATCGGTAGTCATGTCATGCGTCAGGATGAATTTCTCAATGTAAATGAGATTCTCCCAGTAATTTATTTACATTTGTTTTCAGCACAACAAATGAGACATCACGTCGCTTCATAATTTTCCATGACCGAGTCACCCGCCTGCAGTGTGTAATTCACTGGGATTTAAGATGCTTATCGGTAGATTTTTCAACAGGACCTTCTAAGGCTTGAACAAGAGGAGATCCTCTGTGCCACTGTGCCGTTTCCCCTTCTGCCCCTCTTGTCCTTGCCCCCCTGCTCAGGTGTTCTGGGCCCAGCGAAATCTGTTGTCTTGCCAGCCTCTTGGAAGGTATGCTGGGGAGGGGAGACGGATAGATCCTTCACCCACTTCGGATAGGGCTGTTGTCATCGACCAGACTCTGATGCGAAAGAAGAGGGAGCTCTGACTCCCTTTGGATCTTAGAATGTGTGAACTGGCGTAAATTACGGTTCAAGACCTGGTTTCCTCACCGTGAAATGTTACAGTGGAGGCGCTCGACGGTATCGCAGTAGCATCCTAGGCTGAGGTGGGAGACACACCGTGTTTGATGGGTCAGTGAATACGTTTGGAATCTTGACAGAAGTTTTGAACATTTGTGGTGTACTTTTTGCAACTTCATATTTATTTTTTTATTACATTTTTCTTTGTCTTTTTTTTGTTTTCTTTTCTTTTTGGTTTTTGTTGAAGTGTAATTGATTTACAATATTGTGTTAGTTTCAGGCGTACCCCAAATTGATTCAGTTATACACCCTTATATGTACATATTTACGTTCTGTTTTTGGGATTCTGTTTCATTAGAGGTCATTACAAGATACTGACTATACTTCCCTGTGCTGTAAAGTAAATCCTGGTTGTTTATTTCTTGTATTTGTGGTAGGGTGCGTCTGTTGAGCCCAGACTCCTAAATGATCCCTCCGCACCCCACACACTTCCCTTTGGTGACCATAAGTTCCTCTTCTGTGTCTGCGAGTCTGTTTCTGTTTTGTAAATAAGTTCATTTGTGCAGGTTATTTTTTGGCTTCCACATGTACGTGATATCCTATGATATTTGCCTCTGACTTACTTCGCTTCGTGTGATAATCACTAGGTCCAGCAATTTCATCTTAGTTTTGTGACTGCGGCACTAGGAGACTAGAGAGGAAGAGATCCTGTCCGCTTCAACTGAGAGGCTGTTTTCTGCTGGGATTTTCTTTCTCCCACGGTTCTTTATCAGTGTGAACGAAACAATGTGAGGGTATCCCAGGACCTTTGAGATGTAGGGAAAAGTAGGAAAGATGTCAAGGCATTATTCTCTGACCTTCGAGTGGCCAAAGGTGCATGAGGACTGGGGTTAGATGCCTGAGTTCTGGCCATCTTATCTGGGTACCTAATTATGAACTGTTTATACAGTAGGGCCTTAGCCTGCTCCAGGCAGCCACAGAAATCAGTAAATTAGAAAAGCTTTATAATGAGAGCTAAGATGTAGAAAGAGATTTTTGAAAGTATGTTCTCTCAATGAAAGTTTCTGGTTTTGTTTAGGAAATGGGGAACAGGAGCTTTCCAGGGGATGGCCGCTGAGACAAGCACTGAGAGTGAAAAAGATTCAGCACCCCCCCAGTGCTTGTCCTGGCCCTCTGAATATACAACAAAACCTCATTTCTAGAACGATGGCTAAAAGAGAAGGACAAATGTGACAGGCTCAAAGTTTACTTTTCTTTTCTTTTCCTTTCTTTTCCTTTTCCTTTCCTTTCCTTTTCTTTTCTTTTCTTTTCTTTTCTTTTCTTTTCTTTTCTCTCTTTTTGGTTGCCCCACGGCATATAGAGTTCCTGGACCAGGGATCAGATACAAGCTGTAGGTGCGACCTAAGCCTCAACTGCAGAGCTGGATCCTTAACCCACCGTGCTGGGCTGGGGATCGAACCTGTATCCCAGTGATTCCAAGACGCTACCAATCATGTTGCACCTCAGGGGGAACTCATGCAATATTTCTTCATACATAAAGCATCTCCTTTAATTATTTGTCCCCAAATTACTGGAAACCTACTAGTCAGCAATTTCACTGAAGAGTATTTGAGTATGTCAGACAAGGGCTTTGGTCCTGGCAGGCTTTTCTTTCGATAGAGACCCTTGCACACTCTGATCATGGTTTTGCTGGGAACATTTTTCTTCTTACCGCAGATACAGTTGTAAGACATTTTTTTTTTTTTTCCGGCATCGGCATGTAAGCAGATGTTATCAGCACAGACAGAAACTCCTTTGGAAGTGGTGGGAAGGTCATGAATTTGTGGAAATTTCTAGAGACCTACGTTCTCTTGCTGAATTTTTCTCTGCTAGAAAGCGTTCCAACTTTAAAGTGAGATCTCATTGGCCAAATTCTAATATTTGTCTAGCACTGGTGGTATCTGTTTAAATGCTATGTATTTCTCATTTAATAGAGCAAGGTCCAAAGTAGAGAAGTTTTTTCAACCCGAGCACTAAACCCTTTAGAATTCTTTCATGGAGACCACAGATAGAGAACAAATCTAAAATTTATCTTAGAGATGAAAGACATTGGAATTTTTCTTCAGCTTTAAAGTTAGTGGGTGGTGGCTTTTTACGTACCTTTAACATCTAGAGTTTGGGGGAAAAGTTATACGGACGCTTTTATTCACGCGGAAGATACTTACTGAGCACCTGCTTTGTAAAGTGCTGAGGCTGGTTGCGGTACAGAGGATGCTTATTTGAAGAGTCAGGGAAGAGAGAGCCACAATTAGAGCATGCCATTGTGCCCTCACATGGTCCAGATGCGGCAGGAGTTTGGAGGAGCTGTGACGATGTCAGGGGGGACCTCACAAATGAAGTTTTGCTTGGATGTACAAAGGACGAGTCCAACCACCTGGTAGACCCACCTGAGGAGAGACCGTCATAGCAGAAGGGATAGTGTGAGCAGAAGGCAGAGGGAAAGAATGACTTCCTATTCAGAGAACTGCCAATCTTTTGGCTGGGTCGGAATGTGGATTTTGTGCATTGGGAGGGAGTTGACTGCAGCAGGAAGGTGAGGCTGGAAAAAGAGGCTGAAACCAGACCACCGATGGCTTTGTAACCGATGTTAAAAACTTTGATCTCCATGGAATGAAATTTTGAAAAGGCACTGAAAGATTTTTGCAGGAGGATGATGTGTCTAAGTTTTCCTTTAAAAAAGATCACTTACTCCTGGATGGAGGATGGATTAGATGGAGACACAAAGACCAGTGCAGGGGGCTGTCAGGATCTAATACTCTACACATCATATTTTCCAGTGTTTATTATCTTCCTATATTATTTGGGAGAACCTGATCTCACAACGTGCAGACTTTGGAGAGCTTTAATAGCAGAGCAGTCTGAGGATGAGAGTAGGGCTATCAGCTCAGGAAGGGAGTTGACATGAGACTAATTTAGTCAAGATGCAGAAAGGCTGGGGGTGGGGAGTTATTTAATAACAATACCGTGTGGTAAAGTTTGGCTCCTGGGTATCAGTTTATTAGTTCATATCCAAAATCTGTTATCCACAATTCTGAAATCCCAAAAAGGTTGCTGTTGACTTTTATGTTTTAATTTATATGTATGCATTTGATCTCTGAAATTTTGGCAGCAAAATCTGACCTTCAGTGACGTCAGGCTAATTAAATTCTTTTGTTTATTCCACTGTGTAAAGATTTGTATCTTTAGCTGTAGAAATAGTGGTGCGTCTGACTGTGGCCCTGCCAAGGGGACATGTGACAGGTAGTGTTGCTGTTCTCTACTGCTGCCACTGTTAACGCTTACTGTCAACTCACATTTATATGGCATCACACATGTTTTAGAACATTTATTATTTTTCAACTTCAATTGGTTTTTTTTTAGAAAAACCTTATAGGGAGTTCCCGCCATGGTGCAGTGGGATTAGAATCCTGCTGCAGCAGCTCGGGGTCGCTGTGGAAGCATAGGTTCAATCTCCAGCTCGGCACAGTGGGTGGAAAGATCCAGCATTTTTGCAACTGCCTTGAAGTTCACAGTTGTGGGTCAGATTCAGTCCCTGGCCCAGGAACTTCCATATGCTATAGGTGCGGTCATAAAATAAAACAAACAAACATTTGTTATTTGTGGACTTATTAATGATGGCCATTCTGACTGGTGTGAGGTGGTATCTTGTGGTAGTTTTGAATTGCATTTCTTTACTAATCAGTGATGTAGAGCATTTTTTCACGTGCTTGTTGGCCGTCTGTATATCTTCCTTGGAGAAATGTCTGTTCAGGTCTTTTGCTCATTTTTCAACTGGGTTGTTGGCTTTTTTGCTGTTGAGTTGTACGAGTTTGTATATTTTAGAGATTAAGCCCTTGTCAGTTACATCATTTGAAAAAATTTTCTCCCATTCCGTAAGTTGTCTTTTTGTTTTCTTTTTAGTTGCCTTTGCTGTGCAAAAGCTTGTCATTTTGATTAGGTCCCATTGGTTTATTTTTGCTTTTATTTCTGTTGCTTTGGGAGACTGACCTGAGAAAATATTCATAAGGTTGATGTCAGAGAATGTTTTACCTATGTTCTCTTCCAGGAGTTTGATGGTGTCTTGTCTTATTTTAAGTCTTTAAACCATGTTGAGTTTATTTTTGTGTATGGCATGAGGGTGTGTTCTAGTTTCCTTGATGTGCATGCACCTGTCCAGGTTTCCCAGCAATACTTGCTGAAAAGACTGTCTTTTTCCCATTTTATGTTCTTGCCTCCTTTGTCAAAGATTAATTGACCATAGGTGTCTGGGTTTATTTCTGGGTTCTCTATTCTGTTCCATTGGTCTGTATGTCTGTTTTGGTACCACTACCACACTGTCTTGATGACTGTGGCTTTGTAATATTGCCTGAAGTCTGGGACAGTTATGCCTCCTGCTTGGTTTTTGTTCCTCAGGATGCTGGAGGGGGTGTGGAGAAAAGGGAGCCCTCCTGCACTGTTGGTGGGAATGTAAGCTGGTACAACCACTGCGGAGAACAGTGTGGAGGTAACTTAGAAAACTATACATAGAACTACTATGTGACCCAGCAATCCCACTCTTGGGCATATATCCGGACGAAACTTTCCTTGAAAAAGACACATGCACCTGCATGTTCATTGCAGCACTATTCACAATACCCAAGACATGGAAACAACCCAAGTGTCCATTGACAGACGATTGGGTTAGGAAGATGTGGTATATGTACACAATGGACTACTACTCGTCGGTAAAAAGAACAAAATAATGCCATTTGCAGCAACATGGATGGAACTAGAGACTCTCATACTAAATGAAGTATTTCAGAAAGAGAAAGACAAATACCATAGGATATCACTCATATCTAGAATCTAATGTAGGGCACAAATGAACCTTTCCGCAGATAAGAAAATCATGGGCTTGGAGAATAGACAAGGGGGAGGGGGAGGGAGTGGGATGGATGGAGTGCTCGGGGTTAATAGATGTAGACTATTGCCTTTGGAATGAATTAGCAATGAGATCCTGCTGTGTAGCACTGGGAACTATGTCTGGTCACTTATGATGGAGCGTGATAATGTGTGAAAATAGAATGTATACATGTATGTGTACCTGGGTCACCGTGCTGTACCGTAGAAAATTGACAGAACACTGTAAACCAGCTAAAATGAAAAAAAAGTAATTATACAGTAAATAAGAAAAATAATACATCGAACAAACAAATAAAAACTCTTATGGGATAAATACTGTCATTACCTTATTTTAAACAAGAACCGAGGCACAAAACATTAGGTGACTTGCCTCAAGTAATGGATTTGGGAAAACCCAAATTAAACTCTCATTTCTCCTTTTTTCCTAGATCTCTAAATGAAATAAGCAAGAATGTCCTGACAGTGATCATTGCAAGTAGTGGAGTAGGTTCCCCTCCCACCTTTTCTGAGTTCTTTTCTCCAGGGATCTTGTAAATAGAAAACCAAGCTCGATTCAGTTGTGTCTGATGTGACTCAGATGTGATCCTGTCTGACAGCAGCATGAATAATAACACTTTCATTTATTCTCCATGTGAACGAGGCTGAGGAGAGTTGTTTTGATTATTTCATGCCCTTCTCCATTTGTGTGTTTGGTAATTTCCACTCTAATGAATTGTGTTTCCACTCTTCTTGGGGAGAAACTGGTAAAAAAGGCCAGCACCATGGCCATAGGTAACACACTACTCCACGAGAGAGAACAAGGGCAGAGCTGGTTGTTGGCTGGAATAACTGATGTCTACAGTTCTAAAATAAGAAGCTTTTTCCTTGACTATCATTGCAGAACATTCTGTCCCACCTTCTGATCTACAGCGTGCTTATTGCTGATGTCACCATCCTAATGTTACCAGAGAATAAAGCCCTCCATCACTTATTGATTTGCAGTCTGTTAAAAAGTGACAACAGGCTTTTTTGGTTATGTGTCTCAGTAAGAGAGTTCACTTAGTAGATTTTCAGTTTTCCTGCATTGTATAAGGATAAACTGCATAGACCTATGCCTAGATATCTAGGCATCAGGCATATGAGTTGAGAATTACGACTTGCGAGTGAATTCTATAAATACGCGGATTTTACTCAGGTTGTGAATTTCTTTTCTTTTTGTATCAACTATACTTTTATTTTTATTTTAATTTTTTAAAAACTCAATGAATTTTATTATATTTATAATGGTATAAACATCATCACAACTCAATTTTACATTTCCATCCCAAACCCCAGCCCATTCTTCCGCCACCAACCTGTCTCCTTTGGTAACCATAAGTTTTTCCAAGTTTGTGAGTCAATTTCTCTTCTGCAAAGAAGTTCAGTGTATCCTTTTAAATTTTAATTTAATTTAACTTTGGTCTTTTTGTCTTTTAGGGCCACACCCACAGCATATGGAGATTCCCAGGCTAGGGGTCTAATTGGTGCTGTAGCCACCGGCCTACACCACAGCCCAGCAATGCAGGATCCAAACGTGTCTGTGACCTACACCACAGCTCACAGCAAGGCCAGGGATTGAACCTGCATCCTCATGGATGCTAGTTGGGTTCGCTAATCACTGAGTCATGATGGGAACTTCTGTATCCTTTTTTTAGATTTCACATGTCAGTGATAGCATGTGACATTTTTGTTTCACTATCTAACTTCACTTAGCATGATAATTTCTGCATCCATCCATGTTGCTGCAAATGCCATTATTTCATTCCTTTTTATGGCTGAGTAATATTCCCATTCCATTGTGTATATGGACCACATCTTCTTTATCCACTCCTCTGTTGATGGACATTTAGCTTGTTTCCATGTCTTGGCTATTGTGTATAGTTCTGTAATGAACATTGGGATACGGGTATCTTTTCGAGTCATAGATGCCCAGGAGTGGGATTGATGGATCAAATGGTAATGCTATTTTTAGGTTTTTTGAGGAATCTCCATACTGGTTTCTATTGGTTATGAATTTCTTAACGTCTGAATGACATTGGCCAAACTGGTTTCATTTATAGCAAAATGTAACAGAATGCCTCGCTTTGTAGATGTGAACAGAAGATTCAAAGCGAGAGCATAAAGAGTAATATCTTTTGAGGATTCTCTTTCTTCAGGGAACAAATGCTGAAATGGGATTTCCAGCCTAAATATTTACCCCAAGTAACCAGGATGACAGTAACAATGAGGCCGATAATGGAAAGGAGAAGAGGAGGGAGAAGAAGTGGGAACGGGATTAAAAGTTGCTAAGAGCTTAGACTCGAAGAATAGTTTATAGTTTTACTAATGCTTTCAGAATCGGAAGGTAGGGACAGCATTATTTTAAAAATGAGATTTAATCTCAACTAAATTGTTACTTACAAGCTGGGCAGACAAAGACATATCACATGATATCCCTTATATGTGGTATCTAAAAATAGATACTTATTTACAAAACAGAAACTGACCTGCAGACATAGAAAACAAATTTATGGTTACCAAAGGGGGAGAGATGGGGGAATTATGAGGTTGAGGTTAACGTATATATACTACTATATATAAAATAGATAACCAACAAGGACCTTCTGTATAGCACAGGGAACTACACTCAATATTTTGTAATAACCTATAATGGAAAATAATCTAAAAAAGAATATATGTACACACACATGCACATATATGTATATACACACACACACACACATACATGAGTCACTGTGCTGTACACCAGAAACTATTACAACACTGTACACCAATTATATTTCAATTGAAAATTTTAAAACATTTTTGCTTGCATAATGTCATTTATCCAATGACTTGAGAAGCCAAGTTCCATCTCATCTGACTCAAAAGTTCACTAATTGGCCCATTACTTAATCTAAAAAAATAAATAAATAAAAGCTACCTATATTTATAAAAAAATATATGGGAGTTCCCATCATGGCACAGCGGAAGCAAATCTGACTAGGAAACATGAGGTTGCGGGTTCGGTTCCTGGCCTCGCTCAGTGGGTTAAGGATCCGGCGTTGCTGTGAGCTGTGGTTTAGGTCACAGACGCGGCTCGGATCTGGCATTGCTGTGGCTGTGGTGTAGGCCGGTGGCTACAGCTCCGATTAGACCCCTAGCCTGGGAATCTCCATATGCCGTGAGTGCGGCCCTGAAAAGACAAAAGACAAAAAAATAAATTAAAAATAAATAAAAAATAAAAGACATATGAATGTTATGCTTATGATGAGTAAGTTGATAGCATCTCAGTCTGGATTATGATAGTACGAATCTCTGCCCTGTTTAACTCTTCATTAGACTGAATTTTATTCTCACACCGTCAGTCTTTCCCTTTCCTAACCTCTTCATTTTCCCACCGTCTTTATCTGTGTTTGAAGATTTGTAATTCACTGGACTTACGGGGCTTTTTTGCAGTGAGATCAGCGAGAGAGATTTCCCTTCCACTCTCTTCCCCAGATCAGCTGATTCAAGCCCTAGAAAGAGGTAGGATCCACGACTCAATCTCAGTATATTTCTTCCTCTTCACACCCTAAGTCTGGCCCCAGAATTCTGAGGTCCTAAAAGGACAAACCATGCTTTGTCACACATAAGCAAGATCGGCTATCTTGTATGATGTGTGTAGTTTTCAGTTAGTGGGGACCAATGATAAGATTATACAGTTTTAGTTTATTAAGCAAATTGTTGTAGATATTCCAAGATGGCCTAAACACATCGTGATAATGTGTAGAGGAAAAAAAAAATCCTTTGATTAAACCCCCTCCAGTGGAATGATTAAAGAAATTGTGTGAGTTCGAACTGTATTTTAAGAAAATAAATCTGTGTGCGTGTGTATTTTCCTTCCTTCAAACTATGGGTTTAATTCATATTTAGGTACCATAAATCTGAAGCCTTACCAAGAAGAAAAATTTGCTTTCCCCGCACAGCTCTGGATGATGGCCCTTAACAAATGCAAAATTTATTTATTTTATTTAAAAATAATTTTTTTTTGTTTTTTTGAGGGCACACCTGCAACATATGGAAATTCTCGGCTAGGGGTTGAATCGGAGCTACAGCTGACAGCCTACACCACAGCCACGGCAACGCTGGATCCGAGCCATGTCTGCAACCTACACCACAGCTCATAGCAGCACTGGATCCTTAATCCACTGAGCAAGGCCGGGGATCAAACCCACATCCTCATGGATACTGGTCAACTTTGTTACCACTGAGCCATGATGGGAACGCCAACAAATGTAAAATTTGACATTCATATAAAAGGAAACTAAATAAGACCAGTAAAGAGAGGGGGGAAATTGACTGCAGCCGGAAGAATACAAAGTCATGGGAACACTCATCGCCTGCACTGCTTTCAGAAATCCAGGCCCTGAGCTAGGAGTCCTGGGCTGTGCTGGCATGTGGAGTACCTGCTCTCAAGAAAAGGATGATTAGATTCAAGTTCCTGGGAAACTGAGTTTAGAGGAGGGTCACTCTTCATTTATTTATCGTGTATATTATTCCTGGGGTTTTTGCATTTTTTTTTTTAGTGATGCTTGGAAAGTACTCAGAATTTAATGGCTTTGGGGGCTATGATGCATGTTTAAAGAGTGAGGGTCCTGAAAAATACATTCGAGTCTCATTAGTACTTGATGTGGAAGACCTGCAACTTACTCAATCATATACTCTCCTGTCTAAGAGGCTTGTAAAGATGGGGAGTTGAAAAAAATGCATGGAAAGAAGAATAATTGAACCCAACTGAAATCTAAGGTAACTACGGGCTCCTCTTTTAACATCATGTGTACATTTTTTCGTCTCTGGAATTTCTTCTTTCAAAGCCTAGGAGGAATACCTTGGCCAGTAAAGAGAGCTCCAGTGTTGAGCTGGCAGGCTGTCCAGCTCGATGATTGCTCGAACTAGTTGGAAATTTCTTTGGAAAGACTGTCTAGTACTTTTGAGTACTTCAGTGTCCTTACCCGCACAATTTCGTAGGGGGCCAGAATTATAGGGAGAATGTGAAAAACAAGTGACCAATGAGAGAACTGAGTATTGGAAAGCACTTCTCTAGATGCAGAACGGAGCAGTACAGAATGAAAACCACTGCAGGTGTTGATAGGTGTGTTAGGAAAGAGTCACTGAACAATTTCCTATTAATTCTGGGGCACTTATACTATTTTTAAAATATCCCACAAACCTTTGCCTGACAAAGGAAGAGTATAAAATAAAGCCCCAGTCTCTGCAGTGACAGCTATTGCCATAGCAACCTGCCCGTCAATCAACACCCACTTCATCGAGCTTCAGAAAACACCCCCAGAAATAAATGTCAAAAGTCTTATGCAGGTTCCAAATTTAAATCAAACTTTAAAATAAATTAAAATAAGAACCCAAACACCCACAGCAGTCACAAAAGCAAATTTTATTTTGGAAAGAGAGAAAAGGGGTAAAAACACAAAGGCCAAAGGCATCTTCCGAGCAGATGTAAGAAGGGAAACCAGGGAGGCTTGGTGTCCTTGGATCTTTCTGAGCATTGTTTGATCGAACGTGATTCTCTAGAGGAGCAATGATTGTAAAGCGTCCATATCTGTGTCTTCTGGCTTTGATGGTTGGCTTTGATTTTAGTGAGCCTCCTCTCCTGCTCACTCGCTCCATCCCTTTGCGGTGCTCATGGTCCAGCTCCTCCTTTTGAGTGTAGGAGGGGAGGCAGGAGGCTCACTGCCAGGCTGAGGGGTGTACTTGGTCATTCTTTTAGGGGAAATGACGTTAAAACTAACACGGATGCACCTCCCGGTAGTGCAAATCACCTCTCGTGCCATTTTAGGTTCTGATGTGGCTGAAGCATCCTCCAAGAATTTGGCATGAAGCCACTCCCACTTCTTTTATCTGGAGATAGACTATATATAAAGCTAACACCACACTTGAGGGGTAAGTCATGTGACTTGACTCCTCTCTTTTATGAGGTTTAGGTTACCTAACTGTGGAGCATTTTAGGGAACTCTGGTTTATTAGAGACTACCGAATGGTTGTTTTTCAAAAAATTGGAGACGTTCACTTGTTAAAATGTCTACAGACATGGAAGCAAGTCACAAAGTGTTATAAAATTCCATGTTATCACATTATTCTTTGCCAGCTTTAGTATAATTGTCATTATCCTATCAGTGCTTATATGTCTAATTTTTTTGTTGTTAATGAAATGCATTCTTCAGACATTCTTTAGGTATCCCAAAGCTATATATTTGCAGATATTGAAAAATCCTGGCCTTCCGGGGACAAATCCCCAAGAATACAATAGCCGTTCCAAGTGTCCGATTCTACGGTCTTCGAAGAACACAGAAGGGAGCCGTGAGCCCTGTCCTCTGTTCAGTGTCTGGAGGGGGCTGCAGAGCTTCCTGGCAGGATGAAGTTACTAAGGGCAAATGTGGGAGATCCCAGAGGGAAGTAGCTTGAGGAAACTGTGGGAGGAACAAGAAGAATGCACCCATTGCCTCCAAATTCCTTTAGCCTAAACTTAGCCTGTGAGTGTGCCTTTTCTCCATTTCCAAGGTCAATGTCAGCTTCTTACTATACATAACTTACATCAAGGGTTTTCTGGTGCTAATAGATTAGGAACTGCTTCAGATGGTATCAGTTGGGTGTCCACCAGCGATGGCTTCCAAGATAATAAATTGGCCCAGGAGTTTCTTTTTTTTCTCAGAGTTCACACATTGGGGGTTTGGGACCTCTATAATCCCATCTTATCATCACTTTATTATTTACATCAGCAAATATTGATTGCATGCCTCTTGTGGGCATCGACACCTGCAAGTTTTGTAAAATTCTCACATTCTAAAGGAAGACAAAGTCTTAGGTGATATAGAAATAGATGGGCTCCTCAGAAGATTGGCCCTGACCCTTTGATGGCCATCTGCCAAACTTGCAGAGTTCATTCTAGCCAGGGGCAGATTTCCTGGGAAACTGATGAAACTTAAGCACCAGCTCATCTCACGTGCTCTGACCCCCTCCAAAGCTTTGTTCCTCGTTTTCCGTTTACCTTTCTGTAAGCTCTTTATTAAAGAGAGTCCCTCTCCAAATGCATGAGTTGAGGACACCTCAAAACCTGGATATGCTGCTGTTTCTAATGATGGTGGTGCTTCTCAGGACCAATAAATCCTGCACGATGTGCAGGAAGCCTGAACAAGAGGAAATTAAAGTAAGACCAAACGCAGAAATCAGGGCTAAAGATGGAATAGTGCAAATGAGACAAGTGCTCAAAACTAAGGATCAGGGCTGAGTCGGGCAAGACAGTAAGTGTGTGTGGGTGGGAACCAGCCCTGGGTGTGAAGCTGGGCAGTCAGGGGCAGCAGAGAAGAATTCCCTGGCCAATTGAGATTAAGAGCTAGGTGTGAGGTACCCAGCAGCGGTGCTTTGGATGAGCATGCTGGGGAATCGTGTGTGTTTGTAAGAAAATCTATATCTTTTCCAGGACAAAAGCTAATCCCAGATCAAGGAGAGGCAGGGTAAACTCTCAACCAAAGTGAAAGGTGAGGGTTTTAGACCCCTTGGCAGAGTGTCTGGCAAAGTGTGTTACCTGTCGGCACTGGATCAGTTAGTGAATGTAGAGTGGAAGCTGGGTGGTACCCAAGACTTTAGCCACTCACAGCCTCTGTTGCCTCCAGAGCCAGCGAGAAGATTCAGCTGATTTCTCTGTTTTCCAGGGCACCGTTCTGACTCTCAGAAGGCCAGCCTTGCTTCCTGGCATTGGCATTGCCACCTGTTAACCTGTTTACTGAGTGCCAGAGAGTTCTCCTTTGAGTTGGGACTTCCTTTTCCATTCCAAATAAAACCTACTAGCAAGAGAAACAGGTTTTTTTGGAGGCCAGCATTTTCCATCACTTTCACTTGGCTTCTTTTAGTGCTAGTCAGGCGATGTGTCATTTTCTCTGTAGCGTATGTGTGCAGCTGCGGAGTGAGTTATTTATAATAATAAGCCTTTGCACGTATGTAGATATTTGCATAGTAAGCGGATCCCATGGACTTGGTGGTGTCTGGTGGGTAGCCTTGGAATCATCAGTCTATCTAATTATTTCATGTGGCTTGTTGGAATTTGCGGGCCATTGCCCATAAATATTTTAACCTATTGGTGCTGAAACCTGTCTGCCCGAGATCAAAGGCATTTTCAGATCTACTCTGTCTCGAGGAAGGGGGAAGGCGGTGAGGGCTGCTGTCCGAGAGAAGAGAATCCGATTTCCCTGGCTTGGCATCCTCGTCTCCACCAAACACCTAGCTGCATTTTATTTGCCCTGATTTTTCATTCAAGGTCTCCGTTTCCCTGGTCTTTGGCTATTCTCTCCTGGCCTCTTCGGTAATTCAGTGACTTCTGTTCACTGGCCAAAATTTGGTGTGATGTTAGAGCTCTCTTTGTCATTCTGTGCCTTCGCATGAACAGATAGCCTTTGACGATGGTCATTTCTTTGCGAAGATCACTGCTGCATGTTGCCTGATGGGCGGCGTGTATGGGGGAGAATTCCTGTGAACAGACTTTGCATCGAAGGCTCAACACACCCTCTGTCCCCGTGGTACTCAGAGCCGGCCGCCTCGTTTCTGGTGATGTTACACATCAGCCGGGCTTCCGCATAGGACACTGTGCTCACCCTGAGTTATTTTGGCGGCAGGGTGGCCGCTTTTCTCTTGCTCTCTTTCTGTTTTCCAGCTGCATCTGTGAGTGTTTTTGTCCTTTGCTAGGATGTGCTTTTCAAAAATGTGATTAACCGTCATTTTCAGAAACAGATATTGGCTCTCCTTTGCCCACGAGACACAGCGTGTAAGAACAGGCAGACATCAAGACAATGCAAACGGGAATGTTTGTTCATCAGAAACTGTGTTAATGGCTGCATCTGCCCTTCTCCTCTTGGGCTGCCCGGGATCAGCTGCGCTCTTCTGATTGGCTGATGTGCCCCCGCCCCCGCCGTGAAAACGCTTGGTTTTGTGCCCCATAAATAAAAGAGCCCCATGGCTGCTCTGAGGTTGATGCTTTGAGTGTAAGTGAGAGCAATTTAAAAACTGAAATCTGTCCTTAATGCGATGCGATCATGAGACGCAGGGACGTGGAAGACTGGCGTTCGGCGCCTTCCTCAAACCACCTTCCCATCTCAAGTATTCATGCCAAGCGCCATTACCAGTAGACGGTGAACTGGCATATACCAGCAGAGCATTGTAAAGCCGTGGGAAGTTTACGTGTGTTTTATAGCCTGTCATTTTTATTTGTGTCTTTTTCAAGTCAGATGAAGTAGTGTGCTTGTTTGAGTTGCTTGGGGCTGTATCTTTGGCTATTTGGCACCTGAGCGCCTTGAAAGCCCCAAAGCCAGTGAGTAGAATGCCAAAGGGGTTACATCTGTTCTAGGCCAGTTTCAGGGAACATGACTTAACCATCCTATGGAATGAATTTTAAAGAGAAATCTTCCTTAAAGGGAGAAGCCAGCTAATCCATCGCATACTCCTGTGAGGCCTGCCCTGTGCTCGGAGCTCTGAGAGAAGAAAGAGGAAATAAAACCTAGTCTTAAACAGATAGAATTTAGGAGTTCCCATCATGGTGCCCTGGGAACGAATCCAACTAGGCACCATGAGGTTGCAGGTTTGATCCTTGGCCTCACTCAGTGGGTTCAGCATCCTGTGTTGCCGTGAGCTGTGGTGTAGGTCGCAGACTCAGCCTGGATCCGGTGTTGCTGTGGCTGTGGTGTAGGCCGGCAGCTGCAGTTCCAAATCAGCCCCTACCCTGGGAACCTCCATATGCTACGGGTGTGGCCCTAAAAAGCAAAAACAAACAAACAAACAAACACGACACTAGAGCAGGAAGCATTTTAGTAACAAGGATGCAGGGTGAAATTAGAGGGAGAAAAGATTTCTCTTACTGGGGAGAATGAGGATGTTTAACTGGTTTTAAATTCCAGCTTGGACACGTGCAAGATAATCCTCCCAGATGCGTTCACATCGGGTGTCAGAGAAACTTGGCCACAAACACTTCTGGTCAAAGTTTTTTAGAAAGGTGTTTATGGAGTTTCTGTATCCTGCAAACATATTCCTGCTGTCTGGTGGGAGGCTGATCCTTTAGCCAGCAATTCCTTGGGAAAAACTGGTCTGTGTCTGGAAGTCTCTTGACCACAGAAGGTAGTAAGGATTTGTTTCGACTCAGCTGCAACGCAACACTTAGGAGGTAGGGACTAAGTGATAAATCAAGGGCCATTGTCCCTGGTTAATGAAATGACACTGGTAAAATTTCTGGAGGTAGAAGTTGCCCTGCTACTTCACATGGCAACTTGTCATAGGTGCCCGTGTTGCCCTTGGGGTTGAAGTTCTCCTCTCTTCCTTCCGACACCTGTAGCAGGTGGAAGTTCCCAGGCCAGGGATCGAACCTCCACCACAGCAGTGACCCGAACCACAACAGTGACAATGCCAGATCCTTAACCCACTTAGCCACCAGGGAACTCCCCGGGGTTGAATTCTTTATCAGTACTTATTTTCTCTACCCGCCTAATCTCCACTCCAAGAGCTCAGGCAATCACTAGTAACACCAGCCTAGAGCATGCAGACATTCCCAGGAAATCTAGCGGCTTTCCCGCTGCCTGAAGGCAGCTCCCATCCACTATCCCACTGTGTGCCTATTCTAGAGCAGTCACCAGAGGCAAGGGTTTGGATTCAGCTGCTCCTATCTTTCCACTGAGGACAGAGCCTGACTGTGGAGAAATAGTACAGTGTGTGGAAAAAGCTCTGTGTTGGAATCAGAAGTCTGTGTGTAAGACCTACTTAGCTCTGCTGTTTCGCCTTGTAACGCTGAACAACTGCTTTGCAACTTGCTGAATTGTAAGGTACTCATCTGGGAAATGGAGAGCATGAGATTTCCCTTGTCCGTATCACCTTCTGGCTGTGAGGCTCAAAGGAGGTAAAGAGTACGAGTGATTCACAGTGGTCACCACTTTAATGTGTGTTTGCGGTTCTGGTGTTGAACTAGCTGTTGTGTGTGGGTGTCTGAGTATCCGGTTCCTTTAGGATAGGTTTGAGCACAGTGGGTTAAAGGTGAGACTCTGATGATATTAGATGGGAAGTGTCATACTCCCTTTGGTAGATCATTTGCTTTTTTATTTTTTATTAAAGTATAGTTGATTTTTAATATTATACCAGTATCTGCTGTGTAGCAAAGTGACGCAGTCACGATTAGGAACCATGAGGTTGCGGGTTCGATCCCTGGCCTCGCTCGGTGGGTTAAGGATTTGGCATTGCCGTGAGCTGTGGTGTGGGTCACAGATGTGGCTCGGATCTGGTGTTGCTGTGGCTCTGGCATAGGTTGGCAGCTGTAGCTCCAATGGATTGGACCCCTAGTCTGGGAACCTCCATGTGCCGTGGGTGTGGCTCTGAAAAGACAAAAAAAAAAAAAAAAAAAGAAGGGAGGGAGAGAAAGAAAGAAGCGAAAAAGGAAAGAAGGACGTGAGGGGAGGGAGGACGGCAGGCCGGCCAAGTAAAATTTCTTTGATAGGTTTACAAAGTTTGGTAACATAAAAAAAAAAAAAAAAAAAAAAACCACTCAAGAACAGAACAGGAAGGGTGAGAGTTTTGTGGATACTGACTTGATAAAGATATTTACAAGACTGAAGTTTTTCACTCTCTAATCCTCCAAAGTCCTAAATGGTTTTGGACAATAATCCTTATAAGTGCTGATATTTTTCAGGCATGAGCTAAAGATAAGGATACTATCCTTGAATTATCCAATAGCATGAATACAATGTTCTAAAGTTTGTTATGAAAATGTCTTTGGCTTAGTGTTTCTTTCCTATTCTGCCTTCAGCCTTTGGAAGGAGAGACTAAAGTTATGGAGTCAATAATTACATTGTGTCATGGGAAACTACCTTAACATTTTTAGGCTAAAACTCTATGACCGTATGGTGACGGCTCTCTCTCTGTCTCTGTCTCTCTCTCAGCTCTCCCCTGCCCCCTACCCCCAAACTGAGAAGTCACATTCAGGTCTTCATGTTTTGGAATGGGGGGACATTGTGCTACACTAGAAGAGTAAGAGCATATATGTATAAGGGATGGTTAAATATCCTTTTGCTCTTTTCATGAGTATCCTGTGAATTTAATCTCTGTCACCTCTGAACTCATTACAGTCCTTTAAAGATCTAAAGAAAACTCCTGATGGATTATTCAAAGCGTTAAATCACATAGCATTACAGAAGTTATTAGAAGCCTTAAACTGGGTGATAAAATTTGTCAAGTATAGTTGGGGAAGTGGGCCTTTATACTGACCACAATAAGTAAAATAGCACACAGTTTAAGAAAGTACTATCAATATTTGTTTACTAAATAGTTAAAATCAACCATTGTTATTTATTAAGCCAGTTCCAAAGTAACTATAGTGTAATATTTGTCCACATATCCTTGAGTCTTATTGAAATTATATGTATATTGTAGTCTTAAAATGAATAAACTAAATTATCAGTGATATTATTAATAGACTATATTTAAGTTGTCTACATCATTTAGTTGAGTGCATCACCAATCATATTAAATATAAATTTACAGAGTCTTTACTGAATTGTTGTATTATTCAATTATATTTTACTTTTTAACCTACTTTAAAATGATTTACACACTTACGCTTAGCACAGTAAATTATGTTGAGTATGGAGCATGTGTTTGTTTTTCTGCACTGCATCATCATAGTGTATTTCATAGACAGCGACAAAAAAAAAAGAGAATAATCCAAAGAGTTTTAACAACTTGGCTTCAAAACCATTCTAATTTAAATTAGACTCAGCTATGTGGAAATTAAACAAGTGTCTTTGGGTTTTAAGAGTGAACCAATTCTGTCCTTCATGATTAGTTGTTGAAAACAAGTTATAACATACTTGGAATTAAAATAACTACCGATATCATCATGATTTACGTGGTGATCGTCACTGGCTCTGAAGCTGATGACTTAGGAGGAAGCAGGAGAGTACCTTTTCTCTAAACTTGGGTGGGCTACTTGGCTTAGAAAGGCATAGGTAAAAAGAAGAAAGAACGTCGATATAGAAAAGTTATGGGTTTGACCTTTTCTTGAAAGTGTTTTTTTTGTTGTTGTTGTTTTTTGTTCTGTAATGGTCAGAAGAGCTATTTAAAAACCAACTCTCCTGTTACCAAATGATACATTAAATGAGAATTTTGGATGTTGTAGATGTCAGGTTATCTTTTGTGTTGACTGCAGCAAACAGTACAACTTTCTCCACCATTGACGTTGACACTGAGAAGGAGAACATTACAGGGCACGTCTTCTACATGTTGGCCCATCTCTTTGGTCCTGCCCAAGTCCTCCGAGTTTCCTGTTATGTTTGAGGGCTTAGGTGTCAATGCCAAACAGATACTGTGATAGAGATTCTTGTGGATTTGACTGATTGAGCTGGTTGTTGTCGTGTGCAGACCCACAGGGGTCTTAGCGGGGCAAGGGCACCAGGCTTGGGTGTAAAACTTCATTACGAGGCCCCTTATACTGCTTTTCAACCATGTGTTCTTGAATAATCGTAGAACCTTTCTGGTCTTGGTCTTCTTTAAGAGAAGGCAGTTGGGTTGGAATAGTCCTCAGTTTAGGATCCTTCGAGGAAGTTATGGAGGAATGCCTTGTTTTCAGGATTTCAAGGAGTCCAATGAAAATAGGACATAAAATCACAACGTGCACAAACTAACCAAACTATCACTTTGTTTTTGCCTTGGGGGGTAATAAACCCTTCCCTCCTACCTCCTGACTTTTTTGGAAACATGTTCTTTCTTTCTTTCTTTTTTTGCAACATTGAGTCATCTTATCTGAATTCTGACCAGCAATAACATAGCTTTTTATTAATAAAAATAGTTGCTATTAACTAAATGCAGTTGGATCATCAAACATAAAACAGTGGGACACACGGGGAAAACTCGAAAAAGTGTCTGGTGGTTCTTGGTAGTAAGAGTCCCATTCAGTATTTTTAGTTCTGAGAAGTCAAAGTGATGCCCTGTTTGTGACAGCTAGATAACCAACTACTCTTCTCAAAATACAGACACTGCTTCTACATTGTCAGACAGCGTCATTCGTGAGAATAAATGCGTGTTTTTTGGTTGGTGTAGTTATACAGGTGGATTTTGTCAACCAGCACAATCTGTTCTCTGTCAGAGCACTAGATTCTACGCCTGTGTTACTGTATTTGGGGAAATCTTGAATTGGGTACCATTTACCTCATTGTAAATTTGGTTGGTAATCCATTTATTTATATATATTTTTATTTATATTTTTATGTCTTTATTAATTTTTTTTTTTTTTTTTAGCTGCACGTGCAGCATGTGAAAGCTCCTGGGCCAGGGATTGAACCGGAGCCATAGCAATAACCTGAGCCACAGTGGTGACAATGCCAGATCCTTAACCTGCTGAGCCATCAGGGAGGGAACTCTCATTCTGCTTTATTTTTATTTTTATTTTATTTATTTATTTTTTTGTCTTTTTTAGGGCTGCACCCATGGCATATGGAGGTTCCCAGGCTAGGGGTCACATTGGAGCTACAGCTGCCAGCCTACGCCACAGCCACAGCAAGGCGGGATCCGAGCCACATCTGCAGCCTACACCACCGCTCACGGCAATGCTGGATCCTTAACCCACTGAGCGAGGCCAGGGATTGAAGCACATCCCTCATGGGTCCTAATCGGGTTCATTACCGCTGAGCCACAATGGGAACTCCTCTGCTTTATTTTTAAATCCTCTCTGAAATGTGTTCAAAGAGACAGGATAAATAAACTGGGTAAAACATACCTCACCGTCTGTCAATTCTACTTTGTAGAAATCACTAAAAAGAGAGCACTAGGTGTTAAGCTCTTTTCTGATCTGATTCTGTAAAGTATTTATTTAGATATCCCCCCTCTCCGAAATTTAAATGACATGGCAGGGGCCAATAACAAATGAATTATTGATTATAAATGCTCTGAGTTTTGATTAGCTTAATATTAGACATAAAACAAGACTGCTGTTACTGTTAATAGGAGCCATGAGACAAGCAAATAAAACTTGTGCACACATGTTAATTTATTATATTTAGAGTCTTGACTTTTCAGAACAATCCTGACCCAGATTCATTTTAGGAAAAGAGAAACCGCTGTTTGTTGAATAAAATTATTTGCACATCTTATCTTATTTATTCTTCTCAACCAGGTAAGCTGAGCATTCTTTTCTTGGTTCTGCAGGTCGAGGCCCTGAGGTTTGATTAGCTGAAGAAATGGACTCAAGCTGGTCAGTGGCAGAGCCATTATTCATACTCATTTTTTTTCTGGCTCCAAAGTCCGTGTTTCCTCCAACATTCAGTGTCACTCCAAGTCAGGACTTTTCAGTTTTGGTATTTCAGTCAAGTGCAAGTTTCCTGTATAAGTTTTTGTAACTTCCCAATATGGTTTTATCTGGTTGTGATCTTAATACTGGTTTGTGGGTTGAGTTCAGAAACTTTAAAGCATGTTCGGTGGAAATGAATGCTGTAAACAGTAGCTCACCCTTGCTCCCTAGACTGTTCGGATGTTAGAAAACATTGCAGTTATCTACTCCTGAGTGATGAGTACCCCCAAACCTAGTAGCTTCAAACGATGCAGACATGTTTGTTCTCCTGCCTTCTGTGGACTGGAAATTTAGGATGAGCTTGGTTGAAAAATTCTAGATGCAGGATACTTATGATGTTGTTTGCCACCAGGAGGTTGGCAGTGGGAGGTTGGCCAGAGCTTCTGCCGAAGGACGCCTTGAGAAGGGTGGGGGGACCCACTTTCAAGGTGGCCGCTTATCCAGCTGGCAAGTTAGTGCCTCTCTGTGTGGGTCTCTCCCCATGGCATGGTGGCTGGCAGGCATCTCTTCATCCATTTTTTTTTTTTTTTTTTTTTTTTTTTGGTTAGTTTTCTTTGCTCTTCAGAAGCTTTTTGAAGTAGTCCCTCTGGCTTATTTTTGCTTTTATTGCCTTTGTTTTTGGAGTCATATCTAAAAAAATCATCACCAAGACTGAATGTGTTTCTGCCTGTGTTTCTGTCCAGGAGGTTTATGGTTTTCCATCTTATATTCATGTCTTTAATACATCTTGGTAAAACTTTCCATATGGGATAAAATAATGCTTAGTCATTCACTTTTGATGAGCAGGTGACTTCTCTGAGATACAGGGGATTCTAGAGCATAAGTCTGCTTGTCCACTTCGTTCAGAATGCTCTTGTGACTGTCTGTTTCCTTCATTCAAATGTGTGGTATTTAGCATGTCCAAGAAAACGGGACTGACCGACCCCATCTTCTCTCTCATCGTGCCTTTGCTCCAGCCATCCTTGCCTGCTTGCTCTTCTTGGAGTTATCCAGGCTTTTCCTCCTACAGGGCCTTGGTACCATTGGAAACACTCTTTTATTTATCCCTGTGATGAAGTCCTTTCGTAATTCAAGTCTTTCCTCAAATGGTACTTTTTCAGTGAGGTCTGCAGTGACCACCCTAGTCTAAATTGCTGCCCTCTGCCTAGAACAATGAACCCAAGACATAGTAGGTGCTCAGATTTTTTTAAATGAATGAAGGCATTATTAGTGACAGCCTATGGGGTGCTGATGTTGCCTTTTCTGCCCAAGGCAGTTAGGAATCTTTCACTTGGTTCATTTTCAGACAGTGAGGCTTGGTCTTTTACAGAGAATCTCTAAAAGCAGTAATCAAGTGAGAATGTGCTTTACATCTGTGGGAGATTTCCTGTCATTCAGAAATCAGCACTGTTGCTATCCCCATATCTTTAGAGTTCCAATACAAAAAAAGAATAGAAGAAAAGAAAAGCACTTCGACGAAGGCGTATGATGGGGACAGTTTGATATGATCCAAGGGAGAAAATTAATTGAGCCATTTCTGTCGACATTGGGGAAATTGTTTCGGTTCAAAAGCAGCTTGGGGGTATTAAAGTGTAGGGTGCCGGCATGCACTTTATGATGCTCTTAGCTTATGACCTGACATTGCTTTTATTTCTCTGTTAAATCAAGATATATCTCATCGAGGCTGCCGTACTGCATGACACAGTGTGGTTCGCTTTGGTGCCTGTGAACAGAACTGTCTCTGATTGAATGAAAAGATGGATCTTGGATGTGCGCTTGGTCTGAATGGTATCTGGGCTGGAGTTTCGACCCGTGTGGATCCCCTGGAAGGGGAACAGAGTGCACAGACCCTCGCCATGTGGGCTGAGTGCTTGGCTGGGCTTCTGCCTTCCCGAACCCTGAAACTGTGTCTTGCCTTCTCCTCTCTGGGTTTCTAGTGAAATGTCCTTACATGGTCCTTCACTTTGAGTTAGTGCAGCAGGAGACAACTGAGCCTTTAACTTTTTATGAAACATCTAGAGGAATCAAAACGTTGTGAATGGTCACTGTCATGGGTGGGATTGTATTTCCCCCAAAGATTTTTCTTTTTTAACTCAGTGAATTTTATGACATTCCCCCAAAGATGTTGAAGTTCTAACCCCTGCTCCTTAAGAATGTGACCTTGATTGGAAATAAAGTCTTTGAGAAGATTAAGTTCAAATGAGGTTTTTAGGCTGGATCTTAATCTCATATGACAGGTGTCCTTATAAAAGGGGGAAATTTGGGCACAGAGACGCACAGAAGAGTTTATACTGCCATAAGCCAAGGAACACTAAAGACTGCCTGCAGGCTGGAAACTCTATAGCGGAATAGGAACAGATTTCCCCCAAAGCCTTCCAAAGTTAACCAACCCTGATGGTATCCTCGATCTCAGACGTCTGGCCTCCAGAACGTGAGACAATACATTCTGTTGTTCAAGCCGCTCAGGCTGTGGTGTGTTGTCACAGCAGGCCTAGTCAACTAATACAATTACTGCTCACTTATGTATCATAAAGCAAGCATTAAGAAGCAGTGCAGTGACACCACAACAATCCACTTAGCACATTTTACAGGTGAAATAACTCGGGGACAAGCAAAGATAATTGGGATAGAGGATGCTCGTAGACTGAGGTAATTATGTAACCCACGTTTCCATGGAATGCTATTCGTTAATTACAGTAGCTCGATGTTGACATGCCTGCTCTGCGATGACTAGTTATTATTAGAGTATTAGAAACATGAAGATATGACCCTGTTTAGAAGCAAGCATGGAAATGATCTTGTCTCATTGCTTCATGTTGCAAGAGAGGTGAGTGCTTGCCCTGCTTGATAGGACCAGAGAAGCTAGAAAAGAACCTTGATCCAAGATTTCAAACCACTCTTCTTTTTTTAAACCAAATTTCCTCTCTTACAAAGAATGAATCATCACAGAACAGTTACTCAACCAAGGTTTGCTGAATAAATGAACCTAGATTTTTTTGAGCCAGGCTTTACAGTTTTGGTCAACCACCAGATATTTTTTTCATGACTTTAAGTTGCCAAGAATTTTACTTCTTAGAATAGGAAGGCAATTGGGCCTGGGCTGGTCGTGAATCCCAGTGTGGCCATGCTTTGCTGTGTGACGTTGGCCAAGTTAAACCTTCCAAGCCCAGTCACGACAGCTTCAGATGCCATGAACATCTTGCTAGAGATGAGGTAAGGACGCCTTGCGAGGTTATTATAAGTGTGAAGTAGTTTAAAGCACCAAGCACAGGTCCTTCCACGTGGGTGTTCAGTAGTGGATGTTTTGATTTAAACATCTTTAAAGATAGTGGACATAATATCTTCATGTACCTCAACTACATTTGATCCAGCTTTCTTTTAGTAATGGTGAGGTGTGAGCGAGTTCCCGTTGTTGTGCAGCAGAAATGAATCCGACTGGCATCCATGAGGATGTGGGTTCGATCCCTGGCCTCGCTCACTGGGCTAAGGATCCGGGGTTGCCTTGAGCTGTGGTTTAGGTTGCAGACACGGCTTGGATCCCGTGTTGCTATGGCTGTGGTGTAGGCAGCTACAGTTCCGTTTGGACCCCTAGCCTGGGAACTTCTGTGTGCCTTGGGTGTGGCCCTAAAAAACAAATAAATAAAGATTAATTCATTCATTAATTAAAAATAATAATGGTGTGGTATGAACCCCATTCCGGCTCTGGTCTGCCCCCTCATCTCTTTATCCAAGACTGGGCATTCTCATGCAGGGCTTACTACAGCCGTGTGGTCCAGAGAGGCAAACCTGAATAGTTCCCACAAGAGTCCAGTTCACGGCTTTCTCTTTTCTGACTCGATGTTGTGCCCGACGGCAGGAGAGAGTCGCACATAAGCACAGATAATAGACCGGGCCCGTGTGATTCTCCGTGTAGCCCTCGGGGAAGTGGCACACTGGCTCCAGCCCCTGGTTCCTGGGCTGTACAAACCATGGATGTAGGAGTGTCTGTTATCTTTTCTGAAATATGCTTCAAGGGCTGGCTCTCACCCAAGTTCTCTTAGCGGTCATTTATCATTTTCTCATCTGTTTTTCATAAAGTATATACATTTGTTGAAAGGCATTCTAAATCTGGAGTTCCCTTTGTGGCTCAGTGGTAATGAACCAGACTAGTATCCATGAGGATGCAGGTTCGATCCCTCGCCTCACTCAGTAGATTACGGATCTGATGTTGCCAGTGAGCTGCGGTGTGGGTTGCAGATGCTGCAGGGATCCCTGAGCTCGATTCAACCCTTAGGCTGGGACCTTGGAAACTTCCGGCCCTAAAAAGCAAAAAAAAAAAAAGAAAAAAGAAAAAAAAAAACGGTATTCTAAATCCTTTGGTGATTTTCTTCCTTGTGAGAGCTACACATTCATTTCATGGAGCAGGAAGGGATATTTCCACTTATCTGCTATAAATAGAGTGATTAGGGATATACTCATATACGCACACTGCTGAGACGAAAATCACTGCAAACTGATTCTTAATTGTGATAATAGAAATAATACAGTGTGAGGAAAATGCGAAATTAGGGATAATGGAACAATAGAAATTATTGTAAGTGGCTTTATAGTTGCAAAAGTGAAGTAATGTCTAGATAAAGTATGCCATTTTCAAACCTAATTTTAGACCGATAGCGCTCCGTGAAATGAGGTTCGTATAGTTAAATAATAAGAATATAATTGTGCCACGCTGGTAGGCAAACAACACGGGCAAGGGTGTAGAAAAAGCAGGTTGTTAACATTTGAAAGTTCATTTTTAGTTTCTTTTTCCCCCCCTTTGTCCTCACTTTTTGCTGCAGCTTTAAGAAGTAGAGTCCCAGACAGTGTCAGTTGTCTCTTCTTCAGATACACCATCTATTTTACGTTTTTGGTATTTAGATTTTCTTGCATTCTGTTCTAAGAAACAATTGCTCGAAAACAGGGTCTTTTGTTTCCCAAGAGGTTAGCTGCTTCCACTTGAAATCACAATCCTTTGTGATATTAAAATTAGCTTTTTAGCAGGAATTCTGATGTTACCAAAATGGTGACACCGGCAGCCGGTAAGTAGCAAGGGGATCAATCCTTAGGAAACAAAGATTCTGTTTTCATGCAAATACCTTCAGTGATTAAAAGAGGGAAAAACACATTGAGCACGGGTGGAAGAGCTCTTGGTTTTACATTTCTAGAGAAATTGCTGAATGCTATTTAGCCATGCAACCCGGTGACCTTTGCTGCTTTCTCAAGGTTAATGGGGTCCAGGAAAATGGTAATGTAATAATTTGAGTTTCTTGGCTGTCCCAGCGACTTAAATTGTACGTCCCTCAAGTTTGCTGGCATTTTGTGTGGTAGTGGAGGAGGGTGGTGTTGATTACAAAATGTGTTTGGAATCCCCCGTCCTTATTTAATTTCATTTCATTTCGTTTAATTTAATGTTTTTAGGGCTGTACCTGTGGCATATGGAGGTTCCCAGGTTCCTAGGGATCAAATTGGAGCTGTAGGTGCTGGCCTACACCACAGACACAGCACCTTGGGATCTGAGCCACATCTGCGACCTGCACCACAGCTCATGGCAATGCTAGATCCATAACCACCGAGTGAGGCCAGGGATCGAACCTGCATCCTCATGGATGCTGGTCAGATTCGTTTCAGCTGAGCCAAGACAGGAACTCCCCTCTGTCCTTATTTTACACTCCTTGCTGGGAGAATCATCCATCCCGTACGGGGAAAGGTGGCTTCAGGGGAGAAATTCTCCCTTTTATTCCCATCAAAGCGGAAGCTATGATTGGGGGCCCAAGTGTAAAACAGTAAAAGAGGAGTCATCGGAAACTTCCGATGTAATATCACAACTCAAAGTCTCAGACAGGCCTAGCCCAGTATGTCCACAGTTGGGCGTTCAGTAGGACCATGAACAGCAAAGAGCAGCAAAGAAAAACTGTTCACGCTTGTGAAGAGGATGCAGGAAGGGAGAAGGGACTTGGGTCTGTGTTTCTGCCCGAGGGGCTGCCCGGGAAGTGGCCATCTACCTGGGAGCCTCTCCTGCAGGTGGCAGGCTCCCCAGGGCCCCTTCCAGGAGCTCTCGAGAGGCCATGTGTTGGTGGTGTTCTCAAGAAGGGCTCGTTACCCCCCCAGAATCAATTTAGAATGACTTTAATGGGATTGGGAGTCACTGGGCAGTCCAGCCCTAGGACAAAGAGCATCTAAAGTTCCCTTTATTTATTATGCCTTTCTCTCTTTAATGATGTCTGTCTTTAATATTCTGCTGTTAGCGCCTCTCGTGTTTTTTCTTCTCCACATTTTTGGCATTTTTATGATCCGCAGTTCCATTCTAAATGGGCACATGTCTTAATGTCATCTAATTCTATTGAGAAAAACGCCCCCATTTCCTGTGGCTTTTGGCCAAACCACACTATTACTTTTGACTCTGATAGATATATATATTTTTTCACAGATGATGTAGGCCGTGCAGTATAATGCAGATGATTCTGTCCAGTTCAAAAGACAGATTTAGTGCCTTCCTCTGCCATCTCCTTGAGGACACAGGTGATGTGTCAACAGTCAGGTCCTTCTCACCTAATGCAGGGGCTGGCCGCTGGTTGTTGGCTGAATCAACGAGTACATGATTGATGGAATGGATGATATCGGCCTTCTAATCACCTTCTAGTCTTCATATTAGTACAAAATAGAGTTTTGCTCTCAGTGGACTGGACTGGGGAAGCTCCCAGCAGTTTGGGCGTCCGTGAGTCCATAACATGATACACTGGAAATCAGAGTCTACAGATTTGAATCTTTTGTTGGATCTTCCTTGACCGTTTCTCATTTCTCATTCACGCCTTTATTTATTCCACTGTCAAATGAGTCCCCTCGTAGGTGCAAATGACCATATTACATTTCCCTGCTTCTTGCCTGTTCTTTTCTATTCCTCTTGGTTTATCTGCCCATCTCCCTTGATTGCCACTCTGCTTTGGTCCTTAGCTGTTACCCGTCTCCCTCCCCTGCTTTTTGTCTCCTCCTTACTCTCTCCATGCTTCCTGCGTTCCTCCTTTGAACTCCTTTCATACTTATCATTTCTACTTCCAACTCTCTGTAGCTGTGTGTTTCTTTTACTCTCCTTTTAGGAAGATCCCCCACGGCCCCCTTATATCCCTGCTCTTCTGCATCTTCCCCTCCTCTGTCAAGTCCAAAGAGCCAGAGACGGGGTCAAGTAAGGAGTCTTTCTGGATAGGTCACCTTCATTTCAAAACCTTGCTCAGATTTGTTTGTAACAAACAGTGATTCAATCGATTCCATTACCTTCAGGTAAGATCATGCCTACACCTCTTCAAGCACAGGATACATTGTCCTTTAAAAAAATAAATAAGTGAATAGAAGCCCTCCTGCAAAGGCTTCCATATGCTTTTCCTTAATAACCTACCTTCTGAACCCTGGCTTTGAGTAGAGAGCTCAGGCTTCTCTCCCATTTCTCTTGTTCTCTGTTTTATATGCAGGGAGACCCATACCAAGGGGGGGGAGAGAATGGAATGTGATCAGGTTACAAGGGTGATTTATAATATAGAACAAAAATAAATAGGGGAAAGACACTTGTGAAAGAGAGAAAATGCTTAAGCCAATCTTAAAATTCTGACCTCGTTTATTTATTCATTAAAATAAACTCCAGGTACCATATTAGTGACTAATTAGGGTCCAACAGTGAACAAGGCTCAGCCCCTCCTGATATCCCACTAGTGCATCAAGTGATATGACAGGGCTGTACGAAGGGCACCCAACCCAGAATTGGAACTCAGTTACGCTGAGTCAAGAAGGACGATTTCACAGTAATCAGGAAACATGGTAGCAGGCAGCAGTGTAGACCTGAAGGCACTGCAAGAAGGATCTGGCTCGGGTCTCTGGTTCCTGTGATGAGACGCAGAAGAGGGGGCCACAGCGATGACATCATCGAGGTTGCGTTGATGATGCTGGGAGGACAGACCTCGTCCTGAAGCAGTGGGGGGCCACTGACGGGGTGGAAGCAAGGCAGTGATGCTCTGGTGTGCTGACAGAGAAGGGCTGGTGTCAAAATCTCAGACCAGGATGCAGTGGAGAGGTCACGACATCCAGGGGTGCGATGGTGGTCCCCTTCCCGAAGAAGGAGATGGTGACAGTGGAAACGGGTGATGAATTCAGGGGCAACGAAGAGCAGAGATGGACAAGCCATGCTGACACATCAGATGCAAGAGATGGAGGAGGAGCAGGGGCTGAAGAATGGCATCCAGTCTCCTGGGTCCTGAGGAAAGGTATTATTTCTGGGGAGTCATCTCGGTTGACTTTGATCTTTAAGTGCAGGCTCCTGTTCCTAAAAGCCTCCAGATTGACATCCCTGAAGACTAATGCCATCTTCTGTTTCATCACAGTCAACAGCCCGGCTGCTCTCATCTCTTTGCAGAAATCCTGCACAGCAAGAGCAGGACCACAGAGGGGTGTAGGCACCTTCTTCAGTCGTGGAACAGTTTGGATTGCATTGAGTGTTGTCAGATAAAGGGTTCCTAACTGTACGTTATGGATGAGTTCGGTCAAAATGGTTGTACCGGGATAACAGGTGTTGTGTGTGTGTGTTGATGCGTGTATGTGTTTACACATGTATGTACATCCACAGTGTGTGTGTGTGTGTGTGTGTGTTGCATCTCTTCTGGTTCCTCCATCACCAGCAGGATCTCATTTAATGCCTCTGAGAGGATGGATCTCATTTAATGCCTCTGAGAGGATGACGTTCCCTATGATGTGAAGGATGAGAACTTGGAACCAGAAAAGAACCACTGACCCACTTCCACAAAAGAAAGCCAAACAGTTGTCAGTTATAATGATTTTTTTTTTCACTGCCGAAGGTCTGGACTTCATTTGAACTGGTGACTTCGAAGTAAGTGACTCCATAGCCCATTACCAGTCCCCTGAGATGTGTAATCCACTTTAAAGATACATTTTAAATAGCCTACTATGGGAAATGCAGTTAGCAAGCACAGAGATATGCTTACATTTCAGAACTCTCAGAAATGCACTTACAGATTTAAGGAAAAAAAAATCTTTGCAAGAAGTAAAATGCGCATGAAAGAGATGATTCATTTTATTAGAGCAATTAAAACATTGGCTCCTGTTTGCATCCATCACCCTCATGAAATAAAAATATATTGGAGAAAAGGCTATATTTACCTGGAGATAAAATTTAAAATATAAGGAAGATAAAAGTCCATTTTTTTTCTAGAAGAAGTAACTGAAAATCCGCTGCAGGTTATAATTCAGGCAGAACCTCATCATTATGGACCAGGAGCCTGAGTGAGATCATTGTGGAACAGGAGCCAGAGTGAGCGCAATCTCTACCCAATATTTTTTTGAGGCACAAATGTAGCCAGGAGTGAGTCATTCAACAGGGTACCTCAGAGGTGGAGGGTCTCAGATATAAATGGACGAGACTGCGGTGCAGGAAAATCCATCACCTTAACCTTGGACGTGCCGTCATCATCTCCCGGTGAGTTCACAGAAATCACCTCCTCTGATTCCGGTGCGTGTCTCAGGCCAGGTCCACGCTGCAGTGATGCTCCAGGTGACTCAGAGAGGGCTCGTAAATCTGACCATCTCTGCTCCCCAGCTCCAAGTGCTATAACCTTTGCTTCTTGGGTGGCGCCTATGTTCTGGAAAAATAACATGGGAAATGGTCTCTTTGGGTCGACTTTGCTCGTTGCCTCCCTCTGAGAATGTGCCAGGGAGGAGAGAACTGGCGACTTTGGTCCTATCAAGGAGAGGTAGGAGAAGCAGGGGGAGGGGGAGGGGAAGGAGGGATGGCTTCCTCTCTCGCCTTGTTTGTTTATTCAACACGTGTCCTTATGGGGTGCCAGGAAGGGTGCGGGACTCGGGGAGATATAGTTGCAATCTCTTGGGGCCAAACATACGAATTTGCAGAGTTGTTTTAAAGGGCGAATGAAATCATTGGTACATTTATTCATTCATTCATCCGTCAACTGTTTATTGCGTTTTTACTAAATTGCTAAAGAACCAAGAGTGAATGGTATAAAGTCCTTGCACTCATGGGACTTACATTCTAGTGGGAGGAGCTTGAGCTAAGAAACAGTTGACTAAATAAATATATAAAATATCAGCAGGTGGGGGATAAAGCAAGGTAAGGAGTGAGAAGGACCAAAGAGCAATGATATTTTAACAGTTTTTCTCATTTATTTTTTAAAGAAGAGTTGATTTACAATGTTGTATTAGTTTCTGGTGTACAGCAAAGTGATTCAGATATATATATATGTATGTATTTTGTAATCATTTCCATTATTCTTTATTATAAGACATTATAGATATTATTACCCGAGAATATAGTTCTCTGTGCTATGCAGTAGGACCTTGTTTCTCTATTTTATGTCAAGTCATTTGTATCTCTTAGTCTCAAACTCCTAATTTTTCCCTCCCCCACCCCCTTTCCCATTTAGTAACCATAAGTTTGTCTTCTATATCGGTCTATTTCTGTTTTGTAAATGAGTTCATTTGTATCATATTTTAGATTCCACATATAAGTGACTTCGTATGCTATTTGTCTTTCTCTGATTTCCTTAGCGCAATAATCTCTAGGTCCATCCATGTTGCTGCAAATGGCATTATTTCATTCTTTTTATGGCTGAGTAGTATTCCACTGTATATGTATGCACCATTTTATTGATGCATCTGTTGGTGAACAAGTTGCTTCCATGTCTTGGCTTTGTAAATGGGGCTACTGTGACGTAGGGGTGCATGTATCTTTTTGCACGATAGTTTTGTCTGGGTGTCTGGATGTAGTATCATGTGATAGCTCTATATTTGGTTTTTAAAGGAACCTCCATACTGTTTCCATAGTGGCTCCACCAGGTTACATGCAACTGGTGCTATTTTAGATGTGGTGATTGGGCTCTGACGTGGGAGGTGCCGTGATGCAGTGACCTGTTGATTAAAGCGAAAAGCATAGGGAAGCATCCAGCACAGGCTTGGCATGTGGTTAGTGCTTAATCAATGGTCAGTGTCCTTCTAATTCCTATCATCATTAACCTTGATAATATGGTACCTGCATGCCCTTTTGAAATTTGGGGAGTCTGTAAAGTATTATAGGAAGCTTGGTTTAAGCACACTTGGAATGGAATTTTACAGCTATCTATATATAATTTTTTAAAATTTTCATTTACAATTTAACTTTGGAGGTATTGAACAACCTTTAAAGGAAAAATCAACAAAAGCTGTGTGGTTAAATATCTTGCAATTTTTTTTTTCCCTCTAGTACAATTAAACCTTTCTTGTCCACCTCCTTTGAATCAGGCTCTGTGCTGGGCACAGAGGAAACAAATGTGGGAAACTGAGTCTTTGCCCTCAGGAAGCTTAGACTCTTATTTTTTCCCCTAATAATTGAGGCCTCATGTGTCATTTGACTCGGAGCTGCAGGAACGCTTTATCTGCTGACAAGGCTCTGTGGAGTTTAGAAAAACCAAGTTGCATTTGAGTGTTAACTTTGATGTTTGTTTAGTTCTATAAAATATGTAAGAGGCTTTTCCATTAGTGAGTAAGACTTTCAAAAAGCTTTCAGAATCTCATGTCACAAGCAGTCGTTAAGTATTGCTAAAGGGGAGTCCCAGAGACTGACAGCTTGGAAGTGTAAGCACAGTATGTGGCTGAGGATGTGCGGTCGGAGCGAAGCCCCCGTTCCCATCTTAATTGAGGTCAGGTGGGTCCAGCTGATTCATTTGGTCTGAAAAGTCCAGATTGCTTGGGAATCTACAGTCCACTTGGCAACACTCTCTTATCCTTTGGCCTTTCTAAGCAGCATATCACCTTCTGTCTGGGGAAAGTTAGGGATGAGAATCTCAGCCTGGGTTTATTGCAGTGATGGAATGAAGTGGGATTTGGGAAAAATGATTTACACCAGAGAGACCCATACGGGGTGCCGTAAGTGGCACAGATGAAACACACCTCGAAATTGCTTTCCGCAGTGTTTTTGTTATTTGTGAGGCAGCGAGCTTGCTTTGGGAGCAGACGTGGCACCTCCTCAGACCTACACGGACTCTGTTACTGAACCAAATGTCGGTCCCCTTTCCTGTGCAGTGAAGCCCATGCACTGACACCGGGCTGCAGGGGAGGAAAATGCAGCGTTTATGGCAGGCTCCAAACAAGGAGTCCAGGCAGCTAGGGCTCAAAGTCCCTGAACTCTCCAGTGGCTTTCGGGGAAAGGTTTTTAAAGACAGGGTGAGCGAGGGGTGTGTGGGGTGTGTGGTCAGCTTGTGGCCATTCTTCTGCTAGGTTGCCGGTGAGGTACTGGGAGTGAACATCATTCACCTTCTGGTTCCAGTTGCTCTGGGGTCTAAGTGCCTGTGGGCAGCATATGGTTAACTTCTTCCACCTGGTGGAGGTTTCAGTATCTGCAAAACAGCTCAAAGGACAGGCTCAGAATATGATCTATAGCCTTTGAGGAGGAACTAAAGGACTTTGTTTAAGGGCTAAACTAGTATTATTTTGTCTTGCCTGATTGTTCTTCTGTGCTTTTGGGTTTTCTCACTTCTCTGATTCAGTTTGTTTTTTGAAACACAGGGAAAGCTTAAGAGGCTAAGGTTTTACTGCAAACAAGACTCAGGTGGAAGATGTAGGGGTTCTATCCTGGGAGGGCCCCTTAGGGTCCTGCTCAGTTAAAACTCTGAACCCTGGCTTTTCACCTGCTACCTCCTCCTTCTGCTTTTTGCTCTTCATGCCATTCCCTCCCCTCCTCTTCCCTTCCCTGCCCTTCCCTTCCCTTCCCCCTCGTACCCTACCTTCCCTACTCTCCCCTCCCCTCCCCTCCCCTTCCCTAGCCGTCCTTCCCTACCCTATGCCATCCTGGCCTGTCCTATCCTGTTTTATCCTATCCTATCCTGTTCCCTATTCCATTTTCCTTGGCTGCCTCCCCCAGAAGGTGTGTAAGCCTTGTGAAGGCAGGGACTTGGCCTTGTTCACATCCGTATACCCAGTGCTTGGTGCAGAGAAGACGCTTATGGAATATTTGCTCCATTCATGAGTCGCCACTGTGACGGCTGAGAGCAGCAGCAGTAACAACAAAACCCTGGGGGTCCAGGAGAGCTTGGCTGAGGACAGTCAAAACTCTGTAAAGTCAGAGCAAGGCTTCTAATATTCATCTGGATGGCGGAGGACCTGATGCTCTGACTAAGACCATGTGAAGCAGTGATATATGAAATCAACTCTCTTTCTAACCTTTATGATACAAAAATGCTCCTATGGGCCGAAAAGTAAAAGTACTATAGGGATGAGGCAAATATGTTGTTTGCATTGATGGTTTTAAAATACTTTTATTTATTTATTTTTTTTTTATTTTTGCCATTTGGATAAGGGCTGTTATGCTTCAGCTTTAACACAAGACTCATTGATTGAGATTCTGGGTGGGCGTGCAGGTTGATTAACATCCACTGCTCTAGAAACATCATCTTTTTGGGGGGGTTTGGGTTTTTTTTTTTTTTTTTGCACCACACATTTATTAGCAATAATGTGTTTAGTTCTTTAATTGGGCACAAGGGCAGGGCTCTTTAAAAGTTTTGTTGGGATATAGTTTACTCACAATGTTGTATTAGTTTCAGGTGTACAGCAAAATGAGTCAGATATATATATTTTTTTCTTTTTTCCATATAGGTTATTATAGATATTGAGTAGATTTCCCTGGGACACACAGCGGATCCTTGCCAGCTATCTGTTCTATCTGTGCCCATCCCATATTCCCCGTTTATCCCCTCCCCACCCCACCCCTTGGCTTCCCCTTTGGGACTTATAAGCTTGATTTTAAAATCTGTGAGTTTGTTTCTGTTTTATACATTCTTCTGTACCTTTTTAATCAGCTAAATGGTATCATTTGATACTGTGTTTGACTTACTTCACTTATTATCATGATCTCTGGGTCTATCCGTGTTGCTGCACATGGCATTATTTCATCTTTTTATGGCTGAATAATAGTCCATTGTGTATATACCACATCTTCTGTATCCATTCCTCTGTGAATGGACATTAGGTCCATGTCTCGGCTATTGTGAATAGTGCTGCCATGAACATTGGGCTGCATGCATCTTTTAGAATTATGGTTTTTCTCCTATATGCCCGGTAGTATGATGCTGGATCATGTGGTCGTTCTATGTTTAGTTTTTGAAGGCATCTCCAGGCTGTACCTCATAGTGGTGGTGCTAATTTGCTTTCCCACAAACAGTGTAGGAGGGTTCCGTTTTCTCCACGCCCTCTCCAGCGTTTACTGTCTGTAGCCTTTTTGATGATGGCCATTCTTACTTGGGTGAGGTGGTACCTCATTGAAGATTTCTCTAATAATTAGTGATGCTGACTATCTCTTCACGTGCTTTTTGGCTATCTGTCCATCTTCTTTGGAGAAATGTCTGTTTAGATCTTCTGACCATTTTTTGATTGGGTTGTTTGTTTTTGTGATGTAAAGCTTCATGAGATGTCTGCATATTTTGGAGATTAAGCCCTTGTCAGTCACTTGCTTTGCAAAGACTTCCTCTCATAGAAACATCATCTTTTTCTTTGGTGCCTTCCTTGAGATAACATGCTTTGATGACACTGTTTGCAAATCTGAATGGCTTGATCTAAGAGTCGCCTACGCTGGTATTCCTTTGTGAATTCATATAATGTTAAGAGAACCCTTGGATATAAGAGATTTTCTTAATGTTGCTGTAGGTTATTTACATAGCTCGTTAATCGTCTGCATGTCAACTGAGAGTCATTGTAAAAGGCTCAGGATATTCCCTCTCTTCCGAACCTCACGTCTGTACACACCGTTCTTCTAGGTTAAAGCCAAACCACCCCTCTCAGGAAGTGAAGTTCAGGAAACCATTCAAACATCTCAGCAATTACTGATACCAAAGAACTTTCTGTCACCCACTCCTTCCACTGAGGAATGTTTTGTAAGCGCTGTTGTTGAAGCACAGGTGGAAACCTGTGAACGTGAAGACATCCTGCCCAGAGCAGGAAGCTGCCAGAACACCCTCTGTCTCTGCCTGTGCAGGAGAGCGGCAGCCGTGGCCGAGTTGTTGGGCTTACGTGAATAATGACTGGGCGGGAAGTCGATGCTGGACTTAAACACAGACTCCTCTCTACATGTTGTCGAAGCGCTGCGTTGAGCTTTCTGACTGGTGGTGTCTTAGAAACCAGAATTTCTCCTACTGCTTAAAGGGTTTAACTGGAGAGAGGGATGCAGTACGTAAATCTTTAAACCTCTCTTTTGGATTACAAAGATACTCATGTCTGATGTTTAGTTTTGTCTTCCTGACAACAATGACCCACTCCTCCATTTTCAGACAAATAATTAAACACAAACAACAGGCACTTGGGCCGACAAGAAAGACTCTGTCTGCAACCTCTGCCGTTCGGGTCTTAGGGCAGAAATATGATCGCTCTGCTCCAATGAAGATCTCTGAATGAGGGACTGTGGTTTACTCTTAGCCTTCCTTCTAGTGGAATAGAAAAGTCCAAGTACTCCAAACGCACATAGAAGGCTTGTTCTTGTTTTTTTTTTTTTTTGTTTTGTTTTTTGTCTTTTCTAGGGCTGCACTTGCGGCATATGGAGGTTCCCAGGCTAGGGGTCTAATCGGAGCTGTAGCCACTGGCCTCCACCACAGCCACAGCAACACAGGATCCAAGCCACATCTTTGACCTACACCACAGCTCATGGCCATGCCAGATCCTTAACCCACTGAGGAAGGCCAGGGATTGAACCCGCAACCTCATGGCTCCTAGTCAGGTTCACTGACCTCTGAGCCACGACAGGAACTCTCTTGTTCTTGTTTTTTATGCATCTTCTCATCCATGTTTTTCAGAACAAGTAGCCATAATAGACATTTTCCTGGAACATGTGGTAAATTACTAAGGATAAAACAGGAGGGCTGCCCAGGAGGGTTGGACCCTGCTCTCTGAAAGGCACAGGGCAGCCACAAAGATTCCAAGAGTAGCGGTTGCAGAGACCACAGTGTGAGCCAGGAAAAGTACAAGTGTGAGGTTTCTAAACCCAAAGACTTGCCCAGCGTGACCTCAACAGTCAAGTCATCAAATCAGAACCCACTGGATCGAGGGACAAGGTTTTCAAACAAAAAAACTAAGAGTGAGGCCAGAGCAATTTCTGGGCAGATGGGGGGCTGTAGAATGGGCAGGAGGTGGGAGGTGGGGGCTTATGATCTAGTGCCTGTGTCCGTAGGCACCACCATGCCCGAGCCTTGAAAATTACAGTGACGGAAGCAAAGGACAAGTGTGAGAGATCACGGGCGGGAGTCCTGGCGGGATTTACAAAGAAATAGTCTTTTAGGAGTTCCCTGGTGACTCAGCAGGTTAAGAATCTGGTGTTGTCACTGCTGTGGCATGGACTCTGTCCCTGGTCCAGGAACTTCCATATGCCATGGGTGTGCTCCCCCCCGCCGAAAAAAAAAAAAAAAAAACAAGAAGGGGAAACTTCAAAGTAATAAAATTGGTTTTAATAAAATAATCTTTCACAGATAAGTCAGAAAAGTTTTCACAGTTTTCATGGAATGCCTAAATCTTGATAATAAGTCATTGCTCCACCTCGTAAGTTTCTCATTCCTGCAGTGTCCAGTGATGGATGCATATAGGTGGAGTTAATTATTGTAGGTAATTAATAATAGTAACTATGCAACTCTGGGTGTGTCTTTACTTTCTTCCAACTGTGTTTGCTCGGTTGAGGCTTATATAACGCAAAGCCTTAGTTTGAATTCCAACTGAAACAAACCCCAAGGCAAAGATTTAAAGGCAAGGAATTGATCCGGGAAGCTATTTCAGTAGAAAAGAAGGTAAGACAGAGAAGGGAAGGCAGCTGATAAAGATTTTCATTATCGAGGAAATTATAACTGGAGCTCAGTTCTGCTGGGAGCCTCTGGGATCCCTCCCCCAGGTGGGGGAAATGAAGTATTTCTACACCTGTTCTCCCATCACTCATTGGTTAGGGCTGTGGTAGGATGTAGATTCCTTGGCATATCACCAGGGCCATGCAGGTAGGCAAGCAACAACCACCATGGCGGCCAGAATATGCTTCCTAGCAAAAGGGGGGCAAGTGATGGCAGTGAAACCAGCCTGGACTGAACCAGTAAGGGAAAGGCTCTGGCCAGGTGGCCCCTGCTGTGCCCTTGGTCTAGCCGTCTAACGGTCCTGGTCTGAGCTCACTTGGCAAAAATGTGGTAGGCAGGAATGAGACCTCTCTTGGCCTGGACTTGTCTTCGAGATCTAGGTGGAAAGCTTAGACGAAATCGTCAAAATTCCTTCACAGGCTTTTCTCTGCTGAAATTAGATTTTCCGCTTGAAGAGGAAGTCGGATTGTAATGGAATTGTGTATTTTATGAAAGCACACGCACACCCAGGAGTTCCAAACTTTTAGCCCTGGAAAGATATTTCCAAGCAGAAAGGGGGAAGCTGGACCAGACAGCAGCCATGACTCTTCTTCCCGTGAAGAGTCCCCTTGGTGCTGCCGGCATCCTGCTTCTCCATAGGTCAGAGGCGTTTCTTTACATTTTTGGCTCAAGCATGTGTGCCTCGTCCCACTCTTTAGCACAGCTCTTGTTGGGAAAGGACATGAGATTAAAAATGCAAACCTAGTTACAAAAGTGAATATTTGTTCAGAGTGAGAAAGGAGATCATAACAGATTTCAAATTTAACAAAGCTTATAAATATCTAAACATTAAAAAATTCAGAAAGATAATCAAATTTTAATTAGCTCTCTGATCCTCCTCTATAAAACATTTTTTCCCTTCCATTTTTTTTTTTTTTGGCTACATGCTCTTTGATTGCTTCTTCCTGTGACAACAAGGTTTTGTAATATCATTTTCTGTAGAGAGACTAGAAAGATAATGTAGTCGTTCCTTTAGCATGTTGATTGAAATTTGTTTTTTTCTTATTGATGCCTTATAAAAGTTTTTTTTTCAGTTACCCTACTCATTACTGGTGATGTTATGCAAATTTTTAGGATTAACCATTTTGGAAAAACTCTATCCAACTTCTTTCCTATATAAGCTATGAGATTTAGAAGAATTTTCTAGACTATCTGGCTTTATACATTTCAAACCTTGTATTTCACAGTTCCCGTTGTGGCTCCTTGGGCTAAGAACCCAAATAGTGTCCGTGAAGATGTGGGTTCTATCCCTGGCCTTGCTCAATGGTTTTTAAGGGTCCGGTTTTGCCACAAGCTGCAGAATAGGTCACAGATGCAGCTCAGATCCTGCGTGACTGTGGCTGTGGTGTAGGCCTTGGCTGAAGTTCTGGGAACTTCCATATGCTCCAGGTGCAGCCGTAAAAAGAAAAAAAAAAAAAAAAAACCTTATTTTTCTTCTTTGAGCACTTACGTTCAATGCTGGGCTCCCAAAACATATGTTTGCATCTCCGCACGACCTGCAGCTTCCATCCTCAAACATGGTACCGTTGCTGGTTGGAGTGGTAGGAGCACTCCTGAAAGTGGTTCCTTCCCGGGGAAGATGAGCGATGCTCGACCTGTAGGTAGAAATATAAACTCTTAAACCCAAGCTGCAGGTGCCACCAACTCAGCTGTCCCTAGCCAAATGCTGGGAATGCCTGAGGCTACATGGAGGCCATGCCACCAAGACGAAGTGTGGAGGGCAAGTTGGAGATAGGTTGTGGTTAGAACACCTTGCGGCACCAAAACAGAGAACCGTGTGTCCGCAGAGCCATGGGAGGGGCCTCCGCAATGAGACTGAAAGCTTCGCTTCTCTGAGCTTCAGGGCTGGTCCGCCTTTGCCCACAGCATGGCATTCAGAAGCCACCCCGGTCTTTCCTTATTTGCCATCCTGTCTGGGAAATCCCTGTTCTAGCTCCGAGCTCCATCTGTATGGGCCTCGTCTAGCCTTTTGCCTCCCGACGTCTAACTTTTCTCCATGTGGCAACCCCTCTTCTCAATCAGACTCTCTTGGATCAAGTCACCATAAAGGTTTTGAAGCATTTCCCCTCTTACCGCTGTGTCACCGCTAGTTGTCCTGAGTGCCTCTCATGTAAGGTGAGATTATGGTCATTGATACCAAGAAGGCCATCAGACAAATGGCCTTCAGGCAAGATGTGACCCCCACGATATAGAAAGAGGTGGGTTTGGGGGTTAAATATCCAGCATTGTCACTGGTGCAGTTCTGTCCCTGGCCTGCACGCTACGAATGTGGCCAAGGGAGGAAAAAGAAAAAGGTGGGTTTTATTCCATTCAGTTTTATGGAAAATCAGCTGATTAACTTTGTCACTTACATGAAAAATATAGACATGGGTAGGGTTTTTTTTTCACGGTGGGGAGATGTAAAGCCATTGACAGGAATTTAGTCTTCAGGGAACAGCTCTGCTTTTGAGAAGTTTGGAAAAAATTGCACCCCCTCTTCCTTCTCCAGCCTGGGTCCGAGGGTGAAATTTCCAGCATTTTATTTTGAGTGTTGTTGCCCAGCCTTTTCCAGCGTGTGGAGGTTCCTCGGGGAGGTGTGTTTGTCAGCTAAAGAATCGCTTCACCAGGGAGTCCCTCCTGTGGGGCGTGGGAAAAACCAGAAGGTGATTTATAAAGCTGTGCCAAAGAACTTCTTGCCCTCCCAGTGGCCTCTGATACTAATAAATCCACTTTTTTTTTTTTTTTTGTCTTTTTAGGACTGTACCCGTGGCATGTGGAGGTTCCCAGGCTAGGGGTCAAATCAGAGCTGCAGCTGATGGCCTACACCACAGCCACAGCAACGCAGGATCTGAGGCACATCTGCCACCTATACCACAGCTCATGGCAACTTTGGATCCTCAACCCACTGGAGGAGACCAGGGATGGAACCTGCGTCCTCATGGATGATAGTCAGATTCATTTCTGCTGGGCCACAGTGGGAATTCCAAATCCACTTTCAAGGTCAGAGTTTTTCAACAGATCCCTCCATGTGATAGTGTGCAGATTTGGTTTTATGAGAGTGGCCTTGGCATCCAGACCTGCCCGAAAAGGGTCCGGCACTGACAGATGCCACCATGCTTCTGAAACCCCAGGCTCCCCTTTGCCTGTGAGGAAGCCATTGTGGTAATACAGAATCAGAGTTACATACACTGCTGATCTGTCTGAAGTTTTTCTTGAGTTTATTATTTAATAAAGAACATTCAGAAATAGGCAAGTAAAAAATGTCATTTATGTCACAGATGAAAAAGCCACGTATATGTATTAATGGAATTCATTCGCTGGTTTATGGACCCAGACTTCTCTAGGGACTGCACGAGTCTCGGTGCATATAGACCCCTCTGCCTTTGCCAGGAATGCAAGGTAGTCCCCAGATAGTGTGTGTGAATAGCCCAGCATAGTGCAGAATTCTCTAGGGGCCCAAATAAAAGGCTGTCTTCGGCAGTGCAGAGCTTAAAACATTTCTAAGGGAGATGTGCTGGGCGATGCCCAGCCCTGTTACTCAGTCGGTTGTGTTTTGCTGGACAGATGATTGCAGGACACCTGGGCCACCTGCTCTGCACAAAGCATCTTTGGAAACATTTCATCCCTTCAGCGCTTTCCCTGTTATGGGAATGGTTAGAATGATCAGGTGTCATCCGCGAACAGATGTTTGTTTCTGCCCAAACATTGTCAACAGCATCCAACTCGAGGATGTTAGAGAAGCATATACTTGCAACTGAAACATGTCCTCTGCTGGTTAAGACTTTGCCAAAGGAAACTTTTAGGTGTAGGGAGCTATTGTGCACAACCCCTTTGCCAGCTGGTGAGGGTGAGCCGGCCACCCCCTACACATAGTGTGGATGCAGCTTGGTCTTAAAGGGATAGCAAGGACTTATTGCGAGCCCTCAGTTCTGCAAAAGAAAAAAAAAATATGCAGAAGAGTCTATTGCTATTAGAGGCTTGGAGAAACCTGGACCGAGCCCTTGTTTCTTTTGTTTCAGGAAACAAAGCGTGAGATTTGCTTGAATCCTACAAGCTCTAAATGCAGTCATGCTCTCTGGTTATTTATAGCACAGGAGCCTCCGCCCCCCTCCCTTCCTATTATGCCTCGGCCCCTCCCCCAGCGCCATGTCCCTTTATTTAGATCTGAAGCCTCCTTCTCAGAGGCTGTGTGGCCACAGCAAGGATGTACCTCTGAGAAGTGAGGCAACCCATGGAGGTCTTTTCTTTCGCCTCATGGAGGCTCCCCATTTGGGGTGTGTTCCTAAGGCTTTGCTCTATGTAAGAAACCCAATTAACAGGCAGGATGTCTTTGATATTTTATAGAAGGAAGTATTTTTGTCATCATCTGGTATTCCTTGCAGAAAGCACTGCTGTTGTCTATAACCAATGTTCTGGAGTAGATTCTTAAAAAAAAAAAAAAAAAAAATGTGTATGTATATCCACAACAACAAAATCTTTCACCCAGAAAGTTCTGTGCTACCTGCAAAAGGAAATATTTGAAGACGTATCAGGAAATGACCAAAAAGAAAAAAGTCATCAATGCCACTGTCTGATACTCATTGTAAGAATAGCTCTACATCTGAAGCATACTTCATGCATTATTTCATTTTATCACCAGGTTACATGGTAGCTGTGTAGTAGCACGCCCATTTTACAGATAAGGAAGCTGAGGTTTAGAGAATGAAACAACTTGTTCCCAGTCTATGAGCTCATCAGGTTTTAAACTCAGATGGTCTGCCTCCTGCCCAGTGCTTTTTAACCCTTATCCAAATGCCCTTGGGTACAGTTCTCTGATGGTTCATGTTATCTTAAGTGTGTGAAGATAAAATTGATGATGGTTATGACCTAGGTGTCTGCAGGTCACTACAAAGGCCAGTGCATATGGTGTCACTTGTTTAGGGACGAGTCCTTATTGCCCCTTAAACTCTAGGTCTTGATTCAGAAACGCCAGCAGCATCTTCTTTGTCCATCGCCTGTTGTGGAGTTTTCTCTTACATTCTCTTGCTGCTGAAAGTCAATCATGGGTCTGGAAAGAATAAGTTTGGAAGCCTCCATTTGATTTTAAGGAAGGGATTCTTCTGCTTTGGACTCTTTTATTCCACTAGGATAATTTCCTTTCTTTCCCTTTTCTCCCGAAAGTGCTTTATAAAACCGCAGCTCTGCAGACATGGCCTTTATCACCCACCGTTCCGTAAGTAGCATTGGCATAGGCTGACACTCTCGGGGGGGTGGGGGGGTGCACTCAGGTTTGGGGGGGAGCATTGTTTATGGGAGGTAAAAAATCAAACAGGGAGATAAGCTCAGGGTCTGCCTTTAGACCATTGCCTATCTAGGACAAGCAACTTTAGCCTTGTCCCTTTTCAGAAAGAAAAAAACAAAAAACAAAAAACTTTCTCCTTAGAAAATACCCAGCTGACACCTGCATGTTTTCTATCCCGGGAAAGGCGAAGCTCCGGGGTTCGTATTAGAGAATTTAGCATCGCACCATCTTCTTCAGGTGGTAATGGGTGCAGCTCAGCATTTGCAGACTTGGTGTCCAAGTTGCATGTTGAAATAAAAGAAACACCCATTTTTTAAAAGTGGGGGCGAAATCCTGGCATTTTAGGGAAAGGTTTTCTCTGACGGAGGGAGGAGAAAAATATGGAGAATAATGAATTCATCAAGCTGAAAATGCACGAGGCAGCGAAGCGCTCAGGCTTCAATACATGGCAAATGGAAAGAGAGCTCCCATTACTGCTGAGATGCACAGACACAGCCCCGCTAATCGCTTGGTCATGCTTGGGAGACACTAAGTCATCACAGGCCATGACATGGTGAGAACAGGGTGCCAGGGGTTTGTTGTAAGAAAAAATTGTTGATTTAACATCCATAACCAGCAGCACCGCCTTCCCGACCCTCACCCTCCGGTGACAAGTCTTGGTTGGAAAAGTGCTTGTGTGTCTCTGCGTTTAACTCTTTGGATTCAACACAGAAATCGTGTGGGAGGTAAAAAGGGTCGAGGAAGTGACTCTTTGGACGAGGAGATTAATTTCTATTTCTTGCCACAGTTTGTTGTCTCTTACAGATAGAGTGTGTGGTCTTCAGGGCCTAATAATAATAGTTGGCATTTATTGACGAGTGGGTTCCTGCCAGGTGCCTGTTTATTTATCGGTTTTTCCTCATTAAGTCTTCACGACAGCCCTGTGAAATAAGGTAGCAGAATTGTCTCTGTTTTATGGAAGATAAGTATCCTGTTCAAGGTCACGTAGCTAATGAACAGTGGAACTACACTTGAACCCGAGATCTGACTCCAAAGCTTGTGCTGTTGACCACTGTGCCTTATAGTCAGTTATGTTCTTTGAGAAATCTAATGAAACCAGAGGACAAATGAGTTGCGGAGACAAAGTGTACTTTTTCATTCTTTCAACATACACTTTATTGAATACTGTGCTTACAATAGCGTGGAAGGACAGCCATGTACATGTAAGTTCAAAGTAGTACCGTTGCTGATGGGAAGGAAAGATGCATGGGGGCCAGGGTTTGCATGGAACAAAAGTCACCACATCTTCAGGCATTGCTCTGGTGGGTTCTGCCATACAACCAGCGACTAGCTTGTCACCTGGCTGTCTTAGTAGGTACTCAGTGAATAGTACCGTCAGGAAAGGAATTGAAAGCACGACACTGAGCACAGGTTTCCTATGGACGAGGTGGGAAAAGGCATTTCAGGATGAGAGAAGAGCAGCTGTAAAGACAGGAGACCGCTGGGAATGTTTTGGAAATGACACTGGGTCTGCATTGCTGGCGTGCAGGATGGGAGATGGCTGAGTGAGGGCGGCAGAGGGAGCCGAGCCTGCTCAGTGCACAGGCGGGATTGTGATTGACACCGTGTACCTGCAGCAGGCTGGGGGCGTACCTGCAGGAGTGAGGGGACCATGGACGTCATGTGCCTCAGAGGAGGAGGGTCCCTGAGGTTAGGGGAGCAGCTCTTTGGATGATGGCCTGAGCACTGGGGGCGGGGGCGGGGGGGGGAGCGGTCAAGACGGGGGTCTCTTGCTGGGGTCTGTATAAGATTACGTGGGTGTGCCTGCAGAGCTGGCGAGGTGGGATATACTTAAGCACCCTTCAGAGAGACTGGCCATTCATTAGATGTGAGGAAAGAAGAGCTGGGTGGAGCTGAGGATGGATTTCTGGTTTGAAAAAAAAAACAGTAAGCCATTAATTTTTTTTATTTTTAAAAAGTTTAAAACATATTAAAGTATCATGGACTTATGATGTTCTGTCAATTTCTGCTGTACAGCAAAGTGACCCAGGCATATATATATATTGTGTATATATATATATATGTACATACTGTCTCTCATATTACCTTCCATCATGTTTTTAAAATTCTTTTATTAAAGTATAGTTGATTTACAATGTAAGCCATTAATTTTTTTAATTAAAATATTATTAAAGTATAATGAACTTATGATGTTCTGTCAATTTCTGCTGTACAGCAAAGTGACCCAGGCATATATATATATGTGTGTGTATAGGTATATATGTGTGTGTGTGTGTGTGTGTGTGTGTATCTACTTCCTCTCATATTACCTTCCATCATGTTTTTAAAATTTTTTTGTTAAAGTATAGTTGATTTACAATGTTGTGCCAATTTCCAGTTCCAGCAAAGGGACCCAGTCATGCATACATATATACATATATATACATACATTCCACATATACATTCCAATAACTAATGATAAAATAAACCAATCATGACAATAAAAAAAGAGTAGGAGCCCAGTGAAACGTGCACGTGTGTTAACTCACTATTAAGCCTTTTTTTCAAATCGGACAGCTGACCATGCTACCGTTGGTAGCAGTTTTCCTCTGAAATATAATTTCAATTTTAATTCCCTATGAAACAGGTATTCTAGTCCTTCTTAGGGTGTTGGGCGTAGTGCTAAGTCCTTTATGCCCGTTACCCATTTAATTTTCCCATCACTCCTTTGAGGACAGTCAGTCCTCGGGGGACTTGTTGTCCCCATTCTACGGATGCGAAAACAGAGGCACGGAGTTTCATTTGCCAAGCGGCTGATAAACAAATGGCGGATTCTGGATTTTGAATCCAGATGTTCTGACTCCACCCGAATGATCCAAAGACGCAAGAAGCTAAGCATCTGGCTGAGACCAGGCTTTCCATCTCTTGAGCATCCCAGGGGACATGGATGCCTGGCACATGTCAGGACAGGGTGGGAGTAAGCAGGACTGTGTCGGGATGTCGACAATCCCCAAAGCAGAACTCCGCCACGTTCAGAGGAAGGGCTGCCTGTCCCACACGGCCAGTCCTGAATCACACATTTACGACCTTCAGGGAAAGGCCAGGTGCTCCCTGGGGCTGGAGGCGATGGCGCAGAGAGAGGGGCGTGCTGGAGGGGCTTCCCAGTGTCTGAGTCAAGCCAGTCTGAGCCGCATCCGAGAGCACCCGGCCAGCTCCCGGGAGAGAGGGAGGAGGGAGGGCAAGGGACAGAAAGGGGGGACGTGACCTCTCTTCTCTCAGGTGGGCCGACGCTTCAGACCCAACCCGTGAAGGAAGAGAGGCCCGCAGCCCTTGTGCCTGTGGCCTCGCGCCTCCTGTGTGTTTCACCTGTTTAATAAGCATGTCGTGTGATCTGCTCCAGAAAAAGAGGGAGGAGAGAAGAGGACAGTCCAGGAAAAAGATCTTGAATTCCTTCTTCCAGAAGCCACAGTGGCCCACAGTTCTCACTGTGTCACTGAATACCCAGAAACAAATCGCTCTTCAGTACAGGGTGCCCGTGCATTAGGGAAACAGGACGGTGTACGTGTGCTGGCCTGGCTCCTTCTGCCCCGTCCCTGAGGGCTTGGTGACCAGAAGCCCCGCACGGAGCCTTGGGGAGCCGAGCCGTGGGGTTGGCCACGGGGTTGGCTCTGTGGATGGGGATTGAGGATGGGTATTGATGTGTGGTTGCAGAGTTGAGACCGTCATGGCCAGGAGCTCGTTCTTGATTCTGGTAAAAGGAAAGTAGCACATTTGAATAGATGCCATTTTGTTCCCTATATGAGAAGAGTTGGAAGATGAAGGGTTTTTTCCTTTTTCTTTTCTCTCTTTTTTTTTTTTATGGCTGCATCTGCGGAGAATGGAAGTTCTGGGCTAGGGGTCAAATTGGAGCTGCACTGGGGGCCTACGCCATAGCCGTGGCAACACCGGATCCCAACTAAGCTGCATCTGTCACCCACACCTTGGCTGTCGAACTTGAATCCTCTCAGAGACCACATTGAGTCCTTAACCCCGTAAGCCACAATGGGAACTCCTCAAGATGCAGGGGTTTTTTTTGTTTGTTTTTTTTTTTTTTTTGGTCTTTTCTAGGGCCGCTTCCATGACATATGGAGGTTCCTAGGCTAGGGGGCTAATCGGAGCTGTAGCTGCCAGCCTATGCCACAGCCACAGCAACACAGGATCCAAGCCTGTCTGCGACCCACACTACAGCTCAGGGCAATGCCAGATCCCCAACCCTTTGAGTGAGGCTAGGGGTCAAACCCACAACCTCATGGCTCCTAGTCGGATTCGTTAACCACTGAGCCACGATGGGAACTCCAAGATGCAGCTTTTAATACCTAGTTTGACTCTACCCTGTGTACCTTAATTCTGGGAGCTTGCAAATTTTCTCTGTGAAGGCCAGATAGTAAATATTTTCTTTTTCTATTCATCTCTCCAATTGTAATGCAAAAGTGGCCTTAGGTAGTATGTGAATAAATGAGCTTGGCTTTGTCCCAATAGAACTTTACTTTAAAAAGCAGATGGGGTGGGAGGCTGGAAGTCAGAGGAGGCAGATTCAGGCTGAGTTCATGGTCATTTGCCATCCCTTGTTTCAGGCAAATGGCTTAACTTCCCTGATGTCTCAGTCCTTTCCCCTCCAGTGGATTAATTATTCTCACCCAGCTACTCAGAAGGTTCAGATACCTGGCACAACAAGCAGTTCATAAAGGAAGGAAGGTTGGGCAATTCGTGTCCTGGCGCAGTGGAAATGAGTCTGACTAGGAACCATGGGGTTGTGGGTTCGATCCCTGGCCTCGCTCAGTGGGTTAGGGATCCGGTGTTGCAGTGAGCTGTGGTGTAGGCTGCAGATATGGCTCGGATGTGAGGTTGCTGTGGCTGTGGCATAGGCCGGCAGCTGTAGCTCCGATTCAACCCCTAGCCTGGGAACCTTCATATGTGGTGGATGTGGCCCTAAAAACTAAAAAGCAAAAAAAAAAAAGGAAGGTTGGGATGTGAAGGCCCCAGCCAGCTATGGGACTTTGGCCTTGTACTTATTCTCAGTTGCTAAGGGCTTTTTCAGCTCTCCCATTCTATGGAGAAGAGTTTGAGAAAGTGCTCTCCAAATGTTAAGTAAAATTAAAACTGGAAGTGTAGCTTAAAAATTTCTTTCTGAAATGAGTCCACCTCATTTCTTAGGTTACAGACAAAAGTACAAGTTCTTACTGGAAAATTAGTTCGTATACTCTCCAATTTGTAAGGATTTTTCCTCCTAATATCATTAAGTTGCATTAGAGCTTGATGTATGCAAGCTTGACAGAGAAGGTCCATTGCCCTAGCTGGAGACAGAGGCTAGTGTTGTGGCTCAGTGTTTTCAGACCTAATGTTGTCTCTGGGAGGATTCAGGTTTGATCCCTGGCTTCACTCAGTGGGTTAAGGATCCAGTGTTGCCATGATTGGTGGTATAGGTCATCAATGTGTCTCAGACCCGGTGTTGCCATGGATGTGGTGTAGGTTACAGCTGCAGCTCCAATTCAGTTTCTGGCCCAGGATCTTTATATGCAGCTCTTATATATATAAAAAAAAAAGGAAAAGGAAAGTGTTTCCTAAAACTTTTTAAACCAATAACGCAGCAAGTATACAATTTTTGCTTCAATGATATTCCCAGCATTTCTCCAAATAGTGCAAGAAACCGACATAAGAGAAAAAAAGATGAAATTCCACTGCCTTTAACCCTTTCATGAATAGAAAATGTACAGAGTACTGCGTACAGTATAAGAAAATGATTCCATCTTCTCTCTAGATGCTCCATCCTTTGGAGCCCACTGTGATTAACCTAATAGAGGGGGGAGCTTCAGGGTCACTTATTTCCCCTCTGGTGCTCTTGATTTAAGGCAGGATACAGAACGGAATGTGCCCAAACGCACCCTCTCCTTCCCTGTGAAAGTTGTAAGAGTAATAAGGAGGAAAGACAAATTCATTTGAGTCCAATCCATCCTTTAAGCACAAGACAAAACAAAAACCTCATTATTGAAGAGTAATAAAAATGAGACTAAGTGGCAGTTAGGTTCCTACAAATAAAAATTGCTACCACTGCTGCCATTGCCTGTCTTTGTAAAATGAGGAGATGAATCCTACCTTTGTTCAGTGAACCCATAATGAAGAGGTGTTTAACACTGAAGGCTATGGCTTGAAAAAGATATTGCCATGTAAATGTGAGACCAATGGAGACACTGGGTTGTGAAGGCTACACCTGCCAAAGGTAAGCTTAATGAAACAGCCAATGGCACTGTCATGGTTTAGAGATTCACCCAATAGTGTAAGCATTTACAGACTCATGGAGTAGCATTCTAGTTTAATGCTTTTCAAGTTCTTTTTATTTTAAGCTGGCAGTGCTGGGGTGGATGGGGGAAGGGAGTGATATGTACATTATTCTCACACACACACACACACACACACTTTTTAAGGAGGATTTTCTCCCTGGACATCCTGAGTGATACTTATGTAGCTTAAAGTGAGTAGAGTATTAATTTATAGTTATTAAAGTGATTTGTATTTTGTATATTTATATATCTTCAATACCTAACAATTTCTTCATACTTTGTGTGTTGCACTAGCAATTTTGTTGGATACACTTTTTCAAGTAACCCAGATTGAGTGTTTCTATTAGTTGGTGTTAGATAAATGGCAAGACATGCTCTGAAGTGGACTTCAACTCTGGAAGAACTGTAGAGCCAATGAACTTCCAGAAGATGAGCAGCCCTTTGTGAGGTGTTTGTTGTAGGGTGTGATGATTTGATGTTGCGCTTTGGGGGTAACAGGTTAAGGTGATCTGTCCCAGGAATCTGTTCCTTGAAATGGGCTACATAAAGACTCCTACTGGCACATAGTAGGTGCTCAACTGGCACATAGTAGGTGCTCAACAAATGTGGTGTTTTCATATTGGTCTAAGAGATATCCTGCTTATTCCATCAGTTGCCTGTTTTTGAGTCTCTTTGATTAAGGGTGGCTCTTGGCAGTCAAAGAGATTAGATCCCAAACCTCTGTCTCTGGAACTCCCTTCGATGCTTGAAAGTAGAGCAGCCCGATATAGAAAGGTTCAGAACTGAAGTGAATAGTTTCAGAATTCTCTGTGCACCTTTTTAATGAGCTCTGTGTATTTCCAAAGTGTTTGACAATCATTTATCTCTCTGACTAAACAGAGACCAGAGCCAGGATAAAGGAAGGGCCCTGCAAGATCCTGCATTGAATTGGCAGGACAACCACATCACATAGAAGAATTTATGGCTTCCATCGCCTGAGCTCAACCCTCGCTCCTGGCTTTCTGTTCCTTCAGGTTTGCTTCCTTTTGGATATTGGCTTTACCAAAAATCAAACAAAAGTTGCCTTTTTTGGTCTCCCCCTTTTCATATCTGTCCTCAATCTGACCAGATTGTTGTCTTTAAAAGGTGGTAAAAGACAGGACGTGGAAAGAAGAATGTAGTAGCACCACGGTTGTTCCTTGGTTGAGAACCAATCTGGTCTCGAGTCCCCACTTGATGTTTGTTTTTATTAAAAACGTCTGCAAGGGCAACTGTTCTGAGTATATTATCCAAGAGGATCTTGTTAATTAGTTTTGCTGCAGCATTGGTGGGAGTAACAAAAATATACATCTGCTGACTAAGAATGACACACATTTGTTAACGAAAACACCATTTTCACTAAAACACAATTCTTGACAGTTTAGCACGTGCCAAATAATGTTTAAATCCTATCTTCAGTTCCTATAATTTTGGGAAAAATTATAAATTACTTAAAAAATTTTTTAAAGTATGTTTGGAGCCTGTGAGAAAATTCTGGGGGAAAAAAAAAAAGAAGGGTTCCCCAGAAACTGCCCTCCCTGTGCTCAGAGGGGGAGAAAAAAAGAGAAAGGATGGTGCCGGGTGGGGGTGGAAAGAGTCCTGTATACTTCAGCCAGGGGAAGTAATTGAAAATGCTAATTCTGTGCCCACAGACGAAAACTTTGAAGGACAGGTCCTTGTCATCGGACTCCTCGAGAAACAGCAGAGCAGAAATAAAAATAGATCATTGACCAAAAATATCCCTTTCCAACTGAGAAGTTTTAAAGTGCTGCTGCCCATTTTTCTGTTTAAAAAATTATAAACCAGCCTTTTTATTCTTTACTTTGAGAACTGTGGGGGCTAATGTATGGGTGGTTTAAGAATAGAAATATTAAGAATCTCAGTTTACAAAATGTTGAAATAGGTCTATGGCTATTTTTTTCCCTCTAGAAGATGAATTATCTGCAAGGGTCAAATTTAGGTTATTGTCAAATCAGGAATGCCAGAGGCTCCCGTCAATTAGCAATTTTGGGAAAGATGCACATAGATGAGAGTTACCTCCTTTTCTTCTTTAGAGAAACAGCAATGTTAATGATGACAATTGCAGTAATAATTTCTGGAGGTCCTGTTGTGGCTCAATGGAAACGAACCTGACTAGTACCCATGAGGACGCAAGTTTGATCCCTGACCTCACGCAGTCGGTTAAGGGTCTGGCATTGCTGTGGCTGTGGGGTAGGCCAGCAGCTACAGCTCCGATTTGACCCCTGGCCTGGGTGTGGCTCTTAAAAAAAAAAAAAAGCAATAATAATTTCTTTCCACTTTAAGCTCAAGGGTTACATTGGGGTTTGTAGCTTGTTTGCAGCGTTAGAACCAGTGGGGCGGGGATAGTCATGGAAATAGTTTGGGGAAGTGCCCTTATCATATAGAGCATCACAAACTGGGCACGTGTTTACTGGCTCTTTTGTGTGCTTACTGGTTCATGAGAATCAAGAATGGCGATTGGAAATGGTTACCCAAGAGGGAAGAGGGTAGGGAAGGGATATATTAGGGGGTTCGGATTAGCAGATACAAACTACTGTATATAAAACAGGTAAACAACAAAGCCCTCTGTATAGCATGGGGAACGGTATTCAATATCCCATAGTACGCCATAATGGAAAGGAATATAAAAAAGAAAAAATAGGGAGGTCTCATAGTAGCTTAGTGGTAACAAATCCCACTAGTATCCATGAGGGTGTAGGTTCGATCCCTGGTCTCGCTCAGTGAGTTAAGGATCTGGCATTGCTGTGGCTGTGGTATAGGCTGGCAGCTGTAGTTCTGATTCGCCCCCTAGCCTGGAAACTTCCGTATGCCTTGGGTGCAGTCCTAAAAAGCAAAAACAAACCAAAAAAAAAAGAAAAAGAAAAAGAAAAATATATATATATACATATATATAACTGAATCACTTTTCTGTACACCAGACACTAACACAATATTGTAAATCAACTATTCTTCATTAAAAAAAAAAAAAGGTCTTGTAACCATGCAGAGCTAGATTTGGAATTCATTTCTTCTTTTTTTTCTTTCTTTTCTTTTATTCTTTAACAGACATTTATTGATCCAGTACCGTTCTGGGTACAGAACAGTGAACAAAAGAGACAGAACCTCTGCCAGCATAGAGCTTACATTCCAGTGAGAAAGTAAAGAAAAAAGGAAGGATGGTGACGGGTGCGTCATATGGGAAAGCAGTAGTGTGAGGGGAAGAGCACCGGGGTTTGATTTAAATCGGGTGGGCAAGGAAGGCCCATTCAGGCGACGTTTGCAGAGAAACCTGGAGCCACCGAGGGAGTGGCTTTGTGGGTCTGGAATCACCCCTCCTCAGCCACCCACAAAGCCACTCCCTTGGTGGCTCCAGGTTTCTCTGCAAATGTCCCCTCAGTGGAGTTTTCCTTGACCCCCCTATGTAGATCAGATTCCAGCTTGAACCGGGATGGGACGGGAGTGGAGTATCCTCAGGAGGAACCCATGCAAGGTGGCGTCAAGGAAGAAATGGGGACAGGGCTTCGTGGTCCTCAGGTCACTGTCATGGTGACGACTTGTACCCTGCTTGAGACGAAACCGGTTCTAGGATTTTGAGGAGGGAGATGTGACATGGTCTGACATTTATAAAGGACCATTCCACCGTTCTTTAGAGAACCAGCCAAGGAGAAACAAGGGCAGAGACAGAGACACTCACTAGGAGGCCGCCGTCATAATCCAGGGAGCAGTAACCATGTCGGATCCTCGAGGTACCCATGGCGGTGGTGGGACGTGGTTGGAGTATCTGGATGTACTTCCAAGGTCCTGCCAGCAGGATATGCTAATGATTTGGATGTGAGATGAGATGAAAAAGACAACCTTTGCATTGCAGACCCTCATTCCACAACCTTAAAAACCTTAGACAGTTTCTCACTCTGGTATCAACTAGAAGAACAAAAAGGTGTATGTTCCTTGGACCCTGTTTAAAAAATTAAAATGCCTTTATTCATATTATTTGAGTTGAACTTAGGCAGTGGGTCTTCATCCATCTGGCAGACAAACAGAGGCCCTGTGATGTTAAATGCTCTGACCAAGTTTATATAGCCAGTCAGTGGCAGGAGACATCCTTCAACTCATCTGCAGAATCGCTATCATAAAAATCATCTTCCTTATTAAGTGCTGCGACCAGAGCTTATGAGGTTCCAGCATTTCAGGGATCTAAAGGTCCTTCGAAGAGCTAAGTCAGTGCTCAGCATCTCAAATACTGTTGTTAGAAGTTGTTACAGTGTGTGAATCTGTATTATCTTTTGTACGTGAAGAGAGAGGAGCCGACCTACAGGGGAGGACACTTGCCCATGGACTTTGTGTTCCTTTTTTCTGGCAACAAGCAATTAATTTGCCCAGTTTGGGCCACTTCACTCTTATCCACTGACTCTTGTGTAACCCAGGGGCCATTGTTTGTCATATGGAGATGCCTTCTGAGTGCCTGGAATGGAGCAAGACTAATTAGCTTAACCAACGTTAAAAAATAAGACTTCCCCACTGATAGGATGCTAACCAGCAAACTAACCTGTCACAGTCACAGTCTTTTATGGATGTGGATGACTGGCATTGTTTCAGCATATCCAGTGCCTTGGCATTTGCGAAAGCCACCTGGCCACCTTTATTGGTCTGATGGATGGATGTGAGGCTGAAGGGCAAGTTGGATTATCTATTAATGGAAAATAATACAAATAGAAAAAAAAAAAAAAGCCCTACCGATTTAGTTTATCTGAGTTAATAATATCTAAATACCTTAACCTCAGATCATTAGTCTTGAATATCTCAATCAATATGGATTCTCTCAAAAATCAATTTGCTGCTACAAATGTGATTGTTTAATAATTCACAAGTTAATGGGCCTTTAGGCTAGAAAAGGTGAGTGTAGCTGAAGGAAAAGAGGTAATTGCCATCTCAGATAAGATTTCAATTAAAAGAAGAGAAAGTCTACAAAATAGAGTGTACAAGTTTTTGTTGAGATGTGGCGATGTTTTATATACACGTGTTTGGAGCCAGCTGAGTGGCCTCCTGGGGAGACATCCACTTAGTTCAGTTTCATTGTTCACTTTCAGATCAGAGCTGTTTAACAGTTTTCCTGAAGATCATAAATATTTTATTCAAATAAACCATAGCAAATTTCTGTTTTACTTACTAGATTAAAAACAATAATTTTCCATAGCTAATGACTGGTGCCAAATATAGAGACATTCTTCTCTGCAGTAGTCGAGAGTCAGGACAGACGGGTCTTCTAAGGCATTTTGGGGACTGTTTCGAGCCTCTTCTGTTTTGTATCAGAGACAGTGACCTTGTTTTGTGCCTTTGGAGTGGCCCTTGCCCATTGCTGTCGCTTTGGATGGCTCGAATTCCCAGGATTTGTCATTCTTCCTAACATGTCGCTTTCAGGATAAATCTGTTCTCTGAAAAGATGTTTTGAAGCCTGGCTTCCCGAGCGCTCTCCCCTCTGCCGCAGGTTTGCGGTGTGGACAGACCGATGATGAATGATTCTGATTCTCTTTACTTTTCATTCTCCACCAAGAATCATCTGTCCCAAGAATCTCTTCAAACTGTTATGAGAGACCATTTTTGGGGGTTTGTTTGTTTTTGTTTTTTTCCTCAAACAGCATTTTTTGGTTGTTTTTTGTTTTGTTTTGTTTTTTTGCAGCCACTGATGACAGTGTTCTTCTATGTTATTTTAGAAGGAATAGATGAATATCGGAGTGGGGGTTGCCAGGGTCACTGCTGTCCGCCCAGGAGAATGTCCTGTCACCTGAATGACTTAGTTGTGCCCCCACCCTGGGCCACACCCAGCATGTAAGGCTGGGTGACCTTTCTGTCTATTTGCATAATCTTCCTTCCTTGGATTTATTCTCCATGCCTGGGTCAAAAAAAGGGGCTCATTAATAAACATTTATTGAGCACCAACAGGGTATTATGTTCCAAATATATTCCCTTCCCTATAGGCTTGGAATCCACAATTTTGGCTCCCAGCAGTCACCTCTGCCCTGATTTTGAGAAGAGTTAAGTTATCTAAGCAATTGAAAGGACATTCAAATATCTGCGAACTTCAAAGAGAGATAGTCCTTCATCTAATATGTCCTTTTAGATGGTCAAAATTTCTAAATGTTCTACTTGTCTAGGAAAGTCCCATGAACTGTGAGTTTCTGGGATGCAGATTAAACCCTGATAAGGTTAAAATTGTTAACACTCATAGCTAATAATTAGGTTATCAAGTGAAAAGCATCTGTGCTGTTGGGTGTGGGCACTGTGGCGAGCGGGGAAAAAAAAAGAACCTCGTAAAAATGAAAGGACGTTGTCAAGGTCATTGGCATATGATTTTTAAAGTCATCCGAGCTGGGTGCCGTTGTGCTCAAAATTCGATCAGTAGGCAAAGTTGAAGATGACACTGTTGTTAGGATGTGTGAGGCTTTTTACTGAAGCATGATAAATAATTGAAAATGCCTTTAGCAAATTCCTGTTTTAATGGGAAAATACTTTGTCATGCCGTTTTTCAATTAGTATTCACTAATTCAAATTGGTTTATCATTTAGGCAACTGCACATTCGATTTTTAGGGATGCATTTTCTCATCTGCGTTTTTATTTGTGGATTTTCCAGTTGATAGTAAAACTTTCAGTGGGCTGCAATCATGTTTCTGCTTGTGGCTCCCAGCATTTTTCTGATGAATGCAACACCTGAAGGATTAAATTAAAAATCACCATCAGTGGTGATTTTTGAACCTGATCCCTTGAACCCGGTTTTGGTGAAGGACTATGGATTGTAGCTGTTCGAATTAGAATCTGGGATGGGGAAAGGGACACATTTTAATGTGAAATAAAGAAGGTGGCGATTCTTTTTTTTTAAAGTATAGATGATTTACAGTGTTGTGCCAATGTCTGCTCTATAGCAAAGCGACCAGGTTACACGTGTACATACCTTCCCTTTCTTATAAATTCTTCCATCGTGGTCTATTCCAAGAGACTGGAAATAGTGCCCTGTGCTGTACAGTAGGACCTCATTGCTTATGCATTCCAAATATAAGAGTTTGCATCGGCTAACCCCAAACTCCCCGTCCATCCCCTTCCCTCCTCTCTCCCCCTTGGCAACTGCAAGTCTGCTCTCCGTGTCTGTGAGGCTGTTTCCGTCTTGTATCCAGGTTCATCTGTGCCATATTTTAGATGCCACACATGCATGAGATCACATGGTGTTTGTCCTTCTCTTTCTGATTTACTTCACTTAGTGTGAGAATCTCTAGTTGCATCCCTGTTGATGCAAATGGCTTTATTTTGTTCTTTTTTATGACTGAGTAGAATTCCATCATATGGATGCACCACATCATCTGAATCCATCCATCCGTCAGTGGACATTTAGGCTGTTTCCATGTCTTGGCTATTGTGAATAGTGCTGCAATGAACATATGGGTGCATGCATCTTTTTGAATTGTAGTTTTGTCTGGATATAGGCCCAGGAGTAGGATTGCTGGATCATATGGTAGTTCTATATTTAGTTTTCTGAGGAGCCTTCATACTGTTTTCTACGGTGGTTGCACCAGTTTACATACCTGCCAACAGTGTAGGAGGGTTTCCGTTTCTCCACACCCTCTCCCACACTCGTTATTTGTAACCTTATTCATGATGGCCATTCTGACTGGTGTGAGATTTTTTTGCATGCCCTTGCTCCTTTTCTTCAGATTTAAAGGACTCCACACATACTAATTTTGAAAGGCATTCTCCATTTCAGATTTAACATTCTTGTTTGCATTTCTTTAGAAGAGTCGATAGTCCAAAATGTGCTTCCTAAAACATCGGGTGGTGGTTATTTAAGTATTTCTTAAGCAGTGAAGGTTCACCCAGCATTGCCTTAGTTCAGGGGCTGTAGGCAGTAGAAACATAAAAAAAGATGCTTTAACTTTTTTTTTTTTATCAATATGATAAAAATAAAGGCTAACCAAAAATGAAGAGCCCTGGTCTTCATAAGGGCATTCAGGATTCTTTCATTCGTTATTTAATTAGTATTCCAGAGGTGATTTGCTGCTCTCAGAAAGATGTTTTTATGTTTACATTTGTTTCTTTCCACCTTCCCGTTAGAATATAAGTTCTATAAGAGTGAGGAACTTTATGAATGCACTTTATCCCCTTAGAATAACAACTGGCACGTGGTAGAAACGTTCAGTATCTTTGCTAAATGAATGCATGACCGATTGAGTGAACGATAAAGCCTCTTCTTCAGAAAAGAGTTCCCTAACAGAGACAGGTCTTCTGAGATCCAGAGGTTCAGTAGGAGCTCGCCTAAGAAGAGGCCTTGAAGAGTGAATGTAGAAGGAGCAAATTCCTTACAGAAGAAGTGGACAGCGCTAAGTGTTTCGTTAGCACTCCCCAAAGGTGAAATACTTAGATATAAATGGAACAAACTTCGGACAAGGTCTCTATGAGGAAAACTACCAAGCTCTGATCAAAAGAAATCAAAGATCTCCCAAAAAAGAGCCACATCTTATGCTCATTCCTGGGGACTTCAGAGAATGCTGGAATGAAGACACTAGAGCTAAGCTCTTGAGCGTGGTGAGAGAGGAAGAGCAAGGAAGGAGACGTCATCTGTATCTTGGGACAGCTAGGTGGCTGCCTGCTCCCCAGCTGAGCCTGCGCCCCGCTTAGCCTGCCCCCGGGAAAGGCATCCATCTCCCCAGGTACAAGCGGCAGCTCCTCTCTGATCTGGTTCTCCCAGTTTCCGATTTCCATTTGCAAGATGATTACTGCGAAGCAGAGGTGGAGCCCAAGGGCTTGGGAATAGTGAAGCGTGCCAAGGAAAGAGAATCCTCTCCTTGTCCACAGTATCAGAACCAGAATCTACGGGCAGCTCGGCAGCTACCTGGTGCATTGTTTGAAGCACAGTGAATGAAAGCAGCTAACCCTGTTGAGACTCTGTGTTCTACAACCTAACCATTCCCTCTGTGAGATTTCCGTGAAATCCATGGGTCACTGGCGAAAGAGGACATGCAAGCCCGTCTCTAACATTTTCTGGGCCAGGACAAGAGTCCAAATAGAGGCCCAGGCACCACCATTGTTTGAAAGCTGCAAATCAAGCTAATAAATCGTTAAATAAAACATGTTCTGGGAGCTCCTGTTGTGGCTCAGTGGTAACGAAATCAGCTAGTATCCATGAGGACGTGGGTTTGATCCCTGGCCTCACTTGGGTTAAGGATCACTTGGGTTAAGGATCACTTGGGTTAAGGATCTCTAGTTGCTATGAACTGTGGTGTAGGCCAGTGGCTACAGCTCTGATTTGACTGCTAGCCTGGGAAGTTCTACATGCTGCAGTGTGGCCCTAAAAAGACTAAAACAAACAAACAAACAAAAACATGTTCTATTGTTTTGTCTTGAGAACCATTCCTTCCTAATCCTTTTTTTTTTTTTTTGCCTTTTCTAGGGCCACACTTGCGGCATATGGAGGTTCCCAGGCTAGGGGTCCAATTGGAGCCATAGCCGCCGGCCTATGCCAGAGCCACAGCAATGCAGGATCTGAGCCGCATCTGCAACCTACACCACTGCTCACGGCAACGCTGGATTCTCAACCCTCTGAGCAAGGCCAGGGATCGAACCTCAACCTCATGGTTTCTAGTCGGATTCGTTAACCACTGAGCCACGACGGGAACTCCCCTAATCCTTTTTACTTCCATTGTGGTCCATGAGCCAGCAGCATTGATATCATCTCAGAGCTTTTTAGCAATGCAGACTTTCAGGCTCTGCCTCAGGTTTACTGAATCAGAAGCAACTCACAACAAAACCTCCAGGTCCTTTGTTACCACATTGAACTTTGAGAAACACTGTTCAGAAGGACCTGAAAGCCCAAGGTCTAATAGAGAACCCTCAGACTTCTTGGAATGCTGCCCAGAATACGGCCACATGACAACAGCTGTGTCTCAGCCCCCCACCTCTCTCCTCACCCTTCGTCTTCCCATTCCCAGCTTCTCCCACCATCATGCCTTCAGATGCATGGAAAACCGCTTGATACAATCATATCCTTTTAACATCGTGGCTCTTTGGCCTCCCTTTGGGCCCAGACATGTACCACTGGCACAACAAGACCATAAGTGTAGGGACTTTCAAGATGGGTCTAGAGGTGGGGCATGGTTTTAGGTGGGCGCATACCTGTGATGCTATAGACTTCTCATAGCGTGAAGAAGGGTGAAGCCAGAGAAGGGGCTGCAAAAATTCAGGACCAAGTAGGTGCCCCTCTTCTTCTGGGCTAAGGAGAGTGGTGGCTAAATATCTCTCTCTCTCTGGGTATAAGATAACTGTGGTGATGCATTCAGGCTAGAGTGTCTTGATCCAAATCAGGTGATGAATAGATAGAAATCAGCACCAGAAAACTCATCTACACATTGGGAAAAAAACAAACAAACATGGGACTGTTGAAAGGCATCCAGGACCACGGAACACCTGCGGGGCTGATGGTTCTAATCCACGTCTGAGTTTCCTGCCATTGGGGATGGTTTAGAGGAAAGATGATTCCTGAGAGACTTAGGAGGTTGACCCTGACACAATACACCTGAAGAGTAGGAGGGGAAAATTTTATTGTCACTTCTCGGTTGTGTAATGTGTGATGCGTCCGTAATAAATTTGACGTGCATTTTCATCGTTAGTCAAAAACTACCTACCTAAAAGGTATTTTGTACGCTCTTTTGAAATCTGGACTCTCCATCAAATGGAATTTCTTTTTTTAAAAAATGGAATGCAACGTGATTAGTGCAAATGTCTGCGAAATTTATTGTCCTATTAAAATCCTATTGGGTCTTTGTTTATGAAATGTATTTTTCTGTATTTGAGGTTTAGGAAGGCTTGATAATGAGGCTTTGAAGATTCATGGCCTCTTTTCTATGGCTTAATTTAGGCTCTATATCAAATATGTAAAATAACATTGTATCTTCCCACCACCTCTGTGGATCATACATTTTGTGATTATTTCCCTGCCAGCGTTCTTTCCTTCTCGTCTCCTTTTATAAATACAGAAGTACTCGTCGGTGGAGGGTTTTTAACATGGAGTGTCAGTTATCTAGAGCAGGAAGGGGGAGCGAGTGTGGATGACAGTTTCTCCAGGGTTGGGTAGACACATACTGACTCCCATTCAGCGTCAGCTGCCACCCTCTCCCTTCTGCATCCTTTCTTTCCATAGGTGTGGCCCATCTTTTACGGATGGCACTAAACTCCCCATGGCCCATCATTCAGTTTCTGCAGGAGGCAGATGACTTGCTCAACAATGTTGCCCAAGGGGTACAAAAAATTGAGATGGTCACATGATCCACTTTGGGGGAGTCAAGACTTCTGGTGACTTAAGGAACTATCCAGTGATTTTTTTTTTTTTTTTTTGGTCTTTTCTGCCTTTTCTAGGGCCACTCCCGCGGCATGTGGAGATTCCCAGGCTAGGGGTCCAATCGGAGCTGTAGCTGCCGGCCTACACCACAGCCACAGCAACATAGGACCTGAGCCGCATCTGCGACCTACACCACAGCTCACGGCAACACCAGATCCTTAACCCTCTGAGCAAGGCGAGGGACCGAACCCGCAACCTCATGGTTCCTAGTCAGATTCGTTAACCACTGCGCCACGACGGGAACTCCCATCCAGTGATTTTTGATCCTCCCTTTGTTTCATCACAAAGCAGTTAAGGCCATTCCTTATCTCTCACACCAGCAATTCTTAGCTCCTGTGATCTATGTTTCTCTTTACCGCCATTGCACCTGTGGCTTCACCTTGCTCTAAAAATAAAGACCAGTGTCCTAAGCATGGCCCGTCTCAGTCTGGTCTGGCCCTACCCCTTCTTTCACTTCATCTCATCCCCTGCTCCCCACCCTGTGCATCTGTCTGGCTGCCTTCTTTTAGATCCTAGGACTCATCAGGCTCCCTCCTGTCACAGGACCTTTGCACCTGCTCTTCTCTCTGCTGAGAAATCCCCAAGTCTTGTACTTGCCTTGTTAACCCTAGTGGTGTACTCAGGTCTCTCCTTATGTGACCTGTGCTTGGCTTCTCTGGGTTGGTCAAATCCCTTTATTGTATACTTTCAAGACACTTATTTTTCAGTAGTGTGACATTGAATAATATCTGCCTCTCCTACTGCACTGAAACTCCTTGAGGGCACAGACTATCTGCTTCACTCTTTCCGCTGCCTTCTTAGCACTTCCTGATGTCCCCGTGAGAAGGAGCTGAGGCGGGTGACTCTCTTCTTCTGGGTGGTTGCCCTAGGACAGCTCTGCATTTTAATATACGGCAAAATTGCATCAAATTCCTCTTATAGGTTGGGGGCCGTTTTAAAAATGCTCCATTTGGGGTTAGCAGAGGGGGACAGACAGGTCTCCATTCAAGCTTTACAAGGGGAGGCCAGCAGGGGTTTTACAGTTATGTGGTCTGATGCTGTTGGATTCCTCGGGGACCCAGGAAACAGGGTAGAAGGCTGTCTTTAGAAGACAGACTGAAGAAGGGTACTTAGTAACTTTGAGCCCAATTTTCATCCTGGGTGGCACCAAGAAGTGTCACATAGTCTATCCCTTTATCTCCAGACAGGTGTGTTTTCTCTCAAGCAGTGGTTGTGATTCTGTTCCTTAGAACCAGTGTCCCAGTCAGGATGCCTTTCCTGCTGCCCGATGTACATTCCTTTTGCTGTAATTTAATAAGCCCATTACCTTTGTTCTTCCCTCGGGGAGAATCTATTTTGATAATTATTCTTTAAATAGATGAATTGCATTTATACAGCACCTTACAGTTTACAAAGTGGTTTCAGTACGTCGTCATCTCTTCGAACCTCCCAGCAGCTCAGGGGCTTGCACATTATTTCCTCTTCTTTTCACTAAACAGCCCAGAGCGAGGGTGGACCTTACTCAAGACCGCATGGCTGGTACGTGACACAGACGGACAGATGGGTCTCAAACTCAGGTGCTGGTGTTTCTAAACCCCAAGTTGTTTTTACAGTATCGGAGCCCTCACCCTCTGTATGTGAGAAGGGGGTTTCTCCCTAGTTTTTCCTTTGAATTGTCATCATCCTATCTTATTAAGGGGTATGTTTTCTCAGTTGCTGTCTTCCACACCTGTGTTCCTTTTCACTCCTCTTTCCTGAGCTCTCAGGGTTCCGTGTGTTGTATTGGTTATGTAACTCTGAAACACAGTGTCTTAAAAAAACTTTCAAATGATAAGATTTTAATGATTCCTTAAATTGCCTTGCTATTCATACAATCTGGTGTTGTGCTGGCTTTGCTTTTTTTAAATTGGAGTATAGCTGATTTACAATGTTGTGTTAATTTCAGGTATACAGCAAAGGGATTCGGTTTTACATATCTATATATTACTTTTCAAATTCTTTTACTTACAAGTTATTATAAGCTTTTGAACATAGTTGCCCTTGCTGTCGAATAGGACCGTATTGTTGACCTATTTTGTCTCTTTTTTTTTTTTTTTTTTGCTATTTCTTGGGCTGCTCCCACGGCATATGGAGGTTCCCAGGCTAGGGGTCCAATCGGAGCTGTAGCCACCAGCCTACGCCAGAGCCACAGCAACGTGGGATCTGAGACACGACTGCAACCTACACCACAGCTCACGGCAACGCCAGATCGTTAACCCACTGAGCAAGGGCAGGGACCGAACCCGCAACCTCATGGTTCCTAGTCGGATTCGTTAACCACTGCGCCACGACGGGAACTCCAGTTGACCTATTTTGTATATAGCAGTGTGTATACATTAATCTGAAACTTTTAATTTCTCCCTCCCCCTGTTCCCCTTTGGTAACCATCGTTTATTTTCAAGGTGAGTCTGTTTCTGTTTTGTGTATAGATTCATTTGTATCATTATTTTTTTAGGTTCCACATGTAAGTGATATCATATGATATTTGTCCCTCCCTTCCTTCCTTGCTCTTTTCCTTCCTTCCATTCTTTCTTCCTTTCTGTCTGCACCTGCGGCATATGGAAGTTCCTGCCCTGGGGTCAAATTGGACCTGCACCTGCTGACCTACGCCACAGCCACACTGGATCCAAGCCGCATCTGTGACCTACACCACAACTTGCAGCAACGCCAGCTCCTTCAAGCACTGAGCAAGGCCAGGGATCAGCCTTCATCCTCCCAGAGACAACGTTGGGTCCTTAGCCCCCCTGAGATGGAGACTCCTGTCTTTCTCTTTCTGACTTCACTTAGTACGATAATCTTGAGTTCCATCTATGTTGCTGCATGACTTCATTTTTCAACAAAGGATGTATTAGCCTGATAATAACTGTTTGTATTTAGCAAAAAAATAAAAATAAGAAATAAAAAAGGAAAGAAGGTTTCTCGTTGTGGGAACTCCAGATCTAAAGGATGAGATGCGAGGTCTCAGACTTTGCAGATGAAAGGTCTAGTCTGAGGTTTTCATTCATAGCCTTCTCGCGACCATTCTTTCCGTCAGAAACACTTTTTAAATGTTCACAGACAGGGGGATTTGAGACCATTAGCTCTACCCAGCCCTGTCTTCTTAGAATGAAAACAGAAGGGAATTCAGGAAGCGTCAAAGGCTCTCCCCGACATCCCTCGTCGGGGAGAAAGAGCCACGTCACCTACATTCAGCTGGACCTGGGCAACACCAGGGCCCCACGCTGCGTGCTGCCCACTGGCAGTAAGAAAGCTGTTCCCCCAGATTCCTCCAGCTGCTTCCTTCCTCTAGCTCTTGTCATTCCTTTGTGTTTCTTCCATAGCTTTGTACTGGAACAAAGCTTAAAAGTTGGATTTCCTGGGCGTTCCCCTCGTGGCTCCATGGTCACAAACCCAACTAGGATCCAGTGAGGATGCGGGCTTGATCCCTGGCCTCATTCCTTAGGTTAAGGATCCGGCATTGCTGTGAGTTGTGGTGTAGGTCACAGCTTCGATTCGACCCCTAGCCTGGGAACCTTCATGTGCCATGGGTGCAGCCCTAAAAAGGAAAAAAAAATTGGATTATAGTTGGAAAGAAAGAAGAAAGCACTGACAAATTGTCTTTAGTTGAATTCCATGAATTAGATCACGTTTGACTGTTGTTTTAGAATCATTAAAAAATGTATATTAGGTAAAATAATTACAATAATGATCTTTTAACAAGAACTGGGTACTTCCTTTAAAATGAATAATCTGTAGTAAAGATTATGTCACGATTTATTTTGCGTGTGTATATATGTGTGTGTTTTTCTCTTTTAGCCAAATGGTTTTCAATAGCAATTACTGACGTGTCAATGACCTTCTGGTTCAATTGAATTAAAAAACTTAAATGAAGTTTTACTAGTATCAGTCTTTGCTGTCATACAGGTAATTGCGAACATGATATATGCTACAACAATGCCACCTAAAGTTGGTAGCCTTTGTTTAAAGCAAGGTAAAATTTTACATATACTACGACAGAAAACAGCCTACAACAAAAGTCTGTTGGCCAGCAGGGTTTGTGCAGTACTGAATTTTCAAAGCACTAGGAAGAAAGAGACAAACTCTAAGGTACTTAAGTAGTGACTGTTTAAGGGAAGATTGAACTATAATTGAAAAAGAAATCCTTAATAAGAAATAGGTAAATGTGCTCTCAGTATCTTCTGAGAGTTCTGGCTTCCCCATTTCTTTTTCTTTACGGTATCCTTTGATGAAAAGATCTTCCTATGTTTAGTTACATATAATTTATCAATCTTTTCTTTATGGTTGACACTTTTTGTGTTGTCAGATTTTTTTTTTCTAACTGAAGGTCATGAAGATATTTCTCTTACGCTATCTTCTTAAAGTTTTAGAGGTTTACTTTTCAGTTTTTAACCCATCTGAAGTCTGCTGTTGTGTTTGGACAGGATAAGGTAGAACTCCTTTTAAGGATAATCAGTGGCAGTTCCCACTGTGGCTCAGCAGTAACAAACCCAACTAGTATCCATGAGAACATGGGTTCAATCCCCAGCCCCGCTCAGTGGGCAGAGGATCCAGCATTGCTGTGAGCTGTGGTGTCGGTTGCAGATGCAGCCCAGATCCCGTGTTGTTGTGGCTGAGGTGAAGGCCAGCAGCATCTCTGATTCAAGCCCTAGCCTGGGAACTTCCATGAGTGCAACCCTAAAAAGACAACAACAACAAAAAAGATAATCAATGATCTCAGCACCATTTACTGTGGTTCATCTCCCCCCCCGTGTCACCTCCCCAGAGCTTCAGTTTCCTCTTGTTAGATACCAAGTTACCAACTAGTGGGGTCCTCTTTCTAAGCTCTCTATTTGGTTCTATTCATCCATCTGTCTATCCTTGTATAAATATATTATCTCACAGTAGCCTTATAATATGTTTTGATGACTAGAGAAGAAGTCAGCAGAAGGCTGGCCAAGTAAATGTGGTATATTCATCACCTAGAATGTGATAGAATCAGTGAACTACAGCTTTGCACATCAACAGAGATGAATCACAGAAGCATAGTATGTAATGAGAAAACAAAAACAACTAGAAAGGACTAATTACTGCATGATACCATCTTGAAATATCACATAGAAATAAATCTAAACAATGTATTATTTAGGGACAGAGTCTTTGTGGTAAAATTTCCAGGGAAGACAGAAGGAATGAGATGCATCCGATTTAAGACAGACCTAGAGGTTATCATACTAAGTGAAGTTAGTCACAGTGAAAGCCAAGCCTTATATGATATCACGTATATGTGGAATCTAAAAAAGAACACAAATGAACTTATTTGCAAAACAGAAACATACTCACCGACTTTGAAAAACGTATGGTTACCAAAGGGGACAGGTGCAGTGGGGGGGGGGTAGGTGAGGGTGGGCTGGGGATTTGGGATTGGCATATGCGCACTGAGGTATACGGAATGATCGGCCAGCGGGGACCTGCTGTATAGCGCAGGGAACTCTACCCCGTGATAGATCGATTTGATAATCTCTTGGGAAGAGAATCTGAAATGCGTGAACTGAATCACTTTGTTACACAGCACAAGTTATCACAACCTTTTAAATCAGCTATGCTTCAATAAAATTTTTTAAAAGAAAAAAAAAAGATAGTATGTACTGCTGGTGAGGGATGGAGCTGAGTATGAGTAGATATCTTTAGCATTTTTGGCAATGCTTGTTCCTTAAGCTGGATAGTGGGTTCATGAAGGCTCATTGTATTACTTGTTTCAGCATTTACATATATGATACACATTTTATATTAACTATTACAAAAATAAAATGTAACAACTATAAAGGTACATGAGCTTTGATAATTTTATAAAAGCATAAGGCTATTAAAAATTTTAAATGTCCCAGGAACTGAAATAGTTACTTTTTCTCTTCTCTGTGTTCCAGACTTTTCTCTTTCACGTTGTTTCTAATTCACATTAAATTTATACCCCCTCACAAGTGGGGTGTGTGTGTGTGTGTGTGTGTGTGTGTGTGTGTGTGTCTGTGTGTCTGTGTGTCTAAAGTATTCAAGCAAACTGATACAATATATTGCAGTTTAAATCCTGGCTCTGGAAGTTCCCCTTGTGGCTCTGTGGAAACGAATTCTACTCGTATCCATGAGGATGCAGGTTTGATCCCTGGCCTCGCTCAGTGGCTGGGGGACATGGTGTTGCTATTGCTGTGAGCTGTGGTGTACGTCGCAGATGTGGCTGGGATCCCATGTTGCTGTGGCTGTGGTGTAGGCTGAAGCTGTAGCTCCGATTAGACCCCTAGCCTGGGAACCTCCATATGCCATGGGTGCAGCCCTGAAAAGCAACATAAATAAATCAATAAATAAATCCCAGCTCTGGGCTTGACTGGCTGTATGCTTTTAGCACGTTGTTTAAACACTCTAAGTCTCCACTTCCTAATCTGTAAAGTGGGAACTTTCTCTCTTTGGGTTTTTCTTAGGATGGACCTCCCCTGGCGTATGAGCAGCAGCAGCAAACATTGTATTTTATTACTTCTCTACTTCATAGAATCTCTCTATCTCTATATGTTTTTTCACTTTTGTTGGAAAGTGTGTTTGGTTCCTGTGTTATTCAGCCTCATTAAAAAAAATGTCATGGATGTTAGCTTTGTGTTTAGAATCACAGTTTTCTTTTAAATATGTAATTACAGTTGTTTAAGGAAATATAGTTGAAGACTAAAAATTTGTGTGTTTAAATTTGCAAAGAGTCCAAATATAAAGTCTTCTCAATACTTTTAGACGTTGAAAACTTGTTTTAGAATTTGGGGATGTGGTCGTGAACAACATGTTTGTGGAATGAATATGCACATACAGCAGGGGACAGAGATTCTCTGTTCTCATGGAGCTTACATTTTTGTAGAGGGAGATAAATAATAAACTACAGGGAGGGAGGGAGGAAGGAAAGGGAAGGGAACAGAAGGGAGAAAGAAAGAAGGGGGAGCAAGGAGGGTAAGGAGGAAGGAAAGGAAGGAGGGGAAGAAAGGGCAAAACAGACAAAAGGACAAAAGAGACAGAAAAAGGAAGGAAGGAAAGGCAGCGAAGTGAGTCAAAAATAAATGTGAAAACAATCACATCCTTAGATATCTACAATGGAATACTTCTCAGCCCTGAAAAAGGAATGAAATAATGCCATTTGCAGCAACATGGATGCTTGAGACTATCATACTAGTGAAGTCAGGCAGACAAAGACAAGTACCATATGATATCGCTTATATTTGGAATCTAAAATATGATGCAAATGAACTTATAAAACAGAAACAAACTCACAGACATAGAAAACAAACCTATCATGGTTCCTGAAGGCCAAAGAGGGGGTAGGAATAAATTAGGCATTTGGGATTAGCAGATACACACTACTACACATAAAACAGATAAACAACAAGGACCTATAGCAGGGAACTATAATCAATATCTTGTAATAAACTGTAATGGAAAACAATATGAAAAGTATACACACACACACACACACACACACACACATACTTGCACAGTATCTAATGCTGTGCAAAAGGAAACCAGGTTCCAAAAAAGTGTGTAACATGCATGTGTTTGGTTCATGAGAACTTCTGAAAGACGCAAAACTACGCTTTGGTGACAGAAATCAGAAATTTAGTTCAGGAGAAAATTGACTAGGAAAGGACCATAAGACAAATTTTCTAGCATGATAGAAATTTCTATAATTGATTGATATGATTTTAAGCATTTGTCAAAACTAATCCATTCGTACCCTTAAAATATGTGCATTTTATTGTAGTAATACCTAGTAGCAATACTTTAACTTTAAAAAATAGCATCACTCTGACGTCACGGTAAAGGACAGATGGAAGCAGGCAAGTTGGGGATGTCACTGCGAGGTCCACGAGAGCTGGTGGCGGTGTGGATCCGGGCGGTAGGGATGAGGGCGTGGGAGCTTGTCCGACTCTGGATGTATTTTGAAGGAAGAACAAATGGATTGGGTGGATGGTGTTCGAGAAAGAATTAAGGCTGTCTCTCAAGTTTTGGGTCCAAGCAACCCGAGGATAGAAAATACTGGGGAGGTGTCGACTTAGTCAGAGGGTGAGGGTCATTAGCCCTGGCTTTGGCAGTGTTGGTTTTGAGAAATGTGAGAGACAGCCGGAGCTGTCTGGGACTAGGGAGAGGGATGGATGAGTAAGACGTGCAGAGGAAGCGGCTCAGCTAAGGGGATGCTGTTGTGATTTGTCAGCTTCCGTGTGGCACTCACACCCGCGAGGCCAGCTGGGACGAGGCTAGCTGGGAGTGAGTGTAGATGCTTCAAGACCAGGATTTAGCGTCATGAACAGCTAGGGGATGGGGAAATGAGGACGAGTCCACAGAGGAGGCTCGGAGGAAGGAACCAGTGAGCAAGAGAGTAAAAAGAAAGCGGTCTCCCCAAAGGTCAGCAAAGAAGCATAAGAAACGGAGTCTTTTGCGTGTCTAGGTTCTTTGGAAAGACTTCTATCCAGGGCTCTATATTTTTGGCATCACAGTGACGAGGTTCTTTTCATAATCTGTCTTCATACTCTGGAACTCTTTATCAGCTTAAAGTTTTATCATAATTTTTTATGATAATATATCTTTAAGAAGACCAAAAAAACAAAAACAAAACAAAACAAAAAAAGGAGTTCCCATCATGGTGCAGTGGTTAATGAATCTGACTAGGAACCATGAGGTCGAAGGTTCGATCCCTGGCCTTGCTCAGTGGATTGAGGATCCGGCATTGCCGTGAATTGTGGTGTAGGTCACAGACGCGGTTCGGATCCCAAGTTGCTGTGGCTCTGGCATAGGCTGGCAGCTACAGCTCTGATTCGAGCCCTAGCCTGGAAATCTCCATATGCCACAGGTGCAGCCCTAGAAAAGGCAAAAAGACATATATATATATATCTTTAAATAAAATATGTTTATATTATAAATAAAATATAAATTTATTATAATTCTGGAGTTCCCATCGTGGCTCAGAGAAAGGAATCCGACTAGGAACCATGAGGTTGCGGGTTCGATCCCTGGTCTCGCTCAGTGGGTTAAGGGTCCAGCGTTGCCGTGAGCTGTGGTGTAGGTCGCACACGTGGATCGGATCCCGAGTTGCTGTGGCTGTGGTGTAGGCCAGCAGCTACAGCTCTGATTAGACCCCTAGCCTGGGAACCTCCAGATGCCGAGGGTGCGGTCCTAGAAAAGGCGAAAAGACAAAAAAAAAATTATTGTAATTTTAAGATATTTGCAGAATACTGCAGTTTCATCTTTTTTTTTTTTTGTCTTTTCCATCTTAGTTAAATTTTTATTTTGTGTATCCCTGGCTTGAACGTTCTTGACAGATAAGTGATTGGCACATGAGCAACACAGGACTTCTTCACCCTCCACCTCTGTTAGCTTGCAAAATTTTCTGATTTCTTCTCAAAGCCTTGGCCATTTCTCTTGTCTGGAACTGCATTATCAAGCATGTGACAGGTGAGCTCTTCTGTACACCGTGCTTTCTTTCCAGTGCAACACCACGGGACAATCGTTCTGGAAGGTTTTTTTAGGAGATTGAGATTTAAGTTAAAACCAACTCTGTCTGCTATTGCCAGTGCAACTAGTTGCAATGAGGTGACAATCGAAGGAACAGCTAACCTCGCACGTACTCAGGTAGCATCACTTCTGAGATGTCCTAACTTACTCCTCTGCCTGCCAGCTGGCAGGTGCCTTCATCAAGGAAACACAGCACATATCTTTACATGAATCAGACTCATTGACATAGGATATCCTTGATATTATGAGACGTACACTGTAGATACCTATTTAGAACCCAATTAGGTAATCAGAACATTATTCAGCTGGTGGAACGCTCAAGCCATGACCACTGGCTCATTTTATGTGAGATCGCCTTAGTTACACATGCCTCGATCCAGTAATGAGGAACTCCTGAGTGCGTAATATTGAAAATTGCATAATACATTCTGCCCCCGTGTACTTAGAACGGGCCAAGATTCATCATCATAAAATAAGCAGCCAAAAGTAGAAATTTCACCTGTATTTTCAGAGCATGGACAGAAGCAAACTGAGCTTCATTTTCATGGCCCCAGTGCAGCAGACAAGGATTTTTGTTGGGTGTCTTCACAGAACTTTCGCGAATGTGGCCATTGCTATGCATGATTACTTCTTCAATGGAGAGGCATTGCATGGAGGTTTTTTGTTGTTTTTTTTTTAAGTATTATTATACTGAGTAATCGCTTATGGCATTTTTCATCCATGCTGTCTTGCAACTGAAAAAATTAACAATGGGCTTGCGTTAAAAAGTCCATTATCTCATAGTTTTAGAAAAATGTCAAGAGATAAGATATTATGTTGTGGTCTTATAAGCTAAGGAATCAAGACTGACCATTAATTGATGTTTAGAGATGATTTCTCTTCCCTTGAACAATTAAAAACTGTTTGGATTGCTTTTAGGATTGACCCGAGTCTGTAGAGAATCCAAAGTGATAGTGGTAAAATCTGGTGTCTTGGCCCTTTTTTATTTTTTGGAGGCTTTTTCATGTTTTCCTTCTAACTAGTCGTAAGACTTTTTTTTCCCATTGCCTCTTCAATTGATATGTCATTAGTGATGGACCATAGTATTGCTTTTAGTATTTACAACTCTATCTGCCAAAATGGCATGTCTTTATTCATTTCTCTGGATATTTTTAAGTGAGGCATGAAGGAATATTTGAGCTACATTTCACATTATTTCAAAATAACTCTGACCATCTTCCTACTTTGCAAGTGGAGCCTTTGCCGGGACAGCGCCTGGGTTTATGATGACATCACGTCCTTTCGTTATGTCACTGAGCCTGAAGTGGGGAGGTCAGAAGGACACGAGGAGCAATTATGGGCCCGGAAGACCAGGCTGCGGTTCAGAGGGCGCGAGCAGGGCTGAGAGTGAGGATGGAGGAGTCAGAGCAGAGGGGAGAGAGAAGAAGCAAGAGACGAAAGCAAACCCTGGTACATGTGGTCAGGGGCGTGAGCAGAAATTTTACCCTCAGCATTTTCATACTGTGCTTTGGGAAATGAAAAAAAAAAAATTAATGAAGGGGAAAAAAAAGCCAGCAAGCCTTTAAAACTTTATTTCATCATTAAGAAAAGCTTTGGAAAACAGAGGGGTTACAGAAATGAGAGCAGGTGCGGTCGTGCAGAGGTAACTGTTCAGCATATGTAAGTGCGGCTGGAAAATCATTGTCTTGCAGAGAATACTCGAAATTGGTCCCTAATGGCCTTGGTTTTTGTCATATGGTCTTGATTATAAGGCTAAAATTGCATTGCCATGCCTTTCGTGTGAACGAGATGGATGGATAATTATTACGTGCGCTGAATACCTTTCTGCCAGGAGGAGCCAGGAGCCTGGTCACTGCAGCCACCACGTCGCCCGGCTGTCAGAAAAGCTCTAAGCGGCCAATTCATCACCATATTTAGGTGGAGGAGAAATGGAAATTTGCCTCTCTGGTTGGGTGTGCACACTCCCACCTCCAAATACATATGCAGAGTGTGGACAAACCAGAGGAGCCCGCTGTGTGATTGCGAGGCCGTGTTTCGAGAGGCTGTCGCCTCTATTTCTGAACAGGGGGTTCAGAAGCAAAACGGTGAGCTCCCAGAAACTGATGATCCTTGGGGTCCATGTGCTAGGATCTGGCACCAAAGCCTCACCAGGAACGCTGGCGCGGTTTGAAATGTTGCAGGGAGTTTAAAACTCTTGACATGAGGAGCTGTCAAGTGAACCAGAAATGTTTATGAAAGACCAGTAATTTTTGCTGCACTAAAAGAAAGAAAAGTCTTTCCTTCATGAAGATGTACTGTTTAAGCTAAAATTGCTACTTTGCATGTTCTCACGATTCTTTCAGAAGGTGGAAGTAATGATGGAACTGAAATTCCAGCTGTTCCTGCTGCTGAGCATAACTTTCATGGCTGTTTCGTAGTGGCCACGCCACCCCCTCTGGGGAGGACTTCAGCGGAGTGCGCCACAGGGGGCGAGGACAAGTCCCGCATTTTGTGCTCTCTGAGGGGGTGAGAGTCAGGGCTGCGCTGAGATCCCGACCGTGACCACACAGCTCCCACATCACAGGGTTATTTATGACCGATCCTGGCCTCGGGAGACGGTGGCTTCCCCTTTCCTTGCAGCCCTTTGCAAAATATGGGCAATTAGCTATGAGGGCTGCTGGCTCTCCCATATCGAGCCTTGACCTTGGGGGCCAGCGGTGAGGGGAGAAACAAATCACCACTGGCTGAAGAGCTCCTAGAGAGTCCCTGTGAGAGCAGACACAGTGCTGGCAGGACAAGGTTCTGAGTCCAGAATCGGTGTTCAGAAGTTCTCTGACTGTGGTCTACAGGGTGCCCCCTCCAGCCCCAGGAGCAGGTGTCGAGAGGATCATGCAGGTTGCTCTCACAGATAACCAGCCAGTCACCTCAGCTGTCCTGCTCGTGATAGTTTGGTTGTTTCTATGCAGGATGTTTATTGTAAGGTAAGGAACAGCCAAAATGTTTAGAATGGAAGTTTCTTTGTAAATGAAAGGAAAAGAGGGGAAATAATAGCGCATAACAATATATATGTGCACACATATATATGTATATATGTATGTGCATATATGCATGTATATATGTGTGTATATGCATGTATATATGTGTGTGTATGTGTATGCATCTATGAGTAAGTGTATATCTGTATACATTGCATGTATGTATATATGTGTTGCGTGTATATATATGTTATATATGTATATATGTGTGTTTGATATATGTCTATGTGAGTTTGTATATATGTTATGTATGTAGATGTGTGTATATATATGTTTATATGTATATATGTGAATGAATATGTATATGTGTGTATATATGTATATGTATGTGTGTATTTAAAGAATTGTTAATGGAAAGGATCAGGAAACCTGGAATAATTATTTTAGCATATTGAATATGTTTCAATTTTCAAGCGTGTGTACAGTGATGCATGGCTTCACTATAACCCTTATTATGCTGTATCATATGGTAATTAAATCTGGGATTCTAGGGCAATAATACATGAGAGTCACACTATTTTGGTGCTGTTTTTAACTTCCATTTCTATTGAAAAATGCTAAATTAGTAGCATTTTGTGATTCCAGATTTAGCTCTTTTAATAAGAAACAGAACCTAAAAACAGCCCAACCGAGCAGTTGAAATCTTATCACAAGCCGGTAAGATCAATAAGCTAAAAAAAGTATGAAAAGTTTTTGAGTGACAGCTTAAAAATGGAAAATTTAAATATATATCACTGCCTTCTGCTCCATTGTGTAAGGCATAAAGCCCTTTTTGGCAGTACATTTTTAAGCAGTCAAGAAAGTGATTTATTAGTGTCACTGGATTTGTGTTTATGTTCCGTGCTGTAAACCATGCTTATAGCAGTATATCTGTATTAGGGCATTAATACTAGGAGTGCTACGTAAGCTTAACGTTACTGATATTGTTCAAAGCATAGTTTATTGGGCTATAAATAGTAACATCAGTACGGACACTTGCTGCATCATCTAAGTGCCTGGATAACTGTACCTGCTGCTAAATGACCATGTTGCTGTTGACAGTATATAAAACATAAATAGTGACCACGAGTGATATTTCACGGTGACTGCCGGTGTTTCTCCTGTCCTTTGGCCTGCAGAGGAGGAGCTCTATGTGTGCTGAAACCTAGCTAGATTTTCCCAGGCTTATTAGAGGGATATGATAAGGGAAAATCACCTCTTGATTTTAAACATTCTTATTTCACGTGACCACCAATTTTATGTCACAAATAATAATTAATCATTGTCCACAGTAATGGAAGAATAGTTAGCAATCAAGAGTTGAGTTTTGGTTTGAACTTCTGCATCCAACTATGTCATTACCTTGATACAAAACTAGTTGCTATGTATTCATTTATTTAACAGGTTTTAATTGAAGATGGACTGCTGTCTTTGTTTTGTTGTAGTTTGTGTCTTCTTTTTTATTAGTTTTTTTTAAAAGTATAGTTGATTTACAATGTTGTGCCAATTTCTGCTGAACAGCAAAGTGACCTAGTCATACACATATATACATTATTTTTCTCTCATCATCCTTCATCATAGTCTATCCCAAGAGGTTGGACGCAGTTCCCTGTGCTGTACAGCAGGACTGACCCCATTGCTCATCCATGCTAAATATAATAGTTTGCATCTATTAACCCCAAACTCCCAGTTCATCTCACCCCTTCCTTCCTCTCCCTTGGCAACCTGTTCTGTATGTCTGTGAGTCTCTTTCTGTTCTATAGATAGATTCGTTGCCATATTTTAGATTCCACATATAAGTGATATCATATGGTATTTGTCTTTCTCTGTCTGACTGACTTCACTTGGTATAATAATCTCTGGTTGCATCCATGTTGATGAAAATGGCATTATTTCGTTCTTTTTTATGGCTAAGTAGTATTCCATTGTGTATCTCTACCATATCTTCTTAATTCATTCATCTGTCGATGGACATTTAGATTGTTTCCATGTCTTGGCTGTTGTGAATAGTGCCGCTATAAACATACAGGTGCAGATGTCTTTTTGAATTATAGTTTTGTCTGGATATATGCCCAGGAGTAGGACTGCTGCATCATATGGTAGTTCTATATTCAGTTTTCTGAGGAACTTCCATACTATTCTCCATAGTGGTTGTCTCAGTTTACATTCCCACTAACAGTGTAGGAAAGTTCCCTTTTTTCCACACCCTCTCCAGCATTTGTTATTTGTAGATTATTGATGATGGCAATTCTGACTGGTGTGAGGTGGTACCAGTCAGGTGATTTGAATTTCTCTAATAATTAGTTGAGATTATAATCTCAATAATTTTGAGCATTTTTTCATGTGCCTACTGGCTATCTACACGTCTTCTTTGGAGAAAAGTCTATTTAGGTCTTCTCCCATTTTTGGATTGAGTTGTTTGTATATTTTAGAGATTAAGCCCTTGTCGGCGGCATCATTTGCAACTAGTTTCTCCCATTCCATAGGTTGTCTTTTCATTCTTTTTATGGTTTCCATTGCTGTGCAAAAGCTTGTAAGTTTGATTAGGTTCCACATGTTTATTTTTGTTCTAATTTCTATTGACTTGGGAGACTGACCTAAGAGAACATTTGTACGGTTTGTGGGAGGTTGACTGCTGTCTTTGGGCTGCTAGCATAAAAAAAAGCATAAACTGGGTGGTTTATCAATAGCAGGTATTTATTTCTCACAGTTTTGGGAGGCTGGGGAGTCCAAAATTGCAAGATCGTGACTCCAGAAGATTTGATGTCTTTTTGCTTTGTCTTTTTGCTGTAACCACACATGGAGGAAGAAGCAAGGGAGCTCTCAGGCCTCTCTTCTAAGGACACCAGTCCCATCATGGGGGGGGGTGTCCATCATTCTCATAATCTAATCACCGCCCAAAGGACACACACCATCGCATTGGACACTAGGATTCAAAATGTAAGTTTCAGGGGGACATAAACATTGTCTCCATAGCAACTATATATGGTGGTCCCACCACCATATGGTGGGTCCCAGTTGCCCTAGAAAATACATGTGTTAAGCTTGATTTCTTTTGTTAAAAATCAGGACAGTATTTCAAGTCGGTTTGAATTTGACTATAGGCACTCTCCTTTATTAAAAACTGTAAACAAATGAAAATACACTTTCTTAAAAGTTGTTTTCAGGAGGCAAAATGGCCACCTAAATCATGAGTGTGCTAGTTTATCAAGGTGTTTTTTCTTAATAAAGACTAATGAGAAGTCCCACGGTAGCGCAGTGGATGAAGGAGCCAGCGTTGCCTCAGCTGTGACGTAGGTCGCACCTGAGACTTGAAGTCGATGCCTGGCCCGAGAACTTCCGTATGCCGTGGTTGCAGCTGAAAAAAGGGAGGGGGGTAATGACATATATTAAATGAGGCTTTGAGTCATTAGGATTGGAAGAGAATAGTCAGAGCCAGTAATTTATTCCTTCATTCATTTAACATCCTTTTATGGAGCCCAGCTATGTGCCAAAAGCTGTGTGTGGCCCTTTGGAGAATAAATGATCAGTGGCACTCATTCTTTATCCTAAAGACACAGTCACATGATACTGCATTTTGAGGCAATAAGCCAAAGAAGTTATGGAAAAGTTTTGGGTTTTTTTCTCCCCAGACTAATAAAAGAGAGGAATCAAATGCATGGGGTGATAATAATAAAATCTATTTTTGTTAGTCTGTCATTTCTTGCTAGTTCATTGCAGACTATGGTAGAAACAGGTTCATGGAAATGCTAAACCAGTCTTGTACTTCTCTTGCCCATTTCACCTCAAATATCTTCTTTCTTGGAACTGACTAGATAAGGTCAAGGAGGTTACGAGTTGGGTAACCCATAAAGGATGGCCCGCTGATGCAGGATGTTGATAATAGGTGTGCAGACTAAGTGGCACATGATTAATCGTATTAAAAGTGAAGATAGGCAAGCTTTGATCACCTTCTTCCCATTGAAAGAAGGTTAAGTCCCAGAGTCAACAGCTAGAAGAAGAGGATTTTTCTCATCCAGACAACAGGAAATATGTGCTCATTTTTTTCAAGGCCATTAACGTCGGTGCCTTGATGAAGCTTCTCCTTCTCTCTTAAGGAAGCTTGACCATGATTTGACTTGTTCCAGGGTAAATAAACTGGTGACATTTGCGTGTTGGCGGGAAGCCACCATGTGGTTCATGTCCAGCAAACAGAGAAGGAGGAGGCCCCCCTGGAAGTTTTCCTTCTGTCCTCACATCCACATCAGGAAGGAAGGCACAGAAGGAGGACGTGGCTGGTCCAAGACCTCCATCCCAGAAGCCAGCAGAAATAAGAAACATCCTAAATTCTCACCTTCGGGATCGTTGAAGACATTGGGCAGGCAGGGGACTCTGTTCTTTCCTGGCTGGTCCACGGCCAGCCTCCAGCAGTGCTTTCTCCCCTGCCCTCCCCTCCCCCCACCCCAAGTCTGTTGAGTTCCCTAAAGAAACTCGGAAGCACATGCGATGGTGTCTTAGGCCCTAACCATATCCTTGTAAGAGTGCACAGGTCAGTGGTGGAGTGAAGCCTAACAGCCCAGGGCTCTGTGATGTCCACTGATTCCTCGTTGTTAATTCCTCATCACCTCTTTCGTGGGTTGAAATATCCGGCTTTGGTCTAAAAAGCAGCTAAAAACCTTATACAAAGAGCTTATAAACAAACACCCACTTGAACCATCTGGTCTTGTAACACATACAAGTGATTAAGCTTTGGCGCTCTGATTGTTAAATTTTTTAAAACACAACAATTCCAAACACCCCCAGAAAGGCTCCTTATATGAGAATATAGGGAAGGAAACCTGTGATGCTCTATACAGTAAATAATATGGGGAGATGAAAACCTTTTTTTTTGTTGTTTTCCTACTTTTTCCTCTCCTTCCCTCCTTTCCTTTCCTCATCATGAGTGTTACAGAAAGAGAAAACCTTAGGGTACAAATGCATGGACTAAAAATACATTTCGAGTTCCGCTATACTGATTCTACATGCTTAACAACTTGGAATTATTCCTTATCTTTACCTTAATTATGATTTTTGCCCTTGATAGAGACAGAAACACGAATGCTTGAGTGTATGTGTGTGCGTATGCACACAAGGGGGTGTCTTAGTTCCTTCCAGAATATATTAAGCACTCTGGGCTATTTGCAAATAATGAATTCATACTTTTTTGTTCATAATGAGTGAAGAAAGTCAGGTCAGGGGGAAATTAAATATGTTAAGAGCTCTCATTTTAATTGTAGAATATCGATACTGTCTTTATAGTTAATTTCCTTGACAAAGCGGAGGGCATATGGATGGAATTCTTCAGATATTTCTAACGTGGAAATGATTCTAAATTGGAACCTTTCATTTAAGTGACATCACTAAAGGGAAAAAGAATAAGCTGCACACGACACCACAAGCACATGGACATAACACAGGTTTCCAGCTGATGGCTGTTGAACGACACGTCGAACCCCAAACTCTTTTTCTTTTTTTATTTTCGATTTTTTTCCTTTTTCCTTGTAAATTTTATTGGAATACAGTTGACTTACAGTGTTGTGTTGGTTTCAGGTGTACAGCAAAGTGAATCAGTTATACATATGCCCATATCCATTCCTTTTCAGATTCTTTTCCCATATAGGTTACTACAGAGGCTTGAGGAGGTGTCCCTGTGCTGAACAGGTGGCCCCAGTCCTTCATCCGTTCCATATGTAGTAGTGTGTTATGTCAGTCCTAGCCTCCCAATTTATTCCTCCCCTTCATGTTTCCCTTCTGGTAACCCTATATTTGATCTGGTACTCTTTGAGTCTCTTCCTGTTTTATGAATAAGGCCTTTTGTATCATTTTTCATTAGATTCTACCTATTAGTAATCTCATGTGATATGTATTTTTCTCCCAAAACTCTTAAGCGAAATAAAAACTCTAAGTGATAAGTCAATATTATATTAGGGCTCCTGTTTCTGTCTTCTCCATCTTGACTGATCCTCAGCCCTAGATTTCTCACTTTGGGGGGGGTGGGGGGTGGGGAAGAAAGACCTTTGTTGAAAGGAGAGATGAAAGAGTGTTAAGTTTCAGCCATGGTGCCTGGTGAATCATGCAAACCCTCAAATATTAAATGACTCAAACCCAATCAAAGTTAATTGCTCTCTCACGTTGACGTTCCCAGTGGATCTCCCCAGTGGGCGGGGGGAGTCTATCTCCAGTGGTGATTGGAAGGTTGAGTTCCCTCTATCCTGTTGCTCTCTGACTTTGATATCTGACATACAGAGTGACTATAGCACCCACAGAAGCCCCCAGAAAGGGAAATCTGTATGTGGGAGGGCTTTACGGGCCATGTATGGAGAGGCTTCTCTTCCTTCCAGTCTCTTTCCGTGGAGGAAACCTCAATCCCAGGACCACACCTATCGTCAAGGGCAGTTGGAGAATGTGGTATGATCTAGCTGCATGCCCAGGAACAAGAGGAGGTGAGTTTGATGAACTGCTGGCTAGCTTCCCCTGGAAGAGGGAAGAGAAGGAAAAGATGGGTGTTGATGCAAGACCCTCTCTAGTATCTTTTGCTTGCAAAGAAGAAAATAAATAAGCCTTGTTCGGTGATGTGCTGGTGAACTGTCTCTCTGTGGAAGGGAGGTGTTAGAAAAAAACAACAACAGGTTAATAGATGCAGAGTATTGCCTTTGGCATGGATTAACAATGAGATCGTGCTGTGTAGCACTGGGAACTATGTCTAGTCACTTATGATGGAGCATGATCATGGGAGAAAAAAGAATGTGTACATGTATGTGTGACTGGGTCACCTTGCTGTACAGTAGAAAATTGACAGAACTCTGTAAACCAGCTATATAATGAAAAACAAAATCATTATATTAAAAAGAAAAAACACCTGGGGAGTTCCCAGTATGGGTCAGTGGGTTACCAACCCAACTAGTGTTTATGAGGATGCAGGTTTGATCCCCAGCCCTGCTCAGTGGGTTACGGATCTGGCATTACCATCAGCTATGGTAGGTTGCAGATGCAGCTTGATGCTGCGTTGTTGTGGCTGTGGCTGTGGCTGACGGCTGCAGTTCGGATTCAACCCCTAGCCTGGGAACTTCCATATGCCACAGGGGTGGCCCTAAAAAGCAATAGCAATAATAAATTACAAAGCACCTGATTTGGAACATTTGCCGATGTCTCTGGTGTAAATACTCTCACTGTGGCTGATTTCAAGCTACTGACGTGAAATCACTCAATGTGGACTTGAGAAGAAATCGCCTCTAGTGAGCTGGAGCAAGCCGTTCTAACAGTGCATTTTACTAATGAATTCTGAGAAAACCCATCCGAGGCAGCCCATTTGTGGGAAGGACGTGAGTGTGCATTTTCCCTTTTGTATTTGACCCAAGGAAAGGTTCACTTCGGAAGGAATTTATCATCTACAAATCATCAGTGCGACATTGTGATATATCCCTATCAAGAACGACGGGAGGTGTACCACCTCTGCATCAGAGAAAACTAGCGCCCAGGGCACAGAGTCCAGGCTGACCCTCTTATTCAATCCTGGGTCACTCTCAGGTAAAATTGAAAGCTTCTAGAACAACTTTCCCCAGGAGCATACCAAGAAGTCAGATGCCACTTCTGGAATTTCATGTGACTGTTCCCGTAATTGTTTTCCAAAAAGAGGACATGGAATGGATAGTGGTGATGATGGGAAAGAGGTGCCAAGGATGATTTTTTGGGTTTTGTCTATAAAAGGAGTTGGATGGTGGTATCATTCCCAGTGAGAGAAGCAAAGAACTGGTATGAGCTGGTTTGTGTTTTAAGAAAATAACTCTGACAAATGGATGCTCAGATCTCAATTGATTGATTAATTCTGACTATTACTGATAGACCAATGGCTATATATCCTGAAATGTCCACTCTTGCTTGTCTACTCCTGCTGTTCAAAGAATCAGGCCATGGAGGGTCAGTTTGGTTCCATCTTGCCATGTGGCTTGATCCAGGCAGGTGTGGTGCCCTCGAATCTGAGTCTGTTAGTCCAGATGGAGGATCGAAAGATGTAAGGTACCAGACTTCCGGCCAGTGGTTTTTGCTGTGTGTGTGTCTTGTTTTCAAGTGTTAAAGTGTTCCAGATGTTAAAGATACAGCACCTCTTGAGCTGATGGTGTGGTTTGAATACACTGGAAAGGCACAGGAGTCCCTATGTGATGCTTATTGCTTGTTTCGTTGGAAAGGCTTACAAAAAGACATTGTTAGGGGTCCAGTCTCCATGCTTTTCGTGTGGAACACAAGCTCCAGCAGATCCAAACCTAAAAATGAATTCATTATGTGATTTATTGGTTCTCGTCCGTTACTGGTTTATTTTAGGTCACTCGCTGTTTTTGGAAAGTACTCAAACTGGTAATGACAGGCTTTGGTATTGAAGTTTCTCAGAAAGTTAATCCACTCACTTAGTAAATAATGAGACATTCTAGGAGCAGCTTTCCTCCTCCCAGTATTCTTTAATGATGGTGAGACGTGAGTGAGTGCCTCTGAAACTAACTTTCCCCACGCCAATCTACTCTCTTGAATTTTTTCTTCACTGCGGTCTGCCAAAAAAAGAGAACTAGGGCTTGGCGCACCAGTTTTGATCAGACCAGCCCTCGGAATCATAATGTTCTAAGTACAAAGCTCACTAATTGAATTTCATTAGCTGGACTGAAATATAGCAGCCAAGGCAGAGAACACTGTCGGCTGTTTTTTATGAGGTCCGGCGTCTAAAGTCATTTTTTTAAAGATGTGAGTGATGCAATTTCTTGTATCTTTCATTTAAAATGCTACTTGGTAAACAGTGTTTCAGATTAGTGTATTTGTAATTTAAATGAAGACCATACATCAAGCTGAATCTGAAAAGAAAGGAGAAGTTTAGGAAATGATTCATTCCCCTTTTTGTGTGATGTACGGGAGAAAATAATAAATAGGTAAGGAGACGGGGAAGAAGGGCTTGCGGATTTTAGTAGACAAAATTGAACTATTTCTAAAAAGACTCTGTTCCCATAGCTAAATCTTTGTTTTCTTCCAGCAGACTCATACATTCTGCCTAATTCATTTTTTATTTTCTCTCAGGGTCTGCTTGCAGATTTGCCTCAACAAAGGAAGCATCATGTTACATCTTTTAAATAATTGATGGCTCTCAGTCCAAGCCAGCTTGAAGGAAATTCTGAAAATAGGTCCTGATTGAGCAAATGCCCCTTCTCCCCCCCCCGACCCCTGTTTCCCTCCTCAGCCCGCCCCACTCATCTTTTCCGTCCTCCTTTGCTTGTTATCTATCCTCTGTCTTGATCCGTAGAGAATGATGCTATCATTTGGGTTTAGGTTTTACCTACCACTTGGTCTCGTTTATTTTATATCATGCTGTTGTATTAAGGACGGGGGGAGTTGTTCATTTATAAGGGGGCTGATGTAATGAAGGGTTCTTAATTAATCATCAGAAGTGTTATGTCATGATCACTGCCAGAGACAGTTTGCTGGGAATGTCCGGAACGGGGCTTGGAGCTTGTGCATCTCAATTCAGAGTGTGTTTCTCCAAGGGTCCGCTTACCCCGGAAGCCGGGTCAGCCGTGTCCTCGCCCAATTCCAGCTCTTCCTGTGGGTTCAAGTACGGTGAGTGGGTCTGTGTTTCCCCCCAGAGCGATAAGAGCGTCTCCATCTCACCTCATTACTGGAGTCCTTAGCGATTTTCTAGGACTCAAAAAAGCCTTTATTGCTTTCGGCAGCTGTGGTTGGTGGAGCCAAAGCTTGGTCCAGTGACCTGGCTTCCTGTCCCGACTTTCCCGTCAGTCCTTTCCTTTCCCAAGGCCTCAGTGTCCTCACGGGTGAAATGAGGGCTTTGGTGGGGACCATCGCCATGGTCTCTGCCAGCAATGGCTTTCTTGCATCCTCCAGGGAGGGCTGCTAAACCACGGGGAGGTTGCCCTTGCCTCGAATTTGAGCGTGTTGACGGTTCAAGTTTGAGTGAATGGACCACCTGCTCCTTCACAGTTAAACTCCCTCTTTCCTTCCATTATTTTTCTTTCCTCTTAGACTGGCACATTTCTTCTCTTCTGCTACTAACCCTGGTTCCTTTCCCCTTCTGACTTTCCAGGTATCCAGGGTTAAAGTAGAAGAGAAATGAGGGGAAATGTGCTAGAATGAAGGATCTTGGCCAGTTATTTTTAAAATATCCTGTCCTTGTTACAGAAAAGCTCTCCCTTTTAGAAACCGCATCAGAAGGTAGCCAATAGTATTGAACTTGGGAAGGCTAACTATAGAGTGACAACTGTCAGGAAATCTAAATCTGGGATTCTCTGTCGGAGTTCATTTTAACTGGGGGAAAGCCTTACGTTATATCCATGACTGAAAAAGCTGTATCTACATTGATGAATTATTATCCATTCTGAAAACTCTGTTCGTCTCAGACCTATTCTTCCTTTCATGGGTCATTTTAAAATATCAGGTTGAGCATATTGTTTCCTGCTTCTCTTTTGTTACAGCAACTTGGGGAAAGATGGGGGTGCTGAAAGCCGTCGTGGCCCCAGATTTTCCCAGTATCCAGTAGCTCCTTTGTCTAAGCCATGCCTGTCCAGGATCGTCTTTTCTGATTGGCTTTATTGAAATCTTGGGAAAAAAAATCTTCAAATAATCAAACTTACTTAGAACCTCGGCAACAACACATGGCTGGGAATCTCGAAAGCTGAGGAATTGCTTCTGTTCATCTCCTCCAATCTAACTGTGTGCTGGAGTTATAAACGGAACGATCAGAGGAACTATGTTTGTTTCCCCTTCTGAAAACCTTCTGCCATCCATTTACGTTTTGACAATAGATGATGCAGAGGCTTGTATCTGTGTGTAAGCAGTTATAGGTAACCGCTCCTAGTAAGACGTACTCCTAAGGTGTTGGAATTCAAAATGTGTTTTTCCCCAAGTATATCCATGTTTTGTTTGGTTGGTTGGTTTTGGTTTTTGTTTTTTAAAGCCGCACTTGCCGCAGATGGAAGTTTCCAGGCCAGGAGTCGAATTGGAGCCATAGCGGCCGGCCTGTGCCACAGCCACAGCATCAGGGAATCTGAGTCGAGTCTGTGACCTACACCGCAGCTCATGGCAATGCTGAGTCCTTAATCCACTGAGTGAGGCCAGGGATCAAACCCACGTCCTCATGGATACTGGTTGGAGTGGTAACCACTGAGCCACAGTAGGAACTTGCTCCATGTTGTTAAGAGTTGGGTTCCCTGTAGCGCTGCTATGCTGATTCATGTGCATTATGTCCTACAAAGACTTCTCTTTTTCTTGGAATATCTACTCTTAGTATCACGTGGGACCTGAAGAGCAGATCTAAGGTAGAGGGATGATTCCCCATCTTCTAAGGAGTTGACTGCCCCAACACAGAGGCTGCTGCTGGTGTGGACGAGGATGGTACATGTCCTGTGGCTTTGGGGCCAGTGACTTTGTGAGTGAAGGCACACTGGTATTTTTTTTTTTTTCTTTTTAGGGCCAAACCCTCGGCATTTGGAAGTTCCCAGACGAGGGGTCGAATCCGAGCTATAGCTGCCAGCCTGCACCACAGCTCATGGCAACACCGGATCCTTAACCCGCTGAGTGAGACCAGGGATCGAACTAGTGTCCTCATGAGGATCCTAGTCGGGTTTGTTAACTGCTGAGCCATGAAGGGAACTCCGACACTGGTGTTTTGGCTCTCTAGATCTGCTTTGGAAATACTCTGGGACAGGGAAAAACCTCTAGATGCTTCCTCCCCCGGCCCCACTCTGTGAGCCATTCACATATGAACCTGCATGAAAGATGCTTACCGCAGTGGTACAATGCAAAATATATGCGAATGTATCTGGTAGTTTTTAATCCTGGTATTAATTAATTTTCTGTCCGTTCATATGTCTGATCACAAAAATGAATTGGGTAGAGGTAATTCCTAATTTACAAACAGTTGTGTCCCAGGGTACATTTTAAAACTGGTTGTAATTCAGACTACTTGCAGACAAGAAAAAAAAAAAAAATGATGCATTCCCATCATGGCTCAGTGGAAATGAATCTGACTAACATCCGTGAAGATGCAGGTTTGATCCCTGGCCTTGCCCAGTAGGTTAAGGATCTGGTGTTGCCATGAGCTGTGGTGTAGGTCGCAGACTCGGCTCGGATCCCACATGGCTGTGGCTCCAGCTCCTATGCGACCCCTAGCCTGGGACCTTCCATATGCTGTGGATGTGGCCCTAAAAAAAAAGACAAAAAAGAAAGAAAGAAAGTGAGTTATGTCGTGATTAGTTTCCAGATTACCCACAAAGATCTTCTCAATCATACGGTACCTCAACTTCTAAGGGTCTACAGCAGCCTTGTTTTCTATTCTTTAGTAAATTGTCTGCAATATTGAATAAGACATCTTCCCCCTGAGTTGGTTGTCCTTGTTTAAAACAAAGTCAGTCTGGGGATAGATGTATTGCATTTCGTAGCAAGAGCACCCCTGGGGTAATAGGAAGCAATTCCGGTGCCCAGTCGTCTTCCCTTACTCCCCGCTCCTTCATGGGACAGAGCAGGAGATGCAGCAGGAGACGCATGTGGCCAAAATATGTGGACATTGGGATGGAGGAAGAGCAGCCAAAGAGCCAGGTTCTAATGCCTGCTTCGCCCCTCCCCTCCTCCTAAGAACTCCCACATAGCAGGATCCCAGTCGCCCATGCGACAGCCTGCTCATGTACCTTTGGGCTCAGGAGACCCCAAGTTCTTCTGTAAGGAATTACAGAAGCACCAGGCCACCATCCTCTCGCTCCTTGCAAGAGCTCCCGAAGGTCTTGTCCATGACTGAGAGGGACTTGACAGTGGCTCGGCGAGGAATTCTTCCTCTCAAGACTCTGAGGGCAGAACCCACCACCCCCTGACCTGGGCTCCCCCTGCCTGTGTGGGGGGCACCGTCAGAGGATCCCGAGTTGAATGCCTTGGCTCAGGGAGAAGCACTGTACGTGGGATCCAAAGGGAAGCCTGTTCCCCAAACTCTTACCACAATGTCAGTGTTGGTGTGGATTTTCCTTGGTTTCAGAGATGGGCTTTGACAAGTTTTATTTCTATCTGTCTGTCGGTCTGTCTAGATCTGTTGTTTGTTTGTTGTTATGGTCGTTGATTGCCACCCCAAGATGTATGGCGTTCCTGGGCCAGGGGCCAGGGATCAGATCCGAGTCGCACTTGTGACAACACCAATCCTTAACACACTGTGCGGGGCCAGGGATCAAGCCTGCGTCCCCGTGCTCCAGAGACGCTGCTGATCCCACGGTGCCCCAGCGAGGACGCCACGTCATGGATTTTAAATGTTACCTTGAAATCATAGCCATGTCGGTGGTGATGCTGGGCATCATTCTATGCATGGGAACTGACCTCATGAAATCAGCACCCAAAGTGTTTTTGTTCCTTCAAAGCCTTCTTTTGTACTTCTGGAGTCCTCAGCGTTCCTTAAAATTAAATAAATAAATAAATAAATAAATAAATAAGTAACAACCTAAATTAGTTCCCCTCGGGTGTGTTACCCTGTAGTGTCACTTGGGTGGGTTTGCTCCTGATGCTTCTTTATACTTACACAAACTACAGCTTTGGAACAGGCCTGTGTTCACAGTCCTAGAAAATAAACAGAGCTGGAGTCTCTCATTCGAGTCGTCCTGACTTCTTTCTCACTCGTGAGTTTACTGAATACGCCCACTGATTTTTGTTTGCAGAGCGTCTTCCTTTTTGTTTTGTTGTTGTTGTCTGGGGGGGCTCTTCTTTTAGTGAATTTACAATGTTGTGTTAGTTTCAAGTGTACAGCAAGGTGGTTCAATTACACATATGTCTGTATCGATATATTCAGATTCTTTGCCATTACGGGTTATAGAATACTGAGTAACGTTCCCCGGGCTCGACAGTGGGTCCTTGGTGTTTACCTATTTTATATATAGTGTGCGTATATATTAATCCCAGATTCCTACGTTATACCTCCCTGACCCCCCCCCCTTACCCTTTGGTGAACTTCAGTTTGTTTTCTATGTCTGTGAGTCTATTTCTCTTTTGCAAATAAGTTCCCTCGTGTCATTTGTTTAGATTCCACATATAAGTGATATCCTGTGATCTTTGTCTTTCTCCGTTAGCGTCTTCCTTCCTGGATGCTAGACCCCGTCAAGGTCTAAGCTACCCTGGGAGCCTCCTTGGTCTCCGGGCTTCGTTGGCCTGCAGCGCTCCCTCTCTGCGAGAATGTCTTTTAAAACAATCCCTTTGTTTTCTAGTACTCAAATAGGGCTCTCTTCAGCAGTAAAACAAATGATCAAAGTTTGATTCCAATTGCTTTTTGTCGTCTTGGGGTATTAAGGCCAAGTTGGAATTGAAACCTCAATCCCGTGTCATTGTCAAGCATTTTACTTTTAACTTCATTCTTTAAAGAAAAGGGAATAAAAAAACAACTGTGGGTTTGAAAGGTGCCTTCAATGAATTCGATGTTCAGCCCCTTTGAGAATCTTCTAATCACAGCACAGGCATCTCCTTGAAGTGGTCCCTCCCCGAAGTCTACAGTCCCCACGTTCATGCCTCAAGGGGTGTGATGGAAGATGGCCTGGTGCCATTGGAGTCACGAGTCCCCCCATGTTCTGCTGAACAAGCGGCATGAGAGTGTGCACCAAACAAGATGTTAGGGGCTTCTCAGTTGTCCATGGGCCACAACCTTAGTTTCTTCCCCCTTCTTCTTTCCCTGAGCTGCAAGTCCTGCACTGTTACTGTGGTACTCTGGGCTCCTCTGGCTTACTACTGTGTTACTCCGAGCAGTTTTCTTTTATCCAAGGGTAAAGGCAGGAGAGGTATTAATTCAAATCATATGGACTCACCATTCTTCGAGGTCAGGCTTATAGAATATTGGCCTTTTCTTGAGGTTCCATCTAATAGTTGCCTCTGATAAACAGCATTTTGAAAAAAAAAAAATAACCTATTTAGTGAAAACCCACTATGGGCTTATTTAAAACCAAAGCTTTGAGTTTTTTGAATCCTGCAACTTTTACTTCTCTACCTGCTTCCTTTTTATCTTTCTTTTTTTTTTTTTTTTTTTTTGAGAATCAGAGAAGTAAGAAACAAACCCTCCTATTTGAAGAAATTCGTATATTTTAAGATCAACGCAAAATTAGTCGAAAGTCCCTTGGTCTCTGTAGAATTTTTTTTCTTTTTCTGAAAGTTTATAAATGGATGTTAAAATGGAAAATGCTTTGAAACCTTAACCGGAGCTTTCGCTATAAATAAGAGAGGGGCGGAAGACAAATAAATATGATAACGCTGAGAAGGAAGAAAACTTGAAGAAATGAGAACTGTCCCTTAGTGTGTGTGGTAATAGAGCTCTGAGTATATATATATAGGAAAATCAAAGACTTAGAGAAGGCAGTGTGCACTAAGTCATAGCTGTTGACGTGTGCTTAGCTCTCTTGCCTGGGAGATTTTTTTAAAATGCAGCAGCCAAGGAAATTGACCTCACTTTTTTTTTTTTTCTTTTTTTGGGTTGGATCCTTGCTCACGTCACATAAATGAATAGAGCTGACAATTTACTGGTTCATCAATGAAACAATATTACATTATGAAGATGTAAGGAAAAAATCCTACGCTAACATTGTTGCAGTTTGAAAGGTAAGCCCTTCCCTACAAGATTAGGAGATGCTGATGTTGGGTTAAAGCCAACAGAACAAAATGCCACGTGGTACAGGCTAAAGGGTTAAGTGACCCCTTGACATCTTTGACTGTCCCCAAGGTCCTGGCAAGGATTTCATTAGCATGCGAGAGGCTCTGTGTTTCCCTCGTTCTGTCTTTTAAAGTGCAGAAACCTCATTTTTCAAGATTTTAAAGCGTTTTATTCTGAGGGATATTCTGACACATGGGACTTTATGGTGTTTGTTGCAATGGTCACGTGGTTCCTTTGGAAAGGTTTTGCTCTTATATCTGTTGATTCCCTACATTGACCGTTAAGCCATGGTTGTCAGGACCAGACTGTTTCTCAAATTTGGTCTTTTGGCGATGCACCAGAAGTAAAATATTGTTGTTGTTTCTCGTCCTATACTTGAAATAGGAAGCCTTCTCTTAAGTTCACCTTCTGCGATCTTACTAAAAGTTCTTGGCACACAGTCAGTTACCAATTGGATGCCTAGTTCTTCCCCAATAGACCTAGAAGTTAAGTCTCCTTCAGTCTGTTTTTGAAGGAAGACCATGTAATACTTACGTCTCTAGCTACCATCAATTATCGAACTGGGCTTCTAAACCCGGGTCCCCCCATTCCCTTGAGTCCATGAACCCCATGGATATGACTGTGATATGACAATCATTATATGGAGGGGTCCTTCAACTGGAGAGGGTCTGTGCTTCCATCAGACTCTCAAACGGGTTCACAACTCAGGAAAAGTGGCAAACCCCTGCCCTCCACAGCTAGCCCTTCCAAGGCAGGATCGTTGAGTCATCAGGTACCTGTTACCCCCAGTGCCTGATGCCTGGGGCAGTGCAGGGGAGTAGGAAATCGTGCTTTCTCACTGGCATGGTGCTTCTCCATCCTGCATGGCACTGATCCCCCGGGGATCAGTCAGATTCTGTGAGCAGCACTCAGCAGGTTCCTGCTTCGATGTGGAAAATGACCCTGAAGAGGTGAATTATCTCTTGCATGGCACTCAGGCTGCTTCCTTCGCAAGCTGAGAATAATTTCAGGGTGGGCGAAGGAGTCGATTGAAGTGAGTTTGCGTTTCTCTCTGCTCCTTCAGCTCCAACCATCAGGAAGTGGCCCCAGATCATTCAGTTCCATGATTCTGGGATGTCATCTGTTGTCTTGTGTAATAACATCAGCTTAGTTTTAATTATTGGTGATACTTCAGTCTGTGCTGCTCAAAACTGCAGGTGGGCCCTGCTTTAAGAAAATGGAAAACCACTTCCACGTCGTACTTCCTGTGTCTTTGCAGAAAGGGGCAGGCATTTGCACTCTAAAAATAGCGTGGCTTTATGAAATAATTTATCACAAGATTCCTTTAAATAACTAACTCTCTTAGAGCATTTAAAATATGATTTGATTTGAAAAAATCGATTGTCCACTCACTCAACTTTTCAAGAATGCACCTGCCCTGTAATGGGAGGCAGGAGAAGGGAAAAAAACGCAGGCGACAAGGAATGAGGGTCTTAAATGAGCTGAAGAGGAATTAATTTTAATTTAGAGAAGAATTTGCTTTTCTAGAGTTTCCCAGGGAAAAAAACCTTCACCTTTCTCACCTCCAAAGTATATAAGGAAAGAAAGAAACAAACAAACAAACAAAAAAAACCAGGTCAATTTGAGTTGGGGAAAGATAAATCTATTTCTTCAGTGGGTTGCATTCTGCATTATGCATGTGTGTACAAGTGAGGTTTGCTTTGATCCTGACTATTAAGTTTATTTTTAAACTCAGGCTGGGCAGGAATGCAGCGATGCTCTTTCCTCTCTATGGTACCTCCTGGTCTCAGTTTCCCAGCCTGGTGGGATGCAGCTGAGCAGCAGGAAGTAGCTGAAAAGTGAGCAGGCTTGATAGGTGCTGAGGGTTTCTTTCTTTTTCTTTCTTTCTTTTTCCCCCTTCTTCTCCTCCATTTTTGAAATTCAAATTGAATGCAATTTTCAGCTCATTTGAGCCAGAATATACTGTGGCTGAGCTTCAGTGGCTCTTAAATTCAAACTCACAGGAGAAAACAGATATCATCTGTCACAGAGGGGGGGGGAGAGAGGACACTCCTGCATTTTATTCATGGGCGACACAGCTCCGGTAACTAATTCAACCCCCTCTGACTAATCGACCAATCATTCACCGGCAAACTTATCAACTAATCAATGAAACCTTGAAGACACTCATCTGATGAAGTCTGGGAGCGGTTTCCCCCCTCCCTGGAAAGAAAATAATTGTTCAAGTCTATTTTTGTATCGTTGGTATTTTAATACCTGTTTTTGCAAACCGAGACAGAATATCATGCCCATCTTTTTCTCTGCCCTTCCTGTCTATTTTTATTGTTTCCATCTTTAATGTCTTTGTCAATGCAACTTATTTATGACTGAGAATTAGCAGAAAGCTGACTGCTGGCAAAAGGAAGCCAACATTTTGAGTTTTTTCTTTACTAAACAGATCGCCTGAAAAAAAGAAATAGTCTTCTTTCTCGGGGCAACTGTAAGTCCCAATTAAAAGAGAAAGACCCACTCATTTACAGAGTGGCTGTTTCAGGATGGCTGGTGAATGCCTCTCAGGAAGCTTCAGCCACTGGGTATGTGCCCAGAGAAACCCAATGGATTTGGACGTGTAAGAATCTGACATCCCTTCTCTGATCTCCAAAGGGTGTGATGCGGCCGTTCTGGTTCTGCAGTGGAGGTTACCAAGGGTGCTCGTCTTTGGCTGTTTTAGGGTAAACCAAAATTTCCATGGGAACACGCAAGCCATTAACTTTCTCTGGCTTTCCTGTTGTTGAGTTTTGTGGGAGACTGATGCTATTTCAAAGTAAGTAGGAGCGAAAACATTTGATCTCTAAAGACTGTCATTTCTAATGAAGTTAGTTCACAGCCATCACACTTGGAGTTTAAAAATGTTTTGCAGTAAGTGTATGATCAGACCACATGTAATTGTACTCAGACCTGTACTCGGGACAATTGTACTCAGGAGCATGCGTGTATGTGTGTTTCCGTGACCCAGAGATCTCTACAAATGTGACAGGAATTTCCAATCGTTTTCACATTATTAAAGGCGTCAACCACTTTACCCCGTTCGTTGCAATGTGCTTGTGCTTTAGGTTTCTGATAAAAAACATTTATGGAAAAAAAAAAAAACCAACAAAAAAAAAACATTTATGTCACCTCCCTTATAAGAAAGAATAGCCTGACTTTTAAACCTGCTTTCTCACTGGCACACCTCAACATAGCTACCAGGACTGCATTGTGGTTTCTTTCTATAAAAAAAAAAAAACGAAAACCTACCTGGACAGGAATCCACATTTTTAGCTAACTGGGAAATTAGTTGATAGAATTTGCTTTTCTTCTAAAATATCTGATCTCTTCAATTTCTAAGTAATTTCTGAGCGCTTACCATATGCCAGATGTGGGTTGGGCTAAGATTTGCAAATATAAAATCATGGTTCTCTAACCTCAGTATCATAGACATTGGAAATGAAATTTCATCATCCCTTGACTAGGAGGAGAGTCTTGAAACGGTACCCAGATTTTCAAGTATTCTCAAATATACAGTCTGCCTCCTTTTGCTCAGTTGATAATCACTGGTATGAAACAAAAATGATCCAATTCTTTTTTTTTTTTCTTTTTAGGGTCACACCTGAGGCATATGGAGATTCCCAGACTAGGGGTCGAATCGGAGCTGCAGCTGCTGGCCTATGCCACAGCCACAGCCATGCAGGATCCGAGCTGCATCTGCAACCCACACCTACAGTTCACGGCAACGCCGGATCCTTAACCCACTGAGCCAGGCAAGGGATTCAACCTGCGTCTCATGAATGCTAGTCAGATTCATTTCCGCTGGACCACCAGCGGGAACTCCCCAAAATGATCCAATTCTGATTCTCCCATGAGGTGGGAAAAAGCGTGATACACAGTGAAAAAGAAAGTAAAATATGCAGGCTGGCCTGTGAAATGTATAGTATTCTTTACAAATGCTTGGGCCATTGGCCAAGGAAAGGGGCGGTAGGGTGCTGTCGTCACGCACTGCGGGACGCGTAGGGGTTGGTGGAGGAAGCAAGGAGGGCCAGTTCGGGAGGGAGGCGGAGCTGGAGTCAACGGGAGGATGCTTGAGGGAGGGGGCACCGCTGTGTGCTGACACCTGCTGATCCCAAGAGAGCTGAGTGTTCACTTTCTAGGAATTCTGAGAGCCAGCTTTCATGAAGTAGTATGAAAAAGTGATTTACATAAACTTAGAGTAAATCCGTTATCTTAAAAATAAAAGATGAAAGCAATAGATACTTAGAACTGACTGCTCTCTAATTATTTTCTCCCTTATATTGCCATTCTCTGTGCTCTTGAGGTCTGCCTATATTGTAGCTGGATGGTGAAAATACTATGGAATGATACACCTTTCTTCCCAACTCTGTGTTTCATGATGTCGTGTTGGGGGCTTGGAGTCAGCCATAATGGGAATATTTATACCAAGGAAATTGGCGAATGATACAAATTGGGTTTTTTTTTTAATTTTTCATTTGAGAGCCAGCTCTTAAAATTTCCCAAACACTGGAGGTGGGGGTGAGGCTGAAAACTGTAAAGCATGAATGGAAAAAATGTGAGAAGGTCGGGTTAAGGAAGGAGAAGGGTTTCATCCCCATGGAGAGCAGGGCATTGCGTTTGGCAGATGATTTGCCGTTGCTTTAGAAATCATTGGGAGACATTGACTGTCTTTAGTGTTTTTATTATTGAAGCATGTGTTCACTTGAGAAAATCTGGACCGTCCCACTCTGGAGTTTGCTTTGCTCTACTGCCCTGTGATGGAGAAAGTGATGACTGAAATAATAGCCCTACCACCCAGGGCATCTTCCAGAAATTGGACCAAGAGGGGTATCATCTAGGAGGGAGACGGGGCCTCTTTCGGGTGTAGTCCGTTAGGACTTGAGCTGTAGGCCGTCTTAGTCATGAGGCTCCCATGGCACATAAGCCTGAAAAAATAAAAAAGAGACAGACAACCCTCGCGTGCAGTCGTGAGCAAAGGCGGGTCATCGTGGGGCCTAAGCCTAGAAAGAGCTTTAAAGAAAACCAAACTTCAGGAAGAAAAACACGGAAAAGAGTCAGTGAGGCGTTCCTGTCGTGGCTCAGTGGTAATGAGCCCGACTAGTATTCACGAGGATGTGGGTTCGACCCCGATCCCTGGTCTCACTCAGTGGGTTAAGGGTCTGACATTGCGACGGCTGTGGCATAGGCGGGCACCTGCAGCTCCGGTTCGACCCCTATGCCCGAGTGTGGCCCTAAAGAGCGGGGCGGGGTGGGGGGGGAGGAAAGGGAGGGGGGAATGTGAAGGAGAGTTTGAGGAGAAAGTAGCCAATTAACACCACCAAGGCTTCAGTGAAATTTTGCGATTTTTTATCCAAACTGAATCACGTGGTGAGTGAAACGGTGGGGAGCTATGAACCACGAGGCTGGACACAGACCTAACCAGCGAAGGGTGATGTGTGGTCAGGCTAGGCTCGCAGAGGGACCAGGCTGGCAGAGTTGTACGCGGTCAAGATGGTCAGCAAAGGATGCTCTTTAACCAGCATTCGTGGAGCATCCACCGTGAGGAGCGCCGAGTGCCAAGGAGAGAGACCTGTGGCACCGTTGAAAAATATTTTGTGGAGGGAAAGAAAGCAGAAGCCGAAGCATCCTTTGCCATGTATGCCCGGGAGTCACTCTTCACAGTTTATTAATAACTTTTTCTACAAATTCCAATGTTTATAGAGATACCGATCTTAGTTTCATGTTCAACTAGAAAATGCAACCATACCACGTATAGGTCTGCAGTTTACATGTTAACATGTGCGCTCTTTTCACGAGCACATACTCGTTATCCCCTTAGATAGACCTGTCATCACATATTATATGGCCATTCTTACTGATGCACTTTTAACCCTTTTACTTTCAGTTTGGTTCCAATAATGCTATGTCAGTTTTTTTTTTTTCTTTTTTTCTTTTTGTGGCTGCACCTCTGGCATATGGAAATTCCCAGACCAGGGACCGAATACAAGTCTCAGCTTCGAGCAGCAGCTGTGACCTATGCTGCAACTGCAGCAATGATGGATCCTTTAACCCATTGCACCGGGCTGGGGATGGAACCTGCGTCTCTGTAGCAACTGGAGCCGATGCAGTCAGGTTCTGAACCTACTGAACCACAGTGGGAACTCTGCTATGTCCATTTTTTGAGTCCTGTGTTCTTATGCCTGTAGGAGAGATATCTAAGATAGGATTGCTCTATCTTCATTTTTGATTTGATAAAAAACTCTCAGTGGATCATTAGAAAGTGGCATAAAATATACACATACAATTTACATAATTGTAAACCACTATAAACATTGTATAAATTAATACATCTACCAAGATTGTATTGCTCTCCATTTCCTGGTTAGCCCTGGTGTCTATCCAACTTTCAGATTTTTTGCCAATTTACTGTTGGGAAGCGGTGTCTTAAGAGTTATTTCAATTTGCAGTTTAAAAATTATAAATGAAGCTAAGCATCTTTTTTGATTTTTGCTGGTCATGTGCATCATTTTAGTGAACTTGCCTTGTTATGTCTCTTGACAGTCATTTCTCCTGAAATCACCATCATTTTCCTTATTTGTTGCAACGTCTTGCACACCAAAAATACTAACCCCTTATTTGTGTTGCAAAAAATCTTCCCCTGTTTTAGTTTCCCTTTTTTATTTTGCTTTTTAATTATCTTTCATCTAGGAGTAGTCCAATGTGTTTATTTTGATTTGTTGTGGCTTTGTGTTTTCTCCTCTTGCTAAGATGAGCTCCTTGTCCTCCAAAAGAAAGAAAAGCAATATTGCCTTTATTCTAAATCTTACATATTTTCGACATAGTTCTTTTTTTTTTTTTTTTTGGCTTTTTAGGGCTGCCCTTGCAGCATATGGAGGTTGCCAGGCTAGGAGTCGAATAGGAGCTACAGCTGCCGGCCACAGCCACAGCAATGCCAGATCCAAGCTGCATCTGTGACCCACACCACAGCTCACGGCAACGCCAGATCCCCGACCCACCAAGCGAGGCCAGGGATCAAACCCACATCCTCATGGATACTAGTCTGATTCTTTTCTGCTGTACCACAGTGGGAACTCCCGTGATCTGATTCTTGAACCCTGAGATGCATAGAGTAGCTGGGAGGATGGCTGCAGAGAACAGGTATTTCCGTTTCACTGGGTTAGTTCCCTGAGGGAGGCCCCAGTGTCCTGGGACCCCAGAGGACGGCTCTTAGGCCCTTCAGTAGATGGGGGGAGAGGTGTGGCTGTGCTTCCTGAGGGGTTGAGAGCATTGAGCTCAAGGCAGCAGGGGTGGGGAGGGTTTCCAGCTGACCCCTTGGAAACGGTGAGTTAGAAACATGAAAACTTTGAAAAGTCAGGAAGTTTTACAGACCAGGGAAAGAGACCCCCCCACCGCCGCCCAACCCTGGCTGGGTTTCTCGGGGTGTGTCCAAGGTAGGTATTTTAAATCTGAGCGGAGAACTGTTTTCCTGAATTTTTCAAAATTCCCACCAACAGGTATTACTTTCGTGGTCAGAAAAAGAACTGGCAAGCTGAAGCAAAGACAACTCTGAGAGCGGGGTGAAAAAACTAAATGATAAATCCATAAAGATAATTAGTCCCTCCCCACAAAAGTATTAGGGACGAAACAGAGGGGAAGAGGGATCCTTTTATGAAGATTAGAAGGGAGTTCCTGCTTTGGTTCTGTGGGTTAAGGAACTGACATAGTCTCCATGAAGATGTGGGTTCGATCCCTGGCCTCGCTCCGTGGGTTAAGGATCAGGCCTTTATCATGGTGAAGTTCCATCCTCCCTAAAAAGAAAAAAGGCAGAAGACCCAGCTCATCTATAGAGATAGATCCATGGACCACAGAAGCAAGGACAGGCGTGGGGTGAGGGTGCCCATGGAAAAAACACCCAGAAGGTAAAGTCATTTCCCGAAGATGAGGGTTGAGAACGTGAGGAGAGAGGAATTCTAAAGAAACCTCAGAACAGGGTGAGTCTGGGAATGCCCAGGAGATGAACAAATGGGTTACCTCGTGTTCTTGGTGAGGTGCCAGGTTGACGTTAAACGGAACAACCAGATAAGAAGCCACGGCCACGTCTTCCTCCACCTTTGGTGACTAAAGAGCAATGTGGAGGCAGGGACGACCTGAGAACATCTAAAGCAGAAAGACAGGGTTTAAAGATGCAGGAGAAAAAAGAGGATGCTTGCTAAGCGGGAGAAGTGAGTCAGAGAAAGCTCCTGCAGAGGGATGTGAGTCAGAAAGGAAGATGACATAATGAACTTGGCAGCGGGTCTGTGGCGTGTCGACCCTGGACGTGGGGAGGAAGGCTAGCCCGTGAGACCACGTGGTGCCTGCCAACCCGAGTGAGGCTGGAGTGGTGCGTGTGGCTGGGGAGGCGTGAGGCTGCGGGGCTTTCTCGGGGGATGGGACACAGTTTCTCTGGCGACATTGGGAGGAGGACGGCTTGAGAGGCCGGGTTTGGAAAGAGATCACAGACGGAACAGCTTCACAGTCGAGTGGCGGCCTAAGTCAAGGGCAGTGGCGGGGGTGGAATTTGGTGCAGTATTCTTATTTGGTCTCTCTCTCTTTTTTTTTTTTTTGCTCTTTAGGGCCGCACCCGTAGCACATGGAAGTTCCCAGGCCATGGGGCGAATTGGAGCCACAGCCACAGCCACAACAACGTGGGGTCCAGGCCATGTCTGTGACCTACACCGCAGATCATGGCAAAGCTGAGTCCTTAACCCACTGCAGGAGGCCAGGGATCGAACCCACATCCTCATGGATACCGTCGGTTCCTTACCACTGAGCCACAATGCGAACTCCTCATTTGGTCTTTGGGCAAGAAAGATCTAAGATGCTCCATGTCATCTCCAAGGCCATGCCGTGGTCTGCTCTCCGCCTGCCTTTAGGCCTCATCTCCTGCCCCTCTGCTCTTTCTCTCCGACTCCAGCCAAGCCAGCTGCCTTTTCATCCCCTAAGTCCTACCTGCTTTCTCATTCTCACCCGTGCTTCTCTCTGTTCTTTCCCGAACTCCTGTTCAGATCCTAGGTCTCTGCTCAAAACCATCCTTCAAGCATCCACCCTCCCCCTCCACACACCAGCTAAGGCTTCCCGGACCCGCTTCCAAGTACTTCTCTCTTGTTTCCTAACATCTATGGGGCAAACTGTGGGTTCCACTCAGTCTCATCTGCTAGCACTGTACTTGTTGCCCAGTGAATATCTTTTGCGTGAAGACAGAAGGATGCATACATTTAAATGACTTGTTTTCATCCCCAGTTGTTGACCGAGGCTGCCATGCATCTTCTGAAGTGACGTACAATCGGACTTGATTCACGTGTACAACTGGAACTTTCCTGTGCAGTTATGGGAGACTGAGGTTATTTTTTTCCCTAGTATTTTAACCATTTCTAAGTGTACTTTCCTGGGCATTAAGGACATTTATGCTGTTGTGCCATCATAGCTACCCCACATCCCTAGAACTTTTCATCATCTCCAAATGAAACTCTGATTCCATTAAAAATTATTTCCTACCCCTGCCTCCCCCGACCCCTACCAGCACCTTGCACCTGCCATTCTACTTTCTGACTCCATGCATTTGATTTTTCCAAATACCTCATGTAAATGGGATCATTTAATATTGTCTGACTTACTTTGTTCAGCGTGTTTTCAAAATTCACCTACGTTGTAGCATGTATCGGAATCCTACTCCTTTTAAGATAATGTAAGAAAGAGAATGTGTGTTTGTTATGACCGGGTCACTTTGCTGTGTAGCAGAAATTGGCACGATGTTATAAATCTACTATATTTTAATTTGAAAGATTAGCCAAAAATAAAAAGAATCCTGCTCCTTTTTCAATTGAATGATACTCCATTATATGTCTGTCTGCACCACATTTTATGTTTCCATTCATTCTTGATGGGCATCTGGATTGTTTTCACAGGAGACCCAGGTTTTAAGTCTTGAGATGTGTCTGCCATCCATCCTGTAATCTAGTAGCCCAGGGCGTGGTCAGTGATGGAGGAGAGTGGATTCAAGCCAGGGAGGAAGGATGGATTAAAGAATTATCATGGCCACGTCAACAAAAATGTCAGGCACCATGGAGTTTTAGACAAGAGGGAGAGGAAATGTTTCAGGTAGAGCCAAGCCGCCTTGCTCTGAAGAGGGTGATAAAGATGGGTTCCATATTTTTATTCAGATGAGAGTAATATTGAGAAGCAGGTTTGAAAAAGACTCATTTTTCTCTTTCCCTTATTATCAAGGTGGAGGAATGGGATAAAGGAGAAGGGGCGGAAAAGAAGGAGGCTTCCTCTGAAAGGAGAAACTGGGGAAAAGGGGTGAGAGACAGGTGGGGGATGAGGGGGAATTTGGCCCCAGTCCGACAGCATCCCGTGGAGCACAGGGGAAAATGCCGCGGGGAAGGAAGAGCAGACGGAGTCTTAATTCAAAACCGTCCTACAGTCTTCATGTAGGAAGAAGCCTCCGCTCTGGGAGACCAGCGAAAGTATTGTATCCTATCGACAGTCTGAAGACAGGGACTCCACAGCCACCACGAGGCACCCATCCCTGAAAGTTTCTTCTCTTCCGCTAGATTTCTTTGGAAATCTTTTCTTCTTCTTGACGTCTCAGTAGCTGGAAAAGAATGATTCATCCTCCTTCCATCGAAATCCCTCACATGCCTGAATTCCTTCTCGGTTCAAGATCAGAACTGGATTAAACGCTTTTCCCTTAACAACGTCTTAGTTACAGTTTTCTAAGCCTTTAATGCCCTTTGAATTGTCTGCTCTAAGTTCTCTTGGGTGAAGGTACAGTCCGCCCTCTGTCTCCACGGATTTGGCATCTGCACATTCAACCCACCGCAGATCAAAAATATTTGAAAAACTTCCAGAAAGTTCCGAAATGTAATATGTGAGCTTGCTGCATTTAGAGTGTAGTTATAGGAGTTCCTGTCGGGGCGCAGCGGAAACGAAACTGACTAGGAACCATGAAGTTGTGGGTTTAATCCCTGGCCTCCCTCAGTGGGTTAAAGGTCTGGCATTGCCATGAGCTGTGGTGTTGGTCACAGACATGGCTCATATCCTGCATTGCTGTGGCCGTGATGGAGGCTGGCAGCTGTAGCTCTGATTCGACCCCTGGGAACTTCCCTATGCCGCAGGTGCGGCCCTAAAAAGCAAAAAGCAAAAAAATATATATATATATGTGTGTGTATATATATATATGTGTGTGTGTATATATATATATATATGTGTGTGTATATATATATATATGTGTGTGTATATATATATATGTGTGTGTATATATATATATATGTGTGTATATATATATGTGTGTGTGTATATATATATATATGTGTGTGTGTATATATATGTGTGTGTGTATATATATATATGTGTGTGTATATATATATATATGTGTGTGTATATATATATATGTGTGTGTATATATATATATATATATGTGTGTGTGTGTATATGTATATATATATATATATATATATATATAGTGTCGTTACACAGCATTTACTTTTATTCGGTATTATAAGTAACCTAGAGTTGCTGTAAAAAAACACAGGGGAGGATGTGTGTAGGTTTTATGCAAACACTGTGCCATTTTATATACATTATTTAAAATATTATATTTTATATAACATATAATCTATAGAATATCTTAATATATAATACATATTATAAAAATACATTAAAATATTTATGTGTAATATAAAGACATTAAAATATTTATATATGTGAGATATTAACATACATGGAAGTATTTAATATAAATACCTTAAATATTTATACTATATTATATAAATACATTAAAATGTTTATATACTATCTATGACATAAATATTATATATAATACATATAAAATATATTAAAATATAAACATATATATGTATATAAGTATATATACAATTATATATACCATACATAAAATATAGAAATGTTTATATAGACTATACATAAAATATATTACAATATTTATATGTTAGATATACTGTATCTACTATATCATGTATATTAAAATACTTTTATGTATTATATATATAATATAAGGAACTTGGCATCCTCAGGGGTCCTGGAGCCAGTCCCCTGTGGGTGACTGAGGGACAACTGCCCACCAGTAGGAACAGCCAGATTTTCTTTTTTTTTCATTTATGGTTTTTGTTTTTTCCATTACAGCTGGTTTACAGTGTTCTGTCCATTTTCTACTGTACAGCAAGGTGACCCAGTTACATGTACATGTATACATTCAGATTTTCTTGAATATACATTGAATATATTCATTTTCTTGAATGTACAGCCAGATTTTCTTGAACTGTGTTTGAAGCAAGTGTTTGCCTCAATTATCCGGCAGCTCCCCTGGACGGTGCCGGCAGCCAGGGCAGCAGTGGCCTGGCTGAGAGTGTGCCGAGCAAGAGCGCCCCATTCCTGAAAGCAGCCTGGTGAGAGGGACCTGTTCACGCACCCTGCCCGGGCAGGTGCAGCTCACCTTCTCAGCCTAGAGGCAGGGCAGGGAACTCTCCGAGACTTGGCTGGCCCTGAGACTGTGTTACCTTTCTGGAAGTGTTATTTTTTCTTTCAACTTCAGAAGTCCAGCTCGTTGGCCCGTTTCAAGTCGCCTCTGATCTGGAAGTGCTGCTCCTCAGCCCCTTGAATCCATCCTTGGGGAGCTTCTGGCTGGTCACTTTGCAGAGCCCCCTCAGGCCAGGAAAGCCTCTCTGCCTTTGTTTCTGCTTCACCCTTGCCCTCCATGGAGGTGAGGGGCCCTGGCTGGGCCGCCTCCCTTGTAGTCTGTTATTACTTGCAGGTGATTAGCAGGTAGCTTCCAAGCGCAAAAGGAACATTGCCCCAGGCTCATCTCCCATCGGCTCTTGCCATTTTGCTACAAAAGAGAAAAATCGAGCTTTTGAAGAGTCTCTATACACTATTCATGTCCTTAGAAAGGGAGGAATGTCTATAAAATTTCAGGAACAGTATTAGATTTCACTCTGTTATCAGAGGGCAGGACTGTTGGGTTCCGGCTCAGCTTGCTTTCGGAATTAAAAAGAAGCAGTTGCCATAGCTAAGCGTCTGGTCTTTTAGTAAAAGCTTATTTGAGAGTTTCTCTCTGGACACTAATCCCCCAACAAGTTGTACGCCAGTGAGACAGTGTCCATGAAATAGAGTCACGGGGCCTGGGTTGAGCTATTCCTGGGGGGTTGGGGGGGTGCCTAGTGACAGCTCACTGTACCCCACGACTCACTTGACCAGATGAAAGCTCCCGTTTCTACCTCAGTCCTCCAGGCTTTTTTGTCACCTACACTGCTACTTTCAGATCCCCCGGGGGAAATATTATACGCTTCTTTCAACATCTTGAGCTACTATCCCCAGCATTAAATGGAACATTATACTTCCCCCCAACCCCAGCTCTCGCAAACCATTGCTGCAAGCTCTGTGTCCCATGCAGAACCAACCCTCCCCCCAATAAATACGTCACCAGTTCATGTTCCTGTGTGTTAAATTGCTAGTTTCTCTCCTATTCTATTTAGTGGAAAAATTAAATGAAAAGCCCCACAACCTCCCTTTCTGTTCCTCTGCCAAATTAGCATTACCAGACCATTCGATACTGGGATTCAAGATGCGCCAGAGCCACAAGTACATACGTGGAGTAATTTGTTTGTTTGTTTTGTTTTGTTTTTCCCCAGGAGTATTCTCCATATTCCTGGGAGGGAAGCTGGTTATGTGGCAGCATAGGCTACTGGCCTCGGGATTTAATTCTGGGCTGGGTTCTGCATATGGGGTGTGCCCCTCAGAGCATCTGGCCAAGTTCACCAGTACAGGTGTTTCCCAGATGAGCCCAGACCTGCTGACACACGAGTTTCCAGGGCAGAAGGCTGGCACTCTGTTTTCACAAGGGCCTCAGGAGCCTTTTTGGGTCTGGCAAGGCTGGGAAACACTGGTCCATTCATTCCTGCTTCTGGCTGGCACAGGGGTGCCGGATCTCGGGCTCGTCTGCGGGGGGTGGTTGGGGAGGGTTGTTTGTGTGGCCTTTTGCTTTTGCTTGGCTCGGACTGTTCTGTCCTGAGGTGCTGGTGAACGCGGAACAGCAAGCTCATGTTGAAGGAACCAGGAAAAGCCAGAGCCTGTTTAAAAAAATAATAATAATAATCCCAACCCCAAACAAAAACGGAAGGGCGTGTGCTCTTTTATTTGAGAGTAACCTTAGGAGGTATAAAGTTGAAGTCCTCCTTGGGCATCTGCTGCAGTCTTGCTTGTCTCCACATGTTTTATATGACAACACTGAGAGTTTCGCCATCCTGTTTAAGTCACAGAACCAAGTGGATTCTTTGTTCCCCGGCATGAGAACGGCATGTGGCTCCTATTCCCTGATAAAGTGGCTTAGAAAAGTGACCTGTTGCGGTGACCTGGAAATCTTCTCTAGCGTAATCCTCTAGGTAGTGGGAAACGATAGGGAAGTGAGGCAGCTTTGGGGGGTGCTGCACAGAGCTGCCAGACGCACGTATGCATAAGGAAGACTCTGTTGAATGAGGCAGGCTGGGGACCGAGGAACAATGGGAAACGGTTTCCTGGGGACATAATCGAGTTTTACATTTTCTCGCTTCACCCGGTGTCGCTCTGTTGTCTGTCCAATCACATGTCTGCCCTGCCATCTATAAACCCAGGCGGGGGCTGCAAACGGCATCCACGGCCACCCCCAAAGCCAGGGCCTGAGCCTTTCATGTATTTGCAACACTCTTTGGATTGCCATGGCAACAATAGTTTTAATTACGGAGCGCCCAAATGATGACTTGTGTATCAGATGTGGCTTCCTGTTCCCCGTGGACTGAACTCTGATTGGAGAGAAGCTTTGTATGTAGAGTGTTTTCCTTCTAGGCTGGATTTTATTATCTGCTCTAATAGACAGCTCTTTGGCTCATGGACCAAGCCAGAGGAAAGTGAAGTACTGGCTGAAGGGGCTGCTGGGCAGAGGACCTCCTGGAGATGGACTGGACCTTTTTATCCCAGGGACAGCCCTCATCCCCTATGAAGTGAAGAACCAAACAAGCCATGGCTCTCAAGGTCTGCTCTTGGCTTCCCCTTCGGGCCAGTGGAACTCCACATATTAGGGCAGAGACGTGCATGAAGTATCATCTGGTAATCATCCTTGACAACACTCAGGATTATGCTGGGGGGCAAACAAGCCATTCTGTCACAGTCGCGCTCATGGACGTGCACAAACCCCAGCAGCTTTCCGATCAGAGCTGTGGAGGGGAGAGTTGCAGGAGAGAGCAGACCGTCCTGTGTGCGTGTGCGTGTGCGTGTGTGTGTCCTGCCTTTTATTTCTGGATCTGCTTGCTCGTTCCTTGCATCTCTGTCTGGGATTGGAAAGGTAGCATATGCCATGGCTCCCTATATCCGGGCCTCCTCGTTTCGAAAGCTCTTGCAAAGCTAAATAATCTTCCCCTTAGGTAAACATAAATCATTGTCTCCCTTCTTTGCTCCTTGAGTAGACCTTTTGATACATTCATTAATTTTGGCTGCTGCCTGGTGGCACGGTGATGGCTGAGTCACGGCCGTGAGCTTCTTTCTTGGAACGTCCCCATTCCTGACACGAAGCCCTCAACTCCAACTCCGCGTTAAAGAGACTTTCTTCTGTGCCATGGACAGCCAGATGGTAGCAAGAAAAAAAAAAAAAAATACACCTGGGAAAGGGCAGGAGGGAGGGGAGAAGAGGGAGGGTGTACCTCGAGGGGTGTTGGAATGATACTGTCCTTAAATGGGATGCAGTCGTTGCTAACCTCTGGCAACCTCTGGAATAAACCCTTGATGCTCTCTGCTGTCCACTCGCTGCCTCCACCAACAGCGTATTTAATCGCAATCCCGGCTTTGGGAGGCCAGAATGCCCACGCAGAACTGTGGGGAAATAGGCACCATGCTTCTGATTCCTAATCCCTTCCCACATTATTTGGGGGAAGGCAAAAAAAAGGGGGTCTCAATTTTGCTAAGTCTTGCTTAACTAATGATACAGTCTCTCTGTGTTTGTTTTGCTTCTATATTCAGGAAGCTTTGCGGCTATGATTTTGATTTTGGAGTTTAGGCATGTTAATTAAGCCTTTGTAGGAAAGCAGAAGGGTTCTGTTTCTTGTTTGTTAGTTTAATAAGATTTCGTGTTAAGAATGGCACTGAGAATCTGTCAGAATGAGCGTGACTGCATATGGGTAGCTTAGCGCTCTGAGACCCTTGAAATGTCTGTTTTTAGGACATCAGCAGGGGGCTAATGAAAAGGCTTTGTTGATTTTAACGAATTGCAAGCCACTGTAGCCAAAATAAATATAATCTGCTTTTTGGATTAGTTGTCACAGATGATTTTACCTACTAACAGTGATTAAAGAACCCGAGTGGACCAGAAGCATAGCTGCTCTCCAGTGACTCTTGCTAAAATAGCAATAAACAGAAGTAAATAAAGACTTAGGGCATTCGTTATCTTTAATAAACAGTGACACCAGATATGCTGCGTGCAAGCGTGAAGGGGTGGGAGTGGGGCTCAGGCGAGATGGGGTATCAGATACCTGCCTGGCCCCCGATGGTTAAGAATGCCGGTGCTGACTGCCACTGTTCTCGGCGGGAGCTGTGCCTCATCAGGGAGTGGCCGGAAACCCAGAGCCCTCTCCTGGCCTCCCAGCCCCCCCTCCCCCAGGGCAACCCCATCCATCCCCATTCCGCTCTCATCTTCCCGTGGACTCGGGGACCGGAGTTGAAATCCTGCAACTGTAGGATTAGAGTAGGAAAATGGAGGCAGTGTTAATTACTTGTGTAATTATTAACCTTCTTGCTGCAGTAATTCTACCCAGTTAATGAACAGGAGACAGCGTCTCTTCTTCCCCGTAGCTAACTACCCTGATGAAAAGAAGGCTCACTCGACTGGCACACCTGATCCTCAGATTTCCCCAGGAACCTCTCCCTGCTGGTCCCGCCTACTGCTTCATTTTAACCCCAAGGAAAACTGTTGTGGCCGAAACCCTCTTAGGTGGGAGGGGGGAGTGCGGGAGGGGCAGCCGAAGATGCCTTTCCTGGGCAGAAAACAACTAAGTCGTGAGAAGCCACAGGTTTTTTTGTTTTTTTTTTTTCCAATTTTTATTCTTTTATTTATTTATTTTTTCATTTTAGGGCCAAACATGCCAGCATGTGGAGGTTCCCAGGTTAGGGGTCGAATCGGAGCTGCAGCTGCTGGTCTACACCACAGCCACAGCAACACGGGATCCGAGCCGCATCTGTAACTTAACACCACAGTTCACGGCAACACTGGATCCTTAACCCACTGGGCAGAGCCGGGGATTGAACTCACTTCCTTATGGACGCCAGTTGGGTTCGTTACCACGGAGCCACAATGGGAACTCCCCTCTTTTTATTCTTGTGGAATGCTTTACATCATGTGGTGGAGACTATTCCAGATGGCAAAGCAAGTGATAAAGAAAGCCTTCCTTCCCTTCTCTCTGGGGGTGGGGTGGGGGAGGGTTTAGATATTATTGTGTTTATTTTATAAACTCAGACACTGGTGCCCCAGCCCCTCAGGTGAGTCACAGAGAAGCCCAACAGTAGGGCCGTGGCCTTCCATACCCCGGGGTACCCCAGCTGTAGCTGCCCTGCAAACTGGCCAAGAGCAGCACAAACCCACTCACAATTCCAAAGATTATAGTCGCACCCCTGGTGGGACACCCTCAAGAACCAAGAGCTGTCATTTAGTAAGTTCTCGCCATGGGCCAGGCCCTGTGCAAAGGGCTTTACAGATAACATGCGCATTATTCTATCTGGCATCTGGAATCGAAGTCATGCTTCAGGGGACCATTCTTGCATCACTAAATTCAGGTTCCAAACAAGACGGCCGAACTGGGCAAACCACTCAAAGCCTCATGATCTGGGAGTGTCCGATCTGGGATCTGAATCTCTTCCTCGGCCTCCCGAGTGTGTACCTTTAGACGCAAAGTTGTGTTCGACATATCGGGGGAGGGAACCTTGTTCCCTGCTGGCCTGGAGGAGACGCCTATAACTGCGACCTTTCTCTGCGGCTCCTCCTTCGAGCCTCTTCCTCTGCACTTCGGGGCAGATCTTTTTCGGGGGTAGAGTTTCAGTGACCTGGTGGGCGGGTATGGAGAGCCTGGAGCTGGGGAAGGCCACAGGGTATTAAGGGACATCGTGCTGCATAGACGTAGTCGCTTGAGGGCTGTCCCTAGGATTCATTTGTCCTACGTCGGGAATTTCTTTTCCAAACCCTATAAACCACCACCAAGTAAGATAGATCTTACTGGATATTAAGTAAAGATGTTTTCTTTCTTGGTGAATTTGAAGGATAAATAGGCATGATTAGCTAAGCTATTTCTTATGATGAACATGAAGGGCCGTGGCCAGACATACACCTGTATGTATAGACAGGTGTATACACACACACACACACACACACACACACACACACACACAACCAGGGTTCTCTGTTTCCTAGCTCTTCTGTGAAACTTTGGTTTTAGTTACGTTTATCAGATCTATTTGTAAGACGCAAATAATCACGATCTTTTGAGTGGGGAGTCAGGCTTTGCTAAGGGCAAGGCCAAATTCTGGACATGGCTTTTAAAGGAAGCCTTTACATCTAAAATCTTTAGCAGTTCCGTGAACTAAGTAAACGGTCGTTTTCTAGCGCGAGCAGTGTTGCTGCTTTTCCTTCTCTCCATAACCTTGGATTTCCACCTTGTGCTTTTTTTTAACGGGGGAGGAATGCTCTGCCGTGTGAGAGAAGGATGAACAGCTTTGTCCTGCTTCCTGCCGAAGGTTTCCCCAAGTGTATTTCCGCAGTGATCACACACTCTGGTTCTACCTTTGTGTAGCGTGTGTGTGGCAGCTGCCACCATTTCCGTGCATAAGATAACAAGATGTCCATGGTACACATCCCGCCTTAGACTTCTTATTAGAATAACATTTAATACAAGGGCTCCGTTCATTTTCCATGGAAGTCTTACTAGGTGTCTGGCATTTTGAAATAAGAGAAAGTAATTATCTTGCTATACATCTGTACACGGACAGGTGGGATGGACCCAAGGAGAAACTCGATTCTGCTTAAAATTCAAATGAACACCCGGGTCAGCTCTGGGGTGGTATAGAAACATAATATTCCTGCCCATGCAGGGGTGTGCAGTGGGAACTGCTCTAGTCTGATTTCTAGAGAAAGGGGGCCAAGCCTTAGGAGAGCCTGTTCATTTGCATTCCTGGCGTTTTTAAGAGAAGAAGAAAAAGAAGGCCTTCCACTTTAATACGTTCTGGAGGAAGCAAACTTTGTTTATTAGAAAACATTGTTAACCTAGCAACAGATTGACACTGGTTGGTGTTTCAAATTTCGAAGCTCCGGCTGAGAGGTTTTGGCTGTGTGATGGGTCTCCTCGCCCAAGTCTCAGAGGTAGGATGTTTCTCGGTTCAAGCTCAGTTTCTCGGACTGATGTTTTGACAAACTGAAAGTAAAAGTGTCAGGCGGATGGTGTTTCCTTACAGAGAGACAGAAGACTCTCCTTGGCTTAGCAGGTGACTTTGGATCAGCAGACCCTTGGCTCTGGGAGAAAGAGCACGAACCTGAACATGGAAAGACATGGGCCTCACGTTTGTATCTTCCAAGTTATGCCAGGCTGATTTCACAACGTTTCCTTAGCGGTTCGATATAAATGTTTTACGCTGAGACAGAAACATTAGAGAAGAACGTGAATTTATACCGGTTTATATTTGAAACTATGTCACAGCTCATGCTAGATATTTCATTATTATCATTAATATTGCTTAGGGTTTATAAAATGCTGTATTTTTCATTTGCTATTCATTGTAAGTCTGCGATGGGAGAAAGTGCAGTGTTCATTCGCTTTATGTTACAGATAAAAAATTAAACCAGAGTTTGATTGATGGAAGGTCACAGACCTTACTGTGGTTTTCAGATATCCTTTTTTTTTTTCTTTTTAGATTTTCTTACCTAAACTATGCAACTTTTAAAACGATATAATATTGAATTTTTAGATTTTTTTTTAGTCAATATTCTGCTTTCTGGTATATATTTATTTTACCAGAAATAATCCAACTTTCAACTGGCGTGTCATAGAAATTCAAGTTTTGGAGAGGTCCATTCGAGTGTTCTAATTTTTTTAAATCTTTTTTTTTTTTTTTTTGGTCTTTTTGCCATTTCTTGGGCCACTCCCATGGCATGTGGAGGTTCCCAGGCTAGGGGTCGCATCAGAGCTGTAGCCGCCGGCCTCTGCCAGAGCCACAGCAACGCGGCATCCGATCCACGTCTGCAACCTACAGGAACACAGAATCCTTAACCCACTGAGCGAGGCCAGGGAGCGAACCCGCAACCTCATGGTTCCTAGTTGGATTCGTTAACCACTGCGCCGCGACAGGAACGCCTAATTTTTTAAAATCTTCTAGGGAAAAATTTCAACGATAGTAGAGACAGGAAGGTTTGAGGAAGAAGAGGGTTTGAAGAAGGTGGCATGTCAGGAATAAGATGGGCACCTCGTGTTTCTGCTCCGAGAGGGAGCACGGTCTAGAACTGTGGACAAGAACACTTGCACTTTGTTTTACCCTCACGAAAGAGGTGACAATGGCAGTCTCATTATTTATTCACTGAGATGCAAAGTTGAGCTAGAATGAGATGGTAGAGACGGAAAGGTTTTCCTTCACAGGGATAATGGGTCACAGATGAGTTTTCCACACTCGCGTGCCGCACAGAGGCCACCACGGTCGCGTTAGTGCGTTTACGACGCGTCCATTTCAAATGAAGTACGTGAAAGAAGCTTCAAAAGTCTGTATGTGAAAATATTCACTTTCCCAAGAGTCAACAAAAGGAACTCTCCCAGAAGCTGATGTTTGGAACACAATTACAGATGCCTTTGTCGATTTTAAATTTGGCAAAACATGTTCTACCGTCATTTAAAAATAACAACTTTAAAGGGCTCATAAATGAAGACATAAAAGGCATTTTGACATTTAATACAAAAACAGCGTTTTGATGAACGGGGTAAAAATGAATCAGAGACATATGGATTCCATAGTTCTTATAGCGTGTCTGAGTTTTAACATCGAGGCAGTGAAAAAATCTGGCAAAATATTTTTGGAGAATTTGCTATATATACTATATTTAAAAAGAGGTGAAGATGAACTCCAGACTGCTGTGATTGCTCATGACATTGAATTTGATAACTTTTCGTTGCATATAAGGAACTCTTGAGAAATAGCTCAATCTGTCCGCGTGTTGTGGGAGGGCGTCGTTGGAGACGGTATGTGCCGCTTCATTTGGTGGCAGAATCGATCAGCATGCACGTATGAGGGGGTCCTTGGCGAATACCAGGCTCTGTCCTAGTCACTGGGGTGTCTTCTCAGTGGCTACTGTGAACGACGGACGTGGCTCTCACGGGAGGGGTATGCAGCCATAGAAGGGCTCCACAGTTTCTGGGTTTTCCAGGTTCTTTGGGATGCAGGAAAGACACTCTTTCCAGAGTATCTCCTGTGTGTCCGTCTCTGTGCTGACCCCTTTACCTTCATTGGCATGTTTAATTGTGGCATCGCCATGATATGGGGTGTTACAACTCCCCTTTAAGGGATGGGGGAACATGTCACACCAGAACACATCAAAACGAAGAGATTAAGGGAGTTGTTAAGGGGCGGGAGCAGGTGGCTCCCATAGTCGGCTCCCCGAGTGTCTTCTAGTGACTCACGCCTTCTGTATCCACCCCATGTATAGTTCCCATCCCCTGTATCTGAACTGGCTAGATTGTTCCAGTTCCAGAAGCAGGCCTGGCAGCTTCCCCTTCTGTGGGCTCCAAAGGCTTGAGTCATTGGTAAAAAATATCCAGCTACTGTGCTGCGCCCGTGAGGAGAACAAGAGGCCCCAAGACTGTTGGGGGAAAGAGACAAGAGAGGCAGCAACTGAGATGCAGCGAGCCCATCACCCCAGCCAAGGCCAGCCCCCAGCCAACAAGCCAGCTGAATGCATCCATTTGCGTGACCACCCGTCGGATCAGCAGAAGAACGGTCCCGCTGAGCCCGGCCAGATGGTAGAACTGTGAGAAAACAGTGGTGGTTGTTTTCAGTGGTTCAGTGAATCTCGAGTGCATCATTAGTTACATAGCAGAAGAAGATCAAAGCAGTGGCTGAGGAGGATCTGAACCCAGCTCAGCCTGTCTTGAATGTACATTTTTTTTCCCCTCACTTCTCATGGGTTGGTGGGGAAAGGAGAGAGGAAGGAAACTGGGAATATTTGAGCAGCTCAGTGTCTGCCTCTGGCGTTCATGTGTTGTCCAAAAGGAAAAAGAGGACCCACCTCTAGGGCCGTTTTGCCGCGTGTACCCTTTAGGGCCTGGATGAGAAAGAACAGGAGCACAGGGTCCCAAATTCTTATTCCTGCTCCTCTTCCTGGGCACACGCCCTGTAAATGTTTGTATTGACTTTATTTAGAATTATCAAACTAATAACGGATGCTAATGAGCTCCCCCTCTCGCCTGGGAGTTTGTAAAGTGAACACGAGGACAGTTGCTTTAGCAAGTACACAAGTGCGACACACACATATACACACGGGAGATGTTATGAATGGTGGCATAAAACAAACAGTGATCAAAAGATATGAAACGGGGGCAGCCTGCAGCGGGTCAGGGACAGTTGAGGGTCCCTGGCTGCCGACACAGGGGAGCAGTTGAAAGGCTCATTCTCTGGCAGGTCCACGTTTGAAGTGATGTCATCTTTTTTTATTCTCTCCACTCAGTTGCTTCTCTGAAGCTCCGTCTTTCCATTCTGATGAGGAGCAAAAATGTCCCATCAAAGGTTCATGCTTGAATTGAGGCGGAAGGGGGGGGGGCTGTGTGTGCTCATGCTCGCGCGCATGCGCGTACACACACACACACACACACACACACACACACACACACACAGCCAGAGAGAGACAGAGACAGTCACAAATGACTAAAGGTTCCTCCAGGTGTGATACAAAGGAAAAGCGCCGTCAACTGCCCCTGGTGAATACTCACAAGATCGCCTGGAGTGTGCATGTGACCTGGCACAGTGCATGCCAGCGAGGGTGCTTGGCTGCTTCCTTTGGAAGCCTGTGATGATCAGCAGTGAAAATGGGCCTTGTGGTCCCAAGAGCACTTCTGGTCTACACAGCAAGTTCCTGATTTGCCAAAATAGCCATCACTAGGTCTTTTCTCAACATCACCATGACGTACCAGTGTTTTTCCCATCCTCCCTCAGAGCTGATCGTGCCCAGGCACCTCGTGGATTTAACACAGTTACAGTAGCACGGATTCTGTTTGTAATCAGGTTCCCATTTCCAGGTTTCTGCTTTGTTTTGGTTTTTGGCTTGAGCTTTGGTGAAGCTCTAGGGGCTGTTTGGGGCTGCATGGTACGTTTGCTTCTGTTCTAATGCAGTCTATGTATTGAAAAGGCACCTTCTCCCTTTTTCTTCTCCACCCCATCCACTCCGTGAGGACAGAAGAATGAGGCTGGTCTTCTCCAAGATGTTCCCAGTTATAGGGTCCTGTGGGGCCTCTTCATGCCAACCAAGGGAGAGTGCAAAGTTTAAGAAAAGGGGCAGGGAGAGTTGATGTGATTGCGAAGAACTTGCAATCCAGTTTTCTTGGCCGAGACCTACTAGAGTAAGCTTTCCTGGAGTTCCTGTCGTGGCTCAGAGGAAAAGAATCTGACTAGCATCCATGAGGACGCAGGTTGGATCCTTGGCCTCACTTAGTGGGTTAAGGATCCAGCGTTGCCATGAACTGTGGTGTAGTTCACAGATGTGGCTCAGATCCCGCGTTGCTGTAGCTGTGGTGTAGGCCGACATCTCCAGCTGGGATTCCACCCCTAGCCTGGAAACCTCCATATGCCATGGGTGTGGCCCTAAAAATAACAAAACAACAAAACAAAACTTTCCTGGTACTTTCCATGTTGTCGTTTTCTGTTTGAAGGTGGAGCATCGTAGTTTGCTCTTGTTACTATACAAACATAATACTTTGTGTCTTTCTTTGCTTCTTCTTCCTCATCCCTCAGGATATAACTGCGGTCCTTTCAAAGTCATAAAAGGACAAAAGCCATACAAATCCTGCTTTAATGTAAGCCTCTTTGAGGTTTATAATTACCACTGTACACTTTTTTTATATATTTGAATGTGCTTATCACCTGCACTTTATTATTTGATATTTGTAGCCACCCTTTGGGGTAGACAGATGGATGAGCTTATTCCCATCTTAGAAATTGTTCCTCAGGTTCAACACACTCGAGGAATTCTCAAGGGCCACAGAGTCAGTAAGCTCGAAAAGAGTAGAGGCAGTGCTTAAACGCAGGTCTCCGAACTCCAGAGGCGCAATCCACAGATCCTGTGGAGCCATAATGGCACTTAAAAAAACCCCCAAAATATTGAATATAATATTCTCTATGCTTTCCTTTTGTTTGAGTAGAAACATGTAAATATGAAGGATGCATGTATATTGAAATACCGTAGCAGTATGTTTTATGAGCACACCTTGTGATTTTTAATAATTATTATAGAAGACATATACAATGGAATATTACGCAGCCATAAAAAGAATGAAATAATGCCTTTTGCAGCAACATGGATGGACCAAGAGATTTCCATACTAAGTGAAGTTAGTCAGTGAAAGACAAACATCATATGGTATCACTTGTATGTGGAATCTAAAACAATGATATAAATGAACATATATACAAAATAGAAATAGACCGACAGGCACAGAAAACAAACTTATGGTTACCAAAGAGGAAGTGCGGGGGGGATAAATTTGGAGTTTGGGATTAACAGATACATAGTACTATAGATAAAGATAGATAACCAGGAGTTCCCGTCGTGGCGCAGTGGTTAACGAATCCGACTAGGAACCATGAGGTTGCGGGTTCGGTCCCTGCCCTTGCTCAGTGGGTTAACCATCCGGCGTTGCTGTGAGCTGTGGTGTAGGGTGCAGACGCGGCTCGGATCCCACGTTGCTGTGGCTCTGGCGTAGGCCGGTGGCTACAGCTCCGATTCAACCCCTAGCCTGGGAACCTCCATATGCCGCGGGAGCGGCCCAAGAAATAGCAACAACAGCAACAGCAACAACAAAAGACAAAAAGACAAAAAAAAAAAAAGATAGATAACCAACAAGGACCTATTGTATAGCACAGGGAACTACACTCAATAATTTGTACTAACCTATAAGGGAAAAGAATCTGAAAAAGAATACATACGTACCTGTTTACATGTAATATATAGTATAATATATATAACTGAACTACTTGGTTGTTTACCTGAAACTAAACATGACATTGTACATCAACTATACTTCAGTTAAAAAAATTTTTATGGTGTCAGCAGCAGGATAACATTGAACATGCAGTAGGTGCTCACTTAATGGCATGTTCGTGTATGTTACTTACCAGGATGAATACAGTTATATGTGGGAGCGACAGATGTAAAAGAGGTTGCCTTGAATGAAGATAGATGTGTATCCTCCAGATATTTAAAAGATAAGTGCGGAAAAACCTAGACCTTGTGCAGGTCTAGGCAAAGCATCCTATTTCTGTCTCGCGTATATGACTGTAAGACGTTGGGTCTGTGAATATACTTTTCCCAAGTTTATGTTTTTCCCAACTATAAAATGATTACAAAACTTACTAGATAAGCTGATTTACGTTGGCTGGTGAATGCCGAATAAATGTAAACGAAGGGCATTGTACAGAAAAAGCATGCGGTACGTCGTTAGTCGTTATGACTAACGAGTAAAAGCAGTCGAGGTAGAGATCAATGTCGAAAGATGGAGTTGGGCACGACTGGGGACGTGTGTCTTAACGGGGACTTGCCTGCAGCCTCACAGTTTTCTTAGGAAGTATCTTTGTCATTTATCGTTTTTTTTTCAGGGCTTAGTTCTTATAAACCTATGCATTTGTGCGTTTTTAATAAAGCGACAGGAGTTCCCTTTGTGGCGCAGTGGTTAACGAATCCGACTAGGAACCATGAGGTTGCGGGTTCGGTCCCTGCACTTGCTCAGTGGGTTAACGATCCGGCGTTGCCGTGAGCTGGGGTGTAGTTCACAGACACGGCTCGGATCTGGTGTTGCTGTGGCTCCGATTCGACCCCTAGCCTGGGAACCTCCATATGCCGCGGGAGTGGCCCAAGAAATAGCAAAAAAAAAAAAAATACGACAATAAAATAAAATAAAAATAAAGCGACAGTTCTGCTAAGGGCTGCCTCCCTTCACACATTTGGTTTGGTCCAGGTGGAATGGAGTTTCCATACAGTCGGTCGTGTACAATCCTCATTACAAAGAAAGCATTGTCCGCCCCATTTCCTGCCATCAGGAGGAGAATAGCGTTCTGTCAAACTTATTCAGTGGCGTCCTATTTATTAGAAATGCCAAATTTTCATCCTCTGTCCAGCCCTGTGACTTGTGCCGAATGAATGTGAATTGCTTTTGTAAGGTCAAGGCCTCGGTGACAATGCAGTGAAAGTTTCAAGGAAGCTGGTGATGATGGATTTGTCTTTAGTTCATTGGAGTGCTTGTAATAAAACTAATGAATGGAAAGGACTGAACAGTTTCAATTAGCCGCATATAGTAAAATCCTAAAAATAATTAGTGGCTGAGATGGTGTGTAGTTATTTTAAAATACTGTTTCTAGTTTGTAAAGATCTTGGTTTAGTTTGCTTTGGAATTGAGCCATTTGAGAGAGAGAGAAAAACCTACAATGTGCTGTGTGTGTGTGTGTGTGTGTGTTTCAGACAAGCTTTTTATTCCTGTGCAATTGTGTAATAATAGATAGTAACGAACGGTTTTTAGTGCTTTATAATTTCACAAAATTTTCTCTAATTCTTATTAATTCGTTCCTCCCAACAATACTTTGAGTTCAGTCTTATTATTCTATTTATTTTAAGGAGGAAGTCGGGATTATCCGTTTAAGTTTACAGAGCTGAAAAGAATCAGGGAGAATCAGCCAGCTCTTGTGACTCAAAATTCAGTGATATTTGCCTTGTGGCACATGCACGTTTCTGGTTTGTTTTTGTTTTTTGTCTTGTTTGGTTTTGGTTTTGCTGTGGATAGGCTTCCTTTTTGAAGCAAACCTGCAGCACATAAGTGCTTTTAGTTTAATTGCGTGGATCTCTCCCTCAGACCTCTGTTCAACAAATAATGGTGCTGCTAACATTTCCTGATGTCTGATGTATTGAGTGCTTCGTAGAGGCATCATGCTTGGCTCTAGGAAGTCAAAATGTGGTTGGGTAGGGTCCATATCCGAAAGGAATGAGAAGTCTAATTTATTCGTGGGCCATTTTGTCAGTCTCCTTTTGCCCTCTAGGTACCAGCCATGGTCGGATACCTTAGAGCACCAGGTGACTGTATCCTTGCACTCTTAGACCTAGGAAAGTTGCAGAGCTACTGGCCCAAACGGGAGTTTCCTGAGTCTGGATCCCATGTGTTCTTGATCGAGACTTCGTTGCTCTCACTACTTTAGAAATTGTGGTATTTTTCACCTCCGACGTCTCACTGGGTCTCCAGTGGAGTGTTGATTATTACCCTCATTTTAGAGATGAGGCGCCTAAGGCTGTGCGAGATCAGAGGACGGGGTCTCATGTTCCTTCTCTATCATGTGACCCAGGTGACAGTTTCTGGGAATTTCTATCCATCGGGTCCAAATGCAGAGGTCAAGGAGCATGTGCCCCTGCTTCGCAAGTGTCTTAGTCGATCTGGGCTGCTGTAACAGACGACCATAGACGGGGGGGCTTCAGAAAGACATCTTGATTCCTCGCATTGCCTTCCTGAAAAAAATTTAATGGAGTAGATTACAAGTGTTTATTTATGGGGGCAGGGGAGTCTGAGATCAACGCACCGTTGGATTTGGCATCTGGTGAAGGCACCCTTCTGGATTCACAGATGGCCGTCCTGTCTCTGCGTCCTCTTATGGAGGAAGGGGTGAGAGCTGTCTCCGGGTTCTCTTTCATCCCGTTCATGAGCGCTGCTTCCACGCGACCACCTCACCTCCCAAAGGCTCCTCCTCTGAATCCCATTATATTGGGGGGGGGTGCGGTTAAGATATCAACTTAGGAATTTAGAGGGGACACAGATATTCATTACATAACAGCAGAGAGTTAGCCTGAAATACCCAGTGGCTACCAAAACATTCCTTTTTGTTTTAAAGTCCTTGCTTTGTCTTTACTGTGCATGTGAAATTTGCATTTTGCTCCATCAGAGATGCTTTAATATTAAAAACCGGTTCCCCAGACCAAAATCAGAATAAAATCTATGCTCCGGGGATCTTTTTCTGGGGCTAATTCTGGGACACACTGTCTTGCACCGGGGTGGGGAGGGGGTACCCAGTCCTTCCAGCTTTAACTCTTCCAAGTTAGACTTAGTGATCTTATGTTTAGCCTAAAGTTTTACCGTTTGCTCCTCTTTCATAAGCTTGCTCTCTCTCTTTTTTTTTTTTTTTGTCTACCTAATTTGTTACCTACTATTTTATTACAAAAAATTTGAGGGGGTTCTCATGAGGAGGCACAATACAATCTAAAAACCTCTGAAAGTCAGGGGGAAGGAAAAACCACGCTGTTGTAACAAGGTTTTACGTGTATGTATGTCACTGTGCTATATAGCAGGAAATGACACAATACTGTAAATCAATTCTCATAGTATTTTTTAATTTTTTTTTAGGACCACACCTGCAGCATATGGAGGTTCCCAGGCTAGGGGTCCAATTGGAGCTGTAGCCGCCAGCCTACAGCAATGGGGGATCCGAGCCATGTCTGTAACCTACACCACAGCTCCCGGCAATGCCGGATCCTGAATCCACTGAGCGAGGCCAGGAATCGAACCTGCGTGCCATGGATGCTAGTCAGATTTGTTTCCGCAGAGCCCCCACGGGAACTCCTAATAATTTTTTTTTTAAAGATGAAATGGCAGCATGCTGGGAGAAGAAACCCATGGTGTGCCCCTGCAGATGTGCTAGAAACAGACCAGTGATTTGGCTCTCAGCATCCTCCCCACCTAGACTTCCTCGGCCTGAGGCTCTGCTTTGTCTGTTCAGCCCACACTGAGGTGGGGCCGGGGTTATCCTAGCCCTGAAGCTTGAGGGAAATTTCTCCTTTGGGGTCCCCTAAGGTGGACACACGTCCACCCTGATGGTTGGCAGCATCCTGATGGACACTCCATTGGCAGAGCGCCCACAGTGCATCGTTGGGCCGCCTGGTTACAGCATCCCCAGAAAAGCTGGGGGAGACGAGCCCCAGACACAGTGAGACGGCGGCACGCCTCAGCCCAGGCTCTCTGCCTGCAAGTCCGCTGTGATTTCTGACAACGATGGATTACACCCTCGTTGCTTTTCCCTCCAAATTGCATTCTGGATGGAGTTAAGGGAAAACACGTAATAATATTTTCAATGTAGTGTTTTTCTCATTAGGAGAGAAAATGAATAAGTTGGAATTTTAATGGGGAGCCTTTTTAATAGCAATCCTTGTGATTTATTATTCTCCTGGGGATTTTATTCACCATCTTTAAGTCTTAATAAAAATATATATAAAACATCGAGGAGTTGGCTTCTCCCCTTGGAACAAGTTTTCACACAAGAGAAGAGGGGTCACTTGACACAGGAGACTCTGAGAGGGGCTCTTGCGTCTTTGAGCCTTTTTTCATTAGACAGACGTGGAAGAGAACCAGCCAGAACAAGGACTGTGTCCATTGGCATTGTTCTGATCAAGCCCTTCTTTGAAATTTTTGATTTAGGGAGGTCTCAGATGATGCAATCTTTAAAATCAGGCGTTTCCAGAGTTTATAAACGTCCGGTTTATTCTGGTTTGTGTGCCCGGTAGGGAGTCCCACGTGATTCGCAGTCTGTGAGATGTCACGGGGCACAGGAGTCTTCTCCTGGTGGGAGCGGGGGGCACTGTTCCTTGGCGATGTGGACTGGCCAACGGCAGTGATGAAAAATGATGCTGGACTGCTCACACCACACTCGCTCATTTTGAAACAGGCTCACAAATTGCTGCGAAGCCCTCACTGTGTCTTTACGGCCCTTGCCTGGTTCCAGACGTTTGATCACCAATGCAGCATTTCCCTAATGCTGTGCAGGTTGATAAAACAGTTGCCGAGCCGGAATCCCTAAAGAAATTATTAATTATCTGGTTAATGTGCATCGGGCTGTGGGAGTGTGAGATTAATCACCGGCAGTGGGATGAGTTGCTGAAGTGGATTTTGGTTTTTCGTCTCCTGTCACTCGGTAATGGCTTTTCCTTCCTTCACCATCAGGCGAACAGGTGCAGAGATGCTGTATTTTCATTTTCCCAGAGTCAGTAACAGCCGGTGGCCAGGCGATGCATTTTCCTCGGTCCTGCTGTATGAGCACTTTACAACATGGAGTATTACCTTCTTAGAACATTCTAGCTCTCCCAACGTGACGGGTCCTACCTCAACTTTTTCAATGTCCCCAAGAGTGTACTTGAACCCGCACCCCTCCCCCGGCATACATACTCTCACATACACAGCCATGCACGTGCACATGGAGACATTTATGAATGCACACAAAAACATTGGGAGATGTTTCTGGATGCAGTGAATGAACGATGCTCAACAGTTTATCTCCTTTCTTTCTTGAGGAAATCATTCCTTATCGCTACGCTTAAAAAAAAAAAAAAAAAAAGAAAAAAAGAAATGCTATATGTAGCCACTTCTTTGAGAGGGAAAGAGACGTTCCATCCGGTGGTGGGTACTAGAAGAAGGTATGGGAAAATTCTCTGGATCTTTCCTTTCCTTTCTCTCTTTGGGGATGGGTCCCCTTTCCTAGGAAGCTATCTTCTTTCAGGTGCATCACTCCCGGGTGACATCCAGCTCTTCATTTTGACAAGCATCTTTTCACCATTTGAATCTTCCGTTGCCAGGATGTTCCTGTGTCTTGGGATTTGTGATGCTATCGAGGAAGGTTGGCCGGGCTCTCGGGGTGTAGATGGCAGAGGGCATCCTCAGAGCTCGTTACAGGAGAGCTCTGCTGTTCCATTCAGTTCACGCTTCCCAGGCCTCTGTGCAGTGATGGAGGCCCACGTGGACCATGGATGCTGCAGGTTTCCACGGGTTGTGTGAGCCCATGTCTCATTCAGCCTCTCTCTCCCTTTTACCTTAGACTGGAGGCTGGCTTCTCAAGGGAATATTCTGCTGGTTCCCAATGATGCTAAGGATATAGAAGTATTAGCAGCGCTATTGAGTTTAGTTTCCCATGTTTATCGAGAGTTTGACAATTTTTCTCTTTCAGGTTGAATAAATAAAACAGAACGGGGCAAGTCATATATCTCTATACACTAGGAAAGTGGAGGTAGTCTGATGAAACTACTGAAAAGTCTGAAGTGTCACATTTGTGAAGGGATGATGTTTTATGACCCTCTGGTATGTAGTCTACTCCTCAGTTGTTGCTAAGTAGACGTCTTTCAGAATCTTTAACAACAAGCGTATTCGATATTTTGTAGTGATCTTTCCTTTAATAAATACGTATTTTGGAAGCCTCAGATGCTGGGGCTACAGTGAGGATGAGACAGAGTCCATGCTTTCACTGGCCTTCAAGTCTAGGGGAGTGTTCATTGTTAAAGAAGTGTACACCTCTACAAAGAGAAATGTGTAAATTCAGACCGTGACCAGCTCTTCAGTGTTAGGAAGAAAAGAAAAAGAAAGTACGGTGAAGAATGACTAGACAGTCGGAGACGGTGTGAACTTTAGGCGGTAACCTCTGATCCGCGAGCACAGTAATGAGGAGCCCGTTCTGTAGAGATTCCAGGGCCGACAGAACAGCAAGAGCAAGGCCCTCGGATGGGCCTGAGCTGGGCCCATTCAAGGAACAGAAAAAAGACAAAAGCAGCCAGAGCCCAGTGAGTGAAAAAGTGTCTGGCCTTGACGTTGCAGGTGAGCTGAGACTGAGACATTCAACCCTTTGGCCCCGATGAAAAGCCCAAAGGTCGCCCTGTGTGGGATGGACTGCTGCTTTAGGATCTGTGTGCATACAGTGTGTTGAAAACACTCAAGTTCATGTATGCAGTATCCCTTGCATCGTTAAGTTGCTTGGCTAATCTCTCTTTATGCAGAGTATGGAGGGGAAAAATCAGCATATATTGGATTTTCACGAGAATTCTGAGACGATTCCAGTTGGAATGAAATCAAATGCCATTCTGTGCCGGACAGCATTGCAATGGATGTCACGGGCAGTTATCCGCACTGGCTCTTAATCTCATTTGGGGTGAGGAATTTTCCTTGAGCAGTTCAGAAGGGAGCAGCCTTCTCTTGTGTGTATTCTCTCGCTATCTGCACTGAGTGCTGAGATCCCAGAAACCACCCCGAGCCCCAGCATGTCTGCTTTGTCATAAACTTCCAAGCGGTGGCTGGGGCTTGCTTTCACAGAAAATGCAGATGACGCATTTGTGTTTGTCGCTTCTAAGCCGGCCTGAGTTATGCCGCTGCCGGGGGTGGTTGGCGTCAAACCAGCTTCTGAGATGCTTGTAGCATCTCTGGTGTTTGGGTCACTCTTTCTCTGTGGGTTCCTGAGCTTACACTGATAAGTAAAGCCACGTTTGCTTTGTGAAGCTCAGCAGTTCTCAGCAGTAAAGAGATAAGACAGAGGGAAAAAAATAAGTATCTTTGGGAGAAAAGAAGCTATTTCTGTTTGTAACAGGCCCTAAGTACACTTTTTTGAAGACTTTGTTGAAATTTCCCAATCTCACACTGCATTTACTCGGATGTCTGCAATGTCCCATAAACTTTGACGTTGGACGCAGGGTTTGACTGACCTCTTGTCGCTGGTAGCACCATTTCATCTGTCAGAAGCACCATATTTTCAGAACGTAAGCTGCAGAATGTTAGCCAGGAGTGGGGACATTGGTTTTAGAGAATTAAAAAATAAATGTAACTCATGCTCAGTCAGGGAGTGGCTGCATTTGCAGTCGATACCCCTGGATCTAGGAGACCCTCTTTTGAGTTTTCAGGAGTCACTGCCTCCCAAGTCCCGCCAGCTTTGTGCTGGAAATTTATTGAAATCATCTTTGATACTCACAGCAACCCAGCGAGTAGGCACAAATACTCTCCTGGTCTTGCAGATGAGACAACTAAGCCATCAAGAGGTTGGGTACTTGCCCAGGCAGAGAAGGGCAAGCAGGCTCTGCCCTGGCCCCACTGCCTGCTTTGCTTGTGCTCCGAGCTGGGAGCCTTCCTCCTTGAAGCCAGTATTCAAGGATCCAGACAAGATCTTAATTGGGTCCCATGAAGTTACCTCTTGTTAAGAAAATGATTCGTACCTGGGAGCGAGCACCGGAGAGCGGAGGATCGAAGCTCTAGATGGTGTGTAAGTGGCATTTAATTTATCCAGGACATCAGCCATCCTCATCCCCAAAGCACTTCTTCCTTGGTCGGATGGATTTGTCTCCTCCGCATCTCTGGATATTTCTCCAAATGAGGCTCAGTCTCTCCCCGGAGTATATAGGCCAGCGGGGACCAGCTGTGCAGGGCTCTGCCACCTGCTGTTGCCTCGGTGAGTCATTCTCACACCCTCCAGTCCCTACAGCTGGGGAAGCGGAGCCTAAGCCTGTTCTTCCAAACCTGTTATCTTGTTATTTCCAGTCCTTCCTCCACAGCTCCCCGCACATGCACCTGCACTTACATATGCAGTTGGTCACTGACACACACATGCACACACACAGCCCCACACACGTGCTGTTGGTCAATGACACATGCAGAACCACACATACACACATGTGCAGTTGGTCACTGACACACAACCACACATACACACAACCAGACACATGTTTATTTGGTCACTGACACATACATGCAATTGGTCACTGACACACACATAATGACACATATACAACTACACACACACATGTCACTGAAACACATACATGCACAACCACACATAAACACATGTACAGTTAGTCACTGACACATGCACACACACACTCACACCTGCACACATCTCTTAATCTAAGTGCCTTTAAGCTTAAAAAAGAGATTTGGGGAGTTCCCGTCGTGGTGCAGTGGTTAACGAATCCGACTAGGAACCATGAGGTTGCGGGTTCGATCCCTGCCCTTGCTCAGTGGGTTAACGATCCGGCGTGGCCGTGAGCTGTGGTGTAGGTCGCAGACGCGGCTCGGATCCTGTGTTGCTGTGCCTCTGGCATAGGCTGGTGGCTACAGCTCCGATTCAACCCCTAGCCTGGGAACCTCCATATGCCGCAGGAGCGGCCCAAAGAAATAGCAAAAAAAAAAAAAAGAGATTTGACCCGGGCCCTAGTTAAGTCATGGTCTTTCCAAAAAGCGCTCCGTGAAGAATTAGATGCTGCACAGTGTCCTCTGTAGACATTTCCTGTGGCAGAGATTTGTCACAGGACAGCATGCTGTCAAGTGATGGCCAGGCATGCTCGGTGACACGAGCCTTGGACATACACACTAGGGGAATAAGAGTGACACAATTCTAGGTGTGTTTGGCCAAGCTCGGAGCAACACATATACACATACACACAAAGAGGCAAACTCACACATAGTTATACCTGGGGGTGGGGCTTAAAATTGGGCTGTGAAAGAGACCCGGGCACTGTGCTGTTCACATAAAGGCTGTGCATAAATGCTCGAGGAGACAGTGACAGCCTTGGACCCTGTGGGCAAGTGGGAACGTGCAAACAGAAAGAATTTCGGTTGGCGGGGGCGGCTGTGGACTTTGGGCCGGGTATGATGCTCATAGAGATCAGTCACCAAAACGGCTGGCAGGTCCTGGGCCACCCGTGCTCTCGCGTAATATTTCAGCATGGCCTGGGAGCAGCAGGCCCTCTGTCTTGAGTGCTGTTTGCGCCGGTAGACTCCTTTTCAACATGGAGCCGCAAAACCATTCCACCAGCTCTCACACTTTCTTAGCTGCTGGAGTCCTGGCAGGGATGGGAACCTTCACCGACTCACCTCTGAGCTCTGAGAAGGAGTTAGAAATCAGTCTGGGGAGTTCCTGTTGTGACTCAGTGGAAGCAAACTGGACTAGTATCCATGAGGATGCAGGTTTGATCCCTGGACCCACTCAGTGGGTTAAGGATCCAGTGTTGCGCAGAGCTGTGGTGTTGGCTGCTGGAGCTCAGCATCAACTCCTAGCCTGGGAACTTCCGTATGCTGCACCTGTAGCATGAAAAAGAAAAAAAAATAATAAAATAAAATAAATCAGTCCAGGGTTATGTGTGTAGACGGGTACACTGGAGGAGGTACAGGGGGACTCGGGTTTATCCCCCCACCTCTTTTCATGAGGCAGGAATGATGATCCTTATTGTCAAAGTCCAAACACCCTGGACCACAAAAGAGGATGACGTTGAGGATGAAGGGAAGGCTCAGGAGTGAGAAGTTTGGGAAACAGCAGTTGGGAGACAAGCTCTCTGAAGAGCATGCCGAGGGATGTCAGGGATAGAAACACACAGGGGTAGGCGCCCCACCCCCGATTGGGTTGCGAGAATTCCCCGACACGAGGCTGCAGAGGATGCACTGACTGTTAGAAAGAGGAAGGACGGCTTGAATTATATACTGAGAAGGAGCTCCTGGAACCAGGCACAGTAGCCTCTGTGGCAGGAAGTGGAGGTAAGGGGCTTACTGGTTCCACGTGGGTGACTCTAGCTTTGCTCAGGGGAGCCCTGCCTAAATTCCTAAGAGCCTTGGGAGCTCCTGACCCTCCGATTCCATTCTGCCCCCTCTGTGCAGCCAGGTAGCTGCCTTTCCTGGCGCTCCCCGCCCACCCCCACGTGCTCTTTCAATTCCAACCAGGTTTTCCTAACACAGTTACAAAAAAAGCACAGGATTAAGAAGCAAACCACAGCGGCTGTGAACCTGGGATGGCTTCTTCCCGTCTCTCCTTAGTCTCCTCTGGTGTGACAACCAGGAGCAAGGGAGTGAGAAATTGGGGCTCCCTGCATGAATATTCTGGAAGCTTATTTCACTTGCCAATGTGACACCTTGAGTGCACTTCGCACTTCTGCTGTTTCTCTCCATAGTCATTATCTGAGATTCACGAGAACTGGATACGGTTACATGTCCTGGAGTTTTCTCCAGTGTACACTTTGCAATTTAAAGATACAGATATAGTAAATGTATTATGATTACCTGTGAGCCCTTAGTGTAACTAAAGGGGATCAAGCTGCCGTGGTTTAAAATTTTATTGTATAATCTACCCTTGGTCCACTCCTTAAAGCGCCGAGGTCCTTATGATTTGGGACCAAGGGATAAAACATGAGTCCAAGTCTTTATATAATGGTTGGAAATGATAAGATGTGTATATGAGGATGCAGTGTATACACCAGGTCAAAATTCCTTCCCCTCAAACCACATTGAAGGGTTTCAGACCACACAGTGCAACACACACATACAGGCACACACCCCACGCACGCACCCCACAACCCAGATCCAATTTTGCTCAGTTCTCTAACTGCTGGTGGGAGCACTGCGTCCATCATTGCTTTGCCCCGGGAGCTTTCCAATGCCACACTCTGACCACCCCCTTCAGTGGCTGATACCTTCGGGCAGCCTTCTGGAGAAACAGTAAGCATGTTATTTGTATTCACCCTGAATAGTTAGAATATTTTGTTTGTCTTTGGCAAAGCCCCGAGAATTCCAGACTGGTGACTCATCAGCCTGGACTGAGGCTTCGTTAGAGGTAACTCTGTTCTCCTTCTTTGGCTCTTCTCTTAGCTCCTGGCCATCGAGGTCTGTGTTAAGGGCAGCACATGCTTATTTAGGGGTGCCCTGTGCCTTGTTATTGAAATCTTTTATGAAGAGGTTATCAAGGCTCTTGATTCTGAAGGGTAAAAAAAAAACCTAACTTGGATTTCTTTAGCAGTTTTATGATGCCTTAGAGAGAGGACCAAGTTGTTCAGTTTATAAAAGCAAAGAGGCAAAGGGAAGACACCCAGCTGATGCCCTGGAAAGGGTGATTCTGATGTACCAGTTTGAGGCATAAGGAAGGACTCAGTTGGTAAAGCAGTGGGTTATGGCTCTACATTCAAAAGGTTGGCAGGTCCTCCAGCCACCGTCTGGCCTAGTGAGCTCACCGACACCTGCCAGACTCATCCTCTGGATGGAGAGCCCGCTACGTTCGCCGCCTACGTTTTGTTGGGGCTTTAGCCACACTTTCCCTGCCTTCCTCCATAAGCCTATTGATATCAGCATCTCATGAGTATCCCCATTGGCTTCTGTATATGCTGCATGGTCGGTGATACCCAGCAAAGTACCCCAGACGAGACATAGGCAGAGTCCCTAAGTATCCCACACACTGAAGTTGGAGGTGAAGGCCAAAGACAGTACGTTCCAGCGGACATTCCAGAATGATCATCTAGCTCTTATAGAATTGGGAAGCATAAAGTAAGTCTCTTTTCCTCACCTGAAGTGGCCCTGAGTGGACAGCTCATCACCTTTGAGCCTGTTCTAGAGCCTTTATTTTTCAAGGAGAAAGTCAGTGGCCGAAGGAGTAGAATGAATTGCTTGGACTCATTCTTTTCAAGTCTCTGCTCAACAATATGGAAGGACATGAACACTGTCTCAAAATTTAGTGTTCATGAGAATATTTATTCAAGGACTAAATTCCAAATGTCACAGCAAATCCCATTAATGGAAGTGGCTAAATACTCATATGGAGAAAAAATCCGATGTTTAGTTCCTGTGTCTTTGGTTCTTAGCCCTGAAACATTCTTGTCATTATCTATTGACCTTTCTTCACTCTTTGTCTCCTACATGTCGCCAGTGTTTTTAAGCAAATTAATAAAGTGTGTACAGGTGGCCAATCTGCTGTGCCCTCCCACATGCCCCGAAACCCTTGGAGGTCCTTTCTAGCCCTACATGACCCAGCATCCTGCCAAAGAGAAGTGTGGGCTCTTCCGCTCCTGAGCCACTTGAGTTAACGAGAGTGTGTCAAGTTGGAGAAGCTAAGGTTGGGTGGCTTTTCTTCATTGCCAGCCTGAGAAGGTATTTTTTTCTACCTTGGACCGCAGTAGAGGAAGATGTGTGCAGATGCTCCACAGACACAATTTCCCATCAAAACGGGAGCCCATTTGCTTTCAAGCTAAATAGGCTTTGGTAGAATGGCCCAGACATCTAAGCTCCATTTATGACTTGGTTTCTATGGAAGAAAAATCATTTTAAATTCAAAATAATCATGAAATTCAAACACATTTTCAGAGTATACACATCGTGACTCCTTCTTGGTCAAGTAGGGTGACAAGGCACTGACTTCCTCTAGTAGCCTCAGTGTAATTAGTAAGAGGAGAGGAACCGAGCCCCGTCACCTACTGCTAGATCTTAGGGATTCCTTAAGTAACTGCAAATGAACGGCAACTCTCATAAACTGAGTCAGGAAATGAGTGCCCCAAACCGAGTCATGGAAATTTTAAGTTCTGGTGCTTGGTTTAGACTAGTTTATTTCTCCAGGTGTTTTTTTGTTTTTTTTTCCTGCATTTCTCATGTTCCAGGCTCCATACTAAAGTGCATGGCTTGGTTATCTCATTTCACCCTTATAATGTGCGAAGAGGGAGTTTTATATTTAACTGCACAGAAATCTGCTTTTGCCTAGAACGTATATCCATAGTACAAATGGGGATGCCTCCTGTATCCTAGGAAATGAGCTAGGACCTGCCTGAGATTGCACCCTTTTGCTAAGTGACGGGATGGACCCAGCTCTCTCCCCGCCTGCCTCGCTGCCCATGCGGGTACAGCACATGGTACTGAGATAGTGGCTGCTCTGTACCGAGAGGGGGGCAACCTCGCTTTTTTAAATGACTGGGTTCTCCAGAAATTGTTCCCCTCCTAAAAGGACAGGATTGCTTATTTCCCTAAAATTGAACTGATGCAAAATTCAGCCCCAGGAAGATAGAACCATACCATCCTGTATTTTGGACAAACAAAGTCACTTCACATTTTGGAGCCATTTCTTGATTTGTCTTCTCATCCCTTGCTCCTCTTTGGTCCCTTGCTAATCGTATTTCTGGAGCCCTGGTTCTAAGTCATACCTATGTGCTTTGCGGGGAGAGCCTATATGAATGGGTGGAAGGTCTGTTTGAAATGGCAGCGCCAGGTAAAAAAATATGCGTGCTCTTAATATCATAGAGCCGTTTCCTCAGCGTAGTCTAAAAACTCCCTGGCAGTGCTAGTTAAAAATGCAGATTCCAGTTTAGCCGTAAAAAGGAATGAAATAATGCCGTTTGCAGCAAAATGGATGGATCTAGGGATTGTCATCCTAAGTGAAGTAAGTCAAACACAAATATCATGATATCACATATTTCTAGAACCCCCCCAAAATGATACAAGTGAACTTATTTGCAAAACAAAAATAGACCCACAGACATGGCAGACAAACTTATGGTCACCAAAGGGTGCGGGGGGCAGGGAGGTATAAATTAGGAATTTGGGATTAACAGATACACACACTATCGATATAAAATAGATAAAAAACAGGACCTGCTCTATAGTACAGGGAACTCTATTCAATAGCTTATAATAGCCTATAATGGAAAAGAGGCTGAGAAAGAATATCTGTTTTATATATATGACACATGTATATAAAGCACGGAATCACTTTGATGTGCACTCGAAACTGACTAACGTTGTCAATCAGCTATGCTCCAAAGTGAAAAAATGCAGATTCCTGAGCTCCTCTCTTGCGCTGTTTAGTCCACATTTCTCAGGAAGACCCAGAACTCTGCATCTGAAACACCGCACAAAAGGATCCTGAGAGACGCTGTCGTCTGAGAATCACGGATGTCACAAAAGATGATCTAAGGCAAAAACGATCCAACGCCACGCACGTGCTCCCCTGCCCAGAGTTCATTTAGTGGTTTCACTCCGAAGGACTTCCTTTGTATGGCGAGTCCAGAGGGTCCTTCTCACTTGTACATTTCCTTTCCTTCTCATTCATTTCTTCCCAGAGTTCCTTTTTCAAACTTCTGTGCTCTTCACAAGGACTGATCAATGAACTTACACATGAAAGACAAACTTAAACTCGTCTCATCTCTTTTCATCCCCTCCACAGCAAATGCCCTTTCATCTTCGCAGACATTCCAAAATGTGGCAAGAAAGATGGCTCTTGCAACAGATGCAATTCTTTCGAGGTCTCTAGGTAACATTTTAACCTATGTAATGTTCACTGCACAGCATCTTAAGTAATATTCCAGGAAATACGCTGCTGCTTGTTAAAAAGGATAGGACCCCAGAGATGTGTCTTTAAATATGCCTGTAAACTGAGAGGTGCCAAGAGAAAGATAATATGGCTGATTATAGTTATTTACCTTACATTTTCATTCGCTTTTAACTGGGTGTAATTTAGGGGCATGAAATCTCTTATTGGAAGTGTATTTGCATTAAACAGCTCTAAGCAACCATGAAAGTGCAGAAACTGAAAAATTGACAGACTGGGTTCCTAGAATCCCAAAGTAGCATTTTTGTAATAGGCATACAAACAAATCGAATAAACATGTTTTGCTTCAGCGATTTAAAGAATATGGTCTTTGGAGTAATTTGTCTTTTTTTAACTATCATTTCTAACCTTTTCATTGCCTATCTCTAGTTTGCAGCTCCCCCTAAGAGTCTGCGGTAATTTCCCAACCAGCTGTTGGTGTGCCAGTGCTCCGGGCTTCGTTTCCATTTCCTTCAGCTATCAAATCATCCTATAAAGGGGATTACCTGAGCACTGTTGTTTCCCAGGGTTGCTTTAGGGGTAAGTTTGTTGCTCTGTTTGGGGGTTTTGTTGTCTCCAGATGCTGCACTGTATGGAAGGGATGCTTACCAAAAATTGCAATGGCCCTGAGTGGCCAGGTTCAGGCCAAGTGTCAGAAGATGCTTCCGTTAAACAGAGCATCTCTTTCTCCTCAACTAACAGCAACGCATCTAAGCATGCATCTGTTGAAATGGGAGCTCCAATTTTTCCGTTTTTGTAAAGGGTTGCAGCCACTTTCATTGGAAGAGAACGTATGTTCGTTTCACTGGTCTTGGCATGACAAAAAAAAAAAAAAAATCACTTATATACTCTTTACCTGTTGGAGACGAGGAGAGATAAAGTGTTTGCCCTTGAACTTGGAAGAATGGGTAACAGGGGAAGCTTCATCTTTGCCTTAGCGTTTTGAATCTCTAGTTAAAGGGACAGCAAGGAGGCCTATTGCTTGTGTTCTTTAGAGTTATGTTCTGATTGCCACTTGGACATCTTTTGCTAACACGAGTTCTTTTGTATCCTGGGAGGGGGTACTACCACTTATCAAATTATTAAATAGAAGGAAAGGGGGGGACATGAAAGAGGAGTTCCTTCAGTTGCTTTCATTTCCCCTTTTCCTAGCCCTCCCCCCACCCCCATCAAATGATATTTTAATTCAAGTCTGTCTGGCTATAGTTATAGAGTGTTTATTTTCAGTAACATCGCCATCATCAGCCTGGAAACTCCAGGCTTGTTTTCAGCATTGTGAATAAGATTTTCTCATTTGAAAAGTCCCCTTTCACTTACTTGGAACTTGCTAAGGTAGAAGGATATTTTGTATCCTTCAGAGGAAAATTGTGTCTTCCAGTTTGACTCGAGGAAGAAATTCTCAAAGAGAGACTTACTTGGTTTAAACGGACTCCCCTGTTTTCTCATCATCCTGATAAAATGACAAAGATATTTCCCCTTAATTGCCCTTTTGGTGTTTGATTCCCATCTATATCACTATATATATATTTATATCATATATTTGTGCCTTCTATCAAAAACCCCTGACATCAGTAGTTCTTAATTAATAGGCTTCCTGGTCTTGCTTTTCGGCGTCAGTCATATTTTTTTAAAGTGAAAAACAAGCAAAAATATCTTCCAAGTAATTTACCTCACATTTGCAAGGAGGAGTCCTTGTCAATAGCATGCTTTTCCTATAACCCACTTGCCGAACAATTGCAGCAGTTTTGCATCTCAGGGAAAAGTGTTTTTCTTTTACAAATGAAAACAGGTATGAACACCTATGTAAAGAAGGTAAAAAGACTACGTGTACATGTGGTCTGGTGCAGGTGTTTACACCCACTTAGTTTTTCTGGTTTGCCCTATGAATTAAAAGGGAGACGTGTGGGGGTTATACAATACACACCTAAATCAGAGCCGTGCTCTGGCTTTGAAAAAATATACTTTAGCAAGCTTTTTTATTTATCATTATTATTATTAATTACTAGAGAGTTCTCTCTCTCCCTCTTTTTTGGGTCGAGCTAAGCGGACTAAAAATAAACAGCTGTATACTACTTCATTAAGCCGCTGCTTGGAGTGATTTTCCCATTGATTAGTCTCAGGGCTAACGCTGGTTCATTCCTCATTTCATTGCTAATTAACATCAGTGCTGCTTCTGACCACTTGACCGTGTTCTCTGGTGAACATGTGCTGGTTTGGCAAGTAATAGCCGCTCCCTCCCCCCCTTCCCCCTCCTGCCCCAGTCTCCAGCTCCCTCGTCTTTTCTTCCTCCTAACAATAAGATTTTGAGCGAGGAGGGAAGGAGGGCAGCCGTTAAGTTATAGCCTGCGACTTCCTCTGTAAAGACAGCCAACTTAATAAAGAGATTATATGCAAGCAAGAGAAATAAACACAGCTACTCTACTCAAGCATTTGATTGAGGGATCGTGTAAATAAAGGCAGTTCACTCAGGCTGCTCCATCAGTTGGCTGGCTTGGTTCATTTTGCATTTGTCTCCTTGATTCAGGCTTTTTCAGAATATTTACAGGACGAATTACCTGACTCGGGGAGTTAAGACCAAAGACCTTTAAAAGAGAACCTGAGCATGGGCTTTAGGGCATATGTATTTTAAGACTGGGTACCTTCTGGTTCCTGAATCTGAAATGAAATTCACAGCCAGGTCGTAGTTTCCTGATCTGACCCGTAGTTAGAGCTTTTGCAAGATGATCCACCAGTCGAGCAGAACATAGGTTCTAATCAAATCAGAGCAGAATACTCAATTTGGCAACTCGCGATTAGGGATGGGCGAAATCCACAGTACAAACGTAATGAAAATCACTTGCTTCTGTTCCAGGTCAGGAGGTCAGCATTTCCATAAACTCCAGCCAACATGCATTTTGGAAAAGCCTTTCCAGAATCGTTGAATAATGTGTTGTTTTGACTCAAGTCCAAATCACAGCATCCCGTTTAATTAAATCGAACATTACATTGTGTTTAGAAAATAATTTCAAATTAGCTTTGATTCTTGCAGCTTGATGCATTCTCTGCCCTAAGTAATCACCAAGCAGGCTTCCTTCAGGTCCACCTTGGAGGGGCAGTGACTTGCCAGCCTTTACCTGTTCTCCGCTGTCCAGCACTCAGCTTTCCTTGCTGTCATTGTTTTTCCAAAAGACCTGTTATCATATATTTCCCACCTATTTGTTTACATTTTATCGCTGTCTTTATATGATTGTAAGCTCCTTGAGGGAAGGAACTACAGCCTGTTCACATTTACAGTTAAATAAGGACATTTTGGTGGCTTTCCACCCCTTGCGTTGCAAAGCCTGTGCATTGGACAAATGATGCATTCAGCCGAATAAATGGAGCTGAGCATTTCTTTAATCCTAACATCATCCCTTCACGATTTATCTTTTAAGCTCTTTGTATGCTCATCTTTAAAGTTCATATGAATTCCTGTGGGCCTCATGGGACCCCGACACCCTATTAGCCACTGTGGAATTTCAGTCTGATGTGTTAGAGAATCGGGATGTTGGGAAATTATTGCCGAGCGTCAGGGGATGATTCCGATTATAAGCTTCCTGAATTCAGGAACCGTGGCCATCGTAGTTCCCTGATCTGTGATGTGGGCTGGCGGATGGTTTACTCAATAAAGGTTATTGGAGGAAGGATAGTGGATGGAAGGGGGCCGTCTGGGCCGGAAGATGTGCAGGAACATGTGCTTGGAAGCCAGATGTATATGTGTTTTTACGAGAAGGAGCAGATAGTTTGTTGAGTGTGGAACATATCAAAAGAAGTCATAGAAAATAAGCTGGGAAGGTTAACTGGGGACCAGACTGAATTTGGACTTTATTCTCATAGGTAGCCCTGAGTGTGGTTAATGACTGACTACCGTGGCCTTTTCTTTCTCTCGCTCTTTTTTTCGTCTTTTTGTCTTTTCTAGGGCTGCACCCTCGGCTTATGGAGGTTCCCAGGCCAGGAATCTAATTGGAGCTGTAGCCGCTGGCCTATGCCAGAGCCACAGCAATGCCAGATCCGAGCTGCATCTGTGGCCTACACCACAGCTCACAGCAATGCTGGATCCTTAACCCACGGAGCGAGGCCAGGGATCGAACCTGCAACCTCATGGTTCCTAGTCGGATTTGTTAACCACTGAGCCATGATGGGAATTCCTCTTTCTCTCTTTCTTTCTCTCTTTCTTTCTTAAAAAAATTACCTTATAGTAAGCTTGCCCATTATATAATAAGAACATAAAGCACTGGCTTTTATTCTGGATCTACATAGTATACAACTATACTTCAGTAAAACTTTAAAAAATGAGAAATGAAACAAAAACAACAGCAAAAAAAGAAAGCCACCTTAAAACAAAGTAAGCCGGGCCATTATCTAACAAGAACATAAGGAGTCAGTCGCCTTTTATTCTGGTTCTAGAGATGCTGAGCAGGGCAAGAGGTCGAGAAGACAATTTAATAATTTAGATGTGCTGGCCGTAATTGCTGTAATAGCTGAGCCCTGTAAGAGTGAGGACAGTGCTGTGTTCATGGCTGCAGATCAGCTGGCCCCTGCCTCAGCCTTTTGCTAAGTTCGGTTTCTCCTTCTTGTCTTTGCCTTGATACCGCTGGTGTAGATTGATTCGAAGAAACTCCAGCAGACTCAGTGTGCATGATATGAGGCCCTTCAAAGCTCCAGTCTCCACTTTTGCTTCCTTCAAGAGACTAGAAAGAACTTAAATAGTAGCTTATAACTTTAAATGCCACAGATAGACTCCATGTTATAATTCCTTCTGTTAAATAGGAGTTGGTTTTCTTTCCCTTGTTGGAGGTAATGTGTAAACCCAACTGGCTAGAAGGAGATACTCTTCAAATCCAGGGCTCCAGGGCCCCAAACAAGCCAGCAAATATACCCCTTTCCCCTTCAACACTGCAACATAAGCGGATCCAGTTAGAGCATCGGCTGGGTGGATACACCTGAGGAAGTATTGTCTCCTGAAGTCTTGTGAGGCTAAAATCTCTCTCTCTATCTATTAGATAACTTTTAAAATTAAATTATAGTTGATTTACAATGTCGTGCCAATTTCTGCTGTACAGCAGTGACCCGTCTCTCTCTCTCTCTGTCTCTCTCTCTCTGTCTCTCTCTCTCTCTCTCTCACACACACACACACACACACATTCCCTTTCTTATATTCTTATCTTCCATCATGGTCTGTATCCCAAGAGACTGGGTATAGTTCTCTGTGCTACGGGAGGATCTCCAAAATTTAAATGTATGTTCTCATTATCTGAATGCCAAAAGAGGCACACGACACATTCTTCATTAAAGAATGGTTCATTTTGTGAAGTATTTATTTATTTATTTATTTTTTAGGGCCTCACCTGAGGCATATGGAGGTTTCAGGCTAGGGGTCTAATCAGAGCTACGGCTGCCGGCCTACACCAGAGCCACAGCAACTCAGGGTCCAAGCCACTTCTGTGACCTACACCGTAGCTCACGGCAATGCCGGATCCTTAACCCACTGAACGAGGCCAGGGATTGAACCCGCACCTTCATCGTTCCTAGTCGGATTTGTTTCCGCTGCGCCACGACGGGAATGCCCCTATTTTGTAAATTATATGATCACTTCCAGTTGAAATATCTGCTCACAAAGCATCCACTGACGTAAAAGGAGGCGTGGCCTGGAAGGATGGATTATCTCGAGTCTCCTGTTTCTTCTTGATACCTCCATGCCCTCTGGCTCTTCAGAGAAAGGAAGGTCTGATGAATAAAATGTAAGAGACGAAGGTGGAAACTTTGTGGAGACTTCTCCTCACTGACCCGTGTTCCCCCCTCTGCCTGGGGTGTGTGACTCTCCAGAATAGAACCTGCAAGTGTCTGTCGCCAGGGCTCTGGCGGTGACTCAAGATAGGCAGGATCATAAGGGCGCCACGTGCTTGTGTGTGTGTGTGTGTGTGTGTGTGTGTGTGTGTGTGTGCTCATACCTGAGCACACATTTATGTGGGAAGGGAAGGCTGTTCTTATTGAGGTTTTGAAGAAAAATACGTTTCATTATTTGAGCATCAAGAAAAGATTCAGCCACAGGATGGATTGAAATAAGCCTCCCCGTTTTACTAAAAATCCATTACTTGTGGAGCTATTAAGTGATGAAAAGGACTAAGAGAATAGAAAGCTAATAAAGATGATAAGGGGGGAGCATTTTGTGAAATTTGCATGTGCATTTATAACATTCGAATCTGTCGGCAAGACAGCGTCGCTCGGCAGAAGGAGAGAAACCCCGAACCGCACATATAGGCATAAAAAATGCAACAGCAGAGTTTCCGGCCAGGAAACCTTTTTGTTCCATATGGGCATCCATATGTTTTAGCTTGAAATCCATATTTTTGGCCTTGATACCCATATGTTCGCTTTTTGCCCAAATAAGATTGTATAATCATTCTTTATTATTTCTTCTTTCCTAGAAGTTATTGCCCTACGATTTGGGAAGGGGTAGGGAAACAAATGGACTGTTTTATATACCAGGAATACAGATATGAAAGAGAAGCCTGCTGTAGGAGGCACAACGTGGGTGTGGGTGTGAATATGTATTCATTTATCATATATGTTCATGCCATATTCATGTCTGCTTCATCAAGGCAGGACTCCCATAGATTGAATTTTGATATCACAGGCTGTCTCTCTCAGGCTGATGCCCCCACGTGTCTAACTGAACAACAGAGACACTTTCAGAGTAGGGGCAGAAAGGGATGGATTTGTCCAGTACACTCTTCTGTCCATTGGGATTGCCTGGTAAATATTCACTGTAGAGCTATGATTTTATTATTTCCAGCCCCCCCCCCCCACAGAGTGATAGGAGCACATAACTCCTCATATCATAAATGTCCAATTATATGTAAGACTTTCCTTCTAGATCTTGAGAGTCAAGCTAGGATTGTATTTTGACTCAGTTTTGCCTCTCTGACTCATAGCTTACAGTTGAATTTCAATAAAGGATTGGAGACCCATTAATCTAAAAAAGTTTATTCACAAGGGAAAAATGAATTAGGCTTTTGCAAAAAAAAAAAAAAAAAAAAAAAAACCACCTAAATCAATAAGTCCTCAAGCTAGTAAACTCACTTTATCACAAGACTCTCACATGGAGATGAAATTAATTTTCTTTAGTCTACGTACTGGGCTACGTTCATATTGGAATCCATCTGATATTTTTCAACTCTAGTCTAAAGTAAAGGAGACAAGAGCTTCCCGTCTTTTCTTCCACTTTCTGTACACATAAGATAACTATTGGACTTAAATAACCTCACAGAAATTCACCTAGAATTAACTCTTGATTTATTGAGAATGGGTTGACCAAGAAAGCAAAGCCAATGCATATCTGAGATGCCTTACCCAATGAGAAATAATGTTTGGAAGAGAACAAACCAAAAAAAACCCCTGAAAACAAAACTATGAAGACCTGCTTCTCAAAGGAGAGCCTCAAGAGTCCCTTCCTTCTTTCCTGACACTACCTCCTTTGCCATCTGGAGACTTAGGGGAACACCCAGGATGGGGGACAATGGATTTACAAGGAGGCTGGAGTGGAGAAGTTCCTCTTAGCAATAATTTGATTCCCTTCTCTTCCCCTGGGGGAGTTCTCACCATCAGCCACCTTCTGTCCCCCTTGTCCAGGTGGCCCAGCAAGGTCAGAAGTGGGCGTTTGTGGTCTGTTGGCCGCAGGCCCTTTGATTGACAGACTGCTGAATTGCTCTCTACAGAAAGGGCTGCTGTGTGCCTAGCATGTGCAAAAAAACCCTGTACGTTGACCATTTGCAAGGCATTTGGGCTTGAAATGTACACTTCAGCACTCTTCTCAGAGATGTCCAGTCAGAGCAGGTGGCAGGGCCACCTCTGTGTGGAAAGTCAGCATTTTGGCCCCCCTCCCACTGAACTAGAAAGGTGTCAGCAGTCTTTCACTTATTATATTGCTAGGAAAACATGCTGAGATAACGCTCTGAGTGCTCCGTGTATGACGTCGGTGGGTAAGCAGAGGAAGTGAAACCCCTCTCCATTCCAAGGCTTGAAACTCCGAAATTCTGCCTTGCCTTCGCTCATTCTCTGAGGATTGGGATGCAAAGCTTATTTTAAGATTCCTTGGGGCCTCGCTTCCTTCCCTGACTCTTCTATTCTTGCTGCATCCGCTCACCGCAATAGGACCTGTATCCCCGCTCATGGCATCCAGTTTCCGGTCCATTCACGGTGGCTCAGGGATCAGATCTCTTATCCACTTAGAAGCCCAGTGAGCTCTGCCCCTGAGAATGTAAATGCTTCCTCAGTCACATCTATTGATCCCGAGGCTCTATTTCTGGATTCCCGTTCATGCACTCATTTCGCATTTGGGACACTGGCTCTGCCTTTGAGGGACCACAGTGAAGCTGAGTGCTAGGAACCAGATAAAAGATGCTTTTCTGATGCTGTAGAAGAGGTTTTTATATAGCTATTGATGAGCGTCCAGAGAAATCTTATACTCCTGTAAATACATCGGAGAAAGGTGAAATATAGTCAACTTCTCTTGCTGGGTAGGCTGAAGGAAAAGAGCCCTTAAAAATTTAATGATATGGGAGTTCCTGCTGTGGTTCAGTGGTAAGGAACCCAAGTAGTATCCGTGAGAATGCGGGTTCAATTTCTGGCCCCGCTCAGCAGGTTCAGGATCCAGCATTGCCCACGCACTGTGGTGTAGGTGGCAGGTGTGGCTCGGATCCCACGTTGCTGTGGCTGTGGTGTATAGGCCGGCACCTGCAGCTCTGATTTGACCCCTAGCCTGGGAGCTTCTATATATCACAGGTGTGGCCCTAAAAAGACCAAAAAAAAAAAAAAAAGGAAAAGAAAATTAATGATGTAGACATTTCCTTGACTCTTGTTATTGGAGTGCTAAGTGTGAAATAAGTGAAGAAAGAAAATTAAGCAAGGGAGAAATAGTCCAAGAAATGTAGTGAATTATTCCTCAGTTGAAATTCCTCCTTGGAGAGACCGTCAGAGCATATTCCTTAGGAGAGCCAGTGGCTGCTCATTTGGAGATGAATTCATTTTCTGACATTGTAGGAAATAGGAAATAAGGAAAAGGAAGCCCAGAATTGGGTTTTAAAAAAACCCTTCAGCTATAATAATGAATTGTTGCCATGAGAAAAACACCTACATTAGAGGAGCGTGACTGTCTGTCTTAGTAAGAGCCATACTGGAAAGCCCTTCTTGAAATAGAAGTAAAAGAAGGGAAAAACTGCATTGTTGCCGAGCTAATTTGGTGAATGGACCTCAGTAAATTGTGATCGCACAGTTAATAAACCCTAGAGCTTTTTTTGGAAGACGAAATTAGTTGTTCAGTGGTTAAAAAAAAAAAAGAAATTACAAATTGTGTTGTCCTCTTTAACCAATCAGGCAGAGAGGCCGCCGTCATAATGAATACTCAGAGCAAAGAGAACTTCACGGCATCTAAGATTTAACTCCATTTTTCAACAGGAGACTGAAAACCAATATTTCTAAGTGGGGAAACTACTCCTTTTCATGGCATTGAAAGAGTGTTTCCTATTCTGTTCATGTAAAGAGTCTGTGGAGAAATGTGAATGAGTTTAGGTCTATCTTTTCATACAGTTCAATGAGGATGAGTATCTTCAGTGCATTAGAGGGAAAAACAGCCATTAAAGGGGGTTGGGGGTGTTTCTGTGTGTGCCAGAGAATTGGAAAAGCATTTCTGAGTAGATCCATTATGTTAATATATAGAAAAATGCAGGGTTCCAAAAAACAGAGCCACATATTTTTAAGACATTTTTAAAACATTGTCACTTTTGTAAAACATTTCCAAGTACAAGCCAGGATGTACATTTAGCATCTTTTTATAAACGTGACAACCTGTTCAGGACCAAGAGTAAATCTTACCCCCCCCCCTTTTTTGACCTAAGTCTGGCATGTATTCGAATAGGAACTCTCTGAATTAAAAGTGATCGTGTGCTTATAGTTCAAGTTTAAGTTTAAAATCAGTTCCTTGAAACGTAGACGGTATTTTTTCCATAAGAGGAGTATGGTATATGGCAGTTGAACTATTTCAGGACAGCCCACTGATCTGATAGGTAGCTGAGATATTGTCCATAGGAAACAGTGAGTTCAGTTAGAGCAGCCCTGTCGGAAGAAGCTGGCCTTTGGAATCAGCCAGAACCAGGTTCGAATCTTTCTTCCAACTCTGTGCCTGTGGACTGGCTATGCTGTCCCTCGGACCCTCCGTTTTGTAATGTGAAAAAATGCAGAAAAGGGTACCTGCTCAAAGGGTTGCAGAAAAATACCCAGGGAATGAAAGTGGTTATGGCATCTTTTGATCCTGGTCCTCTAGTTTCTAAGAACATGGAAAAAAACAGAACAATGTTTTATAATGGTTTGTGGTACTAAACCAGTGGCTTGTGGTATTAAATTAGTGTTGGATAACAGTTTTTAGGTATTAAATGGATTCTTATGAGGTTTGCAAGGGAGTGGAGGAGCTTTTAAAGCCCTCTTTGTGGAGTTCCCACTGTGGCTCAGCTGTAACAAACCCAGCTCGTATCCATGAGGACGTGGATTCGATCCCTGGCCTCACGCAGTGGGGTAGGGGTCTGGTATTTCCATGAGCTGTGGCGGTATAGGTCTCAGACCCTGCTTGGATCCCACGTTGCTGTGGCTGCGGCATAGAACAGCAGCTGCAATTCTGATTGAACCCCCAGCCTGGGAGCCTCCATATATCACAGGTGTGGCCCTAAAGAGAAAAAAAAAAGACCTATTTGTAGCATATTCATGGATTATGTTGGCGCTGTCAATTCTTTATTACTTATTTTCATGTCCAAATATGGCCTCACTTTTGTTTCTTACATGTTTTTCTCTCAGATATGCTTCCTCTATGAATATGTTTTACACTGCATTCAAAATGTCAGCTTGTAGGGAGTTCCTGTCGTGGCTCAGTGGTTAACGAATCTGACTAGGAACGATGAGGTTGTGGGTTCGATCCCTGGCCTTGCTCAGTGGGTTAAGGATCCGGCGTTGCTGTGAGCTGAGGTGTAGGTTGCAACGTGGCCCAGATCCCATGTTGCTGTGGCTGTGGTGTAGGCCTGCGGCTACAGCTCCGATTCGACCCCTAGCCTGGGAACCTCCGTATGCCATAGGAGCAGCCCTGGAAAAGGCAAAAAAGACAAAAAAGAAAAAAAATTATGTATATATATATATATTAGCTTGTAATCATCAGTTTATGTGCATGTTTTCCGCTCTGACTATGAAAGTATTCTTACATCAACCAGCCAAGCAGATTAGGAGACCCGAGTTGACTTAGCTCTGACCAGTCAGGTATTTGGAGGGACAAGCCCCTGTTCCAGCTCCAGGTGACCAGTAAGCCTGGGACGGTGCTTTGTCTCACATGAAATGTAACACAGAGCGGCTAAAACTTGGGTTGACTGGAATAGGGGTGGGAAAAAGGATCCTAGCTGTGTTTGGCTGGTTGTTCATTCCTAAGGGACAGGCACCTTCGGAGATCATCTGTATTGGGTTTAGTCCGGCCACTCAGAACCGAGAATGAGTGCGAAGAAATGGAATCCATCTTCAGAAACCAGTTGCATTAATTAAAAGATCCAATAGGAGGTCCTGTTGTGGCTCAGCCAGTTAAGAACATGACTAGTATCCATGAGTACGCAGGTTCGATCCCTGGCCTCCCTCAGTGGGTTAAGGATCCAGTGTTGCCGTGAGCTGTGGTGTAGGTCACAGACGTGGCTCGGATCTGGTGTTGCTGTGGCTGTGGTGTGGGCAGCTGCAGCTCCGATTTGATCCCTAGCCTGGCAACCTCCCTATGCTGCAGGTGCAGCCCTAAAAAGACAAAGAAAACAAGACAGAACGGAAGCTGGAGTAGAGGAAGAGGCGTTAGGGAAGGCGATGGAGGTACTTGTCGACCGGAGCTTCTAGGAAGGGATTTACAGAGAGATGGGGCCTGAAAGCATGAGGAGCAACGGGCTGAGGGGGAAGAGGGAGACTTGGGAATAAATACAGTGATTGTCACCGGAGGAGGAGGAGGACCTTGTGCAGAGCGACTTCTCTGAAGAGAAGGCAGCAGGTGCCTTTGGGAAGCAGGGAGAAGCAGCCTGAAGGCAGTGAGGGAGCAGGAGACTTTTCCAAGCAACATTGAACTTGGAAGCTTGGCACCCTTACTTATAAAAGAGATAAAATAGAGCCGCTGGGGTCAGTGGTGTCACACATTCCGCCTCCCCCCAGAAGCCCCCCCACTCCCACCCACCCTCTCCCCAACACTTTCAGAGGCAGATTGGCAGCTCTGCCTCGTGCTGCTATTCACAGGCATATTTATAGGTCTGGTAGTTGATGTATATCCTGTACATGTATTCAGATAATGTGTGTATTGTGTATTTTATTTAGATGATTAAATAAACATATATTCAGTGAGCACAGAAATTATTTATTCATTAATTTATTTATTTATTTATTTATTGTCTTTTTAGGGTCGCACCAGCAGCATATGGAGGTTCCTAGGCGAGGGATCGAATCGGAGCTGCAGCTGCTGGCCTACACCACAGCCACAGTAACACCAGATCCGAGCTGCATCTGTGACCTACACCACAGCTCACGACAACACTGGATCCTTAACCCACTGAGGGAGGCCAGGGATCGAACCTGCGTGCTCATGGATGCTAGTCAGATTTGTTTTCCACTGAGCCACAACAGGAATGCCTCGTTTTTATATTTAAATGGGTCAGACGCTCTCCCTCTGTCATGTGTCCTGCTGCCCTCCTGAAATCTGCTCTGAACACAAGTCACCCAGGCACTTTTCTCCCTCTGCTTGAAATGTGTGGACTTCCAAGGTTAGAGACTCAGTTTCCCTTTCTTTGAGGGACCTAAGAGCTGTCGGGGGGGGGGGGGGCTAGGTGAACCCCAAATCATTTGACTCCATCTGATTCCCTGAACCTCAAAAGCAGAAATAACCCCCAAAAGAACAAGGCATGAGAAACAATGGAATATAGGTACCCTCTCTATTAACTCCTGTACCGCGGGGCTGTCACCAAAGGTTTCGTCAACTTGTTAGGAAATCCTAAACCAGCATAAAGCAACTGTGCACCTCCGTGCTGTGGAGTCAGAGTCCCTAATATAAAAAGGAGTAAAGTGCCTTCAAATATGTTCTGAGACATAATGTCTCCATTTTGCTCTCTGAATCCTTAATGGAAGATTCCAGAGAGATGAGGGCTCCAAGTGCCAAAGAACCCTCAGGAGTTCCCGTCGTGGCACAGCCGAAATGAATCCAACTAGGAACCATGAGGGTGCAGGTTCGATCCCTGGCCTTGCTCAATGGGTTAAGGATCTGGCGTTACCATGAGCTGTGGTGTAGGTGAAAGACACGGCTTGGATCTGGCATTGCTGTGGCTGTGGTGTAGGCTGGCAGCTACAGCTCCAATTAGAGCCTTAGCCTTGGAACCTCCACATGCTGTGGGTATGGCCCTAAAAAAAAAAAAAAAAAAAAAAAAGGGAACCCTCAAAGCAAAAATTTTAACAGTTTTGCATGCTCTTAAGAAGCCTCCTTTTTTTTTTTTGGTATGGTTGTTTTCAACCTGGATTCCAAAGGAAGGCTGAGAAAGTATCAGGCACCCACTTTACACACAGACCAGGGTAAAGAAATTGCCTTTAAAATGGAAATAACATTTCTAGTATATCTGCCACACTACCTCGAACATAGTAGACTGTCAGAAAATGTTTCACAAATGAGATGTATTTTTTCTGGAATCCTGCCTATATCACAAAGCGAATTTGATTTTGTTCACTTTTGAACATTCCCTTTGCCAGTGTATCTGTAACCCAGCAGGCTGGATTCTTACCGTCTATTTCATGAGGCAAGGGATGTATATTTCAGTTCCAAACCAAACTGACCAGCCTAGTTTCCCAAAGCAGAGCATGAAGTGAGTGACTTCTTGATGAGAATCTGGAAGATTTCTCACAAGCCAACAGGGGCGCCAAGCATAGGTAAAACTTTAGGGCAGCATGGTCAACAAGGTAAGAAGTTTGGTAAAAAGCTGGTTTATAAAGACACAGCAACTTTTAAACGTGCACTTTGAATCCGAAGGACTGCAGTGGGGATTTCAAAGATGACTATTTAATTTTTTTTTAAATTACATAAATTAAGTGAACAGCCCATTAGCAGAACGCCATCAGGATCACATGGCCAATTGAGATCAAGTTATAGTGTCCTGCCTGCTGGATTTGAATAAGAATTAAGGAATTACTATTCTGAAGTGGTGCGGGACATTGATCCTCATTTGCAGCGAAGTTCTTCCTGGTAACTGCTGGCAACTCTCTGCTCTGACAGGCTTGCCCCTGAATCCTTGTGATGCTGCCTTTGGCGGGGCGGGGGGGGGGGGGTATCCCTGGTAGAGGAGCAGAGGGTTAATTGTTCTACTTGCCTTTGATGAAGCCTTGTCTTGCAGGGGCCTCAAGGCAGAGCTGGAGGTCATGCCTAATTCAAAAGAACCCACCTAGGAGGGCCATTGAGCGTCCCCTTTCTCTCCACTTGGATGGATTAAGTTTAAGCTTCACGGCCACATGGAAGCAATAGAATCTCTCTCTCTCTCTCTCTCAATCTCTCTCTCTCGTCACTGCTGACTTCCTGTAACCTGCATTTTGGAACTTCATATTTTAAACAAGTGTCACAACAGTCGCCCTGAGCAGTGTGTCTCAGAAACAAACTGTGCTGCCAAAGCCTGGACGAGCTCCGGGGTCTGCCGTGGTCTGAGCGCGTTGTTGCTCCTCTATGCAGAGTTTAGGCCGAGGCCGAGGTGGGTCTTCATCAATGCTTAGTTAAGATGGATGCTTGTAGATGGCATTATTTTTATCTAGACACTGATGTCGAAAGTGTGACTCTAAAACATTTAAAAAGGTAAAACATATTTTGGGCGCTTCAACAGCTGACAGAGTATGAAAAAGATTAAATTTCTTATTGTGTCCTCTCTGAAATGGAAGCTAAAAGCAAATATATTCTCAATTTTACCCCTGTCATTTTTCATGCTTCTTTTTAAAGCTCTATTATTTTGCTTTGGGCTTTATTTTTTGTCTATTTAAAGGCCCTTTTTCTACCCCTCCCTATTTCTCTTCCATTAGTAAGTTAATTATTTACAGGTACAGCTGGCATCCTAACGTCTATGGGAGCCGTCCCTGACTGCTCCAGTCCTTACGCTTTGCACTGAGCCGTTTACTTCTAGTAACTTGGATCCTGTGCTTTCCATTTTGTTGGTCTTATTGGGACGAAAAATATGTATTTTGTTTGCTTATCTCAGCATCTATCATGTTGTTGAGGCTGAGTATTTTCTAGGTACTAGGAGTTGCCTGGCATACTTTTTTTTTTTTTTTTAGTTGAAATATAGTTAATTTAGAATGTTTTGTTAATTTCAGGTGTACAGCAAAGTGATTCAGTTTTATTTATATATGTTCTTTTTCAGATTCTTTTTCAATATAGTTTATTATAAGATACTGAGTACAGTTCCCTGTGCTACACAGTAGGTCCTTGTTGTTGACCTGTTTTATATACAGTAGGGTGTGTATGATAATCCAGAACTCCTAAATTATCTCCCCATCACCCGCTATCCCTTTGGTAACCATAAGTTGGGTTTCTATGCCTATGAATCTATTTCTATTTGGTAAGTAAGTTGATTTGTATAATTTTTTTTAGATTCCATGTATACGTGATATCCTATGATATTTGTCTTTGTCTGACTTACTTAGTATGATCATCTCTAGGTCCATCCATGTTGCTGCCAATGGCATCGTTTCATTCTTTTTCAGGGCTGAGTTGCATTCCATTGTGTCTATGTACCTCATCTTCCTGATCCATTCTTAATTCATTTATTCAACAAGGGTTCACTGCTGTAAGGAGGAAGGGCGCTGTGTGTGCCTTGCCCTTCGAATCCTCAGTCCTTTCTCTCAAGGAGTCTATGCTAGTTCATGAGCAATCTGGGAAGCCGAGAGAGGGTTGTTGCTCTCATAGCCCTAACACCTGCAACACCTGTATTCTGGTTCAAAGCCTACAGATCATCTCAGAAGTGAAGAGATCTAGGAATCTATAGTCCTGACCATGCAGCTGCCACCCAGGCAACCTTGCAAGAGTCCATGAATCTCAGTTACTTCATCTGTAAAATGGCCATTATCATCATCATGTCTTCCTACCCTTACAATGGTTCTGAGGCCCGAATAAGCGTATAATAGAGACAGCACTTATCTTAACCCCGAAAACATCATCCAGAATTTTATTTAAAGGTCAAGTCCAAACCCTTTCTTTAGGATTTTTTTTTTCAATCCATCCCAGCCAACTCACTGCATTCAGAAGACTCATCAGCACAGTGTTGAAATTCTGAACTTTGAAAACATGACAACAGATGCTAATGTATGGGGCTGTATAAGGCACTTACCAGATGGCTCACAGCACATCTTTCCTATTAGATTTATGCAAGAAATCTTCATTCCCCTTGAAATGCTTGCTCGAATGTGTCCATAACTTTTTAACCCTCCTTTCAGATGTTTGTGTGGTTCACATCTGGCTTCCTTAACAGTAGATTATAATTACGGTCAGGTATTCTTTTCCTTGAGCTATGTAATAAAATTAATCCCTAACTTTTTTTTTTTTTGAGAGGGGAAAATGGCAGCACAAGGTTTGTGATAATGATGGGAAACCTAGATAAATAAGGGCTTTCGGGGGGGGGGTCTTGATTTTTTTTTTTAATAGGGCTTTTGATGTGGTTACTGCTCCTCTCCCTACCCTCAAGCCCCTAGCTCCACTTGCATCCCCCCTTAACTTCTGTTCAGTATTAGAGGAGGACCTGAAAGAGTTGTGTGGCAATTCATGGGCAGGAGAAAGGTACTTTACATCTATTAATATCTTGGAAAAGTGACTTTCCCGTTGCTAATGATACTTATTAATTACAGCTAATTTTTTCAGACAAGGACGCCATATTTGACAAGCTGCCAGGCTTTGCAATTGTTTTGAGACTAACCAGTATCTGCTTACTATATAGTCTTTATATATCTGGAGAGTATCCTTCTTTAGTGAGAAAATTATTTTGGCAAAAAATTAGGAGTTTATTTCGGAACTGGTTCACTCCAAATGATTTTTACCAAGATTTTCTTGTGTAACTTTTTTTCATGCTCATGATAAGAAGTGTTTAATAGACATACAAGTAGAATCATTTGAATTGTGTTAGTTTAAGCTATGCTTTTTTTTTTCTTTAATGTTGTATTTTGAGGAATTTCCTTGTGGCTCACTCCAGAACGACCTCAGCTTCAATGAACATTTTTTTCAATCTATAGGTTCAATTGTTTTAAGGTGGATAGAGAGCATAGTAAAAGGCAATAATTATCCTCGTGTGTGTTCAGTAATCATGGATCAGCAATATTTTCTGTCTTTGCAAAATAGCCCTTATATTGAATACTTTTACTTCAAATGAGAATGTATTTGTGAATTTGATATTCTTTGCGTGATCATTCATTTGGTGGTGGATCCATAGCTCATATTCCATAAGAACCTACTTTCCCACCCTGTTTAGTTTTTTTTTACGGTCATATCATCAGTCGGTTAACTATTTCCTCAACTAAATAAAAAGGCGAGAGTAAATGATGTTAACGTTACAAATGTAGCATTGAGTTAGAAGGGATGTGTCTGATTACAGCCAAGGTAAAAAACATTCATCAGTACATTGGAAACCTGTGAACTTTCTACTTCTAATTTCTAAGGTGGTTTTGGAATTGCATTTGGATTAAGCTAATGGAAATTTGCTTAGTAGAAATCTTTACGTAGGCTTTGAAATGGTCACTTCAAGTCTCTACCCCTTTCTAAGGTTTAGGTTCCTCCTCTGTGAGATAAATGTTATATAAAATTATCTTTATGATTTCTTCTGGCTATAAGGTATAAGCCTTGTAAATATTAATGAGGATACCTAAAGTATTTAAGGTGCTTGAGAATAGCTTTTTAAAAGTAGTTTAATATTATTTGCCATAACATGTAAATAAATATACACCTTGTTAGTACAGAAAAATTTCACATTCATACCTGTATAGGTCACAATTTCAGAATTCGGAAATCCTAGTTAATGCTGTTTTACCTGGTTTCATTGGTGCCTTCCAGACATTAGACTAGTGATGTTGTTTGGAAAGGGTGCTGGGAGATGGAGATGAATTTAGGGAGGAGAAGGTGGCTGCAAAATGCTCCTACTTTGGAAGGAGAATTGCACTGGAATTGAGCTAATTAAGGAGGGTAACCATTTCTTTGTTCAGAAAATTCCACTGCAGTGTTTCTATTAACTCTCGTGATATCATCACCAAAGGAGTAAGGGGGGGGGGAGAAAAGCAAAAGAAGAGAAACAAAGCGCAAAATAGACCTCCTGTCTTCACTCTGCTGTGTCTGCATTAATGCAGCATCATAGCAGCTGCTGTCTTTTTTAAACAGCCCCCTTTCTTTTTTCCTGGTGGCCTTTTTTTCCCCCCGTAGAGTCAGCCCACCAGATTTTCACTTTATAAAACTGGGGCAGCCTAGCAGGGGATGAGAATTTCCATGAACCATCTTCTGGGCATCATTGTATCAATAATGAGAGACTGTCAGGGCAGTTGCAAGGAGAGGTGAACGGCGGTGAACAGGACGTCACCCCTGTTTGGTTTGTTTCTGCTTTTGGAGAGTGAGTTCAGTGCCCCATAACCATCTACCAAAAAAGTTGAGCTTGAGTGCAACCCCCTGTAAACTCTTGAACTCCAAGTTATTTAGAGACCAAGACAGATGGCAAAGCAGATTTGCTAGAGAATTATATAAATGGACTATATTCCAGTGGCTATATGTTCACCTATTTGCCTTTAGAGCTAAGCTGTTTGCGCCTAAGCCAGAAGCCTTGGTTCCAGTCTAGTTTCTCTCATCTTCCATTTGGTCTTTGTCCTCTCTGCTCACCTAGCACTTTTTTACATTCCTGTATCAGTGTAATTTAATAATTTCTTTATGTACAAAAATAATACCATGGCCTGTTTTGTCCCAGGCATGATGCTACATAATAGGAAATACAAGGATAAATAAGATAAGCAAACCCAAAATGTACATGGAGGAATAAAGATATCCTAGCACACTCTATACTTTTTATAAAATTATAGTTATAAATATCCATACTTTGTAAAATTACGTACAAGCCATACTTTTATAAAATACATAATTTTGTAGAATTAGTCATACTTTTGTAAAATAAAAATGTGTTCATTCAACTTATTTTGAATATTTCAAACAGACGAGAGACCCATAGTAAAGAATAAAAGCACAGAGAACTTAAATTGTGAAAATGTCATGCTTATTAAAGGTGGCATCAAAAATTAATGGGGAGGGAGTTCCCATCGTGGCTCAGTGGAAACCAATCTGACCGGCATCCATGAGAACACAAGATTCTCGATCCCTGGCCTTGCTCAGTGGGTTAAGGATCCGGTGTTGCTGTGAGCTCTGGTGTAGGCTGCAAATGCAACTCGGATCTCATGTTGCTGTGGCTGTGGCTCAGGCTGGCAGCTACAGCTCTAGTTCAACCCCTAGCCTGGGAACCTCCATATGCCCTGGGTGTGGCCCTAAAAAGAAAAAAAAAATTAATGGGGAAAGAACAGATTGCATTTTATGTGGCTTTTTGAAAATGCTTCCTAAATGGAGAAATATAAAACTGGATCCCTTCCTAATTCTTTTACAAAGATAATCTCTAGAGGTATTACAGAGATAAATGTGGAAGGCAAAACTATAAAAATAGTAGAAGAAAACATAAGAGAATATCTTTGTGACCTAGTGATAAAGGCATATTTTTTAAAGCCTCTAAAGGACAAATTACAAAAATAACATTGATTAGCTTATTTATAAAAAATTTAAAAGTTTATGCTCAACAGCAAAAATAAAGAACTAAAATGAATACTCAGTTAATAGAACACAATAATTACTTATGATGTCTCCTATGATAAGGGATTACTATCTAGGCTATAAAGAAGTCCTGAACATTTAGACAAAAAAGATTTAATCCCAGTTGAAAAGAGAGGCAAAGGTTGCAGTCAGACGGTTTAGAGAGGAGAACACTCAGAGCGTTAGCAAGCACCGTTCGAAGCCTTCCAACTCATTAGCAATAAGAGAAATGTAGATTCTAACGACGTGAGTTAGGCCAAAAGTAGACATTGGAATTGCATGAGGCCAAGTGTTGGCAAAAAACCGAGATTTGAGACTTCTCATGTATGATTGGTAAAATCACTGACTGATGTAGCCAGGGTAGGAAGCCTGTGTGCAGCACAACTGTGGGCGGCAGATTTGTCCCTGGTCGGCCGCCCAGAGAACCCCCACGTTGTCCCTAATGACACATGCCCAAGGATGTCTACTGCAGCACTGGTGGTGGCAAGGAGCTGGAGTGCCTGTCATTGGAAGACTGGCTAGATGAAACACTTGCAGTTCTGTGCATCGGGAAGAAACAGCGGTCTCCGTGTGCTGCCCGCAATGCGGATGGATCTGTAAAGTACAGCGGTGAATGACAAAAGTGAGGAAATAATGAATTATATAGCATAATACCCTTTGCATATGTTAAAAACATATGCACACAAAATAACATTGCCTGCGTTGCAAGGACACTTAATAGGAGTGGAAATACTTGCCAAAGGGGCAGGAGAAATAGAAAGATGTAAAACTTGAGATGGGTCTTTTACAGACTAGCAATTACGATGGTAGGGGTGGTGAGTGGGAAATGATTCCTATCCTTAAGCAGCTCACAGGACAGTGTTGGAGACAGGCATATAGATAACTGTAATGAAATGAGGTAGATAAAAGTATAGGGAGCTGTTCAGAGTATTAACATGTATGACTTTTCTACCAGGCTATGTTTTCCATTGAGGCAAATACTGTTTTGTGTTGTTATTTTTGCTCTCTTGTGCTCGTTTCTCTCTATGTAAATATATAAACGCAGAGAGATCTTTGCATCACTGGGAAAGGTTTGAAAAGTATGTTCCTTCACCATTGATACTAAGGATTTGGTTTTATTCAGTTTACTTCAATTAAAATGTATAGACGCTTTAGCCCAGGTAGGTATTTTTTTCATTCTGAGTATGTGACTTCACTGCAGGTAGCTCAGTGGACTGCACTGTTGTGACGTGGTGGTGGTTGCTTCTGCTTCAGATCAGTTATTTCCTGCCTTAACAATCGGTTCCATGGCTGACACAAACAATCCTGGCCATGACCAGCCATCTCATTTTCCCAGTACTTGGTTATCAAAAACATATGATGCAAGTATGCAGATGCCCCAACACTAATTGATCACTCCTTTGGAAAATAAAGGATGATAGAAACTATATATGGTTTTAGAAAATAAATGAAGGAGTTCCCTTGTGGTGCAGTGGGTTAAGGATCCAGTGTTGTCACTGCAGTCGCTCAGCTCACTGCTGTGGCACAAGCTTGAACTCTGGCTCAGGAACCTCCACATGCCATGAGCATGGCAAAAACCAAACCAAAACAAACAAAAGACCCACAACAAAAAAACAAAAAATAAGAAAAGTGTATTTCCTTTGTTAGTTGTGTCTACCTTGTGGGAAATATGTATTTCTCTATATAATGATTAACCTGTCTTTAATATAAATGGGAAATTTATAACAGTATAAATATTTATTCCCATTCTAAGTGGGGACTTCTGACATCGTAATGAGTTTGTGGAGGATTCTTGTTTTAACAGGTAGAACCTTTCAAAATATTCCCTAGGCAGCCCTTTCATTTCCTATAGAACTTGGGTCAATAATGAGAGATACCATAACTTTATATATTCGATTACTTATTGTATAAAAATTTTCAAAAATAGTAGTAATACCTACATTAAAAAAAAATCAGGAACTCTTCATACTCTTTAATTACTCTATGGAGCTCTTGGAATTAAAAAAAAAAAAGCTTATTGGAAAGTTACTTTAATCTCTGTGAAGGATAATCCAAGAATATGTTGCTCCAGAGAATGCATACCTTTATTTTATTTTCATATTTTTTTCCCTTTTTAGGGCTGCACCTGCAGCACATGGAAGTTTCCCAGGTAGGGGTTGAATTGGAGCTGCAGCTGAGGCCTACACCATAGCCATGGCAGCACTGCATTTGAGCCACATCTGCAACCTATGCTGCAGTGGCTAGATCTAGCAATGCTGGACACTTAACCCACTGAGCAAGGCCAGGGGTGGAACCTGCATCTCCGTGGAGACGATGTTGGATTTTTAACCTGCTGAGCCACAGTGGGAACAGCTTATTTTCATATTTTAAAGCTTCCCTTATTTCTTCTGTTCTTTTAGTTTTATTAGTTTAGAAGGGTATCTTCCAGTGATTACATTAGTCATGAGACTGAAGGCCAAGTTTATATCTAGGGAGCACTTTAATTTTACTTTCTCATTTTTTGCCTGATATTCGCTTACATGATGGCATTTCTCTCTAACAGTGGCTGTTTCTCTACCCAAAAATGCCTTCCTTCTGCAATTAGAGTGCTCATATCTGCTGGTGTAGAAGTATATTGTTAAAACCATCAGGGAAACTGGTAATATCCGCTACCACTAAACATATGCATAGCCTCTGTCCCAGGAATTCCACTTAGAAAAACAGACCCAACAAAAAAATGAATACATATATGCACCAAAAGACATGCACAAAATATCTCCTTAACATGACTTATAACAACAAAATACTCGAAAGAACCCAAATGTCCATCAACATAAGAATAAAGAAATGAGTACACGAGTTCCCATCATGGCTCAGCAGAAACGAATCTGACTAGGAACCATGAGGTTGCAGGTTTGATCCCTGGCCTCGCTGAGTGGGTTAAGGATCCAGTGTTGCCATGAGCTGTGGGGTACGTCGTAGACACGGCTCAGATCTGGTGCTGCTGTGGCTCTGGCATGGGCCGGTGACTACAGCTCCAATTAGACCCCTAGCCTGGGAATCTCCATATGCCGCAGGTGTGGCCCTAAAAAGAAAAAAAAAAAAAGAAATGAGTACAAATAAATCTAGTATTAATATAGAATTCACATAAAGGAATACTATGTAGCAATGAAAATACCACTAGTACTATATGCAACATAGATAGACCTCATAAGTATGATATTAGGGAGAAGAAGCTAAACCTAAAACTTACATTTTCTTTCATTCTATTTATATAAGGTTCAAAACAGATAAAAGTCAGGATAATGGTTGCCTTTGGGGAAGAAGATAGAGATAATTATCTGGAGAGGGGCCTTTGGCGTGAGGATGAGGTTTTATCTGTAGATAGGTGGTAGTTACAGGTTTTCACTTTGGGGTAATTAATCAAGTTGTATCTGCGTATTTTTCTGTATATGTGTAATACTTTGAGAAGATTTATTAAAATATAAAATTTAAAAGCTAAGCTGTTTATTGCTTGGGGCTCTATACTTAAGTGATAAGACTGTGCAAAGATACAGGAACGATTGCATCTAAGGTCCAGTTACCAATTACTTCTTTGTGGGAGGAAACAGAGTTAGGGGAAGGGCACACAGTTGATTCTCAGGCACTAGTCACTGTTTTCCAGCTTTTATCGTAGATGGGGGTACACTGGTATTTATCATCTTATTCTTTAAACTTTACTTATATGTTTTATATCCTTGTGTTTGATACAGTCATTTCACAATTAAAAAAAAAACTGAGCAGAGTTTTGGCTCAGATAAAGTGGAGTAAGTACAGCCCACCTTGTACTTGAATCCACCTTGAATTCAGCTGTGAAATTTGGACAGAATTCATGGAACCACTATCCCCCTGTTACTATTCTGAAAAGCAAATAGTAACAGGGGGATTGGTAGGTAGATCAGATTTGAAATTACCTCTACACTGGTGGTGAATTTATCATCATTCCCCTTCCATTTCTCCGGTTCTTGATCTTATTGAAGTTGAAACCCAGAAGTGGGCACCAGAGCTCAGCCCGAGAGAGATTCAGGAGAAGTCCTCTAGTTCAGCTTGAGGAGGTAAAGATAGAGGGAAGGGTTTTTCTTTGCTCCATTCCCTTGCATCCAGGTCCCAAGCAATTCCAGGGCAACATCAACAATGAAGTCAGGAGTTCCCGTTGTGGCGCAGTGGTTAACGAATCCGACTAGGAACCATAAGGTTGAGGGTTCGATCCCTGCCCTTGCTCAGTGGGTTAAGGATCTGGCGTTGCCGTGAACTGTGGTGTAGGTTGCAGACGTGGCTCGGATCCCGCGTTGCTGTGGCTCTGGCGTAGGCCGGTGGCTATAGCTCCGATGAGACCCCTAGCCTGGGAACCTCCATGTGCAGTGGGAGCGGCCCCAAAGAAATAGCAAAAAAAAAAAAAAAAAAAAAGACCAAAAAAACAAAAACAAAAAACAATGAAGTCAGCAGAAGCCAAACATCTGAGAGGGGAACCTACTCACATCAGGGGAGATGGGGTCCCAAGACATTTTTGCTTAGCTCTCTGTTCTTGTGCTCCTTGGCAGCTGAGTAAGACGACTAAAGCCCCAAATTTGCAAATGGAGAGCTGAAAATGGGAGCCCAAGGAAAGAGAAAATGCCAAGAATGATGCAGTAGTTAAGGGCTTGGGAAAATGACCCCATAAAGATATTTATGTACTCCTGAGCTCATCCCTGAGCTTCTGTACATGAATCTGATTCTAATTTATTGTATCAAAACTTTTAGAATTAGGAGTTCCCATTGTGGCTCAGCGGTAACAAACCCAACTAGTATCCATGAGGATGCAGGTTCCATCTCTGGCCCTGCCCAATGGGTTAAGGATCCAGTGTTGCCGTGAGCTGTGGTATAGGTCTAAGATGCACCTTGGACCCTGTGTTGCATTGGCTGTGGTGTAGGCCAGCAGCTATAGCTTTGATTCAACCCCTATTCTGGGAACTTCCATATGCCATGGTTGCAGCCCTAAAAAGACCAAAAAAAAAAAAAAAAAAGAGGCTTTTAGAATTAAACACATAAACCACTTCCTATGTCCATGCTGGCCACAGGGTGGCACACACAAAGGAAAAATCTGAATAACACTGTAAGGCTTTGAAAACTGACCTGACACTGGAAACCTAGCCCACAACAGAGAAGTAGGTGAATATCACTATCCTGATTGCCTGCTAAAATAAAAATAATACATTGTCCCTAGGATTTAAACAAGATACCTGGCTTCATAACATAACATCATAACTGTACAGGATATCCAAAATTACTCGGCATATAAAGAATCAGGAAAATCTCAACCTCCATTGAATCAAAAGATGCCAATGATAGAAATACGCAGATAAAGACTTTTATAGAAGCTGTTACTTAAAAATATTTAAACAATCACAAACACTCTTGAAACTAATGCTAAAATAGAAAATCTCAACAAAGAAATAGGAAATATAAAGAAGAAGTCAATGGAATTTTATAGCTAAAAAATACAAAAATCATAATGAAAATCTTACTGGGTCAGCTCAATAGCAGAATGGAAATGAAAGACTAAGAGTTAGTAAATTTAAAAATAGGTCAATAGAATTTATCTAACCTGATTAACAGAGAGGAAAGAAAGATTGGGGTGGGGAATAAAGAGAGCCTCACAGACCTGTAGGACAAAAAATAAGTCTAACATTTGTGTCACTGAACTTTTAGAAGGAGAAGAGAAAGACTTCAGTACAAATATTTTTTTTTTTTGAAAAAATAGTGGTCCCAAACTTCCCTCATTGAGGGAAAGAAAATAGCCTATAGATTCAACAAGTTTTGTGAAAACCAAACAGGATAAACTTAAATAAATCCATGGTCATACCCATCATCATCAAAATGCTGTAAAAATACATGCACAAAATAACCTTGGGAGTGGTTAGAGATAAACCATGCATTTCCGATTGGGGAACAGTGATTTGAATGACTCCTATAGATTTCTCATCAAAACCACAGAGGGCCAAAGGAAGTGACGCAACAGTTTAGAATTACTGAAAAGTACCTCTAAGCCAGAATTCTATATCCAGCAAAAATATGCTTAGAAATGAAGGTAAAATAAAGACATCTTCAGATGTAGGAGAACTAAAAATTTGTTGCCAAGAAACCAATTTTAAGAGACATTCTATGGGAAGTTCTTCAGTAAGGAGGAAATTAACACCAGAAGGAAACGTGGAACATTAAGGATGAAAGGGCAAAAGAAATAATAAAGATTTGGGTACATGTCATAGACTGTTCTTCTCTTGAGTTCTTTAAAATGTTTTTGACAGTTGAAAGCAAAATTTTAACACTAAATGTGGAGTTTTCAATGTGTATATAAGCAGCTATGACATAACGGAGAAGGATAAAGGGAACTAACTGTATGATGGTAAGGTTTCTGTATTCCATTTGAAACGATATATTTGATTCTAAGGAGATTGTGAAAACTGGAGGATACGTATTATACTCAGAACAGCCACTACAAAACTATACAAGAGGAGTTCCCGTCGTGGCGCAGTGGTTAAGGAATCCAACTAGGAACCATGAGGTTGCGGGTTCGATCCCTGCCCTTGCTCAGTGGGTTAAGGATCTGGCGTTGCCGTGAGCTGTGATGTGGGTCGCAGACGTGGCTCGGATCCCGCGTTGCTGTGTCTCTGGCGTAGGCCAGTGGCTACAGCTCCGATTGGACCCCTAGCCTGGGAACCTTCATATGCCACGGGAGTGGCCCTAGAAAAAGCAAAAAAAAAAAAGCTATGCAAGAAATAATAAAAAAACATAGATAAATTAAAATAGAATGCTAAAAAATGTTCAATAACTTGTTTCTCCAGGTCTCTTAGAAACTGAGACCTGAATAGAAAAGAGGACAAAGAGAAAACAAATAGGTAGATATAAATCCAAATGTATCAATAAATCTATTAGCTACAGTGTATTCAGGTGTAATGAGATATCATCAGAAATGCCTTTTTAATGTAGCGATATGTGTAGTTTAAAAGTGAAAGGTAGAAAAGATGTTCTATGCAAACACTAATCAAAAGAAGCTGGAGCAAGTATCTTAATGAAATCAAAGGAACTCTAGAGCCAATCCCCCCCACCCCGAATGTAATATTAGGAATAAAGAAGTAAATAATGATAGAGTTCCCTTTGCGGTGCAGTGGAAAGGAATCCAACTAGTTACCATGAGGTTGTGGGTTACGTCCCTGGCCTTGCTCAGTTGGATTAAAGATCTGGCATTGCCCTGAGCTTTGGTGCAGCTTGCAGATGCAGCTCGGATCCTGCGTTGCTGTGCCCATGGTGTAGGCTGGCAGTTATAGCACTGATTTCGACCCCTAGTCTGGGAACTTCCATATGCCACTAAAAAGCATATGTGGCCCTAAAAAGCAAAAAAAAAAAAAAAAAAAAAGGGATAATTTAGGTAACCTGAACATTCCTATACCTGTTAAATAAATCAAATTCCTCTTAAAATTCTTCTGAAAAATCTCTAGCCCAAAACAATTAAAAAGGAAATAAGGATTCTATAAAATCTTCTTTGAAAAATAATAGAATACTTCCCAACTAATTTTATGAGATCAGAAAACGAACACCGATACCCAAACTAGACAAATATAGTAAAATAAACAAAAAAATCTGCAAACCAATAGACCTCATGATCATAAATTCAATAAATATTATCCAATCAAATCTATATCAAAATATTAAAAGAGTAACACAATTACAAAGTGAGGCTTATTCTGAGAATCCAAGACTGGTTCCATATTAGAAAATCAGTCATTGTAATCTACCATATTGAGTCTAAAGAAGAAAAACCATGAGTTCCCTTCAACTGATACAGACAAAGAAAATTGCCAAAATTTAATATCAACGCATGATAAAAATTATATGCAAAGTAGGAATAGAATGAAACTTGGTCTGATAAATGCCATCTATAAATACCTACAGCTAATATAGTTAATGATGAAAGATGAAATGCTTTTTCTCTAAGACTGAGAACAAATCAAGGATGTCCAGCATGATTCCCATTTGATACTGAAATGGAAGTCCTAGCCAGAGAAGTGTTGTGAAATTAACAAACAAAAAAAGCATATAGATTGGAAAGAAAGAAATGAAACTGTCTCTTTATACAGGTGATATGATTGTCTATATAGAAAATCTCTCCAAAATTAAAAAAAAAAATCTCCTAGAGATAAGTGAATTCAGAAACTTTGCAAGATATAAGATCAATATATAAAAATCATTACATTTTTATATACTAGCAAGGTACAATTGGAACCCAAACGTTAAATTTAAAATTTTTTTGTAGAGTTCAAAAATAGGTATGAATCTAACAAAGTTTTTATCGATTCTGTATGCTGAAACTGCAAATACGATGTAAGAAATCAAAGAAGTCCTAAATAAGTTGAAAGATATACCAAGTTCATGAATCAGAAGACTCAAAAGAGTAAAGATATTGACTCTCCCCAATTCAATCAATAGATTTAATGAGGTTTCAATAAAATTCCCAACAGGATTTTTTTCTTTGTAGATCTAGACAAGCTGATTCTCAAGATTTTTATGGAAAGGCAGAAGAATTAGCATAGCTAAGATCATTTTTAAAAAGAAGAAAAAAACTCATAGGAATCACACTTCCTAATATTAATACTTACTATATAACTACTTTAATAAAGACAGAGTAGGATTGGCAAAGGGATAGATAATTATCAATGGACCACAACAGAGCATATAGAAATAAGCCCTCACAAATGTGGCTGATGAATTTTGACAGTGGTTCAAAAGCAACTTGATCTTTTTAGCAAGTGATGTTAAAGCAACTCGGTGGACATCAATATGCAAAAAAAAAAAAAAAAAAAGAATCTTGATCTAACCTTCTTATATAAAAAATAACTGTAAAATTGACCAAATACCAAGTAAAATATAAAACTATAATCTTTTAAAAGAAAATCTTCATGATCTGGGGTTAGGCAAAAAGTTCTCAGGCATGACACCAAAAATATATAATCCAAAAGGAAGAGGTGATAAATTAGTTTTCTTCTACACTGAAAACTTTGGTCTCCCAACATTAAGAACTTTAAGAACATGAACAGACAAGTTCCATACTGGGGGAAAACTGCAAAGCCCGTACCTGACAAAGCTCTTGTTTCAAGCGTTAAGTAAAGAACTCTCAAAACTGAGTAAGAAAACAACCTAATTTTTAAAGTAGGCAAAAGTCTCTCATCTAAGATAAAATGCCAAATGGATGTAAGCACAGCAAACGATGTCCATCATCATTAGTCATCAGAGAAATGCAGGTTAAAATGTTAGAATGGTTCATTTTAAAAAGTCTGACAATTCTACGTACTGGCAGGCATGTGAAACCACTGGAACTTGCCTTCGTTACTAGTAGAAATGCAAAATGATGTAGCCACTCCTGAAGACAGTTCCGCCCTGTTTTATAAAGTTAAACACACACCTGTCATAGGAAACGCCACTTCTGGGTCAATAACTTAAGGGAAATGTGAAGTTAGGTTCTTACGGACACCGGTATGTGATTCTTTATGGCAGATCTATTCATAATTGTTCAAAACTGGAAACAATCCTAGCATCCTTCAGAGGCAAAAGGATGACCAAACTGGTATATCCCTACAATGGGACACTCCACGGCATCACAAAGGAAGAAACCGTTGATACATACAATTTGGATGAATCTCAATGGTGAATGAAAGAAGCCTGGTTCGAAAAGGTCCATGCTAGGAGTTCCCTGGTGGCTCAGCTGGTTAAGTATTCGGTGTTGTCACTGCGGTGGCTCTCGGGTCACTGCTGTGGCACAAGTTCCCTGACCTGGGAACTTTCACATATGTGGGTGCAGACAATAAATTAATAAATAAAATAAAACAAACATACTAAAAAAAATAAAAGGTACATACGATATAGTGCCATTGACAGTTGGCTTTTGAGTAACATTGCTTTGAACTGCATGGGTCCACTTATAAATGGATTTTTCCACTAAATACATACTGCATTACAATACCATACACAGTTGTTTGATCTGCAGGTGTAAAACCACAGATGTGGAAGGTTGACTGTAAAGTTATAGGTGGATTTTCAAGGGTGCAGGAGGTCGGTGTCTCTAACCCTTGTGTGTTCAAGGGTCAACTATAGATGACATTCACAAAAAGACAAAATTACAGTGTTGGAGACTGATCAGTGCTTGATCAGAGTTAGGGGTTGGGGGCAATTTGTCTATAAGGGAGAAAAAATTCCAGAGGGAATTTTTGGAACAGTGGAATTGCTTTGTGCTCTGATTCCTGTGGTCATTAAATAAATCCGTTCATGTGTTAATTCAAAACAAATATTGATTTTACTGTAGGATAATTTTGAAAATAAAATTAAAAAATTTTTATACCAAAAAAAAAATTTGTTTTGCCATTATGGCAATTACAGTATCATGGGAAAAGGGGGGAGACAGACATAAAAATTCGAATGAACCAGAGTTGGGATTGGATTTACAAGCATACTAATAGAGGTATGCAGAGGAATTTTTAACAATAAACTTAAAAATGATTTTGCGTTCTCCTGTGGCACAGTGGGTTAAGGATCTGGCACTGTCACCGCAGTGCCCAGGGTTGCTGTTGTGGCACAGGTTCAATCCCTGGCCCATGAACTTCCACTGCTGCGGGTGCAGCTAAAAACAAAACAAAACAAAACAAAGACTTGCTTATTAATTTTTTGTTGTGAAATGGTTGCTTCTAAATTAGCAGTGGCCCATAAAGCTATTTTATGTAGTTAAACATCCTCTATGCAAATTTGTTTAATTTACTTGGAGAATTTTTTTCTTCATGGATATATGAAGGCAAAATTCTGCCCAAGCTATAAAAACTGTTGTAAATTTAAAATAATGATATTTGAATTGATGTCCCTATTTTGGCAGAGAATTTGGCTGTGTATAAAAATGAAAGGTTAGAAAAATATTACTAAAGCAAAAAGAGTGTTATTTTGAAAAATGATTTGAATTAAATTATTTGGCTCCCTCTCAATCAGTTCATGCATGCAGATACAGCCTTTATGAGCTGTTGGGCAGGTGCTTTTGTTCTGTGCCTTTGTTTCCCCATATGCATAATATGAGGAGAGTTATTCTGGGGGCTGATATTCTTCCTAAGACTCTATTAGAATACATATGGTGTTCATATTACAGCATGAGGCTTAAAGACCATTGAGGTGAAGCATCAATATTTACAAAGTTTCATCATCTTATTTCTCATGACCAACTATATCTTCTCCTTATTTCATAGTCTGAAGACAGATGAAGAAAATGACAGAAACTTGTAATTAGGGAAATTAAAAATATATGAAGTTAGAAAAATGTCTTATGTAGCAGAAGATAAAAAGAGGGATTGCTTTATACTCTTAAGTTTGAAAACCCACATCAAAGGACGAAGTGAATTAGAGACGTCCCCATTTAAAGCTGTGAAAACCATGTGGAAAAAATAAATAGGAACATAACTCAAACCCCTTTAGAAGATACAGATATCATGAAATATATACACATACATATTCTTATACATCTATGTATATTTACTGCCTTGGAGAGCTAGTATATGCGATTTGAATATGGTCATCTTAGGAAAGCTTAAAGCAGAGCTTCTGTAGAAACTAATACGCATGCTCATTGCTTTCCCCTAAAAAGGGCATATTTCAATATTGATAAGAACATATAGATTGAAATAACAGAACATTCTTTGAAATATGATATCAGAGTATTAGAGTTGCACGATGTGAAGGAAATATGCATGCGTGTTATATTGTCTGGCCAATAAAATGTGTGTTTGCACGTATGTATACCTAGCGTGAATGGAGGCCCATTTAGTAAATGTGTTCATTACTTGAGAGCGTCTTTTACATTATTACTGTTCATAAAAGCAGGGGAGACCACATGCGCTCCTGTTCAAGAGCATGCTGACAAGACTGGCATTGACTGCGCAAGAGCTAATGGTCACAGAGTTTCTGTGTTAACGTAAACGTCTGGGCAGCTCGATTCAAGCCACGTCTATGATTTGCCCTTTCTCAAGATAAGCTGAAAGCGCTGCAAAATGTCATGTCTTCTTTGGATGATAGTTCCTTAAACATTTTTTGTTGGCATTGCTCTAAGGTGTAAGACGCTGGAACTTCTACATCTATATGTTATATTAAGTATAGAAGTAAAGGCTGCAAACATTATCTTATGTAGAGACTCGACGTATAGAAAATGCAAAGATGACTTTAGGTCTTGTTCTGTCTGCTTCCCTTGCTGTTGTGATGGCAGGAAGTGCCCAGTGTCACCGGAGAAAGGCAGCACTTTTCTTTCCTTTTAAACATTATTAGTCAAGTAGTAAGAGTAAAATCTTAAAAATTATGTGTTCTATTGGAATACACACACACACACACACACACACACACATATATAATATATATATTTATTTTCTTTTTTGCTTTTTTAATGGCCGTACCCATGGCATATGGAGGTTCCCAGACTAGGGGTCCAGTCGGAGCTCAGCCGCCAGCCTACGCCACAGCCACAGCAACGAAGGATCTGAGCCGAGTCTGTGCGACCTACACCACAGCTCACGGCAATGCCGGATCCTTAACCCACTCAACAAGGCCAGGGATTGAACCTGCAACCTCATGGTTCCTAGTTGGATTCATTTCTGCTGCGCCTCGATGAGAACTCTGGATTATATATTTAATTTGCATTGGAATTTTGTGTTGTTGCAACAGCTCAAGCAATTGCACTGTATTTGCTTTTTAAGATTACTCTGTTTTTGTGCTTTTTTTTTCTTTTTAATTGTAACATAAAGTTCTCAAAGACAAAAATGAACAAAGGCCAGCAGTCCCATTGAGCTGTGAAACAGGTAGGACGCTTCATTCCTTTCCACTACAATATACTTGAAAATGTGTTTCTGAAACCCTTAAGGTAAGACTTAAAAAAAAAAGCGAATTGGACAGTTGTCAAGGATGGTTGGTTTTTAAGGCTTAACTACCTGAGCAGTGTTCATTTAAAATAACATATGAGTCTCAATCAAAATGATCTAAGCTGAGCAAACGGCCACTTTGTCCTTCCCTTTTCAAGGAAGTTCTGAGGTGCTGCAAACTGGGAGAGGGAAATTTCTTTGGTTAGTGCTTTTATTCCTTTTTGGTAATAGGTATTTTTTTCTGCATAGCATAAAACAGTCAAGACGATTGGAAGCCTTCTTAGAAGAATCTTTCCTAGTCAGAGCCCAACTGTTTTTTTTCTTCATTCATCAACATATATTTATCCACTGCAGTTCCCTGGTGGCCTAGCAAGTTAAGGATCTGGCATTGTCATTGCTGTGCTGTGGCTCAGGTCCCTGCTCTGGTGCAAGTTTGATCCCTGGCCTAGGAACTCCTGCATGCTGTGGGCACAGCCAAAAATTTGTTCGTTTGTTTATTTGTTTAAAAGTCCGCTAGGAAGAGTGAGGGGTAAAAGTATTCTTTTCTTCGGGGAATCAGATTTTGGGAGGGGGGGTGCAGAGAAATAAAGACCAGTTCCTATTGTCCAGAAGGCTAGGATCCACCATGCTCTTTGGGGGGTGGCCTTTGTCTGGAGGCCCGGAGCCCACTCCAGGTGGGCTTCTTGGCTGAGTGGGGGTTATTGAGTGCCATCCTTCATTCCCAGTGGTGCTCTCCCTTCCCAGGGAACCGGGGCTATTCTTCCCAGGCTGGGCCTCGGGGCAGCATCTCCTTAGGTGGACACACGCTCCCTGATGTTCCTGCTGGAGTCAGCGCAGGTGTCCTCCCCAACTCTCAGCCCCTGAAAGTGGGAAACAGCCACTGCTGTCCCCAGAGACGTGCCAAGGTGTCCTTTAATTTACCTTTAAAGAAAATTTTTTTTCAGTTTCGTTAATTGGCAAGTTTGTGAGAGTTTCTGCTGTACAGCAGAGTAGCCCAGTCATGTGCATACACCCATTGTTCTCTCGCAGACTCTTTGCCCTCGTAGGCTATCGCAGAATACTGGGTAGAGTTCTCCGCGCTGGACAGCAGGTTTCTTTTTGTACTAGGAACGTCCTTCCCTCTGATGGAAATAAAAACCATTTCGGGAGTTCCCGTTATGGCTCAGTGGGTTAAGGACCAGAGGTTGTCTCCCTGAGGATGCAGGTTCAATCCCTGGCTTCGTTCAGTGGGTTAAGGCTCTGGCATTTCAGGGAGCTGTGGTGTAGGTCGCAGATGTGACTCGGATCTGGCTTTGCAGTGGCTGTGGTGTAGGCCTCTCCTGCAGCTTGGAGTTGACGCTTGGCCTGGGAACATCCATATGCCATAGGTGCGGCTGTAAAAAGAAAAAAATTTTTTCAAGAAAGTGTTCTTTTTTTTTTCCCTGGATCATTTATTATTATTTTTCTTAAATCCTTGGTCTGGGCTGTGGTAGCCAAAGTCTAGAATCATGAGAAGGACAGTTGAGATTCTTGAACATACCCGTCATTCATGAGCGGACTTTTTTCAGCAGCTCTCATGTACGTTTTCAGTGTTTTCCAGAACAGCACTGACCCCCTCACAGGGGGTCCTGCTAACAGGACTGGGTTGTGGTTGCTTGTGACTGGCGTGTTGATTTAGGGATCAGCGGCCTCCTAGAAATTGTGATCAAAAGCTATAAAGGCAGATCATAAATGTGTCCAATGCATGAGCAGGAACTGGGAAACGGGATTGTCCTGCAATCCAATCGGGTTAAAGATTGGTGCCACTTGAAATCACTACCCTTTATCGTCAGCATCTCCCAATTTGCATGAGCCTGTGTGCACGTCATGCTGCCTGTTTATGTCATCCACATCCTTCCTCTCCCACTTTATTTATTTGTTCATTGTTCACTTATGTTGCTTTTGGGGGCCACACACGCAGCATATGGAAGTTCCCAGGCGAGGGGTCGAATTGGAGCTGCAGCCACCAGCCTATACCACAGCCACAGCAACGCCAGATCCGAGCTGCATCTGTGACCTACGCCACAGCTCACAGCAACGCAGGATCCACAACCCACCAAGGGAGGCCAGGGATGGAACCCACATCCTCATGGATAGTAGTCGGATTTTTTTTCCATTGCGCCACAATGAGAACTCCTCTCTCCCACTTTTTGATTATAAATTTTAGTTACCCCTGTTTTTCTCTTTCCCTGACATGCCCTTTAATTCAGAATCAGGGAAGCTGGCACGTCCCAAATGTTACTTCAGTCAATTAAAGAAAAATGAGTGACTCGTGGTTGCCAAGAGGGAGGGGGAGGGAGTGGGATGGACCGGAATTCTGGACCAGGATGCCAACTATTGCATTTGGGGTGGATAAGCAATAAGATCCTGCTGTACAGCACAGGGGACTATATCCAGTCACATGTATATATACGACTGGGTCACTTTGCTGTACAGTAAAATTGATAGAACACTGTAAATCAACTATAATGGAAAAAAATTTTTAAATTCTTTTAAAAAACATCTAAAAAAGGAAAAAAAAAAAGAGAGAAAGGACTGATTTCTTGAATACGTAGAAAGAAATGGGCTACTTATGGTAAAATGATCTAGAAGATCCCGCAGGGTAAACCTCAGGGGGTGTTAAGGGGAGCTAAGGGGAGTCATGCCGTTAGTCTTGTGCCAGTCGGGGGTGGGTGGGGGGGGTGCCTGAGCAGAAGGATGGGTGTGGGTGCCTGTGGGAGTGAGTTCATCAGAGAGCTGATGTCTAAGCTCAGACCTAAGGGACAGATTCGAATTAGCCAGATGATAGTAAACGAGCGTGGGGGGGTGGAAGGTGTGACACCCCAGGGGAAGAGAGCTCGGCAAGCCCATGGTTGAGAAGGAGATTAAGTGCCTAAGGGACTTGAGCATCTGTGGAGTTTGGTGTCTGCAGGGGCTCCTGGAACCAATCCCTCGCGGATACTGAGGAACAACTGTATTTTCGTCATTTTTGACCCACCAGAGTAACTGTTTCTCAAAAGGAAATAAGAGAAGAATAGCCGACGTGTAGCAGAAAGTGGGAATAAGGGATTTAGCTAGCTGGACTACACCCTCATCTGATTCTTAACTTACTCACAGTTTGAGATTTAATTGTTTTCCGAAAGGATGGTGCTTGTCTCTTAGCCAAAGCAATTTGTGGGAGACCTTCCTCAAACGCCTAGAATTTTCCATAATAAAATAAAATTTTAGGGGAAAAAATTCTTTGAATAAAATAAAGTTTTATTTCCATGGTATTTCATTATGGACTTAAGGGGAAAACAAAGCTTTTTTAAAATGCTGTAATTTTTTTCAAGTTTTCCCTTTATTCCACGGTATCCTATTCTCTCACACCTATTTTTGTTCTTAAAGGCTGACTCTCGCGCCACAACCACCAGCATTAACTGAGAACTAGTGTAAAATACAAATTATTAAGTCCCATCCCAGACCTACTGAGGCAGCAGCTCTGGATCTTGGACCCAGCAATCCCACGTTCTCACCTTCCCTCCTGTTGATTCTGATACATGCGAAAGTTCGAGAGCCACGGATGTGTACTATTTGTCTTTTCTGTGGGAAGTAGTATCTCGTCATTCGTTAAGTTCGTTTTGTGTATGTGTTTTATTTTAATAACTGAATTTTAAAGTCCTTGTGAACAGTGAGCCTGTCTGTTTTTTTAACAGCTCTGTTGAAATGTAGCTGACCTCTGAGGAACTGCATTTTGAAAGTGTACGATTTGATCAATTTAGACATCCATATAAATCCGTGAAACCAATGCTATTATCAAGACAATAGCAAAAAGACAAAAAAAACCAAAAACCAAAAAACAATGAACAGCTATATCATCCTATATGTTATCTTGGGTCTCTTTGCATCCTTCCTTCTGACCCCTTCTCTCCTCATTCTGGGACACCACTATCTGAGATAAGTTCACGTTTTTCAGACTTTTAACTAAATGGAACTATAGAATATGTACTCTTGTTTTGGTCTAGCTTCTTTCACTCGGCATCGTTATTTTAAGATTTACCCATGTGGTTGTTAGCAACAGTTAGTTCCATTTTAGTGGAACTGACGTTTTAGTGGAGTACTCTGTAATTATTTGGATATACCACATTCTGTTTATCTAGTAATCTGTTGATGGGCTCTTTGTGTTTCCAGTTTGGGATGTTGACAGATACGCTATCATGAGCAAGTGAGCACAAGTCTCCTTATGAACATAGGCTTCCGGTTCTCTTTGGTATGAGTCTAGGAATGGATCATATGTCCGGTGTATGTTCAGCTTCGTAAGACACAGTCAAACTGTTTTCCAAAGTAGTTGTACCGTTTTACATTCTCAGTGAGAGCACATGACAGTTTTATTTGTTCTAAATCCTTACCATATCCAGGCTTTTTAATCGTATTCATTCTTGTAGTGTGTATTAATATATTGTTGTGGTTTTAATTTGCATTTCTCCAACAATAAATGATGTTGAGCATATTTTCATGTGCTTGTTTGTCATTCGTATATTTTCTTTGTTGAAAGGTCTATTCAAATCTCTGCCCACTTTTATATTAGTTTTTAGTTAGTTTGTTTCCTTATTATTGAGTTTTGGCAGTTCTTTATATATTGTGGATTGAAGCCCTTTACAAAATTTTATGACTTGTATTCTGCCAAAGTTGGCTTGTCTTTTCATTTGTTTGTTTATTTTGCTTTTTAGGGCCACATTCTCGGCATATGGAGGTTCCCAGGCTAGGTGTCAAATCAGAGCTACAGCTGCTGGCCTATGCCACAGCCACAGCAATGCAGGATCCAAGCCACATATGCAACCTACACCACAGCTCATGGCAACACCAGATCCTTAGCCCACTGAGAGAGGCCAGGGATTGAACCTGCAACCTCATGGTTTCTAGTTGGATGCATTTCCTCTGAGCCACAACAGGAACTTCAAAATCTGGCTTGTCTTTTCATTTTCTTAACAATGTCTTTCAAAGAGTGCACATTTTTAATTTTTATGATGTCTAATATATCAATTTCGTCTTTTTTGGATTGTGGTTTTGGTTTTGTAACTAAAAGAAAATATTTTGACTGAGCAAGTCACAGAAGTTTTCTCCTATGTGTGTTTCTTGTGGGTAACATATACTTGAATCTTGCTTTTTTTTAGGTCAGATCTGGCAGTCTTAACCTTTCAATTGTGATATTTAGACTGCTTACCTTTAATGTGGGTATTGATATGGTTAGATTTAAATCTAGCATCTTTCTCTTTCCTCTTTATTACGTCTTTTTTTTGTTTTCTTTTCTACTTTTTTTGCCCTTGTATGGATTAATTGAATATTTTTATGATTCTGTTTTATTACCTCTGTTAGCTTACCAGCTGTAACTGTTGTTGTCGTGATTGCTTTAGGGTTTATAGTATACATCTTTTATTTATCACAGGCTATGCTCCAGTGATATTATACATTTTACTTATAGTTTGAGATTTGCAGTGTGGTATTTTCATGTTTCTCCTCTTGACCTTTGTGCTATTGTCACATATTTTATTTTATTTTTATTTATTTTATTTTATTTTATTTTGTCTTTTTGCCTTTTTCTAGGGCCACTTCCGCGGCATATGGAGATTCCCAGGCTAGGGGTCAAATCGGAGCTGTAGCCACCGGCCTACGCCAGAGCCACCGCCACGAAGGATCCGAGCCGCGTCTGCAACCTACACCACAGCTCACGGCAACGCCGGATCTTTAACCCACTGAGCAAGGGCAGGGATCGAACCTGCAACCTCATGGTTCCTGGTCAGATTCGTTAACCACTGCGCCGCGACATATTTTATTTTTATAAATATCATAAACCCCACACTACATTGTTATTATTTTTTTGTTTAACCAGTAAATGATCCTTTAAAGAGATGAAGATAATATGAAAAAATTTACCCACGTAGTTACCATTTCTGGTGTTCTTCATTCTCTTTGTATAAGTCCAGATTTCCATCTGGTATCATTTTCTTTCTGTTTGAAGAACTAAGGAAGTCTTACAACTTTTTTATAGTGCCAGTCTGCTAAAGACGAGTTATTTTAGCCTCTGTATGTCTCTAAAGTATTTTTTGGCTTTGTTTTTGAAAGATATTTTTATTTCCCTACTTTAAATATATCGATCCACTGTTTTCTTACTTGTAGTGTTTCCAATGAGAAAATTGCTCTTATAATTACCTTCTGGTCTCCATACTAGTGGGTTTTGTCTCTGGCTGCTTTTAAGATTTTTCCTTATCAGTGCTTTTGAGCAACTTGATTATGACATGATTTGGTGTATATTTCTGTGTTTCTTTTGAGAATTGTGGAAATTCATTGATCTTTCTAGCCTTGGCTTTTGAACATGTAAACTGTAGTTATTATAACTGTTTTAATGTCTTTGCTGGTTCTAACATCTGGTTCAGTTTTGAGTTTATTTCCATTAATTGATTTTTTCTTCTCATTTGGGGTTTTATGTTCCTGCTTTTTTTTTTTAAATGCCTGGTATGTTCTGATTGGATGCTAGACAGTGAGAATTAACCTTGTTATGTGCTATATGTTTTGTATTCCTGAACTTTGTTCTGAGATGCAGTTCAGTAACTTGGCAAAAGTTTGATTCTTTGGGACCTTATTTTTAAGATGTGTTTACTTGAACAATGTGTTTACTTGAACAATGCTCCGTCTAAAGCTAATTATTCCCGGTGATTGAGTCAGGGTCTTTCCGTCTAGCTTAAAATGCCCATGAATCATGAGGTTTTTCCAGCATGGCTGATGGAAGCAGATACTTACTATCCCTGGCCTTGTGTGAGCACTAGGCGCTGTTGTCACTGAAGATTTTAAATGATTTGGTACTTTATTTACAAACATGTACTGATTGATATTCAGCTGAATATCTGAAGGGGACCATTTGCAAATCTGCAGAGTTCTCTCTACAGCACTGTCTTCTCCAGTACGCCATCCTACAAACTCAAGCTGTCTTGACCTCCCTGGACTCTCAACCTTGTCTTCTTAACTGAAGGAGTCCACTGGACTTCACCTTTTTGCATATGGCCTGGGCCCTTTCTCAGGGCAGTAGGCTGAGATGAAGACATCATCATCTCCCAGACATCACTGTCTTCTCCTACCTCATCCCAGGGTCTTGCACATGGTTTATTCTGAGTGGTAGAGTAAATATGGTCCCTGATCTTCTGCCTTGACTAAGTGTAGAAGTTACTGAACCTTATTTTATATCCTTATTTTATTCTCGTTTTACATAGCAGAGCTTATTTCACAGTACGGGAGGATAAGGGTAATAACATTTGTTCACATTTATTAAGTACTTACTCTTAACCAGCTATTTTTCAGAACATTGTATGAGTTTATTTGATCCTTACAACCACCCCCAGAGATAAATGTTATCTGTATTTTACAGTTGCAAAAACTAAGAGCTGAATGGCTGGCCGAAGGTTCTGGAGCCCATCAGTGTCAGAGCCGATAGTGCAGGTTTGGTCTCTTCCCCTTGCTTCACAGACCTGCTGTCCCTCAGAAGCAGCTCCCCTTGGAAGGTGCGTTTAGGACTGGGTCACAGCTTGTGTTGCAGATTCAGATCTCGGCTCTGCCTCTGAAGCAAATCGTGAACTTTTTCTGGGGCGCAGTTTCCGGAGGTGTCCGTAGGAAATGAAGTTCCTTACCATGGAGAGTTCTGGCGAAAATGAAATAAAATGCCAGACGGAAAGAACCTAGCAGCGTGCCTGCCCCTTCACTGAAAACTTGTGCATTAAATAGAAGATGTGCTCGTGGGTCAGCATTTGAGAACCACTCACACTTCTAATTGGAGAGTAAAGCTTTTAGGGCACCTCTGGAGGACATACGGCAACTCCGTTTAATGATTTATTTTTCATTATGATGTGCAGTGGCTTAGTTTTCGGAGAGATTTCATCACAAATGTCTTCTCGTTTCATCTGTACAGTCATGCTTGAAGGAAACGCTATTTTTCCTGCTTATTTTACAAAGGGAGAAACTGAGAGGAGGTCAGAAGGTTTGGTCAAGCCCCAAGATTAGCAGGTGGCCTCGCCAAGGCTGTCACTCCACATTTGAGTAGCATCCTTTTCTCTTTATGCTCTGGATAAAGTGTCAATCAGCATTTTAAAGAAATTCAGTCAGCTCTTAAGTGGTTATATTTATGTTCTGTCTGTATAATTAAAACCCACATCAGGGTGTTTTTCCAGTAAATGGGCATGCATTTTGGTAAAAGAGTCCTTATATTGCTAAGTATGAAGGGAGGTGATTTTCAACTTTGTTGAAACATAGTGTCTGGACTAGAGTTTTCCAAATACCCTTGTGACTCTAGCATGAGCCCCAGAGATGATGAGATACACAGAGTTGCAGAATTAGATTTTTCTTTCTCTGTCTAGACTTTTCTATTATTGCATGCATTTTTGAAGAACCTTTAATGTTTATTTTTAAATGCGATACTATGTGGGTGATATTGGCGCATTTCCTTCTATGTGTCCGGAATTTAAACCTGCAGGCAGTAAGAGTGCTGTAGTGAAATTGGCTCTAGACAGTTAATAAATTCTAAGCGGAGATGCATAAATCAGCAAAGGGTATTTTTTAACTTTTTTTTTTTTTTCCCAAAGGGTGGTTCAGGGAGAACAGGAAAGAAATGTCTTCAGAGAATTGTTTGCTATCACTTCAGAAAATAGAGAAAAGCATTGAGCAATGCCCAGTGCTGGCTAGCAGATTGTCATTTTTAGGTTTGATGTTCCAGGGTTTAATTGTCTTTCATGTGAACAATAGCAGACACTCTCTGGTGTGCTATGCTAGCATGATAAAAGGGGGTTGTTCTTGCATAGCAATGCCTTTTTTTATTATTAGCGTAAAAAATTAGCAAGCTGGAAGTCGTTAGAAGGAGTTCCACTGGCATTAATTGTAATGCAGCCTGAATTTGTTTGCAGACCAGTGCAGCAAGACAATAGCAGGGAGGGAAAAAAAAAAAAAAGCAATATTAATAGCCTTCTACTTATTGTATCATTTTAGTGGGCCTTAATAAGGTGTCTGCTGTCAACCGGAATTTATTGAAGAAAAGAAAGACATAGTAATTGATGTATTGTAGTAAGTATGGATGAGGGCTCAACTTGATTAATGTATGAGTTGGCTTTTTAAGGCATTTTAAAAAGGCTTCTTAACCTCGTCTTAAGAGACTGGCAGAAGCCCACTGTAAACTACCTCTTTGCAGTTGGAAAACAGCCTGACATCTGCTGATGTCTCTTGTGGGTGTTTCTCTTTTTTTTCCTCTTCCTGATCAGAGAAAACTGAAGCAATATACTCCTCGTCAATAATTGCAGTGCTTAAAAATCTTATAAAGGGATTTTGACTCTTCTCTCCAGAGGTAACTTTCCAAAGGTTAAGTTACCTTTCCTTGTGTGTGCTTCACGTTGCCACTTTCAGTAAGGACTGCATTTGGTTTTTAAATAAGTTGCTATTTTGTGGGCTGCTCGCACCCAGAGTCTTGGTGTCAGAAACTGGCTTTTCGAAATTTATTTTACTGAAGTACAGTTGATTTCCAGTGTTGTGTTAATTTCTGTAATAAAGTGACTTCGTTATACATATATGCATATTCATTTTCATATTTTCCGCTATGGCTTCTCACGGGGTATTGGATGTGATTCCCTGCGCTGTGCAGGAGGACGACAGAAATTGTGTCGTCAGAGCTGGACTTGGTTCAAGAGCAGTTTCAAGTCAAGATCAAGATCCATGTCTTCACTCTCAAATGGACTGTGTTGTTCCCAAAATGTGTGTGTGTGTGTGTGAGAGAGAGAGAGAGAGAAAGTAACGGGGAGAAAGAGACTGGGCAGGAGGTAAAGAGTGGAAAAGGGAGAGAGATTAAGAACAAGATAGAGACAGACAGACTAATGAAGCAGCTGTTCATATCTATACGGGAAAATAAAGAACAAACTTCCCAGAAAATTTTGCTTTACATCAGTTTGAGATCCGTTTATCCATGTATCCTTTGGGTCAATCTACTGTATATCAAATCAGCTCAGTATTTTCTTTTCACACAAAGTGTTTCGTAAGAAACAAAGCAACTCAGTTATAATCCCAGGGGAGATAGGAGAAAGAAAAAAAAAAAAGAAAATTGAAATCCTTGGCTTTCTTTGGTGTCCTGAAGTGTTAACACCAAGCCCTGGGTCATAGGGCACCTCTTTTTTAAAAATTTCATTGGGCTAGAGTTGATTTACAGTGTTGTATTAGCTTTAGGTTTACAGTAAAGGGAATCAATTATACGTCTACATATATCTATTATTTTTTCCCGTAGAGGGTATTAGAGAACATTGAATAGGCTTCCATGTGCTTTTCAGCAGGTCCTTGTTAATTATCTGTCCTCTATACGGTAGTGTGCACGTGCCAACTCCATCCTCCCAATTTATCCCTCACCCCTCGTTTTTCCCTTTTGTAGCCCTAAGTTTCACCTCAAAATCTTTGAGTCTGTTTCTGTCCAACGAAAAAGTACCATATGAACCTGCAATCCCACTCCTGGACACATATCCAGCGAAAAGCATAGTTTGAAAAGATATATGCACTCCAGTTTTCATAGCAGCATTGTTTACAATAACCAAGACATGGAAGCCAACCTCAGTGTCCATAGACAGAGGAATGGATAAAGAAAATGTGGTACATATAGGCAACGGAATATTACTCAGCCACCAAAAAGAACAAAATAATGTCATTTGCAGCAGCATGGATGGACATAAGGTTATCTTACTAATAAGTGAAGTAAGCCAGGCAGAGAAAGATAAATATCATATGGTTCCCCTACATGTGGAATCTAATTAAAATGATGCAAAAGGGCACCTTTTTTGATAACAATAAAAAGAAGATATTTGAGAATTCCAGGCTGGCTTCAGCTCTCAGGCTATCATTGTGGGGTTGAGCGAAACACCTCATCATTATTCAGCACCACTGGCTTCGCTTGAATCCAGAGAAAGTTCAAGAGAAGGAAGTGATGGTGGAAAGCCAGGCAGGGAAGGCACACACCCTACACATGGGGATGGGGTAGGGAGAGGGGGCACCTCTCGCTTCTCTGGATTTGCAAGGTGACAGCTATTTTGAGGCATGCTCTGCAGGTGCCTTGGCGGACTCCTCTTTGCCTCTGGGCTTATCTGGTTGGTTCACAGTGTTGGCTCATTGGTGAGCAGGTAAGCAGGTGGCAGGGGCTGATTGGGCAGACTGAGGACCGTTGTGTCCAGGAGTGGCCCTCCGCCCTCCATGGGTCACGTGTCCAGACTTGTTGCCGGGCTTTGGATTATGGTCTCTACTCTGAGTGTAAAAAGCATTTTATTCTCCACTTCAGCTGCCCACGGGGGCCTAACATCCCTGGTGACTTCATACCTTTTTTTTTAATTGTTCAGAGTTTGACTTTTCTTACATGTCAAATGGAGAATAATGATACCCATGGAGGTTTTAAGAATTAGAGATAATTCACCAAACAGACCTTCACGTCAACTGTAACAACATCCACAGCAACTTTTAGGCTGAAGATAGAGCTACTGTTTGTTGCTTCTTAGGTGCTGTTGCCAGGAACCCTGCTTTGTCCCTAAGCCCTATTATTGTTCAAGCCAACTTTAACAGGACTGTTGGCTATATTTCAGAATATTGACTCCAAGTATATCAGTTGCCCATAGGTCCTAAGAGATTTTGGGGAAAAAAATAAAAGTTACTTTTTTCTCTTCGGGATGAAAATGTGTGTAGCATAAATTTTCCCCCAATGGGGCCTGACCTGGACTATAAGAGCACGTTTGACTGCCTCTCCAGCCAGGACCTTAATGACGGTCCATGGGTGCTGTCCGAGGAGGAGGTATTTGCAGTGCATTGGGCGGTGTGACTTGACAGCATGGGTGTCCACTGACTGAGAGAATCAGACAGCCATAAGCAGCAACCCCCAGCCGTGTCGACCTTGCCATTTCCACCACGTGTACCCCTTTCTCTTTGTCCTTCCCTGAGACATGGACGTAGGAAGGGTGAGTACTCTTCCACCAGGCATCCATTGAAGGGCATCCCAACACAGTCTACTGAGTACCTACATATGCTTGGATTTGTGTATATATCTGGGTACCTAGAGGGTATGTGTTAGATGCTCTCAGATGTACAAAGATGGAGAAGACACCTCTAAGATATGCAGGGTGATTGCAAGAAAAACAGAAGACTTTTGTGGTCTGGGTCAAAACCCTAGCTTCTTTGCAAAGTAATGGATGAAGTTGTGTCTGGGTTTATCTTCTCTAGCAGAATTATCATAGTGTTTCAGATTTACTAGAAAGCACTCCTGTCCTAGAAGGCATAAACGGACTTTTATAAACAGAGTTTATAGATAAGCAATTGAACCCATGGGGTCATTTCATCAGGAAATTATCATTAAGTGGTTGAAAAATAGGAAGGAGGAAATAAAAACACGAAAATTAGAGCTATAGATCAAAGCAACGCACTCTTGGACATTTAAGGGAACAAATGCTACAAAACGGCACCTGGGAGGACCAGCCCAGCTCTGCTGGTCTTGGAAAGGGAGGTACAATATGAAGGGTGAATATAGGGGTGAGGAAGTAAGGCAGAGACGAGTGTGTGGGGGATATTTAGGGTTCTGGGACTGTGTGAATAAAGACAATGAGGTGTGAGAAAGAGAAAGATAGAGAAGCTCTATACACACAAATGGAGGTGTGTATAGAAACTGAGTGAGCTTGCTAAATAGAACCCTAAACTGAGGACAGAATGGGAAAGATCTCAAAAACCACACCTGATTTTCAATTGATTATTATTTTTATTTTTTAAGGCTGCACCTGCAGCATATGGAAGTTCCCAGTCTAGGGGTCGAATTGGAGCTCAACTGCTGGCCTACACCACAGCCATGGCAACACCAGATCCAAACCACATCTGCAACCTACACCGCAGCTCATGGCAGTGCTGGATCCTTGACCCACTGAACGAGGTTAGGGATCAAACCACGTCCTCATGGATACTAGTCGGGTTCATTGCCACTGAGCCATAATGGGAACTCCTGGACTTGAGTATTTATTATGTCGGAATGTGTATCATTGACCATTTTTGAGGTTGAGTGTGACATGATCCACGCTGGCTGGAAGGGCGCTGGCATTATGTGAAGGGGGTGTTGATAAAGACATAGGCTCTCCTGTAAAGTTAGGCCTGGAGTTGGAGGACTTCTCCCTTCTCTTTGATACCAGTCAGCCAACTAGTCTGTAGACACTGCCCCACAAAGGAAGTTGGGCTATTTTTACCATTAACTTGATTCATTTCTTTAGCATTATATATACCTGTCAGGGTTAAACATTTTTTTGTTGTATGGTTGTGTCCTTGGCCTTAGCCAATGGAGAGTGCTACTAAGTTTGGAAACTGATTGCAAAGGGCGGAGATTCTAATGGGTTTAGATATTCAAGGCTAAAGGCATTTCTAGAAAATCCCATTTTAGAAAATATATGGAATGGGTGGGTAGTGCCTAAGTGCATCCCATCTCCTAGGGCCTAAAATTGCAAGTAGGGCCACTGTTAGAAGGACTTAACTGTGTTTCCATAAAGTGGAAGAAATAAATGTTGATCTAGAAAAAACTCTGGTTGGAGTGTAGAAGACATGGGTGAATAAGTCCCGACTTTGGAGCTCAACTTCCAGACCTTGGATTCAGTTCTCAGCCATTTAGGACCTCAATTTCTTTGTTCTTTTCTTTTCTTCTTTCTTTTTTTTTCTTCCCCCCTCCCCCCACTTTTTAGGGCCGCACCCATGCCATATGAAAGTTTCCAGGCTTGAGGTTGAATCCGAGCTATACCTTCACCATAGCTCACAGCAATGCTGGATCTTTAACTCACTGAGCAAGGTCAGAGATCGAACCCACATCCTCGTGGATCCTAGTCGGGTTCATTAACCACTGAGCCACAAAGGGAACTCCCCTAGGGCCTCAATTTCTAAATTGGAAAAAAAAAGGTAGATCATTCCACAAAATTTTTTTCAGCAATTCTATGATTTTTTTTTTCAAAAATCCCACAAACCTTAAATTCATTGTAATTACAATATAGAAGTGCCCACTTGTGTTCAATTTTGATGGATATTAAATAAGGTACCAAAGAAATACTTTCTTGACTTCCAGGAGTTTACAATCTCATTGGAGAAATAAACCACAGGATATGTTAAGTTGCCAAAATATGTGTAATAAGCAATAAAAATGCTTAGGAGGTAAATGAGCTATTTTCACAATCCTTTCAGAACTCTCTGATCTTGTGTGTCTTTAATTGCTGAACTGTGTATCATAGTTTCTTCTCCAAGGAATTTCTTCTACAGTGTCCAGCTTACCATTGCTTTCCTCATTATCTTGATTAGCTAATACTGCCGCTTTATTAACATTCTTATAAGAGAGTGCCAAGAAGCCAGCTTATATCTGTAGTATCTAGGAAGAAGCCAGCATTTACCAACAAGCTCTCTAAGGCTAGTGACTAATGAATTTCAAAGGTGAAGGACTCAGACTAAACAATATTTAAAAGGAACGTTGCTTAAATCTCAAGTAGGCCAAGTATAAAGCACCCTTTCGAGACACTTTTTTTTCCTCTTTGCTTTGAACCTTTATTGATTTATCTGGTAAACGTCTCAGCCACAATATGTTCTTCTGGCTCTTGTTTGCTTCTCTTTCTTACTGACCATTCTGCAGTCTACTTGTCAAGGTTTTGGGTGAGCCATGTAGGGATTCTTAATGCTTCTTTGTTATGTAAATTTAAAAGTCATTGTGGCCCAATGTTTTACCCTCTGTAAATGCCAGTTTCCTAATATTTGTTTGTCTTGTTTGTTCCTGTAGTATTCAGGAAAAAACAAAAGAGCCCTTAGTAAGGGGTTTTAAGAGATACTTCTGCAAACTGACAGATAACAGTAGTTCTCTGCTAAACTGCTGTATTTCAAAACTGATTTTGATGCCAAATCAGAAGAGCATTAAATGTATTTTGTTGGCGTCAGGGGTCACCCTGACTTAGAGCAGGCAGCTTTGTCATGAGTGGGCGCTCTGGAAAGTGCATTTATTCATTCTTTACAAAGAAATTATCTTTCTAATTAGGATAGGTCTTGAACCTTTCTTGCTTATCCGGCCAGGGATTCCAAGCAGAGTCTGGAAAAATATGATACATCACCATATTTGATCAAGTATGAAATGCATTCACTAAAAGCAAAATACCACATTGGTGGAGAGAATTTTACACCTATTGTATTGGTCAAGGAAACCACACATATAAACACATGCACGTTCCCCGCTCCACTTTTCTTTTAATGTTTATAGAAAAATTTCTTGAGTGCACTTTTCAAGACAAGAGAAAACATCCATCAGTATTTCGGGTTTTAGTCTCGACAAAATACAGTGCTCTCTAAGCACTTCAGTATTAAGGGGTATTTCCGTAGATCTTTTTGACTGTTGTTCTTTTCGTTCTTGGTAAACTCTTCCTCAGTAGAGTCAGTGAGAAATAGAAAACCTATATCAACACCACCAATCTTTTTCATCCCCGTTTTGAAAAGCAGGAGGCTATTTATTATGCATTATAAGATGGGTTTGATTTCTAGGGAAACTGACAAATAATATGCTTATTTCATACCAAACCCTGCTAGCTTTAATTTTGCATATATTGAAATGTCATAAAAGTGCACTTTTGATTATTGATAGAAAGGAGATGGGAACCCAGTAAATTGTGTAATTATCAGACCCAAGGTACATATACATCTGTCTGCACACCAAATCTTCTCATTAGCCTCTTTCCAGACGTGGTGCGATTTCTAGATGAGGTCTTTGTTTTGAATCTACCTGGTTGTGAACTGAGTAGCAACTAAATCTCTTTTAAGGATGTAAATGTTAATTCCCTTAATCCTTAAGTAATATGGTCTTAACATTAAGAATTCTTAAAGTAACTAATAAGTTAACGTTTTCTCCTCAAAAAGACAAAAGGTAATAAGGTAGCATTTATTGCAATGTGTATTTGGGTTGGCAACAGGTAGAAAGCGAAAATCCAACTGCCAATTAACGAACTCTTTCACAGTTCATTTCAGTTGGAAAAAATAAATTTAAAAAAGAGAGTTTTAAAGAAAATATTCATTTGGAAGAAGTTGGTTATTTGGCCATCTGCATTTTTAACTGTGTATGACTATTTGAAATCTCACTAAATCTCCTTAGCTCGTGACAGACATAATGAAATGTTCTGCAAAACTGATGCATACATCTTACCTTGTAGAAAGATGCAAACAGAGTGTGTTACACTCTCAGAGTCTCCATTTATTTAGAATGACAGTCTTGAAGGTATAGTCAGAAATATCCATAATACTCATCAATTCCAAGAAGAATGGAATTAGTGTCCCAGCGCTCTTGAAGAGGTTACTGGTTTTATCTCAGGACATGATCCAGGAAAACTGGGAGGGCTCAATATTGCAGTAGTTCGTATAAGCTATATTGAAGGACTCCAGACCACCTGCTGATGGGGAAGACACTGAACGCTTACCTGAAGCAGTTGACCTTTCTTAATATTTGAAGAACGCGGGCCTTTTGATTTTTGTTTTCATATATTTTTCCCAAATAATCAGTCTCAAAGCTAGGTTTAAAAGCAGATTGTTCCCGCTATAGCCAAATCTGAAATGAAGCAAGAAGGCATCCTTTTGATCTCTTAGGAGCAAACACTGTTTGCAGATAATACACAACAAGAGCATTCCTCTTTGTGGGCCATGCAGTTTGATTACGGACCAGGGGAATTTGGGTTTGGCAAAAGAGATAAATAAATAAATAAATAAATGTGAGTCTCCTATACGCTTTGGAACACATACCTTTAAATACGGCAAGATAACGATTTGTATAGCGTTGTTATATAAGGCATTTCTTGTCTTCTGTTGGTTTCATGTGACGAATTCCAGTTGATAAGCCCCAGACTCTGGAGTCACTTGTCTGGAGAGTTATTAAGATTAAGATAAGTGCTAAGAACGAAAGATACAGTGCTTTGTACTAGCTTTATGCGATTGGGCCACCTAGGATTCTGAGTGTAAACAATGAGTTACTTCACCCTCTTTCAAACCCAAGGTGAACACTGGAAGTATCTATTGGGGAGATGTGATGGAAGCAGAGTGTGAAGATTATTTTTAATAAAAAAATAGTTTTCAAATTACCCCAAACCCGAAAATGTGTATAAAGGTAGCAATATGTTTATAGAAAAGAGATTTACTGCCTAATTTGCCTTGTTACACTGGTATTCAGAAAGAAAGAGATAACTAATGGGTTCTAGTTAGTCGTATCAGAAAGGCATTTCATCCTTATAAAAATATGCCAAGAGGATAAAAAATATATAAGACGGTGAAGTGCATTTAGGGGAATTTAAGATGAAAGATATATTTGTCAAAAATATATTCCTAATGCATGGTCAAAGCTAATATTGCCTATTAAATGCTTCTCACTAGTTTCTCAGAGTGAAAAAAAGTGTATGCACTGTTCCTTAAGGCTGATGGAAGGTTCCAGAGGCACACCAAACAGAGACCAGTATTTTCTGAAGTTCAGTCAATGACTCACACTAAATATAGTAAATATGAGCTGTGCTGTAAATTGGTGAGCAGCATTTCCAGCACAGCCAAGTTTAAGTGTCGCTGAGATCGCTGGAGGAGTGATAGAAAGGGGTAATTTAGCAGGCACACCATAGCAACCTGCTGCGCGGCGGAGAGCGCTGGGTAGCTATTAATTTTTGTTAATGAATTTAAAACTAGATGTATGGAAATGGTTCTATGAAATGTATACACTGCTAAACAGTTAACTAGTCCTTAGGGCTTAAGTTTAATTATCTGTGTGTAAATCACTTTGAGCAGGGCAATCTAATGAGTCAAAGAAAAAAAAAAAGGCGAGAAACTCCTATCTGGTTCTGTAATGACTACTGAGCACAACAAGTCAGCTCCTCCAACCCACAGGTAGAGAAGCAGTTCACGTAGGGGTGGAAGGCAGGGTCCTCGGTCGTCCTTTCCAGGGCTGCGAGGTTCCCTGCCTTGGCTGTTCCAGAACCGTGTCTAGCAGAGGAGATGCCCAGGTGGACGCTAGGTCCCTCTCATCTGGAGGTTCTCAACCGGGGTGATTTTGCCCCCCTGGGGATATTTGGCAATGTCTGGGGCCATTTTTTTTTTTTTTGTCACAACTGGGCAGCCGCCACTGGTTTCTTTGGGGTAGCGGTCAGGGACACTGCCAAGCATCCTGCAATGCACAGGGCAGCCCCTACAACACAAAAGTATCCAGCCCCAAATCTCAGTGCTGCTGAGGTTGAGAAATGCTGTCCTACTTCAGCTTCTGAACAGCATTTATATATGAGGTATAGATATATGTTTTTTTTTTTTTTTTTTTTAATGAAGAGTTCCCACTGTGGGGCAGTGGATTAATGATCCAGCTTGGCTCTATGGTGTTGCCAGTTCAATCCCTGGCCTAGAGCATTGGGTTAAGGATCCAGCATTACTGCTGCTGTGGTGTAGGTCACGTATGTGGCTCAGATTTAATCCCTGGCCCAAGAACTTCCATGGGGCACAGGTGCAACTGAGAAAGAAAAAATGAGATGAAATAAAATAAAAAAGAAAGTAGAAGAGCTACAGAAGGAGGCAAGAATGGAGTTGTCACCCTCCCACTCCCTGAACATATTGTTGTGTGTCAGAGCTTTACTGGGCAAAGTGTGACTCCTGCTGACCAGATGCCCAGTGTCTGTATGTGGACCCCGGAGCTCAACACTTTTGATAAATGACCAAGAACAAAGAGCAAGTGCCATCAGGGCTTCATATCACTTTGTCACCTAGCAGAACTGGACAGGCCCAACTTAGAACAACCATATCCTAAAGGATGATGGTAACTGCTCAGCTGACAAAGAAGCCTGCACTGAAATGACTCAGAGACTCATTCCAGCCCCATCATCCCTGACTGGTTGTGGGGGAGAGGATGCATTGGTACCATTAGGAAGAAAACACGACAAAATGCAAAAAAACCCAAAAAGCCAAAAACCAAAACTGCTCTTAGTTCCCTGAAGAAACTTACCTGAGGAATTAAAATGCCTCCCTTTCCTTTCCACTCTGGTTAAATCATGGTGCCTTTTGAGGCATTTATTGAGATTCCCATCTTTGCTGAGAATGAAGAGAAGTAGCGAATAGGCTTTCCGCCCCCAAGAGTTTATGAAGTAAAACCAAAATTGAAACATAATGCCGCGTTAGAGTAGATTCGTGGTGAAAATACTAAGCAGTACTTGAAACTTTAGATGGAAGACATTCATACCCTCACACGTTTTCAGATTTTAATAACATCGTACCCTGGGAACAGGAATTGCACGCAAAAGGCCTTGGTGGGAGTTCCCGTTGTGGCACAGTGGAAATGAATCCAACTAGTACCCATGAGGATGCGGGTTTGATCCCTGGCCTCGCTCAGTGGGTCGGGGATTGGGCGTTGCAACAAGTTGTGGTGTAGGTCGCAGATGCGGCTCAGATCCTGCATTGCTGTGGCTGTGGTGTAGGCCGGCAGCTGTAGCTCAGATTCAACCCCTAGCCTGGGAACTTCCATATGCCATGGGTGTGGCCCTAAGAAGATTAAAAAAAAAAAAAAGGCCTTGGTGTACTGTACCAGCATTGGCAACTCAGCCTTGTGGCCTCAGCAGTCACAATATGGGATTAACAGCCCTCTTGTGTTACTCATTAAACAAACAAACCAGAAAGCAAACAAAAAACAGTGGTCACTCCTGTTGTTGATGGTTCAGAATTACTTGCCTGAAACAGAGCAACTGTTTCTTTTCCTAGTTTGATGACTACACCGTTGCAGGCCCCCCAGAAACGTGCTTTCTGCAACTGAGTCTATTATAAGAGGTCTATCTTTGAAGGGGACTGCGTAAAGAGATGGCCACATGAAACTGAAGGCCTGAGCTCGGCCTTATGTGGGCCCCAGTTTCTCTCCTTTTCGAGGATTGTTTATAGGGTCAGCACTCCTCTACATTACTGAATAAACAATTTTTTCTTTTGGGAAAAATCAAGCAAAGAAGCATATTTGAGATCATCAGTGGGGTGTAAAAAAAAATCCGTGACAAATGTTCAAACCTTGTTCTACTCAGTTATTCCTGGGAGACTCTGAGAAGGCATCAGAGATCTAGATCAGGGGTTGGGTTGGAAAACTGCTGTCCTGGGCCCAAACCCTGTCCAGTGCTTATTTTTGTAAATGAAATTTTATTGGAATTCGGTTACAGCCATTTATGTCCATACTACCTGTAGCTGTGGTGGAACTGAGTAGTGACCCTATGGCTTGAGGAACCGAAAATATTGACGGTCTGGCCCTTTAGAGAAAACGTTTGCCAACCCCTGGAGACAATGAGACATATTTGTGGGTCCCTTGTTTATAAGTAGAAATATAACTTATTATAGAGCCTTGCTAACTAAATGGCAGTAATTCCTCTATGAAACATTCTGTTATGACCAAATGTTTCTCAAGAATATGAAGGCATGGAAATAGTTTCATGACACAGTGAGTGGGAAAAAGTGGATGTGTAAACTGTATCCAGAATAAGATAGTCACTATGTAAAGATGTCCAAAGAGAATACACTAAAGTCAAGCAAACCACCAGATAGTTATTTAGGGATGGTAGGTTATGGGTATGTTTAATTTTTTTTTATACGTGATTTAAATTTTCTAATATGCTTTTAAGAAATTTCTTTTACTGTCAGGACCAAAAGAAAAGCTAATGGTTGTGGTTTCAAAAAAGAGAAAGAAGGAAAGAGAAAAGAAAGCGAAGAGGCACTGGGAATCCTTCTTGGGACAATGGAAGCTCGGTTTCCATTCCCTTCCTCTGTGGCGGGTGGAGGCGGGGGGTCCTGCAGAGGCACCCCAAGTGGAAGGCACATCACTTTGCCAGATGAATACAATGGTGTTCACTGCTGGCAGCTGCTACGGCTTTTCCTATCCAGAGGTTTATCAGATTAGCTTCAGTCTAAGAGGAGAGATTTGGGAGACTGTGATGCCTGAACTTGGATATTTTGGAAGAAGCACAAGGATGAGTCAGAAAGTTCCAGAAGTGGAGTGTTTGAGGGGAAGGGGAAAACTGAGTTAGGAAGTGAGAGGGGCCACGGGATACTTTGGGGTAGAATAAGGGGAATAACACAGTTTAGAAGCAGGGAAAGGGCAGAGAACAGGAGCTGGAAACAGCTCCAAGAGGCGTCACTTCGTTCCCAGTTTTGCGCGGAATCAGCTCTGCTTTAAGTCAGTCTTTTTGTGTCAGTCTTTCTCTGTCTCCCTACCAAAGCAGATGATAACTGCCGTGACCAGCTTGGTCCTTCTGTAGGAGGTGGAATCTATTACACTGTATGAGTCTTATCCTTACAGTAGATTCTTTTTCTTTTTTTGTCTTTTGTCTTTGTTGTTGTTGTTGTTGCTATTTCTTGGGCCGCTCCCGCGGCATATGGAGGTTCCCAGGCTAGGGGTTGAATCGGAGCTGTAGCCACCGGCCTACGCCAGAGCCACAGCAACGCGGGATCCGAGCCGCGTCTGCAACCTACACCACAGCTCACGGCAACGCCGGATCGTTAACCCACTGAGCAAGGGCAGGGACCGAACCCGCAACCTCATGGTTCCTAGTCGGATTCGTTAACCACTGCACCACGACGGGAACTCCCTCTTTATGGCCTCCCTGATAAAATTAGGTGAAGAAAATTTGCGTCATCTGTGACCCTATTCTCATAAAGGCTCTTGCATGTTTGACAGTCTTTGGTTGCATTAGATTCGTTCATATTTAGTAAATATTTATGGACCTCCTCTACATGCCCAGTGTTATTCTTTGGCACAGAACAACACAGAAGAACATTGCTCAGCCCTCACAGAATTTAAGTAATAGGGTCGGGAAATAGGCAATAAGCATATTCGTACCTACATCTACACATCCGTGTAATTTTTTTTTTTTTGTCGTTTTGGGGCCAGTGGCATATGGAGTTTCCCAGACTAGGGGTCGAATTGGAGCTGTAGCTGATGGCCTACACCACAGCAACACCAGATCTGAGCCGCATCTGCGACCTACACCACAGCTCATGGCAACACTGGATCTTTAACCCACTGAGCAAGGCCAGGGATCGAACCTGCGTCCTCATGGATGCTAGTCAAACGAGTTTCTGCTGAGCCACGACAGGAACTCCTTTGTAATATTTCAGATATTGATAAGTGATAGGAAGATGATAAAACAAGAGGATAAGCTAGTGACTCTGAGAAGAGCTTAGGAAAGTGCTGCTTTAGTTAAGAGTCATCGGGGGCAGGGAGGCTCCGTGGAGAAAACCTTTGCTTTGAGATGTGGGAATAAGACGGCAGAATGGGCCGTGCAAAAATTCAGTTCCATTCAACCAAATATTTGAATTGCACCAGGTACTGTTCAGGTCATTTGGGCCATAACAGTGAATGAAACAAAGCCCCTGTTTGGGTGGAGTTGTCACGTGTGTGTGTGTGTGTGCGTGTGTGCGTGTGTGCATCTATTGTTATTTGTGCACGCACGCGCATGAGCTCTGTGAAGACAGAGAAAGCAGGGGGAACACGGGGGGTTGATGTGAGCAGGATGGGGTGCCTGAATGTTATGGCATAACCAGTTGAGAACAGCCTAGAAGTTTGTATTTGAGGAGATGCAGGAAGACAATCGGGATGAGATTTCAGAGAAAAGCGACTGAGCCACGGGCCTTCGTGGAGGAGGAGCCTCAGGTGTGTATGGACCACAAGGCAGAGGAGGCCAATGAGGCCAGATCTCCGTGCACAGGTTGGAGACAGTAGCAGGTGACATCAGATAGAGATGGTAGCAGGGTAGCCTGGGGCCAGGCTTTTCGGCTGAAGTGCGGAGTTTTGATTTTATTCCCTTATTCTAAGCAAGCGTGGGGTGGTTTGAAGGCAGGGAGGGATGCCCTGTGGTTTCCCCCGAGTTGAGGGACTTAATAAAGATGAGAAAGAAGGTCCTCATACTTATGTTAGAGTTTAAAATATCCGGACGCGTCGTGGCGCAGTGGTTAACGAATCCAACTAGGAACCATGAGGTTGTGGGTTCGATCCCTGACCTCGCTCAGTGGGTTAAGGATCCTGTGTTGCTGTGGCTGTGGTGTAGGCCGGCGGTTACAGCTCCAATTCGACCCCTAGCCTGGGAACCTCCATGTGCCTCGGGAGCAGCCCTAGAAAAGGCAAAAAGACAAAATAAATAAATAAATAAACAAATGCTAAAATAAACTATCCGGGCAATGCCCAGCCCTTCAGTTGTTCCCTCATCAGAACTTTTACTTCAACTGGCCCGAGAAAGGAAGAAAGGCGTGGAGGGCGGCCAGTGTCTGATTCCAGTTCCCCAGGCTTGTGATGAATGTCACCTTCTCTCCTCTGGGTCCTCAAAGCGTTTCATCTGGCTGGAAGGAAGGAGAAGCCGAAGGATTCCTCCTCTCCCTTTCCCCCTCCCCTCACTCCATCCATTTTATTAAGAAAAGCATTGTATTTTCATCTGTCGAGCGCTGGGTATTAAGATAACCAGCCAAAGGAGAAAGCACCCAAACAGAGCACGAGGTAAAACTGGGAACAATACTTGGATTCCTGAGGGCTGTAATTAAAGCTCTCCGGATTAAAAAAAAAAGGGAGTTATTTCAATTCGGATTTATGTTCCCAGGGAATGAAAAGGGGAGAAGGAACGGGAGAGTGACAGCGCAGAAAGGACTCTTAATTCCAATGTATTCAGCTCACCCATCAGAGGAAATGGCATTAATTCAGGTACCCAATTACAGTAATGTGGCTCAGAGCACCTCAATAGGTGTTTCAATCTCAAGCCAGGACTAACATTTGTAATCCTTTAAATGCACTTAAGAAATTGATGTTACAGCCCCACAATCTGTTAGGGGCCTTGCTGGCTAGATGGTTGCAAAGAACCCTACCATAAATTGGATCATCAGAATGTGATCCGTGTCCTGGTCCCGGGATTATGGAAGACTGACTCTGCTCCGACGTGTTGAACCAGAAGCTCCTTCTGCGAGAGATTTTGACCCTTAATGTAGATAAGTGGTATTTTTCATCAATCTTAGCTTGCATTAAAAAAGGGGAAATGTCAATTCAATGCGGGGCATTTAACTTAATTCAACATCTTTTAATTTAATACCTTGGAAAAGTTGGTCTCACCGACCTGCCTCACAGACTTCTGCTGATGGAATATTTTGTAAAGCCTTGTTTGAAAAGGTTATCTTCCGTTCGTTAAGAAAATCACAATGTCGAAACTTCCTGCTTTTTGCGTTACTGTTGAAAAAAAGATTCATAAAACTCAGGCAAAACAGAACAAGACAAAACTCAGTGTCTTAATAGCTCCCTTTGTTAGGACAGGGTTGAAACGATGCATGGAAATACATTTTTATAAAAGAAGTAGAGCCATTCCCAGCTCTTTCCTTTCCATCTTTGATTAAGCTACGGAGCAGTTCACTAGGTGGTCTGACCACCTGCTCCTCATGAAATTAAGACGAGGTAATTTCATTCCTTTCAAAGCGGGAAGAGAGAAGAATGGACCTATGCTAGTGTTTGTCCATGGTGACTCATTTTTTGATGGTATGTATTTCATATTCCACAGGCATAAAGTCTGGATTCCAGTTTAGTAGGTTGTTATGAAACACCACCAACCCTGCATTTGTGTCTAATAGCTCACATCTGCCACGTGAGGCAGTAAAGCAGTCTTCAGCCATCTTTTACTTCTTTAAAGTTTTGTGGGGTAAATACACTGTCCAATCTATAGCACTTTTGCTTTTTGGATTAGCAGCAGTGCTTTCCTGCCAGTGGGTAGATAAAGATGGACATATTCCCCTGAAAACCCTTTACAACTGGTAACATGGCCAGATTTAGTCTCTGCCTGGGTTATATTTTTATTTTATTATTACTATTATTATTTTGCTTTTTAAGGCCACACTCTTTTTAGGGCGGCATATGGAGGTTCCCTGGCTAGGGGTCTAAACAGAGTTACAGCTGCCGGCCTACACCACAGCCACAGCCACACCAGATCCGAGCTGTGTCTGTGACCTCCGCCACAGCTCATGGCAATGCCCGATCCTTAACCCACGGAGCGAGGCCAGGGATCGAACCCGCAACCTCCTGGTTCCTAGTTGGATTCATTTCCCATGCGCCACAAAAGGAACTCCTTTATTATTATTTTTATAAATTAAAGCTTTATTAAGTTTAGTTGATTTACCAGGCTGTGATCATTTCTGGTGTACAACAAAGCGATTCAGTTCTGCATGGACCCACACCCGTTCTCTTTCAGACTCTTTTCCCACATAGATGACCCAAGAATACTGGGTAGCGCTCTCTGTGCGATGCAGCAGGTCCCCTCTGGCCAGTCATTCCATAGACCTCAGTGTGCATATGCCAGTTCTGGTTATCTTGTCGGCAGAGCACATACTGCTTCCTTGGAGTCCTGGTGACAGTTGGGTTGGTGTCGCATCTCCAGGCAGAATGTCCATCTGCCTCTTGCTCTAAGGACACTATGGGTTGGAGAGAGAAGGGAGTTTGTGAGAGGAGCAACTTTGCTGGCTTCTGATGCTCTGAAGACATGTAGAATCTCAGCCATCACTGCCCTGGTGTCCCTTTGTGACAGCTTTCCGTTCAGACTTCCACGCACTCCTCTTTGCTAGTGGGGTCCCCTGGCACTGAGGACCGTGGGAGTGCTCCCATGAGGACCCCGCAGACCTGCGCCAGACTCCCCTTGTAAGCGATGTCTTAACTGAACTGCGAACCCGGGTTCCCTTAAGCTACAGGATGAAGGTAACAATTCCACGCTGAGACAGAGTAGGGAAGTTAAGAACTTGCATAGAACCTGGCCTCGTGAATAAGCTGCTGGCATAGATTTCCCAAGTGAAGCTATTCAACATCAAGAATAATCTTTGTGGGAGTTTCCTGGCGGCCTAGCGGTTAAGGATCTGGCATTGTCACTGCTGTGGCTCGGGTTTGATCGCTCGCCCAGGAGCTCCCCCTGCTGCAGGCACGACCAAAAAAAATAATAATAATAAAAAAATGTAAAAGAATGATCTTTGCTTTTTGAATGCTTTGTCTTAATTATTCTTGCCGGTATGAATAGTGGAGAAAGATATCTTCTGGTTTGACTTTGTTCAATCTGGCAAGGAGCTTCTAGTCAAATTAATTTTATTTGCTTTAATGGCCAGACATCTATTTTACATTGAGGGTTACTTAAGTTTGAAAAAATAAAAACTTGATGTGAAAACTGGACCTCCTTATGAAAAATATGTTCCTTTTGTAAAAAACCATCTGTGCCATCGTAAGCCCATATTTTTTCTTCTTGTTTTTCTTTTGTAAATGTAAAGATTAACTTAGAAAGTTACGTGTGCACTATTTGCTGAACCAGGATGAACTGGCACGTCCATTTCCCAAAGGTTTTATGTTAGAAGCAGATACTTGCCTTTTTGGTTAGGTTTTTATTCCAAAGCACCAGCCCCTGTGGCCCTTCAGGGTGGAGGGGGTGTTAAGAGGTGCCAGCATGATAAGGTGAACCTGCCATAAGCTACCTGTCTTACTGTCTTAGGTTTCCACCTGGCCTGCCACTGTCCTGGGGAGGCATGATTCTTAACCGCTCGCCAAAGTGGGCAGCAAAATGCTCCCAGACCTGTTCCTTCGTGTTAAACGTCCATCCTAAATGAAGCTGGCAGCTGCTTTTGCCCAGTGTTCATGTACTGCTGCAGTTTCCTTCCTGATTGAATTCCGCTAGAATCCCCCAGGACGAGGAGAGTGTGCAAACCAGTGCCGACTGGCCTGCTAGCCCCTGAGTTAAAGAGTGAGACGTTTGCCCTGGAGAGGGGACTGTGTCTTCGTTCTGAGACTCCTCGGAAGGGGAGAGGCTGCCAGAGGCCATGCTGCAGTCCACCCTGAGCATCCAAGTGTTTCTCCCTCTCTCGCGATTTCGCGAGCTCCCTCTCCCCGCCTCCCTCCCCTTTCCCCCCCTCTCCTCTCCATCCCCCATCTCCATCCTTCCCCCTCCCCGTCCCCCATCTCCATCCTTCCCCCTCCCCATCCCCCATCTCCATCCTTCCCCTGCTCCTCTCCATCTCCCAGCTCCACCCTTTCCCCCTTCTCCATCTCCATCTTTATTTGCATCTCTTGACTCTGTCTCCATCTCTGCCTATAACTCCCCTCCCCATTCTTTCTCCTCCTATTTCTCCCTCTCCAGAAATTAAAAAAAAAAAAACACCACCACATTCTATTTAATTTAAATATCCGCAATACTCTTTAACAAAGAAGCCACCTGTTCAACTTGGGGTCAGTCGATGATAACTATAGCTGCTTATTACCAGTCATTTCAACCTTAAGGAAGTGCTGTTTACAGTAAGCCTAGTTGATTAGAGCCTAGTTGATTTGGGGCCAAAGGCATGTATTCAACCCTTGTCTAGGCCAGTCATTCTTTTTCTTAATAACATCACTGTATTTGTCTAAATTTCATCAAATGTCTTAACAAGGTATGCCTCTGGTCACTGAGTTATCCGAAAAGATAGTGTCAGGGTTTCAAAGTCATTATCAAAACCAGGGAGAAAAATGGCGAAGTGTACGTGTGCTAATTGTCACTTGGTGGCATGATCTTCGTATACTAAAGACAACACTTCTGTAGACTGAAAAGCAGACCAGTTGTTGAGGTCATACCGCTGCTTCTTTCATTCACTGCCAGAGTCAGAACCAATCTTCCCCTGATGACATTGAGAAATTACGATATGAGTAATCAGGAAATGATCTCATTCTTTCTTCTCCATACTTGGTTTCAGGAGCTCGGGTCAGAGGCAGGTCTAAGGCAGGAGAAAGGCATTTCATCTGGTGGGTATAGAAAGAACATAAAAACTAGGTGCGAGAGTGGCTTTGGTCTCTACTCCATGTCATCTCAGGTGTAGTTAAATAAGTGAAGAGAGAATTTGGGGGGAAACAGACTGAAGAAAAGCTCATCTCCCAAGCCTGGGTTGTAGTAGGGCTTTTAGTCATATGCCGCCTTAAATCTTCACTCTCTCTCTCATATATATATATACAAAATGTAAAGCTTTTGAAAGCTCACTGACCTCATTGCCTACTTTATAAGTCTCAACCTATAACCGTTAGACAAAATTAATCCTAGCAATTTTTGCGAATCGTACAAAGGACAGCTCCCGGCCCATCCCACCCATCATCTTTCTGCCGGTGGTACCCGGCGTGCAGGAAGCAGTGATAGAGGTTCATGGCTCAGGACCCCATCAGCTGGACTTTTAATCCTTGTTGCCTTTCAGGGTGGTTCCTCTTCTTCTCTGCCCATGATATCGAATTCTTTTGACCACCCGATGACTCAAGGGAAATGTGTCTTTGGCACAAACTGAGATCATTGGCTTTTACCCCAGGATTTGCTGGTCCTCATCACAGATGCCCGACTTCTCCAGGGATGGTGATTTTGACACAGATTCAAGCAGGAAAGGAGAGCTTTGGAATTCTAAAAATCAGAGATGTTTATGGCAAGGGTTACCTTTCTCAAAGTTAAGTGTATCTTTGCCTGAGAGTGACAAATGCTTTATCATAGAGTAATGTATTTGGTATTTCTTCTTATTTTGAGGTGGTCTCATGCTGAATCTGCCCGGCACTAATGCTTGGAAGCATTCGCCTTTTCTTCTCTGAGCAAGTGTGTGTGTGTGTGTGTGTGTGTGTGTGTACGTGTGTGTACTTGTGTACCTAGCAGCCAGCAGCCCATGTTATCTGGGCTTATTATTCTTAGTTATTTCTTAGCTCTTTCTTTTCTTTCCCCCTCTTTTTGTCTCTGCCACTCACACCACTGGCTCTCATTGGGGATAATAGCCCCTCTTTTTGCCATCGTCTTGTCATGTTTGATTCGACTGCAGAAGGATTTCAGATGAGCCAAAATGCTTGCATGCTGAGCTAACTCTGCTGCCAGGATGTGTTACGGAAGCAGCGCACCCCTTGATGCTGATATTGATGATTGCTCGGGCGGGGGGGTGGAGATGTGGCCGGTGGAGGTTGTGAAACTCATCTGTGCCAAGCCCCTTTCATACAGCAGAGAGGGAAGAGCAGGAGGGCTTTCCTGCTGCCCAGCTGGTCATCCCATTGTGCAGGTGCCAGGCTCCCGCTGGGAGATTATGGTCTTGCTGTCCTGCGATTGTAGAAATAAAAACAGTGAAAACGGGAAAATAAAATAATAAGAGATGTGCAGTTAAATTCAATGACTTACTGCTGATGGGTTTTAACTCACTGGGGAGAGAGGAACCTCATTTTCTTATTTCATTGCCTTCTCCCCTGTCCTCAAGTTTACTTCTTGCAGAGACTAACAGAACTGATTCTTGCCACGTGAAGCTGGCAGACATACTCAAAATAAAAGAAACTAGAGCACTAGTAAGATTTTTGTTTCTAAATGATTGACTGTTCATATGTCTGAGTTGGGGATTCACATTATCTAAAACCTACCAGTTACCTGCATTATTTTTCTTAGGTTTGAAAATCGGTCTGGTGATAAAAATATATTTCTCATTCTCCTATCCAGATTTTTATTAAAATGGAACCATTGGCTGCTTCCTGCACTCTGTATAAACAGGAGATGGAACTCCCAAAATATTACACTTGCTTGGGAGGCAAATACATAATTGAGCATGCACATTATTTTCGAATGTTGCCATTTGAGACAATGGACTCTATAAAGCTAAATGTGCATGATCCTAGGGCAGTGGGATTAAAGAGTAGACAGTCCAGTAAATCAAGCAATTATTTTGTTTGCCAGACATCAAAGAATTCCTTTAGTGATGTATTCTCATTAAATGTTATAATATAAACATTACCACCTTATTTTCTTTCCGTTCTTTTTAGGACTGCACCTGCAGCATATGGAGGTTCCTAGGCTAGGGGTTGAATCAGGGCTGCAGCTGCCAGCCTATGCCACAGCCACAGCAATGCCAGATCTGACCTACACCACAGCTCATGGCAATGCTGGATCCCTGACACACTGAGCGAGGCCAGGGAATGAACCCTCATCCTCATGGACACTATGTCGGGTCCTTAACATGCTGAGCCACAAAGGGAACTCCAAGGTAGCTTGCAATTCTTTTAAGGACTAGGAGATAGCCCCACACTTCATCTTGCCACTCTTTTCTGTCGTCAAGTTAAATAGAGTTGAGGTATCTTCCCTCCTCTCCCATCTCTGGTGAGCTGCATCTTTCCGCCTAAGCTGATCCTAGTCCTTCCTTTGCTCTCACAGATTCACCCCACCAGTTAGTCCCTCCACATACTGGATTCCTCTAACTCCAAGGACTCTTTTTCTGCTGTAGAAAAAAAATAATAATAAACAGACAAAAGTTTCCCCCCCACCTTGGTAACTGCTCAGATAACTGCCTGGCTTTTCTCATTTCCTTCACCATCAACTCTCTCATAAAAATGTTCCATGGACCAGATCTCCATGGAGTCGTCACAGCCTGCTCCTTGACCCCTTGTAATCTGGTGCCTCCTCACTACTGCCCTTCCATTGCTGCCCCCGTGGTCACCAGTGACCTTCCAATCATGGAGTTCATTGATCTTTTCTCAGTCCTCATACACTTTTTTTTAAAGCATCGTTTACAAGATTATATTAGTTTCACGTGTATAGCACAGTGATTCAGTTATACATATATGTGTATAAAACTAGATATTTGTCATTATAGTTTATTTCAAGATAGTCCATATAGCTCTCTGTGCTCTTCAGTAAATCCTTGCCGTTTGTCTATTTTATGTACAGTATTGTGCATCTTAATCCCATACTCCCAATTTATCCCTCCCTTCCTTTCTCTTTGGTAACTGCAAGTTCCTTTTCTATATCTGCGAGCCTGTTTCTGTTTTGAAAATCAATTTGTTTGCACTATTTTTTAGATTCTTTATATAAGTGACATTGCCTAATATTTATGTTTCTCTCTCTCTGACTTACTTTCACTTAGTATGATAATCTCTAGGTCCATCCATGTTGCTGCTCATGGGATTATTTCCTTTTTTATGGCTGAGTAATATTCCACTGTAGATACAAGAGAAAAATAAAAAGTCAATTACAAGGGAATCCCCATAAATCTGTCAGCTGATTTCTCTGCAAAAGCATTGCAGGTAAGAAGGGAGTGGCAAGATATATTCAAAGTCCTGAATGGGGGAAAACCTCCAGTTTAGGATACTCTACCATCAAGATTATCCAGATTATCATTTAGGATAGAAAGAGAGATTTCTTAGACAAGCAAAAAGTAAAAGAATGCAGCAGTACTAAACCTACTTAGAAGAAATATTGAAAGGTCTTCTCTAAATAGAAAAGAAGCAAGAATCTATAGGAAAGGGAACATTATAGTAAGAAAGATTAGTATTTATTTATGTATTTAATTATTTAATTTTTTATTGAAGTATATTTGATTATAAATTGTGCCAGTTTCTACTGTATAGCAAAATGACTCAGTCATACATATGTACATTCATTTTCTTACATTATTTTCCATCACAGTCTTTCCTAGTCTATTGGATATGGTTCTCTGTGCTGTACAGTAGGACCTCATTCCTTTTCCATTCTAAATGGAATGGTTTGCATCTACTCACCCCAAACTCCTCATCCATCCCACTCCCTCCCCCTACCCCTTGGCAACCACAAATCTGTTCTCTATGTCCGTGAGTCTGTTTCTGTTATGTAGATAGGTTCATTTAGGCTATATTTTAGATTCCACATATCATTAAGTATTTAAAAGGTTGATGATCATTTAAGTAAGCCAGTACATAAATTTTAAAAATCAAAAAATTCTATGAGAGCAGTTATAACTACAATGAATAGCAAAAGCATAAACATAAAGATGCGAAATAGGACATCAGAATCCCAAATGGAGGGGAGGGAGCAAGGCCAGGTAGATCTTTTAGAATGTGTTTGAGTTCGTAAGGCTCTTAAGTTCTCATATTCTAGAACACTCTGCTGTATCTAATGGCCCTTTCCTTACTGATGTGTTCCTGCTTCTCAGCTTCTGTGACCTTGTATGCACCTAAATTTCTCCATGTTACCTTGCTAACATTTTGTATCCATCGCCACCCAGCTGCTCACATCTGTCATCATCATCGGTCCATGAGTAGGGCTTCAAAGCTGATGTCCATGAATATAGTACATTCCAGTCTCAACCTCTCTTCTGATTTCCAACAACACTTCAAAATGCTGGTCAAGGCCACTTGGATGTGCTGCCTGAAGCTCACCATCCCCTTTTCTCAAAACATTTTCCTTCTCCTTTCCAAGTTATCACCTTCTGACTCTCTGATTTTCTTCAAGGCCAACTCTACTCCAACATCCACATTAACTTAAAAAAATCCCAAGTCATCTTTGACTCTTGTGATTTCTCATTCACTTGTACAGCTTTCAAAATGCTTTAACTGCACAGTATTTCATGCTCATTGCAGTGCTGTTAGTTGGGCAGTGCTGTCCCCGTGTTCATTATATGCTTGAAGAGCTGGAAACTCTTGGTCTCATCTTGGCTTTCGCATGCAATGTCCTATACCTTTCACTGCACAGAGAACAGCCCCATATGTGACAGTTGGGAACTGCTCTAAGCCCGCCTCAATGTATGTGCTAGTCCTACTGTGATGTTAACACTTGCTTGCTCTATATAGCTATGAATGGGTAGTACCTGTTGGCAGGTTTTCCCCAGCAGAGTCTCTGAAGAATGCTTTTTAGACAAACAGTGATATACAGTAGCCTGGTGAGAGCTATACCGAGGGAATTTGGTAACCAAATTGAACTAACCAACTTGATTTGGACAGTTGATCTTTCTCTCCCCTAAATTTAGCCTTAAGTGGCATCTATCTCTACTGTCTGTTCCTATAAAAAATGAATAACTAAATAACAAATAAGGGTTTTAATTGGCCAATTTAGTGTGTGTCAGATTTTTCCCAGAAACAGTGCATCCAGATTTGAAAAATGACTAAACTACCTAGAAGCAGTCAAGTGTCAACATACCATAAAACCTGCAGATTTCCAAACAGCTTATAATTATTAAAATGAACAGCCTAGGAATCTGTAGCTAAGGCTGGTAATGATCCCTACAGTCTTGGACTAGATATCAAATGCTATATGGCTCTTATCATTGAATTCTTATGACTCAGCGGATTTCCTCACTTGATGTGTTCTTTCTAAATTACACTTTTTTTTTTGCTTTTTTTTATGGCCACACCCGCAGCATATAGAAGTTCCCAGGCTAGGGGACGAGTCAGAGCTACAGCTGCTGGCCTACACCACAGCTCACGGCAACACCAGATCCTTAACCCAGTGCGCAAAGCCGGGGATCAAACCCACAACCTCATGGTTCCTAGTCGGATTCATTTCCACTGCACCATGACAGGAACTCCTAAATTTCACCTTTTTAAATAATATGTAATCAAATAATATTTTTGTAAAATTTGAAGTGTAACACTTTTTAAAAATAAAGGGTGCAACTTTCCCTGCAAAAGCTCAATCCACAGTTCCCTTTTTTGAGCGCTCGCTCTGTGCACAGCATCACATGCGGTAAATGCAGAGGTCTGGGCCAGTGGGTTCTGGGGCTTCATTTTATTTTATTTTATTTTATTTATTTATTTATTTATTTATTTATTATTTTCCCACTGTACAGCAAGGGGGTCAGGTTATCCTTAGATGTATACATTGCAGTTAGTTTTTTCCCCCACCGGTTCTGGGGCTTCAAAGCAAAGAGGCGAAGAATCACGCCTTGCGACCGCATTGTCGCAGTGTGAGGGCAGTGATCACCCTTCCGTCTTTCAGTGCTGCCCTGACTCTCGTAAGTCATGGCGGATGATCGACAGGGAAAAAGTGACATTAAATTAGAAAGCAGAGATGGTGGTGAAGGACGTGGAGAAGAGTACAGCGAGGTGCGGTGGCCCTGTCTTCGCCACGCGTTCGTACGTTGGGGTACGCTACACGATGAGACGGTCTCCCTCCTGGTTAGAAGGACTGTTTCCCCAAATTGGCTGGTGGACGTACACTGCCAGGGTTGTCCGATGCTCTTCAGGCCGTGGCTGTTTATGAAAAGGGCCCGACACGTGACCCTGAAGCCCAACGACCTTTCAGTCGGAAACGTGTCTCTCTGCCCTGGATCAGGAGAATAATGCTCATGTTTTCCGCCTACGGCCGGCACCTGGCCAAGACTCAGAGTCCAAAGGAACTTTCCACTCAGCTTAGGAGCTTCGGTGTTGAGCAAGAAGGACGTCTCCCAAATGCAGGTCATGATCGTCCTTTTTCCACACTGCTTTTATTTTTGTTTTTGTTTTTGTTTTTTGTTTTTGTTTTGTTTTGTTTTTTAAAAAAGCTGCCGTTCTTGAGTAGAGCTGGTGGTGGCTTTACAGCTTTACAAATAAGGGGAGAGGGAGTTAAAGGAGAAATGATCAAAATGATATTCAATGCACCGTGATATCCAGTGGGCGATTTCCCACTGCTGGCTTGTAGAGACAGGTGCCTTGTCTTGTTTTGCATTAGTTTATCACCACTCATACCATGCAAGAAAGCCCGAAGAGCACCGTGGACTCCCCCAAGTCTCCATGGAGCAAAACTAAGCATAAAGAATTAGGAGTTCCCATTCTGACTCAGTGGTTAACAAATCCGACTAGGAACCACAAGGTTGCGGGTTCGATCCCTGGCCTTGCTCAGTGGGTTAAGGATCCAGCGTTGCCGTGAGCTATGGTGTAGGTTGCAGACGTGGCTTGGATCCTGCGTTGCTGTGGCTCTGGTGTAGGCCGGTGTCTACAGCTCCAATTCGACCCCTAGCCTGGGAACCTCCATATGCCACAGAAGCAGCCTTAGGAATTATTTGCAGACACTGGCAGCTCTCGGCTGCTTACCAAGGCGAAGGATAGAAGCAACTTGGGAAAAAAGAACAATGGATCATAGCCTTCTAAGTTAAAAAAAAAAAAAAATGTTCATATGTATTTTACAGGTAAATGCCCAGTGAATAGCAAATGTCTTTCTCATCCTTCTTGGGCTTATTTCAACCTCTTAGCAGGCCCTACATTTAAAGACCCAAGAAAGCCTTCACAATTATAATGAATCCTGGTTTTCCTGAATTAATTGCCTAGAAAATTTTCTGTGTATGACCCAGAATTAACTATATCTAAATACATATTATGGGTATACTGGGATAGAATGTTCTAAATTTATCTGATAGTTTGCCTTAGGTAATTTCAAATGTGTTTACTATTTCTATTAATATTTAGTGATAAAATGTAAGGCACGTTTCTCTCTCTTTGTCTCTCTATCTCTGTCTGTCTCTGTTGAATGAGAGGCAGAAAAACCCGTTTTCCCCAGAGCTCTGTCTCCTCAGGCTTCATTTGGTAAAAGCAAGTTTAGATTAGGTAATTTTAGTTCTTTGTGTGGAGCTATTTTTAAATGTAATTTTTGCTAATAATGCAATTAGTTGTGTCTTTGCATAATTTGCAATACAGTGTTGAAGTTTAAGACACTTCATTTTATTTTAATTAACAACTGATCAGTAATAATAACCAAGCAGCTGCTAACATTACCAGCCTTAACTCTTGGAAAGAAAAAACAACCCCCAAAAAAGGGCAGCAGACACATAACTCCTCCTCCTTCTCCCCCTCCCCCCTTTGAAATATTTAATAAGAATGCCATGTGTAAAATTACCCTGTTGGAGGGAACAGGAGCTGAATCCCAGTATAGGTGGCAGGGGAAAAATCACTCAAAACTCCGTAACGAGTTCTCTCCTCTAGCCTCTGCCCCCCATTCCTTCCCCCCCTCACCAACTCTTTTCTAATTGTTGGTCTCTGGTCTCAGAGTTTAGTTGGAGGGGGGCAGCGTGCACGGGGCTGTCGTGACATTTCCGTTAACTGTTCCTAACAATTCTTCTGCACATTCCATTAGCACATTATTTATAGCTTCATAAAAGGGTCCCCCCCCCGCCCCGCTTTCTAACAGTATCCTTGTATCTCTGGTGATGATGCTATCTGAGGATTGAACGGTTATTTTTAAAAAATCCATTCCCTAAGTTGACTGCTCATTGGCTCATCCTCTCCAGCATCTCTCCTGTCACCCTTGAAAAAACTCTGCCGGAAAATCCTCTGCAGTGATGCAGCTCCTGAGGAGCCGTTTAAAAGGAACCGGAGAGAGGCTTGGAGCCCGGATCCTGTGTCTTACAACCCGCAGCTCTGAGGCTGCCGAGAGCCCTGAACTCCCGGATGCTTGTATACACAAGACTTTCTAGAAGTCATTACCTCCTAAGCCCTCCGAAGCGTACACCCGACGAGGCTCTGCGCACGAGAGGGCTGTGCTTTCCCTCTAACACCTTTCTTTTCGAACCCACTTGCTAGTCAGGCGTTGTGCACAGTAACTGCAGAGAGGACCCCGTGTCTGGGGCATAAATTACTCTTCTGAGCCACTGTCTGGATGCTCACCGTGGTTATGGATTACTCCGTTCTCGACTTGACAGGAACATAATTAGAACTGTTGATGAAATCTACCAAATTGTCCCTCCGTGGCCTCGGTGGTCAGGAAATTGGGCTGAGTCGTATTTGTCACCGATGGGGAGGCTCTAAACACTTCATATTAACGATGTTATTCATGTGCCCGGAAGCGGTAACCCTTGAAGGGAGCCGGGCCCTCGTGGCACCTGGCGAGGAATACACGGGAGGGCTGCGTTCAGAGTCGCCACGGGGGAACATGCTAATAAGACTCCCCAGCGTGTGTGTGTGTTTGCTGTCGGCACACAGAGGCCTTCGTTTCCCATCCCACCGTGTGTGCCTTCAGGAGTCTGCTGCTGTTTTAGCCACTGCTTAACCCTGTAAATCGCCTGAAGGGCGAGAGGCTGCAAGGCTGCGAGGTGCAGTGATGAACAAGGAGGCTTTGCGGAGCCAGGCAGGCCTGTCGTCAAACCCTGACTTCCTCGCATGTTAATGACAAGCTGCTTCCTCTGTTGCGCTTTTTTGGCCGCCCTGAGGCCTATGACGTTCCCAGGCCCGGGATCAGATCCGAGCCACAGCTGCGGCAATGCCTGGTCCTTTAACCCACTTTGCTGGGCCTGGAATGGAACCTGTGTCCTGGTTCTGCAGAGACACTGCCGATCCCTTTCTGCCACGGCGGGGACTCTGATTACGGGCTTCTTAACCAGGTTACTTGACCTCGTCACGCCTCATTTTCCTCATCAGTGAAATGGGAATATGTAGTGGTAAAGAATGAAATGGAAGCATCTCTGAAAGGACTGAGCACAGTGTCTGGCTAGTGGTCAGGGAATGGTCCTGTTACGATGATGCCAATGCTGAGAGCGGTGACAGTGATAATTGACCAGCAGCCTAACCCTTCTGTCATCAGAGACTTCTCATGTTTGCATATGTGCTCCTGCCTGGCCGGTGCCCTGGGGCTCTTTGAGTAACAGTTTGGTGTTGGAGAAAGAGTAAACTCTGCAGATGAACCATACACCAAGAGTCTGTTGATTGCGCATTGAACTCCACAGCCATTCTGTCAATTCGAAGCATGTTTCCTGAGAGAGCCTCAAGTTCGAAAATGCGAGAGTGAAACAAGTGTCCACTAAGTATATATGTCCATCCCTGTGTCTCACTGTCTTTCTTATCCTTTTTTTTTTTTTGGCTTTTTTTAGGGCTGCACCCTTGACATATGGAAGTTCCCAGGCTAGGGGTCAAATCAGATCTGCAGCTGCCAGCCTATACCACAGCCATAGCAACACAGGGTCCGAGCTGTGACTGTGGCCAACACCACAGCAACGCTGGACCCCTGACCCACTGAGTGAGGCCAGAGATCGAACCCGCATCCCCATGAATACTAGTCAGATTCATTTCTGCTAAGCCACAACAGGAACTCCTGTCTTTCTTATCTTTAATAGGACCTGAGCCCCTTCTCTGGTGTGCATATTCCATCAGATGACCCTAACGCTGCATTTATATCTCTGACCGTGGGGCACTGAGATACGGAAATTGACAAATGTTAACTGAGCTGTGTGCGGTGATCAACTGTTCTAAAGATGACATAAACTAAGAGGATGGGCTAATAAAAGAGACAGGATAAAAGATGTGCCACTGATGAGAGGACACCATTCTTTACCTATAAGATCCAGCATCACCGAACGCACAGCAGTGAAGTTATTGATCACTAAGATATAGCCTTTGGCTTCAGCTGTTAATTGGACGTGAACACCGTTTTGAAATAACAATTTTATGACCAGTCGTCCTTTTTGGGTTCATGCCTTAAGCCTCGGTTTTCTATTTATACAAAATACAAATTCTGGGGTTCCCTGGTGGTGTAGAGGGTAAGGATTCAGGGTTGTCACTGCTGTGGCACAGGTTTGATCCCTGGCCTGGGAACTTCCACATGCTTCAGGTGCAACCAAAAAAGAAACTACAGTTTCTCATAGATGTGGAGACAACAAACAAGCTCTAAAAAATGAAGGACAAGGGCTTCGGGGGTGGGGGGGAGCGTCCCAAAAATAATTTTGATAATTTTGTGGTGGTGAAGTTATGTATCCTAATAATGCTATTTTATTGTTCCTTGTTTTAAGCATTTATGAAACGTTTTCTATTGCTGTGCAGGTTGAACGACAACCTTCAGATGTAGGTGTTGGCAGGTGTGGAAACACAGGCTAGGCAGTGTGGTCTCTGTGTGCCTCTGCATACCTTCCTTCTGTGAAAACACCTAAAAAGCAAGCAAAACACGATGGCTTTCAATCTGTAAATATGCAGAATATGTATAAAAGGGCCTCCTGTCATGGGTCACAGGAATCCATTTCCTTCTGAGCTAAGAGGGCTAGGAAGGTCCCAGGTTTTAGTCCAGCTCTCCCTCTGGGAAACAGCCCCCCAATTCAAGCTCTGGTTCTTTCTTGGACACAGGAGATGGTCCGTCATCGCTAACAATGTCATTCTTGAAACAGAATAGTGAACCACAAAATGGTGGAAAACGATCTGTGTAAGCACAATACTAAGAGCTAATGATGTAGACAGAATTAGAAAGGTTTTAATTTTTCTCCATCGTGTCACCAATTTCCAACCTCTGAGATTCTGCTCATCTTTCAAGGCCCAAGGCAAATACCACCTCATACCTGACGTCCTTCTTGCTTCTGGTTTTCTCTGGAATTAACTTTCCCCTACACCAGTTTCCCTTAGCACTGAACTTGAACTGTCGTTTTTTATACGCAGCTATTTGGTCTTACTTGATGGGTGCCCAGATGGTATTTACCTTTTCTGTTCTCCACACCTCCCACCTGACACTGGACATAGCTGGATACACTTTCATTCATTTATTCACTTGACTGATTGGCAAAATAGGATCATACACAGAAAGTCAATTTAAGAAAGTCGGAGTTCCCATCGTGGCGCAGAGGTTAACGAATCTGACTAGGAACCATGAGGTTGTGGGTTCGGTCCCTGCCCTTGCTCAGCGGGTTAACGATCCGGCGTTGCCGTGAGCTGTGGTGTAGGTTGCAGATGCAGCTGGGATCCCGCGTTGCTGTGGCTCTGGTGTAGGCTGGCGGCCACAGCTCCGATTAGACCCCTAGCCTGGGAACCTCCATATGCCACGGGAGCGGCCCAAGAAATAGCAAAAAGACCAAAAAAAAAAAAAAAAAAGGAAGTCTGTGTCGGGAGTTCCCATCGTGGCTCAGTGGTTAACGAATCCGACTAGGAACCATGAGGTTGCAAGTTCGATCTCTGGCCTTGCTCAGTGGGTTAAGGATCCGGCGTTGCCGTGAGCTGTGGTGTAGGTCGCAGATGCGGCTCGGATCCTGCGTTGCTGTGGCTCTGGTGAAGGCCGGTGGCTACAGCTCCACTTTGACCCCTAGTCTGGGAACCTCCATATGCTGCAAAAAAAAAGAAAGGCTAAGTGTCAAGTGACTTACATGAAATAAATTATATTTTTATCAAGAGGGAAGAAAAATTATGGCAGACTAGAGAATTTTAAGAAGCTCCTCCACTGAAGGAGATAGGTATTATTATTCCTGTTTTGCAGGTGAGGACACGAAGAGGGTCAGTTACTCCAGCCTATGCAGGTGGTAGAGACAGAGCTAGGGATTTATCCCAGCTTTTCCCATGTACGGGCGGATAGAAGGGAAACCAGAGAGCATCGAAGAAATATGGACCGTCCCTGACTTACGGTGCCTTGACTTAGGGTTTCCTGGCTTTACCGTGGCTTCAGAAAGATACACATTTGATAGAAACTGTACTTCAAATTTTGGATTTTGCTCTTTTCCTGGGCTAGCATGTGCAGGCGGTGCCCTCTGATGAGGTTGGGCAGTGCAGCTCCCAACAGCCACACGATCACACTGGTGAACAAGTGATAACCATGAGGGACCCAGACAACCAGTTTTTTGCTTTCAGTACAGGTTTCTTTTTGTCTTTTTAGAGCCTCACCTGCGCCATATGGAAGTTCCCAGGCTCGGGGTTGAATCGGAGCTGCAGCTGCCGGCCTACACCACAGCCACAGCCACAGGAACACTGGATCTGAGCCACATCTGTGACCTCCCCCACAGCTTGCAGCAGTGCTGGATCCTTAACCCCCTGAGCAAAGCCAGGGACGGAATCCATATCCTCACAGGCACTGTGTCAGGTTCTTAGCTCACATTGCAAGCTCTTCTAGAAACAAAGTATGGAAAAGCTTAAAGGAACGATTTCAAGTTCCTTTCTGGGGATCGGAAGCAACGACAGTGTCATTCTACTCGATGCTGGGATGACCTTAGAATTTAGGTAAGACTGGCCTAAAATTAAGGGCCAGCCCTTTGGATTCAGAAACATCAGGCTTCCGACTTTCAGTTTGCTTATCTGTACAATGGGAATGATAATATCAAACCCCAAGGCTTATTAATACAGGATGAAATCAGGGAATATGTATAAAACAATTTTCACATGATACCCAGTAATATTCTAATAATATAATAGCAGTACTGTCACTGCCCTCTGTTTATCACCTCTCTTGACCTCTGAACCCGGTGGTAAATGGTAAACGAGCCCCGGTCACCAGCTAGTGCTGAACACTCAAGGTCCGTGGGTGCCAGCTCGCGATGGTCCACGCTGTACTTTTGCTTCTGGTACTGCATGTCAGCGCACTCTCTGTTTACACATCCAGAGAGATGCATGGGATTAGAGTGGTACCCTTAGCCAGTGTGTCGACTCTCGGACTGCACACCGTCGCTCTGTCTCTAAGCATGAGCGTGCGTTTTCCTTCAGCATTTCCTTGGCTCATGGTGACCTGAGCGCTTTGTCATTAGACCTTAGCTCCAATTCAGAGTAACTCCACCTGCCCTCCCTTTCAATCCCAGTGCAGGAGAATATTTAGGGAAACGCTGCTGCTCCTCTAGTTTTATTGGCAAGGGCACTAGGAGAGACGTGAATGGGAGTTCATACTCTCACTTAAATGCTGCAAAATCAGCCTTGGACCCTTCCCCTCAAATGCTGGGTTGGCTTCATTGGTTGGGAAGATTTCACCACCACAGAGCCAACGGATGCAGCTTAACTCTAGGGACTCAGGAAGGGATGGGCGAGCTATCTGCCAATGACCGTGCATCCTTTTGTGCTGGGTGGACCATATCATATTGTTAAATTTCCAGAGTGTCCTTGTTCAGGTGCTGATGCCAAGGGGTCTGGTTATGCTCCATCCTTCTCCTTCTAAAATGCTTAGTAGAGTGTTGAGCCTTGAGGTAATTAGACAGCTATTTGGTGGCAAAGACTAGATTTGAATCCTTGGTTGCTCAGCGCTGCCCATCATGGACAGGTTGAGCATCCATAGGAGCCAGGCCATGTATCACAGTCATGTATTATTGGACCCTGACAATGACCTGACGTGGGTGGTACTGTCCACATTGTACTGTTTTGTTCTTATAAGGAAAACACCTAAGCAGCACCGAGATACAGAACCCGGAGTGAAGGCGCTCGGTCCCGCTCACCGTCCTGAGGCTCAGGCCAAGGATTTCTCCCTTCCAACCTCACCTGGAGGGGCAGGAAGAAGGCCCAAGAAGGACTTGTCTCTGGGCCCAGCGCTTTCAGAGCTGACAGAGAGAGGTAACCATGCCCACATTTTCTGGTCACCGTTACTGTCAAGACTGTCACTGTCTGGGGTCAGACCCTGATGACGAAGAGAAGCATATGTTATTAGGGACAGGCCTCTGTGACACTGACAGACTTTAAAGGCTGCTGGCCTCCTGATCAGGTGTAATCTCTATCGTCATGCCGAACCACGTGCAGACAGATACTGAATACATATGTTTAAAACATTATTCTTCATCTAGTAAGGTGGGCCGGGTAGACCGCAATCTTAATATGGTTCATGGTGTGTCACTTCCCCGTCTTTATTTCATGGGCAAAAATGAAGCCCATCCCAGTGAGATGCTCGTTTGGAAAAATGTGTGTGTGTGTCTTCAGCATCCTCTATCTGGACCATGTGTTTGAAGGGATGACTCACAATTAATCATCATAAGCAATAGGCTGACCACTTCATAAACTCTAGGAAAGACTGTTTTCTTTTCTAAACATTTAAATTACTCAGCCATTTTATGCATTAAAACCCCATTATAACTTTGTATGTTGGAGAATTTCAAAAGCTGTTCCCTGCAGGATCTGGGCCTAAGATTTTATCATTCAGTAGTTCACACCTTCTCTAATCCAGGCTTTGTGGGGGAAAAAAATGTAAGAAGAAGAAGAAGCTTAAAACATAGAGAGGCACTTGACAAGACATTGAGCCTTGCTCCCTAATCTAACATCTCTTAAAGAATGCGGGGAAAAGAATGTCGTTTTCTAGCTTTTCTAGACTCTTCTCTCTTGTTAGATATGCATGTGGTTTTATCAAAAGAGGGATAAATAAGAAAAACACCTTGCAGTCGAAAATCTGTCCCCGTGCCCTGTAGGGCTCCAGCCCAGTGCTTGTTGTCTAAGGTGTGTACAAAACAGACTTGTCTTTCCTTGTAACAGAGGGCAGTGGGTCAGTGGCAAAGTCGTGAACATTTGCTTTAAGGGTGCTGAACTATGTAAAACCATAGGCCATAGAGCAATATCTAGGAGGAGTTTTGGATTTTCCCCCCCAAATTTCTCAGTCTAATGTCTTGAATCCTGTAAAGAAAGCTTACGTTCCCACCTGAAACCTGGTGGCTTGAAATGAGATAAACAAGTGCGTTGCATTAGAAAACATAACACTTGGGAAGAAGTGGAATCCAGCTAGAAAGGAAAGTGGAAATAAGGTTAAGTGATTTGAATTTCTTAAAAACAAGGTGTTTTTGGAGTTCCCTTTGTAGCTCAGTGGTAATGAACGTGAATAGTATCCATGAGGATGTGGGTTCGATCCTTGGCCTCACTCAGTGGGTTAAGGATCTGACATTGCCATGAGCTATGGTGTACGTCGCAGATGTGGCTCAGATCCCAAGTTGCTGTGGCTGTGGCATAGGCTGGCAGCTGCAGCTCTGATTCTTTCTCTAGCCTGCGAACCTCCATATGCCGTGGGTGTGGCCCTAAAAAAGTAAATAAATAAATAAAATGCCACGGCAATATTAACATTTCCCCAAATCACCAGAAATATGCAATTTCTTTCTGGCTGTAAAAGAAAACAACACAATGAATCCATTACCAGTATTTGGGAATATTTTACATAACTTTATATGCACTGCTACCATGGCACGCTTTCCAATGTGAATCAATCAAATGATTTTGTCATTGTAAATTCCTTAAAGAGTAGAATAATGGGCTATTAGAGGTGAAAGGGGTCTTTGCGTCCAGAGTTACTCCCACTTTTCACAGGTCAGGGACACGGTTCCCAGGGAGGGTGTGTGACGTTATGCGCCATCCTTCAGATGAGAGGGATGCTCAGACGGAAATCCAGGCACCCCGATTGAATCTAATGTCCTCTTCCAGGATTTCTCAGAAATAGCTTTCGGCTTAGGGAGTGAAGGGTGGGTGGGAATCTAGAAACTAGAAGGCTAACATAGAATCTAAAGACCCTTTTCTGCTCTCACTGGATAGACTTATCTTCAATCCCAATGGCAGTTAAAGCAAGCAAGTGAAACTGCAAGGTGGCAGCATTGTTTTTGAACCGAGTTTCAAATCAGGATGCTATCTTCTATGTGGAGCCGAAGTTGAGATAAGCGTCTGGGTTGTGTGCCTTCTTTGTCAATCTGGAGGATTGTATAAAGGTTCCCAATGATATTGAGATTTGCTGAGTAAAGTCCTACTTGTCAATAGCTCCTCTTGTTGGATATTTAAAGTTCAAGAGCTTTGTTTGCTTTCGTTAAGTGCTCTGAAGTGTTTCAACAGCCATTGGCCCGTTTATATAAACAAATGAAGGAACATACTGATAATCCATGATACCCGGAAGCAGCCAGAGCCTAAGGAGTGGCAGAAATCCTCGATGACTCGAAGATAAGCCTTCCACACACCTGCTTATTAATTCATGCTGCCGGACAGCAGCAGGTGTTTGCCATTGGGTTTGAATGGCTTCAGAAGGAACGGCTGGGGGGGAATACTACTGCTTTAAGAACATGCTTTTTTAAAATTCATTATTTGTGAACCCTTTGCTCAGTATAATTGCCATCTTGAAACCATTATTTGTTTCCAAGATAAACCCTTTCTTTTGCTGTTGGTCATCCCTTTTTTGTTCGAGATGATTTTAGTTGGGTTTGTTCAAAAGTTGGTTTCCTCCAAGTGTTAGTCACTGTATATAATTGTTCATCCATCCAGACTTTCAGAAACCATCAATCATTACTTCCTAAGGAAACTCCATTGTCAAACAGGACTTTTTTTTCAAGTTAACATCCATTACCACCACACGTAGTTACATTATTTTTCTCCCTTGTGATAACTTGTAAGATTCCCTCTCTTAGCAACTGTTACATACACAAGACGATATTATTAACTGTAGTCACCAAGCTGTATGTGACATCCTCATGACTTATTTATTTTGTAGCTGAAAGTTTATACTTTTTTTTTTCTGTCTTTTTGCCTTTTCTAGGGCCGCTCCCTTGGCATATGGAGGTTCCCAGACTAGGGGTCGAATCGGAGCTGCAGACCCCGGTCTATGCCAGAGCCACAGCAACGTCGGATCTGAGCCGCGTCTGTGACCCACACCAGAGCTCATGGCAACGCGGGATCCTTAACCCACTGAACGAGGCCAGGGATCGAACCCGCAACCTCATGGTTCCTAGTTGGATTCGTTAACCACTGCGCCACGACGGGAACTCCAAGTTTATATCTTTTGATCCCCTTCACCCTCCACCTCTGGCAACCACCGGTCTGTAAAACAATGATTTTTTAACGTTACTTGAGCACGGGACATACCTATGCCGGGGTTGAAATTCACTGCCAACTGATATCTTGGTCAAATAACTCTTAAATCATCTATCTCCACCTTAAGAGAAAGAGTAAGAGGGTCCCATTCTGAGATCCGATGATTTCTGCCAGGGTTTCTAAAACATGGGTGTGTTTGTCCCAGAGTTCTAACTCCCTTCCTACTCAGCCTGGTGGTGGAGATAGTAATTCCACCTGGAGATCAGCAGCCTGAGCTTTGAATCCTTATAGACCCAGTGTTAAAGCCCAGCTTTTGTCCTTGAGTAGTCATGTGACACTACACCCTCAGAATAAAATAAAGGTAATACCATCTGCTGCAAAATATCATTGCGAGACTCAGATGAGACAATGGATACGGTGGAATGATATGGATTTTCACTGTTTGACCATTATTAACCCCACGAAACGCCCACGATTTCCAGTGGTTCAGTTGAATGGGTAAAGCATGTTGAGTGTTTTCCAGCAAAATGAAATTCCAGCTAAGTAGCTACTTCAACAAAAGCCAGTATGGGCTGGAAAGGGAATCTGGAAGTTAGCATGAACCTCTCCCGGGAGGAGGAAGCAGACGAGGTAGATGACAGCAGTGGTTGCCAGTAGTTCTTCTTTCCACCAATGACAGTTGGCCCTACCCTGTCTTGCTTTGTAGCTCAAACTTTTATATGAATTCGCACACGTATAACTGAAACCTCTAAAACAAAGTCAGTCTCACTAAAAACGTTATAATGCAGTTCATTCATGTTTTAGAAAATTTCCACCACCACCCCCAAATGCTGATCAAATATTAGCAGCCCATGAAGGCAGGGAAAGCAAGGTTCATGAAGCCATGGGGGGGGGGGGTCCTTCTATGGGAAGACAAGCTTTTGTGAATGGTGTTGGCACTTGCTATAGAATTTAAAGCTAGCAGTCTTAGCACTCTCTCTGCCCTGTCCTGTGTGACACCATGACCTGTTGTCGCCAGTTATAAATATCAGGTAATGTATTAACCCTAGCAAGTCTGGGTGGCTCATTGCAAAGCAGTGCATGTCTTGTCTGTAAGAGGCTTTGCCACATGCTAGATGTACTCAGTGAAGAATCTCAGAGGAGCTGAACCACCTGCTGTGGGTTGACATATCTTGGTTCACACAAGAACTTGAGAACACTTCCGAATTCTTGAACGATTGCCTAGAGTCAGAAGGCTTAGTGGCCTGGGAACTTGAGCTGAAAAAAGGTGATATCATGTCATAGTTGGGGTCATCCTGTCATAGAACTGAGAGCAGTTTGTTCTGACGTAAGACCGGGGGTGTAAGAAGACATTAGCCTTGGTTTTTTCTATAATTTACATCAGCTTTAATAAGTCGTTTTCCCCTTTTCCTCTTGCCACATTCATCACTCCATATTTTGAGTATTTTTTTCCCCATTGAGTGTCTTAATGTCTTTAAAGAGGAATGAAGGAATAAGCTTAAAGTCTTCAAGAAGGAATTGGATTAAAATTGGATGGATTTGCAGCTTATCTCCACCCTGAAATGCATTGCGAGGGTTAGAGAGAAATGGAGACACATCACAGCCAGGCAAATGCAAAGCAGAGTCGGGAAGAGATTTTAAGAGCAGTAGTCTGGAATGTGGGAACTTCCTTAAGACTGTCCTTTCCATTTAAAATCTTAGCAGGCTTTTTTTTTTTTTTTGGTTTGCTTTTGGGGGCTGCACCTATGGCATATGTAAGTTCCCAGGCCAGAGGTCGAATCAGAACTGTAGCTGCACCACAGCTCACAGCAATGGCAGATACTGAGCGAGGCCGGGGATCGAACCCACATCCTCATGGGTACTCGTCGAGATTGTTTCCACTGAACCGCAAGAGGAACTCCCCGTCTTTGCTTTTATATGTATTAAGTGGGTGTAGTAACATCTCTTCCCCTAAAGAAACTCTTATTTTTCTCTCTCAAGTAGAGGGAAGAGCTCTTTCCTTCTCTCTGCCATACGCCACCTTCATCTCCCGTATGGTTCTCTATTGCTTGGTGTGAGTAGGCATTTTTATTTCCGACATTGTCTTGTTGGTGTCTGCTCTCCTCTTCCTGTAAGTGTTTTCCTCCAGCTGCAGACTCTCTTTTCTGTCTGGGTCATTGTTCGAGGTGGTGGGACATGCAAATCCTCTCTAGTTCATCTTCGGAGAGGCATCCTGTCCCTGTGTGTAGTGCCGTTCATCGTAACTAACCCCATTCACAACTGGTAGAATTGTCTAATCGGAGTAGTGAGCTGACAAACAGGGCATATAACAGAAAAAAAAACCACTTAATAAAACTAGTTTTAGTTCATTCAATAAACAACAACAGATTACTGAATACCCACCAGGTGCAAGGAGCTATGATCGGTCCTGCAAGAGAGAAAATAATGGGAAAGAAGACCCAGCCTGTGCCCTGGAGGGACGTAATCCTACCAAGGTCATGCTCGTAGGGCAAAGGGCCAGACCACAAGAGAGAAGGTGATTTGAGCTGTAAGACATTTGCTAGCAACAGTGGCACAAAGGAGGGACCGAGTCTGTCACATGGATGGAAGAAAGCCTCTTAAAGAAGGGAATGTGTGTGAGACTTGAAGGACTAGGTAACATCTTGGAGTTCCCGCTGGGGCACTGCGGGTGAAGAACCTGACTGCAGTGGCTCATGTCTCTGTGGAGGTGCGGGTTCAATTCCTGGCCCAGGAACTTCCCTATACCATGGGTGTGGCCAAAAAAAGAATAGCATTTTTAAGTAGTTCCTGTTTATTGGTTTTCCTCCTGGTTACAAGGCAATAAGTGCCCCTTAAAGAAAGAAAAATGAGAATATACAAAGAAACCAAAAAAAAGGTGATTTACAGTCACCATACTTGCTGGAAGACTTCTGTTAACATGGGGCAGTTAGAACACGGGCTGAGAACGTGAGGATGCAGCTGCCGGGTTGAACCTGACGGTGGAACTGGCTGCTGGGCATCTGATACCCCCTGTGTCCTTCCCTTTTCCCAGAGTTCCAAGCGGTCTCCCGGAAGAGCTCATCCCAAACTAGGTGATGGGGGCTTCTTCCTCCGTAGTTCTCTATTCCTTGTTACAATATTTCTTCGTGCCCAGCAAACAGAGAATCTCATCTGTCTGCAAGGGAAGGTGAATCTAGCAGAGGTCAAAAGCCTACATGTTGCTTTTCTTGTCAATATTTAAATGCAATATAATATCACTTACTAATCGGTAATTAAGTGACAAAAACATCACTTCATTTCTCCTCTGAATGATACCAACTTTCCTTCTTCCCAAAAATCTGTTACAGGAGGTTTTGGAGGGATGGATAAAATTGTATTTCTTTTAACACTTTTGTTGTTTAAAAATGCTATTGTTTCATTGGAGCTGTGAGCAAACCTGCTAACCTTGTCTCTGCTGGTGCAGCCGTGCAGAAATGATAACTGTATATACAGTTTTTTTTTTTTTATAAAAAGAGAGAGGAGCAGGAAGGAAAGAGACAACTTATTTAAATCCTGAATACAGTCAGACCTCATATGCATTGTTAAAAAAAAAAAAAGCCCTAAAGAATTGCATATGGATTAGAGGGATGAATATTCTATTATTTCAGTCTGTTCTGCTGATCTTCTTATTGTGACTTTGTGCTTCAGAAATCTGCTAGGAATTTGGCTTTGCCGTAGTCGGCAGTAATTTTAAATGTGTATCAAGCACTTGATAGTGTATGATTTGCGTGCTGTTGCATTCCTATTCCCTAAATTTTCCACCAATTTATTACTTTTTTCATACTGTTTTAATATTTCAGGATGATGAATATATACAGCATCATTAAAGGTAAATAAAAAATGCATGAAATTAAAAAATGGAATATTAGATGTTTCCTTGCGGTAATCCCTCGGCCCAATAGGAATGAAATGTCTCTGTTCTATCAAGTAATCCCTAAACATGATTAGGAACCTGGGAGTGTCCACACAGCCCACATAATATTTGTATCATCTAAGCCTATTTATGTAAGGTTTGAGGAAAAGTTGTTATTAAGAGACCTATAAACCCATTTTACAATTCCGAAAGATACGCTCGCCTCTTTAATCTCTTCTGCCTTTATTATTTTTGCTGGAGTTGATGACAATGTGCTCTTAATTCATTTTTCAGAATACAATTACTGTACATCTTTTTCCTACTGAGATGATACCTTGGCTAGTCTTTTGAATTACATTTTAAAGACCAAGGATTGAGTTCAGTAGTTTATTTGCCTCTTGTGGCTGTTTGTTCAGTGTTTTTTAGGAAGGAGAAGAGTTCATTTCCCAGGTGCTTTGACATCTTCCAGAGGTTATTTCATGTGTGTCCAGGGCAGCCTTTCCCAAAGTGTTTCCTCGTTTGAGCAGCTCTCTTCTGTGTTGACTCACTAAGCTCCTGTTTTTCTATATGATTTTTTCCTTAGTAACACAACAATTTGCCCTCTGTGATGCTTTACCACAAACATTGCTTAAACTTTGCTTTTTGAACTAAAAAAGCAGTGTTTTGTAGAAAGAGTATCTGAATATAAAAAGATCATAAGCCATTTTCTCTAAAGCATGAGTAAGATAGGACGACCTGATATATGGGCCACGTGCTTGAAGCGACTTGTTTAGAAAGGTTTTCCTTCTTTATTGGCAGAGCTTCGGTGTTTGCCATCTTTGAAAGATCTCTTTACGGGGAGAAGATTTTCAAATATCTTAGAAGTCGTGTGTACGATTCCGGTTTTCTGTTCTCTCCGATTAGGTTTTAGTGGATACCAAGCTCCTCTTAAGCCAATGTAGTTCTTTTAAATGTGCAAATGTTGACCTAGCGGTTGTATGTAAACACTCTTGAATCTCAGGAAAGTTCGGTGTATACCATTTGCAATGACGTTCCAGACACATTAAAGAACTAGGCCGTTTTCCAAAATTTGGTTTTTTACTGTAGCATTCCCTTATTTGTTGCTTATTTATTTGGGGCTTACGTACAGAAGGCATCATTTTACTATTCACAGTTTAACTAGACTCGTGAAATGTGAAGGTCGCTAGCTCTTATTGAGTTCACAACTACGAAATATGTGAAATGACCTTAGTTTTTAATGAATACCCCAATATGGTGTATTTTGAAGCCGTGTTGTATACAGCACCCCAAAGACTTCATGTGGTGAGACCTTTTAATTTTTTTTTCCTTTTTTTCTTTCTTTTTTTCCTTTTTTTCTTTTTATGGCCGTACCTGCAGCATATGGAAGTTTCCGGGCTAGGGGTCAAATCAGAGTTGCAGCTGCTGGCTTATGCCACAGCCACAACAACAATGCCAGATCTGAGCCGCATCTGTGACCTACGCCACAGCTTGTGGCAACACCAGATTCTTAACCCCCTGAGCGAGACCAGGGATCGAACTGGCATCCTCACAAGACAGCATTGGGCCCTTAACCCCCTGAGCCAAATCGGGAACTTCTCGTGAGATCTTGTAAACCTTTGCTCTTGTTTCCTTGTTTCGGCAAGCTAGCTCTGATAAGGAGGATGAACCCTAGTACTGGAGAAGGCATTTCCTTAGCATCTGGGGAAGTCACGTTCAAGTCGGCTTTCCCTGCAGAGGCCAGACTCCATGGAGGAGCCCCAGCATTGCCCCTTTACCCTCTGCACGTGTGCCACTGGGGAGGCACGTTGTCAGCAACTGTGGCAGTTTTCCTCTGGAGGCCGGTTTCTGGTTGTGTTTGGTCCTCATTTTGCAAGGAAAATAGTGACACCAAATAACATCTGGCCCATCGTCCGCTGGCTGAACTTCACCCCTAGGGAAGGCATGTAAGAGGTGGGGGCGGGGAGGAGTTTTAAATAGTCCATGCGCTTCTGCTGGAAAAAGGAGCAGCGAGCATGTGCTCCTGTAATCGCGTGACAGCGCCTCCCCATTGTGTCCAGCTCATCGGAAATCTGAGCCTCCCTCCACCAGCTGCACTTGACCATGCCCAGAGGTCTCTCTCAAGTTCAGCTGGCAGATGAAGCTCTGCTGTGTGGCAACTGCTGTGTGTGGGGGCTGCCCGGGGCAGCACAGCCGGGGAGGCCCGAGCCGGGTGGTCCTCCCTCCAAGCAGGTGGCAGGAGCGAGCGGCCCAGAGCATGAGGATTTGGGAGACTATTCCCAGAGCCCTGAGAGGAGAGGGAAAAATCTGGGCCCCTGGCCTGAAAAGGCTCTGGACGGGGTATATAGTACATCTCTCCCTCAAAGCCAGGGAAGCTGAGAAGAGTGTTGCTCGAGAGCCGGCCTCTGCACTTGGCTCCCAGCTATGGGACCTTGGGCCATTTCCTTACCGTCTCTGTGCCTCAGTTACCTTGTTCGTAAAGTTAGGATAATAATATTATCTGCTTCGAAGGATTAAAGAAAATCATCCTTTGAAAACAGTTAGCTCCGTGCCCAGCACATAGTCAGCACTCTACAGTATCAGCCCTGTGAAGCTCGTCTTTGCGGTAAGTGCCCCACTTTCCATTGATAAATAGAGAAACTGAGGCTATAAATCATGAGCTCACCGAAGACCACTTGGCCAAGAATAGAATTCACGTTTCCTGCCTCTCCTGCTATTATGCTAACCACTAATCTATGCTTCTTCCCTGTATCAAGTCCTTACCATTCCTATTCTTGATTAAAGTAAGGGGAGGATTTAAGAAAATAATGCTAAGAAATAACCTCCTGGGGATTAATTGAATCGGCTGTATCTCATCCTTGAAGCTGATCATATCTGAAAGCAAAAACACTGGGTTTTCCATCGGTATCCCCCCACAGCGAAAATGATCCGATATTTAAAACAGAAATTTTGCATTGCTGGTAAAGTTGGCCAGTTTTAAAAAAAGAATCATTCTTCGTGACTCGGTGGAGTCTTGTAAGCTTCTGAAACTATCCATTGACGTTTAAAGTGGCACCGAGCCTTGGGCAGAATAAGGTGGAAAAATGTTTACAGTTGATAGTTGTGAATGTCGTGCTGGAGTATTTGGCCTTAAGCAATACAGAAACTCCTGGGATAAGTGAAAAACCCGTTTTCAAAGAGAAACGGACTGAAGAAAGTAGCGGAACCGTTACCCCGTCAGGTTAAAAACCGTTTATCAGGCTGGATTTGAAAATGCATAGACAATGAGGCATCTTGATGCGTCTTCTCTTAATAATGAGGGGTTTCTACATTCGCAAATGAGTTTGCAAGTTAATGTTTGAAGTTGGCTAAACAACTGGTTATTAAATTTTTGAGAAGGAAAGGAAAAAGAATGCACCAGTTCTTTGAGTGACTTGACACACCATTCCACAAAACAGGGGAACAAAACGCTTTGTGTCTATAGGCGTAGTAGAATTTTGCTCCCTTGAGCTTGTACATGTCATTCTAGAGACGGGATATTCCCTTCCACCCCCCAAAAGAAATACTCAGTAAGTACAGGTCTGCTAATTTGGTTTGATTACTAGATATGGCCCCGTGGTCAGGGGTAGGGGGGGTTTCTCTTCACCAAATGACAACACTGCTGAGGTAGAGAGGAGAGGTTTTTTATATGTTTGTTTTATTTTGCTCTGTTTTTTTGGTTTGTTTGTTTGTTTCTTTTTTTCCTTTTCATCAGCAAGGAGCGAAGCCTTTTGGGCACATTAGCACTGCTTTCAGCAAGTAATGCAAAAATGGGAAATAATTGGGTTGACGAGCTCCTGGGATATTCGCGGTGCTTCGGGCAGGAAAGCAGGCGTTGGAAAATAAATGACAAATTAGTCTGCTTAATCTTTTTTATTGTGAATCAGATGCCGTGGCAGAGGTTCATAAGACATTAATAAACACCAGTTAATGCAGCTCAGGCGTTATTCCTCAAATTCACAGGGGTGGTAAGAATTCTTTCCCAAGGGAGCGAGCATGTTTACCGAACGATTTTTCCTCCTGTGCGCGCAGGACGTCCTGGTGCAAACCCAGGTGAATAACAGTCACATATATTTACGTAGGGTGCTTAAGCATCTATGAGCATGTGTTCACGCATATCCACCTGTGTGAGCTTCCCAGTGACGTCCCCAAGAGGGGCAAGTTTTCCTATTTCCCAGGTTTACAGTACAGATAAGACACCCGAAAAGTTAAATGATCCAGCAGATGCTGCTCGATGCTGATCAAGCAAAGTTTCGGACCTTGATTTTCTGGCTTCCAAACTGTATTCAATATCTTGGTATAGCCTATAGTGGAAAGCATCTGAAAAAGAATACACACACACACACACACACACACACCTGAATCACTCTGCTATGTACCTGAAACTGCTGTGCACCTGAAGCTAACACAACATTGTAAACCACCTATACATCAATAAAAAGTTGTTTTGAAAATGTAAAAGAAGCTTTTATTTTTGCTGCCCCATCACTCCATCTACACAGAATCAGAATCAATAGTATGACTCCACATAATATGAATTCTTTTTTTTTTTTTTTTTTTGTCTTTTTGCCATTTCTTGGGCCACTCCCTCGGCATATGGAGGTTCCCAGGCTAGGGGTCTAATCAGAGCTGCAGCCACTGGCCCATGCCAGAGCCACAGCAACGCGGGATCCGAGCCGTGTCTGCAACCTACACCACAGCTCATGACAACAGCGGATCGTCAACCCACTGAGCAAGGCAGGGACCGAACCCGCAAGCTCATGGTTCCTAGTCGGATTCGTTAACCACTGCGCCACCACGGGAACTCCTATAATATGAATTCTGATGTCCTCTGCGTTGAACTGTTTCCCCCATCTTTTTAACTAAATTCCATAACATTGCAAGTATAACTAAATTACAAAACATTCCTATGTTCCTGATGTTACTGAGGCTGCTTCACCTGTCCCGTTACCACTGACAACACAGAGGCATCTCGTGACATCTCTCATGTGGAAACTCTGAGACAGGATCACAGCTGAGCTGGGGCGTGTCCTGAAGTATCACTAACCAGGCTTGTCGAGATTGCTTCTCTAGGTGCTCCGACTTGTGGCTGATCATATCATGTGTTTAACAAACAGCAGCATCTGAGTCCTGGGATTTCCAAGTTCACGTCTCCAGAACATGAGTCAGCCGCCCCGGCTCACGGGATCTGTTAGTGACTGGGCATCTTTACAATAAACCTATCCAGCTTGGCTTGGCTTCTCCCGTAGCTCATTCTTCACAATACTTAGACTTAACTGTTCAGCCGGACGGCGTTCTTTCGTCCTAGTTAACATGACGTTTTGTACTGATGCTAATGCCGGTTGTGAGAGGGATATTTTTGTCTGCCAAGCCCTCCTTTCCTCATTTATATCAGCCCTGTCCTCAGTGCTAGAAGGCACCAAAAACAGGCATAAATTTGTGGTTACGAGTCAATTGGCCAGAGGGGGTTTGGCTAACCATGCCCCCTCTTTATATTTGTTCACCGGGAGCGCCTACCCTGCGGTCAGTTAGGGTATGATGAGAACAGGAAGGAGAAGATGATACCCAGCCAAGGTCATAGAGAGGAAGGGAGATAGGTTTAAAAAAAAAAAAAGTGTACAAGGGATACAAACTTTAGAATTTTTTTTTTTTTTTCACAGCCGTACCTGCAGCTATGTAAGTTTCTGGGTTAGGGGTTGAATCAGAGCTGCAGCTGCAACCTACACCACAGCTATGGCAATGTCGGATCCTTAACCCGCTGAGCAAGGCCAGGGATTGAACCTGCATCCTCACAGATACTATGTTGGGTTCTTAATCCACTGTGCCACAACAGGAACTCCCAAACTTTAAAATTTAGACTTCCCTTTGAACCAGAATTATCAAAATGTATTTCTAAGGAAGGAAGGCTGGTTGCTGATGAGAAGAACAGAAATCATAGAGCTCAGTGACGAATGCCCACAGCAAGCCTCTCCCTTCCTGTCTTGTAGCATCTTTGAATGCTCTGTTTATGTGGTCAGAAGTGGTTGCTGCCACTTTTGCTTCATTTGTTTTCTACTCAACTGTGTGTGGCAAACTGCTACCATATGAACTACTGTGTGAGAATACAGCTGCATGGAAATTGGAGGCCATTGCCCATCCCCCCCCCCCACAATGTGTTAAATAGAAGCATTATCAGAAGTTTTTGGGTGGCTCAGCAGGTTAAGGATCTGGTGTTGTCACTGCAGTGGCTCAGGTCACTGCTGTGGTGCAGGTTCAGTCCCTGGCCCAGGAACCTCCACAGGCCGTGGGCACAGTGCCCCCCCCCCCACCAAAAAAAAGAAAAGAAACATTATCCATTCTGTAATTATGCCACATGATGCCAACATAAAAAACTTTTTTTTTGGAATTTGGTTTTTGCACAGCCCTTAAATGTATCCATTTCAGGGTTGTCTCTTAGAGCAAAGCAAAGATTTTCCTGTTGTTTCTGTAAATGAACTTTAAAGAAATGTATTAAAAACAGACAAGGTCAAACATCCTGGCTGGAACTTCCCTATGTAATGACTCTCTTTAACATATTTTTGAGTCTTCAGCTTGACTGTTTCGGTCCCTCCAGAGCGTGGGCCTGGAGTAATTATGCCCCTACCCTTTCTAAGGACAGTCTGCTACTGTCTTCACTAAATAACCTGTGATCTTATAATGGAGAAACAGTGTTGCCTGTGTTTTCAGGACCTTCCTCCCCCAATTTTATGTGGCCAGCCGCACGTCAGAGTCAGCCCCTTGGACTCTGTTTCTGCCCCACATTCCTCAGTACTGTGACAAAAACTGTTTACGTTTTGCTTGAATAGCTTAAACACCGTTTTAGAAGACTTTAGATTGCTTTTGAACATATTTGAATGCATCTTTAGCCATCACTGGACTTAAAATGGAAACCCCTTTTTCAGCTTATCTGTATTAAACACCTGTAAAAATCAATGGTACTGTATTTTTTCCTTATAATGCTCTGTTCCTTTAACTAATGCCAGAAATAATGCACAATGTATTCTAGCATGTTCTTTTCCCTTCGCCTGATGTTCCCCGGTAGTAAGTGGTACAGTGTATAAGAACTCACTTCTGCTGACTTTATGGTAAAATTGCCAGGTTGATGTTGAAATTCAACCAATTGGAGCCTAATCCTCAAGAAGAAATTTGCTGTCTCTCCTACTGATTATCATCCGTCTTCTTCATAATGAATATGCAGAAAGTTTATTTTATTTTTTGCAAGTGCACATACTTACATAAATGTCCAAAGGGAGAGGCTAGAGTTAACCAGTGATGGTTTTTTTTGAGCATTGTTATTTTTCCCTAAAATCAGAAGTCATTACATTTATATTGAAAATATTGAGTGGTTTGTATGAGCTTCATGCCAAACTAAGATTAGTGTGCTGTAGCCCATTACAAATGTGGAAGATTGACCATTTTTTATGAGTTAGAATAAAAAATATGATAATAATGTCTTCTCATCATCATAAAGAGAGATGATAACGACTAAATGAAATATTTATATTATCTCATTTTATTTGATAGGTTCCATCTTCTCCCATACCAAACACTTCCTAAAAGCAACCACAGCATTCTGTGTAAAAAAGAGATCTCTGTGGAATTCAAGTTTTTCATATATGGGCTAATACATCCAGTAACCCAATATATGACTCATTTTGACTCTTTAGTTTCTCAATTTATTTTGCTTCTCAAAACAGAGCCCAGTGACCTAGTATTTTTGATCAGGGCTGTGCCTAAAGGCTGGTTGCATTTCAGTTTCTACATGCATCTCCTATTTGTCTGCTCCCAAGCATTGATTGCTTGTTGGAAAGTGGGCTAATTCTTAAATATATATGTGTGTGTGTGTGTATGTATGTATGTATATGTGTATATGTATGTATGTATTATACATGTGTGCATATTTACATGTGTATGTATACATAGATGGGGCATATACATACATATGTGTGCATATATGTGTCTAGGTGTACACACACATAGCTAGCTGTATGCGTATGTATATATGATATATGCTCTCTACTAGTGAGCCCGTATTCTGTATGCCACTCTGTCTCTTCATCTTCATTTTTGAGGCTTTCCCTGGCCTGAGTCTCTAAGGCTGTGTCTCATCTCCCAAGCTCTATCTTGCCTTCTTCCCAGCTGGACCCTTCCTAAACTTAACACTTTCCTTGAGGCTCAATCTGCAGGAACCATGACATACCTGTGCCGCCGTAAAGTCACGGAAGGGTGGTTTCCTAACACGCATGCTCTGAACATGGTTGTATGCAGGTTGTAACCAAGAACAAAGGGGAAGAGAAGTGGCATAGGAAAAAACCTCAGGTCTTCCTGTCATTTGCACAAGGGCACCAGTGACACCTCTTGAAGCGTCCTGGGTGAGTCTGGGGAAGGGGCAGGAGCCCTGATGGTGGGCACGTGGGCGGGTCGGTGACTGGGTCCTTCTGCTCTGTTTTCACGCCCACCACGCTCAGAAAAGATGCTAGGAGTTCATGGGAGCGCCGTTCGGGTGTGTAGCTGTGTCCCAGGGTTTTCCTGTGAACGGAGCTGGCCCTGTCTGGCCCCTTCCTTCTCTCTTCCTCATTCCTTGTGCTCATGGTATTGAAGTTAGAGAGAAGAAAAAAAGACTTGAGGCCTGCCCAGTGTGTGCTAACAGAAAGAGGTGTTTAGCTCTGGGAGAGGTGGTGGAGGCAAGCCCCCTGCCTGCCCGATATCTCAGCAGCCAACCTGATGGAGCTGCTCCCTCCCACCCCTGAGGAACCACTCCAGACCAGCTCCCTGAGCTCTGGGCGACCTTCCCTGGGAAAGGGGAGGGGACTTTGATGCTGCACTCCTCGGTGGAGCTGCTGACAGAGACACCGGTTTAGGTTTAGCACTTGTTTTCTGCAGGCGGCGTTAAGGTTTGTCGCAAGCCCGAGGAACACATTTCAGGGGAATTTTACCTTAATTTAAGGAGAAGAGAAAAAAATGCACTCTCTCCTAAACACATTGATTTGCTTTATACAGCTTAATGTATAATATTAAAAACGCAACAACATATAGATAGTGTTTTATGTTTAATGATGATGACCGGAGGTGTTTTTTTTTTCCTTTTGCTATAATAAAACAGTCCTTATTCAATTCATATATTACATTAAAATTGTAAAACAATGACAGAAACACTAAAAAGCCTTGTGTAGAGAGATGGAGTAGAATTTTAGAGTCAATGTTCATTCTGGGCCTTGGCGTAATGAATGATTCTTTCCAAGTCTTCTTGACTTATCATTAACATTTAGAAAAAGATATACTTGGAAAAATAGTACCCACCCTGCAGGGTCCTTGTGAGAATTTAATAAGGACCAGTATGTACCTTACATACAAGTGAACACATGTAAACCAGCCCAGCACCTGGCAACTACCAGCCACGGAGTTTCTTCTCTTCCTCCTCTTCTTCCTCCTCAACTTCTTTCCTTCCCATCTGAGGAGGAAAAAATAGCAAAAAGATCCTTTGGCAGAATCCTGTGAGATGAAACTCGCTGCTAGGCAAAATGATGTCACCGAGGACTGGTTAGGTCAGGACCAGAGCTGGGAGTCAACAGTACGAGTCCAGTGTTGCACCTGGTTGTTACCAAACCTGACATTTCGTCTCCAGATTGTTCATTTTAGGCTCACTGATGATGTGTCATCTCATCCACGTTTCTAGGGCAGGAGGGACTGGTTTTCAGATATCCTTTCCATGGACTTTGTGTCATTCCTTAAGTGCCCACAGCCCAGTGGCTGTGACACCGCTGCTATCTCTGAGCTGTGCGATAGCTTTAGAGCAGTTCTAGCAGCCAAACATCAGGCGTTCTGCGTTTGCTCATCCGTGAGCATCTGAGAACTTTTGGAATATTGGTCAATTCCCCCAAAGAGAACGCCTCCTTGAAAGGCATCTCATTTCAGTGGTCAGGGCCAGCGTGGGAAGAACTCCCCTTGGAGGGAGGTGGGGAGAGGGCATTTCCGTAAGATGTCCTTCCACTCCAGGGTTCTGTAACCTTTCGATTCCAAAGAAGGAATGTGCCAAACCCTGCAGAAACTCCAGGTCCAGCTATGAAATTAATGAATTCCCTTCCGTGACCATTCTGGGGTTCCGCTGCCCTCGTGCTTTGAAGGCACTTGGTGATGGTGATCGCTTGTCCTTGCTTAATTTCTCAGGTGGCCGTCCTCATTTTGCTTCCCTCTCCCCAGCTCCCCTTTTGAAAACTAGAATCGCAATTCAAGGATAGGAGTACCTGTTGTGGTGCAGCGGAAACAAATCCAACTAGCGTCCATGAGAATGTGGGTTTGATCCCTGGCCTTGCTTGGTGGGTTAAGGATCCGGTGTTGCTGTGAGCTGTGGTGTAGGTTGCAGATGCAGCTTGGATCCTGTGTTGCTGCGGCTGGCAGCTGTAGCTCCGATTTAGCCCCTAGCCTGAAATTTTCACTTGCCGTGGGTGCAGCCCTAAAAAGCAAAAAAAAAAAAAAAAAAAAAAATTCAAGGCTAAACGTTTAAATTAGCAAATTGGCAGGAAGAAGAGAAGCTGCTGCGGAGAGGTTAAGAGCTTATCAGAAACTGACTGCCTCCCTGACCTGGCACAGCCAGCCTGCCTCCCCCCTTCCTGTCAACTGCCTGCATCCCAAGGTTCCTTACTCTGTATCACAAAAACGAGAAACCCCAACCCCAAAAGGAAAAGCACGGCACCCCATCCACTTAATATTTTCTATACCACATTTAAAGGTGCTTTTTTTTTTTTGGCTACACCCACCGCATATAGAGGTTCCCAGGCCGAAGACTGAATTCGAGCTGCAGTTGTGACCTACACCATAGCTGTGGCAAGGTAGGATCCTTAACCCACTGCCACAGTGGGAACTCCTTTTAGAAGTGTTTTTACTGATGTCAGAAACAGGAAAAAAAAAACCTATGCCAAAAAATAGAAACAAATTGGGACAGAAAATCTGATTGGCGGAGCACATTTAATGTTTCTGACAGCAAGGTGCTGTATTTTTATGGCCCCTGAGAACCATTCTAATAGGACTTTAAGACTTGAACGATCTCGTGGGGGGTGGGGGGTAGTTTTCAAACTTACAAAATGGCAACGCATTTCTTAGAGAAAAATCGTGGGTTCTCCAAGAGAGGCCCCTGCCTTTGCAGGTAAAACCGTGCCATTAGGCTATGGAAGGATAGTATTCGAATGCGGGGAAAATTCCAACCCGTCCTCCAAACTGAAGGCTGGTTTGCTAACATGCGTGTCAAACCATGACTCCAGGCTGCCCTGAACTTGATTGTGCATTCTCAGTTCTTGATTAAAGCTACCTCCAGAATGCATTCCAGCTCAGGAAACACAGAAGCAGTTCCTTGATCAAGAATGTGAGATAGGGAGTTCCCGTCGTGGCACAGAGAAAAGAATCTAACTAGTATCCATGAGGTTTCAGGTTCAATCCCTGGCCTCGCTCAGTGGGTTAAGGATCCAGTGTGGCCGTGAGCTGTGGTGTAGGTTGCAGATGCGGCTTGGATCTGTGGTGGCTGTGCTATAGGCTGGCAGCTGTAGCCCTGATTCAACTCCTAGCCTGGGAACTTCCATATGTCGCAGGTATGGCCCTAAAGAGCAACAACAACAAAAAAAAAGTGCAATGGCCAGGGTCTCCCAGAGGAGAGGAAGCTGCAGATGAGTTTCGGAGCCCTGGACGCACAGATGGGCACCCTCTAGAAGTGCACGGGGCCTTGTCTGCATCCTCTCTCTACCACAGTGAGGTAAAGGCAATAGCATCCTTTGAGAATGGGCTTATTCTCTCCAAATTTCAACACTGAAATAGAAAGACGACAGCTGAATGTAATTCCCAGGACAGCCGAGGGCTGTCCTGCCCTCACAAGATGCATAAAAGCGTGCGAAACTCTTCCGAAGAAGGCTGTCTATTAGGGGATTTGTTTCCTGGAGCTTAGGATTTCTTACATTTGAGTTTTAGCCGATATTTAATTTAACTCGGCGAGGAATATAATACACTGGGGCAAGACGCGAGCGAAGTGAATGGTATGGCAGTCTGCACAGGACGCCTGACCTTGCAGCTGAGTATTAATTTGAAGTAGCGGAATTAAAATTTCCTATTCTTTTGCATTGTCATGCCTCACGTTGATAAGCACAAAGAAATGTAAATAAAAAAGACCTATTTCAAAACCTTCCGGTACAACCTTTTTGTTTTATGACAAAAGACAGTTAATTAACATAGGAGCAGTAAGCAGCCTTCCCAAACTCATGCTAATTATGTATTCTGTTGACCGTGACTCCAGTCATAAGGTAATTGGCTCGCAGCAACATGACATTTCAAATCATCTCTTGAAATTACATCAAAAAGCCAGCCTGTTTTGTTTTGATAGGGGAACAATCAATTTGATAAGTGGTAACACAGCTCATTGTTTCACATTAATTAGACTAATTGCTGCATGTTAGCCTCTGAAATAGACAGAACTTGGAGAAGACAAAGGCGGCGGCCTTTAGCATGCAGTGCGTGTGGCGGTTCCACTCTTGTGCACAGGCTGTAGGCAGAAAACAGAGCTGTTAGGAGCCTGCCTTGCGGGAGGCTGGGTGTGAACGGTAGTTGGATGTGTTATGCTGAATACACCGGCTTTCGATTGCAGCATCCAGGTTCCCAGGCCCACAGAGAAACCAAGCACGGTCTCTCAGTTCACCCGGTTTGGGTTTGATGGCGTGGCAACCTTCCCACCATCAGGACCCAAACACGTCCCTGCCAAGAGAGGCCCGACCTCACAGCCCCTTGTCGTTTGCCGGGCACTCAGGCCTTAAAAATCGGACTCAAACAAACAAACCAAAAAGACTGCAGCCCAAACAGAATCAAATAACAGGGGAAAAAAAAAAAAGGATTTTCCCCCCAATTACAAACCAGTGTTTTAATCCGCTGCGATTCAGCAAACTGTCATTGTAGAAACCGAACACTTAAGCCTGCACATGCCTTTTCCATTTGACAGACTGTACCTTGGTTTCTTCCCGAGACCACCAATTTAGCCACACGGGACCGTGTGATCTTTAGGACAACAGCCCATGTCAATCTCAATTGGCATCGAAGCGAATTGGACTTGTGACCGGCTGGACTTCTGATGCTCACACAGGTTGATGAGCTCGTGTTACGGGGCGTCTGATGCAATGGAACAGAAATCCTTCCCAGGGAAAAGGCAGCCAGCCCTTAAAAAACCCAGATGCACCGCCTCTGTCACTCTGACGCTGTCTAGCCGTCCACACACAACTTCCGAACATTGCTAGCCAACTGAACAAACATGCAAATCGGCCGCTGTGTTGCTGGTGCACCTATTTGCATCTATACTGTTTTGACATGTGAAGTGGGAAATGTCTAAATATGTGATGCGGCAGTTGCGTTTCATCACATTGAAAGCGGTGAGATGGTAAATCATTTTGTTGGCTTTGGGCTGCATTTGACCTAAGGGACAAAGTCTCAAACAGCCAGAGACTCTGCTAACTGCTCCATGCAAAGAGTAGTTTGCCCCTGCCCACGCTGTGGAACGGACTTTCTGTTTCTCACTAGTTTCTCCAACTTTCCCACGAGTGGTGTTGTCTTTGAACAGGAAGGACAGCAGTGTGTAAACAGAACAGGTGTTTCTTTTCCTAAGCTCCACAGCTGCATTACCCGTCCCCAAATTGTAAGTATGAGGTTCCTCCGCTTGTAAATGCTTCTGGGCTGTCGCTGAAATGACAGAGGGAGAGATGACGGTGACATGCAGACCTGGCTTGGAAAATGAATCTGAAACATTTAAAGGAGAAGGATTTCCTTCTGTATACGAGGGCACCCGGGCTGGGGGAGGTGGGGTGGGGTGGGGGGGGCGTTTGGCCGTTTGTACCAAATCAGAGCCTTTGAATTCTTCTTCTAGCACTCCCTCAAAGGAATGATCCTTTTTCGGGAACTTCAAAGCCCAAATTTGTGCAGCAGGTTTAATTTGGTCATTTAAAAAAAAAAAAAATGTGGTGTAGCAGAGGCAAGCAATTAAATGATTGCTCCTACAAGTTAATAAATCTTCAACAGCCTTTTCAAAAGGTCCAAGGATTTGTGATTTAAGTGTGCTAATGTGCTGTTTTCCCTGTAAAATCCCGGGGTTTATTCAGAAGGTAAATGATGGGGAGAAAAAAAAAAAAAAGGCACCGAGATTGAAGCCCCTTAACATTCAGCTTAAGTGCTGGTTCCACCCGCCTGAGCACACGTTTCGCAGCAGCTTTGTTAAGATTCCAGCCGGCACCCTCGCTGTCACCACTGGTTCTTGTACAGTCAAGCCCTGCTCTGTGCAGAGCAAATCTTTGCTCAGTTAGGGGAGCGTCAGTCACCAGTGAGCTTGGCTGGCAGCCCAGGGTTGTTAGGCCTTTCCCTGCTCCACCCGCATGAGAAATTGATGGGACATAGCTACCCAAACAACAGAGTGGAGAAATGGGATAAAAAATAAATAAATAAATGAAATTGTCACCCAGGCTGACAGAATAATTTTGAAAATGCAATGTACACATCCAGTCTACAAGCAGAACAGGGAAACTCGGGCTTTGCTTGGTGCCAGGCAGTGTCTCCTCTGGTTGGTAGCCGTTTCTTCTTTCTGCTTCTCAAAGATGTGGATTTGGAATAGGGGGCAGGAGGAAGAGCAGTCCCGGCCAATGATTAACCTGGGTAGAACCTTCTGGCCACTTAGACCTGCTAGATGCTCCTAGGCCAATTATCTACTTAAGAAAAACATCCCCCCAGCAACGCTGTGGAGTGAAGTCACAGGCTTTGGTGGAGGGAGACAACTCTGACAGTGGGTAATTTCTGCTGAGGAGAAAAATAAGGATCAGAGAAAATCAGGGACGGAGCCGAAAAAAAGATATAAAGTAGGCATGGTTTTTAAATAGGAATGCCTGGCAGAGCCATTAATCACACAGAGCTCTGAGCTACAGGCTTTCTATAGTGCCACTAAGACCAAAGGACAAGACTCCTCAGAGAGCCCTGAATATACCATCAAACGCTCCCCTCTTGCCCCAAAGCATAAGAGGAATGACCTGCTCAGAGGCAAAAAAAAAAAAAAAAAAATTAAAAATCTAAGGAGTTTGAGTAAATATTTAGATTCTTTGGTTTTCTACCATTGAATCAATGCTCTGGTGGCCCTGGCAGTTCTTACTCTCATCCTAAGTGGAAAAAGGGAATTTCATTGACGGCAATAGATTATTTAGCAGCTTTGACGGGTTGTGGAGGGGAGGGGCCGGCACACTGATGAACCCGAACCCTCCAGCAAGCCTTTGTTTCAAAAAGCTATTAATTGGAGGTTTGTGGGGAGAAATCAGAGACGACTGTAGGTTCTGAAGCTTTCATAACTTCTTTTAAAAACCCCTCAGTACTCTTGTAACGTGCACGTGCTCTTTGAATGCATAATTTCTCCTGGAAGTTATAGGATTCCTGCTCCGGGCTGTGCCTGTGTTGAAAAAGGGTTCTGAGAATGTTGGCGTTTTGCTCCCTCCGCGCGTCTCCAGCGCGCGTTCCTGCTGGTGGTAAATGGGGACTCCGTGAACTGGTGTAACTGGAGTGGTGAAGGATGGAGCTTCCTAATTCCATCTTTCACGCACTGCTCTGAGCACCCACCCTCTGGCTGACTTCACAGGGTCTGGGCTTTCAGACGAATTCCTAGCAAAGAAATACAGTCACGTATTTACCGGTCATCATTGCGCGTTCTCTGTGATGCGGCTTGGCTTCAAGGCATGGCGGGAATATCCTCAAGATATGTAAGATGCCTTTTCTCTTTGGTAGAGTACCAACTCCTAACTTGGATTCAGACTCTCTGTGTCGGAGTACTAATCGAGTTGCTGAGAAAATGAAGTGACTCTAAAGCTCCCAGCCAGTTGCTTCGCCTGTATGAAGGGCTTCACGGCTGCCGTTTTTGGACACGTGGGTTGTGGTCCTAAAGAATCACGGTGAACATTTGAAATTCCCTGTAATAGCATCAGGGCCAGATTCCTGGCTAGGTCCTCACACAGGGTCCAGGGCTCAGAAGGACCCTGCGCTTGGTTTCATGGTCTGCCGTCGCCGTCTTGAGGTTTTTCGTAGCTTTTGAACAAGGGGCTCCATGGTTTCTTTTTGCATTGGGCTCCCCAGATGTTGCACTGGTTCCGAATACGGTTATTTGAGTTTGCCCACGGTGTCCATTTCTTTGCCACTGTAACTTTTATTGGATATTTTACACTAGCGTTTCACATTCTCAGGGACCAAGTAACCACTCAATGAATTCTCCCTTTTTTGGCTTCTTGCTGCCACGTTCTTCCCATTAATGCCGGCGGGGGGGGGGGGGGGAGGCGCTACTCTCTCCTTGCCCCACCCCCAGTCCCATTCCCCAGACAGGAGGTGCCCTGCTGCTCCTTTGGGGCCCCAGGGCCCTTGCTGCTCTTCCTGCATGAGCCTTCCTTAGCCTCCCCCACTTTCCCAAACAGAAAGAAGGCTTCCTCCAGGGTGTTCACCCATCCTGGCAGCACCTTATGAAACATACACCTGCTGTAACCACTTCTCCCACCGCGGTTCTAGACAGCAAGGTCTTTCGAGAGGGGAGGGGGCTTTCTCTTTCTCACCATTCCCATACAAAGTCAGCATTCAGGTGTTTTGTTTTGTTTTGTTTTTTAATGGCAGCACTTGAGGCATATGGCGGGTCCCAGGCTAGGGGTCTAATCGGAGCTGCAGCAGCTAGCCTACAGCACAGCCACAGCAATGAGGAATCTGAGCTGCATCTGTGATCTACACCACAGCCTATGGCAATGCTGGATTCTTAACCCACTCAGCGAGGCCAGTGGTCGAACCCACATCCTCATGGATACTAGTCAACAGGTTCATTACTGCTGAGTTACAACTCCAGCATTCAGTTTGTTGACTGAATAAATGAGCAACCAAACCAGTCACCAGAGCTACCAGATGCCCCACGGACTCATTTTTATCTCATCTTCTAAAATTTTTTTTCTCTGCTTTCCATTTGCAAAGTTCTTTGGAGCAACAGAATACTTCAAATGTATGTGATAGGAACCCAATGAAAAAGCAATTAGATAAAAATGAGCTCCTGATGACCGAAAATTGGTAAGAAATTAAATGGATATCACAGTCAGTAAAATGGAACCGAAAATTGGTAAGAAATTAAATGGATATCACAGTCAGTAAAATGGAACACTGTTGGAATATCTATTCTATTTGATAATATGTTTAGATTTTTAGTCTTTTTTTTTTTTTTTTTTTTGCCACGCCCACAGCATGTGGAAGTTCCTGGGCCAGGGACTGAACACGAGCCACAGCAGTGACTACACCAGATCCTTAACCCACTGCACCACTAGGGAACTCGAAGACTTTCAAAGTCTTATTTGAAGGCCTTAAGCATATGTATACATTCAGAGGTTTAGAAGCCTTTAACACAGGAGCCCACAAGACAAGGGGGAACCCACAGAAGGATGGGTTTGATGGTGGGCAGAGATGTGAGTTAGGACATGCTGGTGCAATTGAATGCTAAAGGTGCCAAGCATCTGCAGTTTTCTGAGGCAAAAGTCCCTGCCTTTCATCAGACCCTCAAAGGAGCCTCTGGCCCAAAAGTAATTAAAGACCCTCGCTTTGGTATTTTAATTTGAGAAAATGATGTTTCTTTCTTATTAAGATAGAATGCTGTGTATGATGACCTACCATTACTAAAGGAATGCTTTCCAGACTTTTAACAACCCCCCCCCGCCCCGCCCCGGCATATACCCCAGTTTATCCACACTTAAGTTTGAAAACATGTCTCTGGAAGGGTTTCCAGTTGAGATTTTTGTGCTTGCTTTTCAAAAGGATCTGCCTGGTTTCCCTCCCTTTCTCTCCAGCCTGTACTCTGGGCTTGTGCAGATTCCTCCGTGTGCAGAGGGCACCGGGAAAGGGCAGCTGAGAAGCCGTGTCAGCCAATGGCTACTCGTGCTGCACTGCTTTAGCCGGTCCAGGCTATTTTTAGAATCATGGCATTGATGTGCTCGGGGCCTTGGTGACAAGATGTTAATCGTTTCCTGACTGGGCAGACAGCTGTGTAGAGAGGTGTTAAGTTTTCAGTAAAATCATCTGTTTTACTCCCTCACATGTACCTGCCATGTTAGCTCATTTACCACTGAATTTTTGGTCTGTTTTTCTTGCCTTTAGGCAACTTTTATTTCCTTTCTTTGTTCTCCTGTAATGTTATCGGAAAAGTACTGAGAGTCCTCCTCCCTCCACTCGGTAAGTTAGGATGGCTTTTACTTACACATAAATGTGGATTTGGAGGGCTCCCCTTCCTCAAGAATATTACGGGGCTATAGAACTATAACCCCAAATTACTCAGAGAACCCGAATTACTAACAAATGAAACCTACGGTTATCATTACAGATCAATTCACTCAGTTTCGTAGAAGAGTCTAGCCTGTTTCTGTTTTGTTTTTTCTCTAGTTTGTCTTTGAATGGAGGGTATAAGCTTTGCCAGGGGTTCACAGGTGCAAAGTGTGTCCTCTTGGTTGAGATTTTGCGAACTTTTGAATGTAGAAACCTCCCTGGGATAACATAGCTCAATGTTCTCAGCTGTTTTTTGTTTTGTTTGTTTTTGTTTTGTTTTGTTTTGTTTTTTGTCTTTTTGCCATTTCTTGGGCCGCTCCCGCGGCATATGGAGGTTCCCAGGCTAGGGGTCAAATCGGAGCCGTAGCCACCAGCCTTCACCAGAGTCACAGCAACACGGGATCCGAGCCGCGTCTGCAACCTGCACCACAGCTCACGGCAATGCCGGATCCTTAACCCACTGAGCAAGGGCAGGGACTGAGCCCGCAACCTCATGGTTCCTAGTCGGATTCGTTAACCACTGCGCCACGACGGGAACTCCTGTTTTGTTTTTTGTTTTTTTTTTTTGTCACTCCATATCCCTCATGTCCTCTGCTCTGAATTCTCTCCAGTCCAAATTGAGAAATCATTTGTAATTTCCAGAATCGTGTATCCAGTCTTCCTGTGTATGGATCAGTAAATCATAAACGCCTGTGAGACGAGGGTCTGACGTGTTTGTACTGCCCATAGATCCCAGCACCGTGCCAGATCTGTCATTAGTGCTTTTCAATCCCTGCTGATTCAGTAATGATGACAACCCTGCTTCCATCCTGAGCAATCAGATCTGCCCTTCCCATTGTGGTTCTGCAGGCATTGGTAACGTCTCTGGATGTTTCACGTTTGTTGGGGGAAATTCGCTCATGAAATAATTTCTACACATGGCAGAAAGAGCACGATAGAGTGATCGCGTAATGGGTGGAAAAGACCCAATCTACAGAATGGAGAAATTAGTTTCATATTTATCAGAATTCCTTCGGAGAATACCTTTTGCCCATTATCAGGTTTTCAAAAAGGGTCTAAGGATATTGCACTGCCATCGGATGAAGAAGGTAACATTTATTGCGTGAGGTCTTGAGCTGATGGTGTGAGCTCATCAGCAAACATAGAAGCTGATGATCTGCTTGGACTATAGCAAAGAGTAATTAAGAAGCTGGAGAAGATCTCGGAGATTATAGAGCCAAGCCTCCTTATTTTGTGGGTGAGGGGATTGGTTCCCATTTAGTTACCAAGTCAAGATCATAGAAGTAGTATCATTAACAGCAATTAATATAAGTGAGACTCTTCTTGACATGCTTTGAGTATGTTAACTTGTGACTTCACAGAAACTCTGTGAGGTGGATATATGTCCTGCCTTCTCCGTTTCCACTGTCCCTCCCTTCAGCCAAGCTTCCATCACCAACTCTTTGGATTCAGCAAAGACCTCCTAACTGATCATCCCACATCTGTTCTTTCTGCCCAGGCAGATTTAACAATCTAGTGAAAACTCCAGTCTGTCCAGGACACATCCTGCTCTCATGTTGCTTGTAGGATTTCCAGGAGGCAGCCCTTTCTTGCTTCCTGGGGCCTCCTTTATTCACTCCTGGTTACCCCTCCACCCCCCACCTGTCAGAGCCTTCCATCTGCATCCCTCTATCTAGAAGGCACTCTCCTTTCTCCTTTTCCCAGACTTACTTCAACTGTCCTCTTGGATCTTAAGTCAGAAGTCACGGCCTCAGGGAAGCCTTCTCTGACTCCCTAGCTGATGGGATGCCAGATGCCACTGTTACCAGCCTTAGGGCCCTCAGGGACCATATCCCTTTGACTCACCCCTGTGTCCCAAAGCTAATGCAGTGCCCAGTGCAGAGCAGACAACACGGATTTGTTGAAGGAGGAAAAGAAAGATGGAAAAAAGATCTGAGGTGTCAGAAATAATTCAGTCTCTTATGTCAATCAAAAGAGTCAGGTTTGGAGTTAACAGTATCTGATTTAGATTCCTACCTGACTGCTTTTTTTTTTTTCCCTTTTGGCCATGCCTTCCATGGCATGTGGAAGTTCCCAGGCCAGGGATCAAACCGCACCACAGCAGTGACAACACGAGATTCTTAACCTGCTACATCACCAGGGGAGCTTCTGCAGCTTCCTTAGTGGGGAAATGCATGGAATGGGGAGAAAGAGCAAAAGGCTAGTCAAAAATGATGCTGAGATGAATTCCAAATGATCTGTCTAGGTACTCTGCCCTGAAAGAGAAGGGGTATAGCTGGCCACTTCTTTTTTTTTTTTTTTAATTAAAGTATAGGTGATTTACAACGTTGTGTCAATTTCTGCTGTACAGCACAGTGACCCAGTCATACCTATATGTACATTCTCTTTCTTTTTTTATGAATGTCATTACTTTTATAGTTGTACAAGGATCATCACATCCAAATTTTATAGCATCTCCATCCCAAACCTTCAGGGCATCCCCTCACCTCCCAACCTGTCTCCTTTGGAAAAACCATAAGTTTTTCAAAGTCTGTGAGTCAGTGTCTGCTCCACAGAGAAGTTTACTGTGTCCTTTTTTTTAGAGTCCACATGTAAGTGATAGCATATGATGTTGGTGTCTCCCTGTCTGACTGACTTCACTTAGCATGACAATGTCTGGGTCCATCCGTGTTGCTGCAAATGCTGTCATTTCTTTCCTTTAAGTTGCTGAGTCATATTCCATTGTGTATATGTACATCTTCCTGATCCACTCCTCTCCTCTGTTGATGGACATTTAGGTCATTTCCATGTCTTGGCTATTGTATATAGTGCTGCAGTGAACATTGGAGTGCATGTATCCTTTCGAGTCATGGTTTTCTCTGGCTAGACATCCAGGCCCACGTACATACAGTCAATTGATCTATGACAAAGGAGGCAAGAATATACAATGGAGAAAAGACAGTCCCTTCAATCAATGGTGCTGGGAAAACTGGACAGCCACATGAAATTAGAACACTTCCTAACACCATACACAAATATAAACTCTCAATGGATTAAAGACCTAAATATAAGACCAGACACTATAAAACTCTTAGCAGAAACATAGGCAAAACACTCTCCAGCATAAACCAGAGCAGTATCTTCTCAGTTCCACCTCCTAGAGTAATGACAATAAAAACACAAATAAACAAATGGGACTTAATTAAACCTAAAAGTTTCTGCACAGCAAAGGAAACCCTAAACAAAACAAAAAGACGACCCACAGAATGGGAGAAAATATTTGCAAATGAAGTGACTGACAAGGGATTAATCTCCAAAATTTATAAACCCTTTCTGCATCTCAATACAAAAAAAAAAAATCAAAAAATGGGCAGAATATATCAACAGACAGTTCTCTAAAGAAGACATATGGATGGCCAAAAAAACGCATGAAAAGATGTTCAACATCACTCATTATTAGAGAAATGCAAATCAAAACCACTATGAAGAGTTCCCGTTGTGGCGCAGTGGTTAACGAATCCGACTAGGAACCATGAGGTTTCGGGTTTGATCCCTGCCCTTGCTCAGTGGGTTAACAATCCAGCGTTGCCGCGAGCTGTGGTGTAGGTTGCAGACGCGACTCGGATCCCGAGTTGCTGTGGCTCTGGCGTAGGCCGGTGACTACAGCTCCGATTCGACCCCTAGCCTGGGAACCTCCATATGCCACGGGAGCGGCCCAAGAAATAGCAAAAAGACAAAAAAAAAAAAAAAATCATTATGAGATACCACCTTACACAAGCCAGAAAGGCCGTCATCAAAAAGTCTGCAAAAAATAAATGCTGGAGAGGGTGTGGAGAAAAGGGAACCCTATGACACTGTTGGTGGGAGGGTAAACTGGTGAAACCACTGTGGAAAACAGTATGGAGATTCCTCAGAAAACTAAAAATAGAACTACCATTTGATCCAGCAATCCTACATTCTCTTTCTTCTTTCATCTTCCATTATAGTCTATCCCAAGAGACTGGATATTGTCCCCTGTGCTGTGCAGTAGGATACCAGTCACTTCTTAAGTATGGGCTGTGCATAATGATTGCCTTCGCAAAAGAACAGTATGGAAAGAGGGGTGGGAAGGAGTAACTTCCCACAGTGGGGAAACCAGACAAAGAAGACCTCTGCCAGGTAGGGAAGGTCAGCCCCGACACTGATAGATCACGTTGGTAGTGTGTGCTTTTGACAGGATGGGCTGAAAACAGCACTTTACCTCTGTGGTCCTCCAAACCCATAGCCCGAGTCGAAACATGAGAAAAATAACAAGCAAATCTCAATCAGGGAATTCTATGAAGGGCTTGACCAGAACGCCTCAAAACTGTCAAGATCATGGAAAATAAGAGAAGTCTGAGAGATGTTACAGTCTGTCGGAGCCTCAGGAGCCACAACAACTAAATGTATTTATCTATGTATTTATTTTGAATGTTAGGGCTGCACCCAAGACATATGGAAATTCCCAGGCTAGGGGTCAAATCAAAGCTGTAGCTGCAGGCCTACACCACAGCCACAGCCATGCAGGATCTGAGCTGCGTCCATGACCTACACCATAGCTCATGGCAATGCCAGAGCCTTAACCCACTGAGCGAGGCCAGGAATCAAACCCATGTTCTCATGGTTACTCGGTGGGCTCATTATCACTGAGCCAAGGGTATTCCATAACAACTAAATGTGATGCGACATCCTGAGGAGGTCCTGGAGCAGAAGAAGGACAATAGATAATTAAGAACATCTGGATAGATGTGGAATTTAGTGAATCATGATGTATCAGTACTGGTTCGTTTGTGGTGGCAAAGGTAACATTACAATTTGGAGACCGGGTGGGAGGTCTCTGGGTGGGAACTGTCTAGTGCTATCCTCACAACTCTTCTGCAGATTTAAAAGTATCCTAAAACTAAAAGATTCTTTCAAAACACCCAAAGCTGGTCAGGTTTTGAGGTTGGATGTCTGGGGAAGTCAGTGGTGTCAAAAGACAGCAGGAGAATCCACCACGAAGTCACTGGCTCTGGGCATTAGGAAGTGTGGAGGGGGCTGGTGGTGGCATCAGACCTCAAGCTTAAGGAGATGCCGGGGGCTGAGGAAGAGGAGGTACCCCCAGAAAGTCACAGGGAAAAAAAGGAGTTGGAGTTGAGCTAGAAGAAACCATAGACACCAGTGAAGGATTATTTTTTCAAGATTTGGAAAAATGTGTATTGGTCCATGACATGGGAGGAGAAACTGCTACAATGCTTCTTCCATTTGTATTTAAATGTGAGGCCCTAAAAAGGTGATGGTTAGGTGTTCCCTTGCGACACAGCAGGTTAAGGACCCAGTGTTACCACTGCTGTGGCTTAGGTCATTGCTTTGGATGGTTCAATCCCTGGCCTGGGAACTTCCACATGCCTCAGGTGTAGCCAAGAAAAAATAACACAAAACAAAACAAAACAAAACAAAAAAAAAAAACAAGCAGGTAATGGTTAGATGATGGCTAGAGATTACGGATGGGTTGGCTTTATTCCAACATGATTTGGTAGGCCAGTTTTGTTGTTTCCTTGAGAAAATCCCCAGATACTGGTATCTCTAGGTCCTTTCTCTAGAACCTCTATTTCTCCCAAACAGAGACCTCCAGTGTCCTGCCTTGGGGATGTACAATTGCCTGAGGGCGTCGTGGGAGCCCAGTGGGGCTGGGGGCATGTGGGCATGCAAGCTCTCTACATTTTGGCAAGGGGCTCTGAAGTACCCCTCTGCCGTCTCTCACCCATTGCGCCCAGTGTTCCCATCCTTCGAACTTCTCTAGCTCGGTTTCCCCAAAGACAAAGCGAGGAGGAAGACAGGGTGCTCACCTTTTAGAGAGTGTGTACAAGATGCGGGGGGAGAGTGGCAGACCTTCAGCCATCCCCCCCTGCGTTTAGCCCCTGCCTCTCTCCTGCCTTATGTCAATATCAGCTATGCAGGAATCGTGATTCCTGAGCTTTTAGAGTGGAGAGTCCCACATCTTGTTGGTACCCCACTCTGCCTGTGTTTACTGGTCACTTCCTGCCTCTCTCCTGAACATTTACTACTCTGAGCTCTGCCTTCCAACTTCATAGACCATGGTTCATGGTCAAGTATGCCTCCTATTTTTTTTATCAAAGATGCTGAATGTGTTTCTGCTTCTGCTTTACTGCTGTTTTCTAAGATGAAGGGGGGAAAAGTCTTTACCTTCGTAAAATCACAATTCCAGGATCCAACATTTCAAATCACCTTTGTTTTCATACACAGGTGGTTAGATTTTGAAAATAGGTGTTAAAATGTAATATATTATACAGTCTGATTGTTTCTTTCTTTATTTTAGTGGAAAAACAGTTGTAATTAAGGAATAGAGCCGTTGTTTGATTTTTTCCGAGGCTGTTGGTTTAAAGTTTAGTCCTCAGAACATATTACTTTCTGCCTTTGGGGCAATCCTCACATTTTTGAGAGTAAGCAGTCTTTTGTCAAGTGATGCAAGAATCCAAGCTTGTTTTCTGGAATGGAAATTAACTGAACCCGAGGCCCTTCCTTGTTCCACCCTTTTTGGTTCTTTTCTCTTTTAATATTTCAGTGATGTTTTTAAAAAATGACAAAAAAATGATTCTGGATCTTGGTTTCTTGAGCTGTATGCACTTGTCAGCTTGTTGAAGGTGAAGGAAAAGAAGACAGCTTTTCCTGCATCTTTTCTTTCCCAGAAGAAGAAAGCTAGAGATCACCCAGGTCCGAGGTCCCCCAAGATAGAGTGCGTGCAATCCAGGGAAATGGTTTCCCAGTGAAACGCTGTTTTGTTTTGTTTTGTTTCTTCCATTCACACAACTTGAACTCTCCTTTGGTAAAACTTCCAATGTCCTGAATGAAACCTTGTCTTTTTGGCACTCAGGAAGCTCTCTTCACTATGTTCTGCAGTAATAATCCCAGGAACTCCCAGAGGAGATCCTGTCTAGGGAGGGGCTTAGTCAGTGGAAACAGACAAGGAATGGGTTCTCGTTCGGAAAGAGCAGGTCCAACAGGCATATCTCTCAAGAGGTCTCCAAATGGATGCATCTTCTCTTCTCCTTGACATGGTGATGGGTTGTCACACCCCTTTCTAGGACTTCCCTTGGGGCTCACAACATACCCCTTTTGTAACCTATGTTTTCCCAACAGAAAGTTGGGGGTTGGTGGAGCTGGAGGGATGGTGTATCACCGAGTATCTGTCAAAGCCTGTTCTCGCTGCTACAGAACGTAGTTCCCACCTACGGAAGAAGCCAGGAGGGTGGTTGAGCCCTGATTCTCCCCAAGCTGTCAAGTTGTCAGGGAATCCTAACCTTTAGGAACGGTTTCCCCACACCATCTTGAGTATGACGCTACTGTCCCCAAGAACCAAGACCTCCAGGAGCTTATTTCTCTCACACTTACGTCAGCCTTAGGTCTTTCCCATCATGCTGTCATGTCTCAGCTGGCAAGGCCAAGCTTTAGTTTGTAATCATGAAGAAGGCAGGAGGCCAAGGCTTCCTAAATTGCTCACTGAGCCTTATTGTAAATTTATATTGAACTCTTAATGGTGGGAGCATTAAAAAAATTGGAGCTTTTGAAAGATGATCTCATTTCAGAATTTTTTTTTTCTCTCCTATATTCTCTGGGTTAAACCACATTATTTAAAAAAAAAATCCTTAGTTAAGCCAAAAGTCTGGAAGTGTAATTGTCATTGAATTTGCTTTAATGATAAAAACAGGAAGGAGACGATCTTTCATTCAGAAAATGGTTATTGGATCTGCTCTGTCTGTGTGCACTGCTGAACCTAAAGATGAATAAGCTATGGCTCCTCTCCTCCAGACCCTTCAAGAGCAAAGAAAAACAAAACCCCTACAGTGCCTGTTGGTATGGATTATGCTGCAGTACAGATGACCTGAAAATGGAATGGCTTAAGACAGCCCATAGCGCTAGTCTCACGCAGTTTCTAGAGTCAGGAGCCTGGAGCAGCTCAGTTGGCCCGTTCAGGCTCTGGGTCTCCCATGAGGTTGCACTCACCGTGGTGGCCAGGACTGAGGGCCTCTGAAGGCATGACAGGGGGAGAGGGTCTCCTTCCAGGTTCAAGCCCACGGCTGCCAGCTGGAGGGTCTCAGTTCCTTAGGACGTGGGCCACTCCAGATGGCTGCTCCTGGCATGGCAACTGGCTATCCCAAAGCTCATGATCGGAAAGAGAAGGAGGCTGAAAGAGAAGCCACAGTGTTTATTTGTGTGTTTTTTTTTTTAATAATCTAATCTCAGAAGTGACATACATCATTTCTGCTGGGTGCTATTGGTCACACAGATCCTGGTACAATATGGGAGGGGCCTATATAAAAATATGAATGAAGGAGGGGGCTTTGAGGGAAGCAATCTGGAGGCTACCACCACAGTCTTCCTTCCACATCTTCACCTGCTCATGCTCCAAGATTACCATCAAAAATATTCAGGAATCCCTATTGTGGCTCAGCAGTAATGAACCCAACTAGTATCCACGAGGATGTGGATTCAATCCCTAGCCTCGCTCAGTGGGTTAAGGATCTGGCACTGCTGTGAGCTGTGGTGTAGGTCTCAGACGTGGGTCGCATCCGCTGTTGCTGTGGCTGTGGCTGTGGCTGTGGCTGTGGCTGTGGCATAGGCTAGCAGTCACAGCTCCAATTCCACCCCTAGCCTGGAAACTTTTATGCCACATGTGTGGCCCTAAAAACAAGACAAAAAAAAAATATTCCAGATGTTTCTAGAGATTCTCATACTAAGTGAAGTAAGGAAGAGAAAGACAAATCCCATATGCTATCACGTATATGTGAACTCTGAAATATGGCACGGATGAACCTATCTACAAAACAGAAGCAGACCCACAGACACGGAAAACAGGCTTACGGTTGCCGAGGGGGAGGGGGAGGGAGTGGGATGGACGGGAGGTTGGGGTTAGTAGGTGCAAACCATGACATTTAGCATGGCTAAGCAAGGAAGTCTTGCTGTGCAGCACAGGGAACTCTATCCAATCACTGGAGCTAGAACATGCGAAAAAGAATGTATAACAGGTCACTTTGACGTACAGCAGAAATTGGCAGAACATTGTAAACCAACTATAAGAACATTTTTGAAAAATCCAGAGGTTAGCCACCACCATGGGAAGAAGGTGGGCAGTATTTAGAGATGGGATAGTAAACACAGAAGATAAGTATGGACCGGCCAAAAGGGACAACAGCCTGGGGTGTTTGTCTAGAAAGTGTGTTGGACAGACCCTCTGAATTCTAACTACTGACGTGATTCTGATTCTGGCCAGAAAGATCTAAGATTGTTGGCCCTATTCCTTTCAGCAGCAGACTAGAAGCAATTCTTTTCCATGAAGGGATCATGGTGCCTTATGAAAACTGAAATGGGAACAGCACAAGGAGCTGCCTTTGAATAGTCCCTCCTATGGCTCCCATGATACAGCATCAACCACAGCCGGGCAGGTGTTTATTTTGCTGCTCTTGTTGTTGTTTTGTTTTTCCGGGGGGGAGGGTTTGTGCACCATTAATATTTAACAAACCAAGGCAGGGTTTGTTGTAAGGTCATTGAAGGAAAAATTTTGTCAGCGTACTTACAAAATTATTTCCGATTTGACTGAAGCATCAAATGCTGCTGCACCGTTCTCTTCTTAAGGACGGAATTACTTTACCCAAAGATGCCTTTACATAGCAGGTATTCAACCTGAGTGCTCCACGCCTTTTTCCTATGGCCCCACCCCATTTGTACTTCGCTTATGTATAAAAAGATGCCTGGGCAGATCTGAGGTTGATCTCCCCACTTCTGAGTATTTGTTTCTGAAGCACTGATAGAAGGCTGTCAATATCCAAAGCAGCTTTTCCCTCCTGGCCTTCCCCTGCTTTAACCTGGCAAACGCCTTGGGAATATATGGAGAGTAATAGCTGCAGAGAGAAGAAGAATAAATTACATTGGTATCACTTTCTAGTACTGTACTTCCGCTCAGAGCAACTTCCAATCCATGCTTAATTTAGGACTAGATCTGGGGAAATGGCCAGATACAGGACATGATATGAAATGAGGTATTCCGCAAATCATGCGTGGGTGTCACCAACGTAGTGAATAATAGTGACGGCGTGCCTCTTGTCCTTGTGTATGTGCTTGGATAGGTCCTTCGTGTCCGAATATTATTCAGATATTCCATTTCAAATTTGAAACGTCGATGCAAGTGCTACTGGTAAATGTATAGCAATTATAGGTAATGCCGGGGAACCTTGACCTTCCCTCTTTGATCTTTAAAAACAGTTTTTTTTCATGCATTTCTTATGCTGGGAACAAAAAGAAGATCTAGTTGATAGCAGTGGAACTAATTGTGATTTTGTGTGTGTGTGTGAAAAAAAATAAGAGCTGGGTTCTAGTCATGGTTTTTAGAGAGGCATGTAATAGAGTTCCAGGGCCTGAATGTTCTCCTCTGTGCAGCTGTGGAGACGATCTAGTTGATTTATCAGGGTTTTCCTAGCCCTGATTTCTGTTGGCTGACTTTCTTTTGATATATGTAACTTTTATGTGCCAGTAGCATGATAAAAATGATGGGCTTATGAGAGAAGTCTACATTGTCAATACCAAAAAAAGTTGCTGTCTCATAAAGCCAATCTCTAGATTGCTCTTGTAACTAGGTCTTAGAATGTTTTTGTGAGGGTCTGTGGCTCCCGTGTATTGATCACAAAGGGCGTATGTCTGAGAAATGAAAGTGATGATTTTGCAAGTCATCTCTCCAGAGAGCAAATCTTTTTCCCCCATAGGTTGTTTTCTGTGGTCTACGTGAAGCGCTTACACTGCTTACTCTTGAAAAATGCTTTTGGCTGCAAGGAACAGACAGGCCAGTCCATGTGGGTTGAAACATAATCCTTCAGTTATCCCCTATCACTGGCAGGTTAGTGGTCAGCGCTTCCAGGTTTGCTCAGTGGCTCCATAACAATGAGATTCTGGGTTGGCATCACTCTGAGTCTCTTGGCCTTTCCATTCAGATCAATTTGGCCTTCCCAGATCTGAGCAAGGCATCTCTATAGAATTGTGTCCCAAGTCGATGACCGTCCTTAACCAAGCGTGGGTAAAGAGGATACAATTATTCCCACTTAGCAAGATCAACCAGAATTCATTATTCTAGTGTTCAAGTCTTTCTTACCCCCTGCAATCCAGCTGTCACACTGATCTTCCAGCCTTGTCTCCTGTTACCCTTCTATTAGATTTCTTAACTATAACCAAACTGTCTACAATATTCTGAAAGACGCGGTAGTTATTTTACACTTGTACTGTGTTTCTTCCGTCCTTGTACATCCTCTTTTCATGCTAAGATTCTATCCAAACCTTACCAAGTTCTTCTCTGATCATGCCAGCTGGAAGGAGTTGCTCTTTCCTCCGGATGCCTAGATTTGTTTATATGTCGTGTTTGTGTAACAGCATTGTCCAGAGTGACTTCTGTCCAGATTCCATTCGATAAAAGGAGGCAAACATGACCATGTCCATTCTACAGACCGGGAGCAGGCTTCTGAGGGCCTGAGTGACTTTGCCGAGGCATCCTTGTACCCAGTGTTGATGCAGAGGGTAAATGAGCCTCGGTAAGAAACACTCTCCAAAATCGTATGGAGGGAAGAGGATGAGGGTTTGTTTCCCTTGCATGTGAAAGACTAAATTGACTGTTCTAGGTTGATAGGCCGCCCCTCCCAGGTGCTTAGGAAACCCAGGGTGCCAGCAGTTCTGCCATCTCTGATACGTGCTGTCCGAGGCTGCATGACCAGGCCATCCCGGCCAAGGAGGAAGGGAGGGAGCCAGGTCCAGATATTTCCTCCTGAGTAAGTAAGGTGCACGTTGCCCTTTTGTTCATCCTTCAATGGCAAGAGCTTGGTCACGTGGCCTGTCTGCTGCTGGCCTGCGGGAGGCTCTCTGTCCTTGGGTCCAGGAAAGAGCAGATTGGGGTGGAAGGGAGCCTTGAGTGTCCCGGAGCAGGGCTACACCTCTGTGTCTCCGGCCCATGTTACTTAGTGCTGCCCTTTCCTCCCTGTGATAAAGCCAGAAAGGGGGGAGTCTGGTGGTAGACGGCATCCTTGCACTGTGTGAACCCCTATGTGAATAGCAGATATTAAGCAAAGTGGAGGGAACCTACTTAGCACTCTTGGGCTACACACGTGCCACTGTCAGACCTCTCTGCACAACATCATAAATCAGCAAGACTTTAATAAAAAAAGTCTTAAAAAACCAAAAAAGGGAGTTCCCTTCGTAGCGCAGAGGTTAACGAACCTGACTAGGAGCCATGAGGTTGCACGTTTGATCCCTGGCCTCGTTCAGTGCGTTAAGGATCTGGTGTTGCCATGAGCTGTGGTGTAGGTCGCAGATGCAGCTCAGATTTGACCCATGGCCTGGGAATGTCCATATGCCCTGAGTGCCGCCCTAAAAAAGCAAAACAAACACACACACACACAAACAAAAAACAAAAGCAAAGAGAGAATGTAAACCCAAACCACCAAAGGCAACGTTACAGTTAATAGTAGTAACAACCCATTTAAAAACAAACAAGAGAAAACAATGTTGAGTTAGTTTCAGGTGTATGGTGAAATTATTCAGTTACACACACACACACACTTTTTCAGATTCTTTTCTCTTATAGGTTATTTTAAATATTGAGTATAGTTCTGTGCTATGCAGTAGGTCCTTGTTGGTACTTCATTATTTTAAAATTTTTTTATGAAAGTATAGTTGATTTACAATGTTGGGTCAATTTCTGCTGTACAGCAAGGTGACCCAGTCATATATATGTGCATTCTTTTTCTCATGTAACTCGACCTTGTAAATCAGCTATACTTGAATACAAATTTTTTTTAATTTTGAAAGAAAGTGAAAAACTAAAAAATAAAAACAAAAAGGCTCTCTTGGAGTTCCCTGGTGGCTCAGCAGGTTAAGGATCAGGATTTGTCGTTGCTGTGGCATGGGTTCCATCCCTGGCCCAGAACTTCCACATGCCTCGGGCACAGCCAAACAAACAAACAAAGAGTCTCTGAAGAGCAGTTTTCTTTTACAGGCAGGAAGGAGCAGCACAGCAGGCCCTGCCCACGTCCCTCGTGGTTGACCTTTAGGGAGCAGCAGATCAGACTCGCTCTGTTCTGTTCCATTGATCACACGGTTCCTAAACTCCCCCACTGCCCCCCGCTGGCATCTAGGCCTGTGGTGTGCTCTCCCTGCTTCAAGCATGCAGCAAAACATGCAAAATGTTATGATTTGTTGCCATGCTGACAGCGTCAACTTAACTACGGCTGACAAACAGGTTTTAAATAGAACATGTCAGTTCATTACAGTATTTTCCATCTGGGTGTGCGTCTTTTTTTGTTTGTTTGTTTTTTCCTTTCCCACATTTCACCCCGAACATTTCAAGAATGTCGCCCCTGAGGTTCAGTTGGCACGTGTGGTCCCTCGCCTTAGCGACTGGCTAAGAGCGATATTCTGGAAAAGAGCAAAAACGGTAAACCGTGCTGGTGAAAAAGGAGACCCTTCTCTTGCGGGCGCAGGCCATTCTTATAACCAAGTTGAGCTGTCTGGTTTGTCCCGCCTGGTATAAGTCTCCGCTGTCTCTTCTTGCTCTGTTGGGCTCTGTCCGGAGGTTGCCACTGAAACCAGCTCTTCCCTCCCACTGGGGGCAAAATTCCAGTGCCGTGCAGAGGTCCTGCTGCGTGAGGTGCAGGCCTGCGCAGACTGCATCCCGATGCCGTGTTGCCTGAAATTCTGGCCCTCGGAATGGCTCCTCTTGCCAGCTCTTGACAGTTTGCTGAGGGTGCCAGCTGCCTCCAGTCTCAAATGCTACCTTCCCAGCGCTCCGCTGGTCAGACAGCCCCCCTCCCCGCCTCCTGCTACCTACCGAGCAGGGACACGCACATCGCCCATCAGTAACTTGGAATGGCAAAGCCACAGGAAGGGCCGTAATTGTATTTTAAAATGATGTCTTGGGTCTGTGTGGCGTTATGATGAAAATACACAGTGACAATGACGGTCTTAAAAGTCTCTTCCCGGGAGGGTTCCATTTTGCTCGCTTTTGTGTCCCTACAGATTTTTAAATTCTAAAGAAATTTGATTTAAAAAAAAAAATGTCATGTTAATACTTGACTTTTCCTTCTGAGGGTATTCCTTGCTGTTTTGCGCCGTTTAGGCTCTGGGCTGTAAATGTTTGGACAGCAGCTCAGAACATGGTCTCTGAGGGAACGTTTTGCAAGTGTTATCTCCTTGTTCACAGGAGTCCAAGGTGGACCTAGCAGAGGGGTGTTTAGTGATGGAAACTGAAATAGCAATGAAAAGAGGGATGGCCAAATTATGTAAAATCAGAGTGCATGAATAATTCAGGACTCGCTTGAGTGTGATTCTTATTTTTATTGTTAAATAATACTAGCATTTCCATGAACTAATAACACACAGACTAACCAACTGGTACACTTTTTTGGAGGGAGTTTGGGGCCATCGGGAGGAGGAAGGAAGAAAGAAAACCGGGGCCAAATAGGCATCCTTTGGCGATGGAATGTGCCCAGTGAGACATCGATGCAATCGTCTGTTTTATAATCCCTTATCTTCACTGAAGATGAGGAAATGAAGCCAAGAGAACCCCAGTAGCACATCTTTGTTTGGGAATCACTGTGATGTTTTATGAACGCCCTTCTCTGTTGCACCTCAGAATCTGAATCTAGTGCTTTATAAACTTTCTGTATTTTTCCCATAAATTCCAGGATGTGCATGTGTGTGTGTGTGTTTCTGTGTTGAGAGGAATAAGGGATATAAGGGTTTCTTTTATTATGACTCATGAGATGGAGCTTAGATTTAGGGCTATTGTGGAATAGAACGAAGGCCTCTGCAAGGAACTTATTTTTAATCTCTAGCAAAAGCTATTCTTAGCTAAAAAGGGAAAATCCTCAGCTGCAATTACCTCTAACATCGTGGAGGTTTTTAACAGGCTAGGAGAGGCGTGGTGAATGAGCAAATTATTGAGAAAACACTCAACACTGGAGAGAGAAAAATAAGATGTGAATTATGAAAAAGAAGCTCTCAGAGGAGTGTGATGGGATGACGGGAACTTTTAGCAAAAAAGTATAATAAGGAGTTCCTGTCGTAGCGCAGTGGTTAACGAATCCGACTAGGAGCCATGAGGTTGCGGGTTCGATCCCTGCCCTTGCTCAGTGGGTTAAGGGTCCGGCGTTACCGTGAGCTGTGGTGTAGGTTGCAGACGTGGCTCGGATCCCACGTTGCTGTGGCTCTGGCGTAGGCCGGTGGCTACAGCTCCGATTAGACCCCTAAACTGGGAACCTCCATATGCCGCAGGAGCGGCCCAATAAATGGTAAAAAGACCAAAAAAAAAAAATTTTAAAAAAAAGTATAATAAGTGGACAAACCTTTATACAAAAGAATAAATACGTGGCCAAGATCTTTTAGTAACCTTGCTTAATCTAATGAAAGTGCAGTTGGCTCAGAAAGAACTGCATTCACTAAGAGATCAAGAAACAAAAGCAAAAAGCAGGGTGTGAAATACATAGATGGTCCCCAGATTAGGATGGCATCATCCAGTGTTGCAGAAGAAGAAGGATAAGATGCTTTTGAAATTTAAAATCAAACTTCTTTCTTTTTTTTTTTTTTTTCTAATTCTCATTCCTCGAGAGAGGCCGCAAAAGATCTTCTACAGCAGTAGTGGGAAGTGTTTTTACTGAATATAGACCAGAAAATATCAAGAGCATCAGGACAAAGCTCGGGCAGGAGTCCCAAAGGAACACGGTCTTGGGTTGGTCCCTCTGAAGGCAGTTCTGTCACCTGATATCACGACCGTGTGGTCCAGACACTGGAAGGGGACGCAGGAGGATTTGAATCCCGTTAGGGATCTGTGACCAATTGAAGAGAGAGTAGATTTACTGAGGCTGAGAAACTATGAATACATAAGCCACTCTCTAGTCTTGTATCGACAGAGGAGCTCTGTTTATAGGTGAGCTAAAGCTAAAGGTAGCGTCAGGAAGTGCAATTTCCTAGAAGGTAAAATCGTCTCGATTATTTTTCGCATTAGTGAAAAGTGAATGATGAAAAATTGGACCTTTAAAAGAGAACTTCGGAAGGAGCTAGATGTTCTGAGCCAGACCGTGCTGGGGGTAAGTGCGTTGATATTATGAATGATGCACCCAGTATAGCAGCATGGCTTTTCCTCACTTCCCCGGCCGTGCTGCGTGAGGGTGTTTCTGTCCTGTGTCCTCAAAGATCAGGATTGGGATGCATTTCTAGTTTCTTTTGTTTGCTTGTGTGATTTAGCATAAAGGATATTTTTAGACCTCTGCTTTTTGTTTTTCCCAAGTTTGATAGCAGCAAGTAAAATGGAACCTTTATTTGGTTCTTGACCATCAGGCTTTGCTTTATCTTAGGTCTCATGATCTGAGTGGCCACCCTCCCTGGCAAAGAAACGGCTCTTGTGGTTGCTCCTGTGAAAGAGCTACTTCTCGTCCTTCCCTGGCTTTGAGTTAATACCAACATCGCTCAAAAAACCAACAACCAAAAAAGCCAACCAAAAAAAAAAAAAGAAATAAACCAAAAAAAAGTCGTGCTTCTTGTTAGCTGCACAGTATCTAATAATGCCACACACACACACACACACACACACACACACACACACACACACGGTAGTGAATTAGCCCTATAGCTCTATTTCCTCAGACCCCATCTGAGGAAAAGTACAGGACCTCTCTTAGTGAATGTATTGTCTGGGGGAACAGAGATTGGAACTATCCATGATGTAATTGAGACAACTGATTGTTACCAGCAAACCCAGATAGTAAGTTCTAAATTCTCAACCAGAAGAAGCTCTATCAGAATCACCTAAACAGTGTTTTCAACTGACACAAGGCTGTCGCCCAACGCGCTCCAATCCCCACTTCCCCCAAAGGTTCCAAGATGCCCTGTAACTATTCTTAAGAGAAATGTAAGATTGGAGGTTTTTCATTCCTTTATTTCACTTTCTGATGTCAGTACATGAGATTATTTCTAAGGCACAGAGGCCATCTGAATAGGTATTTTTTAAGGAGAAGGAGAAACAAAGGAGAAAATCTTTCCCCCAAATTTCTCATTGGTCCAAAAAATGGAGTACCTGTCAAAACTGACAAGGGCTATTTGTTATTTTCAACCACATATTCCCTGTCCCCTTCTCTCGCATGCTTGTTTTATTTATTTGTGAGGTAGAAAATGATTACCGTAAAGCTGTTTTTGTCTGGGATCCCATCCTTTGATCAAAAGAATCCAGTGGAAATTGCAGATTCACACTGGGCTTTCATTAACGTGAGCATTAGCCTTGTTCTGAACTATTGACAAAATGCTATAGCATTCTTGAGAGCAGAACGTGTATTCTTTTAAATAAAGAACTAGTTCATTAGAAGCTCTTTCTAATGAAAATGACCTAATCTGCTGCTAAATGCTAACTTAAAAAAAAAAGAAAAAAAGCTGAACGGTAGTTTGCAAAAATGCATATTGATTCCCATCAATCAATAGGGTAGAACATGATTGCGGCTTGGATTTCTCTAGAGTTTCTAAAATGTCCTCTCTCTTCCCGGTGCAAGAGCAGAAAATATTTGCCTGCATTTTGATACCTGACATGGAAATTAGATATTAATATATACAGGGAAAGACAGAGTCAGAGAGAAAATACTCAACACCCCAAGAAGGTAGGAATTGTGCCATTACTCACAAATGGCAACACCATGGGTGACTTAGTCATCCTATAACAAGTGCAAATCTGTCTCGCTGATCGAAAAGAGAAGGAATTTAAAAGGCATCTACCAGCCTTATTATATTTAAGTGCTCTTGCGTTTTGCTGCAAAACCCGGGCCTTTGTAATCCGGCCGTGACTATTCACTCACACGAGGCTTGCCCAGAACAGATAGAAAGGGGACCTCAGTTGGTTTCTTTAAGCTGGAAGAAATGGCACATCATCATTATTTTGGAAGTGGAGGCCTCCATGTTCAAAGCATATTGGGGTTGATTTTCTAAAAAAAAAATTCCTCTTCGTCAGCCGAGGTGACAGCCGGGCCAGGTGACTCCCAAGTGAGACTTATTGACCTCCGGACCTTACAATCAGAGGCTTGTCACCTTGTAAATTGTCAGCATTTGCACACAGCACGTCTGAATACCACCGTGCAGGACATAAATATGAAGCTGACCAGTTTGGCTCTTGCTGTGCACATTCAGGATTCCCAGGAATCATCTGGAAATGAGCCAGAGAGTGAGGCTTGCATTCCCTAGGGTTTGTCTTACCTGGTGACATGCCTGGCCTCCTGAGACAACCCCACAAGGAGACAGAAGGGAAGAGGGGATGTTTGCACAGGCAAAGGTGGTCTCTCCTTTGGGCGCCAGGGGGGTATAGATATGTTGGCTGGCGTCTTTTAACTTGCATTAAGTGGTTCCCTAAAATATAAGCTCCTTGGAATGGTGACCATATGTTTAGCATTTGGAATAAAGAAGCCATTAAATAAATGTTGACGGATTTATTGATGGACCTCTGCATATGCTCATGTGGTTAAATCCACCCTTGGATATGAGAGAAATAAGAAAACAAAAGAAATAAGAAAAATGTGAAGGTTATATAAAGAAACTTGCAAATATAATATTTCTTATCTACTGCTTTCATCACTGCTCTTAAAAAACACAACAGCAACAATTAAATGCATTTACCTTGATTTCTCCATGGTCTTACTCTTCAACAAAGATTGAAGCAAGAGGTTTTTTAATTTGTTTTTTCATTTGTTGGTTTGTTTTTGCTATTCGGGGCCATATCCCTGGTCCTAAACATAGTTTCTGTCACATAGTAGATGCTCAATAAATATTTGCCAAATGAAAGGATGAATTTATTATGCAAATCCTGGAGAAGCCAACATAGTAATATACTGTCCTTTTCCAGAGACATATTACCCACAAAGCAGGTGTATTTCTTACTTGCTCTTGATAAGACAAGATTTATCCTTTTGCTTATTATTTTGCATTGGGTTAAAAAAATAAGTGCATAGTTAGAAGTTTAAGATGCTTCACTGAATTATATCTTAAAATTTACTAGTGGAATTTAGTGCTGAAGTAGAAAGATACAAAAATAATTAAAATTTAGGAGTTCCCGTCACGGCTCAGCAGAAACAAATGAATCTGACTAGCATCCACGAGGATGCAGGTTTGATCCTTGGCCTCACTGCTGGGTTAAGGATCCAGCGTTGCTGTCAGTTGTGGTGTAGGTTGTGGATGCGGCTTAGATCCCACATTGCTGTGGCTGTGGTGTAGGCTACACCTCAGATTCGACCCCTAGCCTGGGAACTTCCATCTGCCACAGGTGTGGCCCTAAATGACAAAGGAAAAAAAAAAAAAGGAAGCTACGAGACCTACGGATGGTGTTGCTCACCCTATGAGTCACAGGAGTCTCGGTGCTTAGTTCTGTGTGATGCTCATAGGAAACTTCGTTGTGATGCATGGCTGCTAACCTCTTGTGTTGGAGCCACAATCCAGAAAGAACATAGGACCATGAGTCTGGGGATTGCATCCCCGTGGGCATTGCTTTGTCACTCACTAGCTGAAGGACCTTCTGCACATCCTTCCTCCTCTCTGGACCTCTGTTTTGTCTTCTGTAAACTGCACTCCCATGATGGGGTTCGTTATATTATAGAGGTGACATAGACAAGAAGAAAGCAGTCTGGAGCAAGGGCTTCCAGACCTGTCTCTGCTCTAGTTTCATCTTTGCTAAAATGAAGATAAAATAGTAATGGACCTATAGCTTTTGGGTGACAATTAAAGAGAGAATGTCAGCCTAGAGCCTGATTCAATACACAGCGAGTAAATTCCAGCACTTATTAGCTCTTATTCTATATCTAAATACGTAGGATTTCATGAGAAATGGCCCCCACCTCTCAATGACTCAACGTGAAAAATGTCCAGGCATTCGCAGAGTCCATCCTGATAACTTCTGTCAAGTCGGGAGAAGAATTGCTAGGTTTTCCATTTCAAATCTTACACACGGGGCGTTTTCAATTTTGAAAATGTCAGGGCTTTGACAGTACTCCTTTAAAAGTAGCTTTGTTGTTTTTAAATTATGTTTGTTAAGCTGGAAATCCATAATGGGAATTATAGGCCCTGTTGGTATTTATATAAAAATTAAAACTGTCCAGCTGTATTCAGGTTTAATCACTGGCTGTAGCACATGACCCACGATTTCTTCGCACGTGCCCTCTGGTTGCACTTGTGGTTTTCTTGCTATAGATCTGAGCTATGGAAACATCGTAGGCCTTTTTAAAAAGAAAATGAAGACTCACATTTTTAGAAAATTCTTCAGTGAGTTTATGTAGAAGATGACAAAGCAGAAGAAAGGAACGCTGCTGGGTGCACGGTGCACAGAGTGTGTTGGGTGCTGGCGACTTTAAAGTGGTCTCCCATTGGATCCTTCGCATCAGCCAGTGGTGTGTTCCTGTGTCCTGGTACCGGTGAAGATACAGAGTCCCTGGAGGGATAAGCCAGTTGGCCAAGGTCATTCCCCACATACTGAATCCTAACCTTTAATTATTATGTTCCTCTAATGTCTGCCCAGGTGACTCTTACCTCCCCCTTCCTGACCTCAAAGACCCTTCTCATTACCTTAACCTTTGTGACTAGGTTATTAGAAACAAGTATTAATGGAGTTCCCATCATGGTTCAGTGGAAAATGAATCTGACTGGTATCCATGAGGATGTGGGTTTGATCCCTGGCGTTGCTCAGGGGGTGAAAGATCCGGCGTTGCCATGAGCTGTGGTGTAGGCTGCAGATGTGGCTCAGATCCCACATTGCTGTGGCTGTGGTGTAGGCTGGCAGCTGTGGCTCCGACGTGACCCCTAACCTGGGAACTTCCATGTGATGTGGGTGCGGCCCTGAAAAGAGAAAGACAGAAAGAAAGGAAGAAAGGAAGGAAGGGAGGGAGGGAGGGAGAGAGGGAGAAAGAGGGAGAGAAAGAAACAAAGAAAGAAAGAAAGAAAGAAAGAAAGAAAGAAAGAAAGAAAGAAAGAAAGAAAGAAAGAAAGAAAAGAAGGAAGGAAGTAAGGAAGGAAGGAGTGTTAAGATCATTTTAAATCTGCCATGGTTCCAAAAGGAAGCCTGCAATGGTACTTTTTAAAGATGGCGGCAGTCTTTTGAAGATGAACTGGATGAATGTTTTGGCCTTCAAGTTTGTGCATCTATAAAGTCTAAGTCTCCTCAGAATAACAGAGATAGAAATAACCTCTGAATAGCTACTACACAAGGTTCAACTTTGTAATCTGGCATCATTTGGTGTTGTCCTGTCATAGTTCAGTGAGATGACCTTGAGAAGAAAAGGCCCGTGAACGCACAGATTAATATTGCTGCTTCACTCTGAACTTCTGAGGACCTACTGCCCTGGATAGGTTTCTTTTCAAGACTTAGTTTCTCTGGTTTTTTATTTTTTTTAATTTTTTAAATTTGGAGTTCCCGTCGTGGTGCAGTGGTTAACAAGTCTGACTAGGAACCATGAGGTTGCGGGTTCCCTCAGTGGGTTAACGATCCAGCGTTGCCGTGAGCTGTGGTGTAGGTTGCAGACGTGGCTCAGATCCAGCGTTGCTGTGGCTCTGGCGTAGGCCGGTGGCTACAGCTCCGATTCAACCCCTAGCCTGGGAACCTCCATATGCCGTGGGAGCGGCCCAAGAAATAGCAAAAAAAGACAAAAAAATTTTTTTTTAATTTATTTTAATTTTTAAGGTTCTCTGTTTATCAGGATTGAGTAATAAGCCTCTGTTCTCAGTAGTTCCATCTCTCAGAACAATGAAGTTTGTTAGCCTTCTCCTCCTTATGAGTTTAATCCAATCTAGACGTCCCTTGTACCAAAGGAAGATTTTTTTTTTTTTGCTTTTTAGGGCTGAACCTGCAACATATGGAGGTTCCCAGGCTAGCGGTCGAATCAGAACTGTAGCTGCCAGCCTACGCCAGAGCCACAGCAATGCAGGATCTGAGTTGCATCTATGACCTACACCACAGCTCAGGGCAATGCCGGATCCTTCACCCACGGAGCGAGGCCAGGGTTTGAACCTACGTCCTCATGGGATCTAGTCGTGTTTGGGAACTGAGCCACGATGGGAACTCCGGAAGATTTATGATTTTTAATCCAATTAAATTTTGTAATAGGTCCTATACATTTCAGCCCAAGGTACGCTTCTGCTGCATGTCTGCAGCCTACTGGGGCCCGGGAAATACTTCTTGGTCAAGCACTGTGTCAGGGTGACTAGGAGCCCAGCCTCTGAGGTCAACTAGAAAGGAAACAGGAGAGGGGTCTTCCACTGCCAGGTGGCCCAGGATCTAGAGACCAAGTATCGAGGCTCTGACCCACAGGTCTGAAGGGATGCTGAGGTTGGGCCGAATCCCTTTCCAGGACACGAAATGCACACCCACAGCTGCCAGAAGTGATGCTCACTGTGGAGTCCAGGCCAAGAATTAGGTTCTGCCAAAAAAGCTACCTCTGGAGTTCCAGCAGTGCTGCAATGGGATCAGCAGTCTCTCTGGAATGCTGGGGTACAGGGTTGCTCCCTGACCCGGCACCATCGGTTAAGGATCCAGTGTGGCCACAGCTGTGGTGTACTGAAGCTTGGATCTGATCCCTGGCCCAGGAGCTCCATATGCTGTGGGGCTACCAGAAAAGAAAAAAGAAAAAGCTGCCTCGCCCGGGGCTCCAAGACTTGTGTATGCAGAGGTCCAAAGGCCTGGCTCCCTTGGCTCAGACAGAGACGACCCTGAAGGGCCATGTGAACCCTGAGCTCCTGGTGGGATCCACAGCATCCTTCTTCCCTTCCTCCACCACCCACCTCCTAACAGGACCCCCTGCTAGCCCTCTGGCACACAGATCCCACAATCTGACTCTCATGGAGCCAACCCATAACCACCAGCAGCAAGCTGCTCTGTTGGTCAGTTGTTATATCCTCAGATCTGAGACCAGGTACCCTGAATGGCTCCTAGATTCTTCCTTATCAAGATGGGTCCCAACGTGTTGCTCTTCTGCGGAGTCATTTGCAGGGACAGGTACCAGGTGGGTGAAGGCAGTTATGACTCGAATTTAAGGCCGTGGGCAACTCTGGGCTTGACTGTTGAAAGTAGCCCTGGCTGGGTTGAGAAGAGTGTGTGTGTGTGTGTGAGAGAGAGAGACAGAGAGACAGAGAGACAGAGACAGAGAAAGAGGGAGGGAGGGAAGGAGTCAGGGAGAGAAGGCAAGGAGAGAGAAGACATTGTTTGTAATAGGTCTACTGTATTGTGTTAGGTGTTGAGACTTTAGAAATGAACAAGACAAGATCCCCGTTTTGAAAGGCTAAGAAACTGGGCGTTTCTGTCGTGGCTCAGTGGTTAACGAATCTGACTAGTATCCATGAGGACCCAGGTTTGATCCCTGGCCCCGATCAGTGGGTTAAGGACCTGACGTTGCTATGAGCTGTAGTGTAGGTCACAGACGCGGCTTGGATCCCAAGTTGCTGTGGCTGTGGTGTAGGCTGGCAGCAGTAGCTCCAATTTGACCCCAAGCCTGGGAACTCTCCATATGCCGAGCAAGCGGCCCTAAAAAGACAAAAAAAAAAGCTAAGAAACTGTCACCATGCTTATCCAAGAACAACCTCATTACTGGGCAGTGGGATCCGAATTCAGACTTTGACTTGACTCTGGTACTGTGGTCCTTTCCACAACACCGTGCCCATCCTTCTCCGCTGCATTCAGGACCACATTAAAGAGAAAAGCCTCGGCGAGAAGCTGGGTCGAGTGAAAACTAAAATCCCACTCTGGACGCCTGATGGGAAGTCCTAGAGATTTGCGGACTGGCCTGGTCGCCTCCTGTTGAGAAGGTCCTGGCGTTGGGCCGGCTGAGAGCTGCTGGCCGGGGCGCCGCTGGGGCGAGCTGCCGGGCTGCGTTCTCCCTTGCCCTCGGCCGGCCGTCGCTCACAGGCTTCAATTCTGGATGCTCCTGGCTGGAGGACTCTATCTGTGATGCTTTATATTCTGTTACCCTGTAATATACAGCGTGTTTTATTTATGTTCGTCATCTTTTATACAGAACTGTCACAAAAGCACGTCACTGCTGATTACAGCCTCTATAGTCAAGCCTCGCCGGTGAATTATGCCCCTTCCCATAGATCACGCTGCTGGTACCTGGCTGGGAAGAGAGAGGATACGTCCAAGACACTGATGGACGTGCTTCTATAGGTTAAGACACGATTGGGGGCGGAGACAAGCCAAAAATGCCCGGCGATGCCCTCTTTTATCGTCAAACTTTTTTTATCTCTTTTTGGTCTCCCGAGAACATGCGGGATCCAACGGGTGTGAACAAAAATGACCCTGACCACCTCGAGTAATTTTCCTCGTCTTGAAGTCGTCTTTGTCCGAATCGGTAGATCCACCCTCGCTGTCCTCGATGGGTGTTTGCGTGGAGATCTTTTTCCATTTTTTTATGTCCCACTTGTCTGTGTATTTATGTTTGAAGTGCATCTCTTATCAACCGCATACAATTGAGTCTTGATTAAAAAAAAAAATCCAGCATAATCATCTTTGCCTTTAATTGAAATGTTTGATCTGTCTACAGTTCACGTAATCCCAGATGTGGGTGAGTTTAAGTCTACAACTTGCTGGGGGTTTTCTCTCTTTTCCATGTGTTTGTGCCCTCCTCTCCTAACTTCATCTTGGTTAATTGAAAGCATTTCAGCATTCCAGTCTGTTGCCTCTATTGGCTTTTCCCCTCTGCCTCTGGGTAGTTTTGAATAGTTGTTCCGGGCTTACGATATACATTTTGAACTTACTTTGAATTTACATCACCTGATGGAAGAACATTATGTAGGTTCTCGTTGGCCTCCCAGCTGTGCGTCTAGTCCTGCCTCTTGTGCTTCTGCAGCGGCCGTGGCAGTCATCACTCTCTTCCTTAAAGTCAGCAGGTTTTGGAGAATTTGCCCCCTTTCTTGTTACAGCTTTTTGGAAGTCATAGACTGTTCCTTAGAATCTCTCATGACAAATATATTTCAAGCAGTTCTATATTATATATCTGTGTGTGTGTAGATGGTTTCAGTATTACGTATGCTAATGAATTAGATGTTGGGCTAGAACTTGACCGTTAGCCTTATTTATGCTCTCATAAACCCTATGACGAATTGTGCCAGGGATTCTCAGTGATGAGTTAGGCACAGTCCCAACCCTCAAAGAGTCTGAAGTCCAGTGAGGAAGGCAGGCCGAGAGCAGGACAAGTACAATAGCGAGTGCTCAGAGCTCGGGCGGGGGTGGGCCCAGGGTCCTTGGGGTGCGCTGACGTGCATCCAGGTCAGCCTTTGGAGGCTAGAAGAGTCCTAAAGGAGAGACACTGGGTAAGGCAGGGAGATGTGGGCAGGGGTGGAGGGGGGAAGGCCGCCCTGTTGCACAAAGGAGAGAGAATTCGTGGAGACGTGTAACCCAGGGACTGTGGGTATTAGGGTTTGTTGTAATTATTGGTAAGGCTGGTGGGGAATTGAGAGGTGATAACAGTGAGAGAGGAGTCTCATTGTAGGCTTAGGCCACATCAGAAACATTTCAAACAGGAGCAGTTCCCGTTGTGGCCCAATGGTTAACGAATCCGACTAGGAACCATGAGGTTGCGGGTTCGATCCCTGGCCTTGCTCAGTGGGTTAAGGATCCGGCGTTGCCATGAGCTGTGGTGTAGGTTGCAGATGCAGCTTGGATCCCGCGTTGCTATGGCTCTGGTATAGGCCGGTGGCTACAGCTTTGATTGGACCCCTAGCCTGGGAACCTCCATATGCTGAGGGAGCGACCCTAGAAATGGCAAAAAGACAAAAAAAACCCTTTTTTTTTCAAACATATTTAGCAGTTTAACCTCCATCCTAAGCGTAGCAAGGAGCTCTTATAGGGGTTTATATAAAAGAGTGGCAGAAGGGCTCCCTGTTGTAAAATGACCACCCTGGCTTCATTGGAAAGAATGAAAATGAGATTGAGCTTTTTTTTTTTTTTTTCTTTTCTTTTCTTTTTAGGTCCGCACCTGAGGGGTATGGAAGTTCCCGGCCTGCCAGCCTACACCACGGCCACAGCAATGCCAGATCCGAGCCACGTATGCGACCTGCACCACAGCTTGCAGCAACTCTGGATCCTTAACCTACTGAACCAGGCCAGGGATCAAACCCACACCCTCATGGATGCCAGTTAGGTTTTTAACCCTCGGAGCCACAGCAGGAAGTCCAAGGTTGGGCCTTTTCAATGATGTTGGTGAGAGGTGAGAATGACCTCCTTTCTGACAGTGACAATGAGAAAAGAGTGATTAGTTGGTGGGTAATATACATACACATATATATATACACACACACACACACACACACACACACACACACACACACACACATATATACATATATATATTTTTTTCTTTTTTTTTAAAGGAGAGATGACTTTTTTTTACACAGGAAAAGCTCCATGGGGTCAGGCTGGACCAATCAGAGGAGCGGGGTGTGGTTCACCAGCACGAGGACCCCAGGTACAGGGACAGGCGTGGGGAGGATGTGATAAGATTTGCAGTCGAGGTGCTTGTAGGACAGCGTCGTGTAATCCACCAGGCCACTGGTGATGAGGTTCCAGAGCAAGGAGCCGGAGACCATGACCTTGACCATTAAGTACAAAGGGATGGGGTGGATGGAGTCACACAGGAAGGGCGGGAAAATGGAGAAGCAGCTGATCTGGGGACCCAGAAAGCATGCCTGTTACGCAGTAAATAGATGAACCCCAGAGGCAGAGGGCAAACTGAAAATAGGGCAATATTTCTGCCTTCACGTCTTTACCTCGGTACCAACACTTTTACCAACAGCTAAAAACCAAAGGTGAGAACTCCGTGACTGTCCCCAGACCTTAGTGGTTTGCACGGTTCCTTTGCAGAGCGCGTTCATGGGTACTCGCAGGGTTCACACGCTTTCAGCCAGAGTGGGGATTTAAGACCACATCCTAGCCCTTTTCTTTTCTTTTTTTTTGATTTTTTTATTTTTTTTGTCTTTTTGCCATTTCTTGGGCCGCTCCTGCAGCATATGGATGTTCCCAGGGTAGGGGTTGAATCGGAGCTGTAGCCACCGGCCTACACCAGAGTCATAGCAACGCAGGATCCGAGCCACGTCTGTAACCTACACCACAGCTCACAGCCACACCGGATCCTGAACCCACTGAGCAAGGCCAGGGATCGAACCCCCAACCTCATGGTTCCTAGTCGGATTCGTTAACCACTGAGCCATGACAGAAACTCCTTTTGTGTGTGTGTGTGTGTGTAGCCCTTTTCATAAACCATTTTTTTGGCATTTTTTCACAGTCCTTTGGGGGCTTCATGTAGGAACAGTGGCTTTGAAACACGCAGGGCCTTTAGGAGAGCGAGGGAATGGTACCCCTCGAAGATGGATTTGGAGGGTTTAGCACCAAAGACTTTCATTCCCGAAGTGAGAAGGTGACATGATGACGGTGCAGCATGACGGAGGCACAGCGGGGACTTCAGTTTAGGGTGCGGCGTTGCTGTTGTAATTGCTAACGTCCGGCCACCCTGTGTCGTGGAATGTGGTGTGACCTGCCACACGTGCTGCAGCAGAACCGTGGCCCCTGCAGCAGATGTGTGACGTGAGGTAAATGCCCATCTCGCTTGGAACCGAAATGTTCCCTCCTGCTTCCCTGCACGGTCAGCTTCCAAAGTCCAAAGGAATGGAAGCCAGCCGGGGACAGGGACCCGATGCCAGGGCTGCTGTCTTTGGGAGAGACGTCTGCTCACATTCTATAAAGAAACACGGGGTCTGGAGCTCCCTGCCAGCTCAGCGGGTGAAGAAGGATCCTGCCTTGTTACTGCTGTGGCTCAAGTTGCCGCTGTGGCGCGGATTCAATCCCTGGTCCCAGCATATCCGCATGCCATGGGCATGGCAAAAAAAGAAGGGGGTCCAAGTACCCTGGTCCTTATGTCAGAAAGCCCGAAATTGAGTTCAGACTCGGCCCTCCCACCCCTAAGTGTTGCGGTCTTTGTGGCTTGCACGCATCTTTAAATTGCAGCCCAATAGCCCCTTTGTAGAACTGCTGTGAAGACTCAGTGAAAGGATATATCATTGATATCATTCTTCAGGATTGGCCACGGTGTCCTTGCTTTTATGATTATCGTCATCTAGGACTCACCTGGAAGGTATAAACCCCCTCAGTACTTCGGCAGAGTGGGACCAGAATAGGATCTGTGGGAGGAAGCGCTCAGGATCTTGTGCCGCCTGGTTTACAGAAGGCTTTTCATGAGCCCAGTCCCAGCCTTTTCCCCTCATTGTGCATTTTATCTGTTTCAGCTTTGAACGAGCTGCACGGAAGCTGCGTACTCAAAAAGATCCGAGGCTAACTATTTCCCCTTAGACGGAGCTCTCCTTTTTCTTCGGGAAAGAACTTAGAGAGTGCCTGTTGGAGATGTGTGCATTTTTAAAAAAATCATTTGGGTAGTTAGTAAAGCCTAATATCTTCTTTTCTCTTTTTCTTTTTAAAATTCTAATTAGGTCTATCAAAGAGCACTTGCACAAACGTATTTCCACAGTTAACCACAATGAACAATTGGATCCAGAGTGAGGAGTTCCCTAAGGTGTTTGGTGCTCTTCAGTGGGGCCAGGAAAGAAGGAATCAATCCCCTAAATCAGATACTGTATCTGCATCGAGCAGTCTCTGGAGTAAATACAACTATTTGTTGCTTAAATTGTATCATTGTACTTCTGATGGAAGCTTTAAACCAAAAGCAAGCTATACCTCTGTGGACCATCCATGAATTTATCGGTGAATCTTATCTGCCTGGTAAACCACCCACCTTTCTAATTCTGATCTCTCAAAAACAAAACAGAAGAAAAAGCTTACACTCTTTTACTGTAAATATCACAGAAAAGTATATATAGTTTAAGTCCAAATTTTCTTTACTTAAAATCATGGTGTCCTCGGGAGTTCCCATCACGGCACAGCAGAAACGAATCTGACTAGGAACCATGAGGTTGCGTGTTCGATCCCTGGCCTCGCCCAGTGGGTTAAGGATGCGGCGTTGCCATGAGCTGTGGTGTAGGTCGCAGAGGTGCCTTGGATCTGGCGTTGCTGTGACTGTGGTGTAGGCTGCAGCTGTATCTCCGATTCAACCCCTAGCCCGGGAATCTCCATATGCCGCGGGTGTGGCCCTTAAAAAAAAAAAAAAAAGACAAATCAAATCAAATCAAATCAAATCACAGCGTCCTTCATAGATGTTTTTCATACTGCTGCCTGCTTACTTGACTTCTGCGTTCATCCAGATGGTCAGATCGAGGGCAGGTTAGGACCTTTAGAATCTCTGCTGGGCATAAACAAGGATGCCCACCTCTTCGTCTCCTACCAAAAGGTAATTAACAATACCAGATAAAAACAATACCAAACTTCAAGATAGTTCTAGAAACCAATGAAGTTCTGGTTTCATTCAGCAAAGAGAATTTCATTATTTTTTCCTTTTTTGGAAACATCAGATATCAGCTTTTTAAAATATCTATATACATATATATAGATCTATCTATCTATCTCAGAGTTCTTGCTTTGGCGCTGCCTAAGCACACTGCTTAGCCTCTCTTTGGCGAATCTGACACTGGGTCAGATCTACTAAGCTATTTGGGAATCTAATTCCAAAGCGAGAAGATGTTGCTAAGCGAAAAAGGACTCCGTATGTCCTTCTGTTTTATGAAACTAAACTTCCCTGAGGTCACTGGTAAACAGCACATGACTTTCAAGCTAAAGATTTTCCCTTTGGATGTTGAGGAATGAAAAGAATGTTTTGACAGTTGAAAAAGTTATGTTAGAGAAAGTTGAAGTACTTCAGTGTTCTTAGCGTCACAATTATTCTTTCTTACCTTGTGTTCAGGCTATTGATAAAGTTAGAACTGTGTAAGTCTGCAAGTTTTTGAAGAACTGGAATGCACCCTTTGCAGGTTCTGCCTGAGTGGCTGAATTCCTCTGGGATGGTTTTGTTCTTTTTTTTTGTTTTGTTTTTGTTTTTGTTTTTTCTTGTCTTTTTAGGGCCTCACCCACATCATATGGAGATTCCCAGGCAAGGGGTCGCATTGAAGCTGTAGCCACCAGCCTGCGCCACAGGCACAGCAACGCGGGATCCAAGCTGCATCTGCGACCTACACTGCAGCTTACAGCAACGCCAGATCCTTAACCCCCTGGCAAGGTCAGGGATCGAACCTGCGTCCTCATGGGTGTTAGTCAGATTTGTCAACTGCTGAGCCGTGATGGGAACTCCTCCTCTGGGATGTGAGAGGGAGCAACGTGGGCTTGAGGAGGGCAGAGGTCCTTGGGGACCTCAACTTTGTGAGCCCCCCGTTTTGGAACCACAGTTTGCCTTCGCAGTCACCCAGTGCAGATTTTGCTGACTAGCTATATGTGGGCAGCACATAGGCTTTCTTTGGTTCTTTGTCTGCTGGTCTGCACAGTGTTATTAGACTAGCATGGGGTCTGTTTTCTCCCCTTCACTGCAGATGCCACCATTCTGTATGCTTATACCTGCCTGGTACCCACTTATGGGAATTAGAGTTTATGCAACTACCATCTTTGTGGAACTGCCATCAGCTTATGCTGATGCCATCTCTTTGAAAAAAATTTGTTTTTATTAAGGAATAGTTGATTTTACAATGTTATGTTCATTTCAGGTATACAGCAAAGTAATTCAGTTATATTCATATGTACTGAATATATATAAAACTGATTTTCTTTTTTCCAGATTCTTTCCTGTTTTAGGTTATTGCAAGATAGGAAGTGTAGTTCCCTGAGCGGTACAGTAGGTCCTTGTCATTTATCTCTTTTATTTTATTTTTTTTAGATTAGTGGTGCTTAACTTTATTTTTTATTTTTTTAATACTTAATGAACTGTATTATATTTATAGATGTACAACAATCATCACAACCAAATTTTACAGCATTTCTATCCCAAACCCTCCTCAGTGCACCCCCCGACCCCCCAACCTGTCTCATTTGGAGACCATAAGTTTTGCAAAGTCTGTGAGTCAGTATCTCTTCTGTAAAGAAGTTCATTCTGTCCTTTTTTTAGATTCCACATGTCAGTGATAGCATTTGATGTTGGTGTCTCATTGTCTGGCTGACTTCACTTAGCATGATAGTTTCTAGGTCCATCCATTCATCTGTCTCTTTTGTATGTAGTAGTGTGTACCTGTTAATCCCCAACTTGTCGTCTCCTTTTTAGAGAGGGATGGTCTCAGAGGCTAAGAGAGGTTGTGTTCACGTACGGTCATATAGCGCAAACACCAGAACTCAGGCACCTGACAGCTAGAGCCGTGTGATTTTTCACCATCCAATTTGGGGTCTGCACCTTAACTCTACGTCATTAGCTATGTCTTTCAAAAAAGAAAAAGAAAATACATAGTCTTTAAAAAATGCTATAAAAAAACTTAAACTGCATTTCTTTTTTTTTTTCTTTTTTTTTTCATCTTTTTAGGGCCACACCCACAGCATATAGAGGTTCCCAGGCTAGGGATTGAATCAGAGCTACAGCTGCCAGCCTACACCACAGCCACAGCAAGGCCAGATCCAAGCCACATCTGTGACCTACACCACAGTGCATGGCAACACCAGAATTTAACCCACTGAGCGAGGCCAGAGATCGAACCCGAAACCTCATGGTTACTAGTTGGATTTGTTTCCACTGTGCTGCCGTGGGAATCCACCACCTACCTTTCTAATGGTATCACAGGGGGAAAAAAAACCCAAAAAACAAAAAAACCACCGCGCAGTAAATCAACTCAACAGGGCTGTCCCACATGATTTTCTCAAACGATTTCTCCATATTAATGACTTATTTTTCTAGTAGTACATAAGGAAGCTTTTAAATACAGAAAAAGACATATTTTTTCCTTTGGCAGGAATATTTTAGACGCATACTTGGACGTAGTTATCAGCATCTCCCAGTTATGAAATTTTGACAAATTCCGACTTTAGATGTATATTTCACACACCATTAGAATACATTAGAATGTATTATAAATTCCCCAAGGGCAGGGCCTCTCTTCCTTGTTCTACATATTTTACTTATTAGATAACTGTCTGCACATGTTATGGCAAAGATAATAAGGCATTAAATTAGAAATATGCCTAATTTAAATTTTCCCATTGAATTTTTTCATAGGGCTATAAGCGTATGTGTATTTATGTTACGGAACCATGGTGCATCTTTATTAGAGGAGTAAAATTCACATAAAAGTCAAGTATCATGTTCTTCTGTTATTTATCTGGACGTGTAGAAATTCCCATTAGTTGAAATCTGGTGTTTGGTTGGTTTGACAATGCACTATAGTTTTGAAGTTGTGTCAAACAGAGTGGGGTGATGAACCAGCGTGAAAGGAGTCACCCCCTTTCAAAGTGGCGTCTCCTCCGAAATGAGCTGTGCTTGGTTCTTTTCTCCTCTGGGATTCGGGTCAAACACGGCTTCCATGTTGGTTTGATCACTTTCTTCAGTTGTCCCACTGAATTTTAAGCTCTCTGCGGTCAGGAGGCAATATTTTCACCACATTTTGGTCTCCATCGCCTTAAGCATCTCTGTCATGTTCCTCATGTCAATGACATATCCGAGGCTCTTTTTTAAAACTATTTCATGATAAAAATGTGGTTTAAGGGAGTTCCTATCAGGGCTCAGCAGTTAGCGAATCCGACTAGCATCCATGAGGACAGGGGTTCGATCTCCGGCCTCGCTCAATGGGTTAAGGATCTGGCGTTGCTGTGAGCTGTAGTGTGGGTTGCAGGCTCGGCTCATATCCTGTGTTGCTGTGGCTACAGCTCCGATTGGATCCCTAGCCTAGGATCCTCCATATGCTGCAAGTGTGGCCCTAAAAAGACAAACAGACCAATAAATAATAATAATAATAATAATAAAACGTGGTTTAAAATAAGTACCTTCTTGGAGTTCCCATTGTGACACAGTGGAAACAAATCCAACTAGTATCCATGAGGATGTGCTTTTGATCCCTGGCCTCGCTCAGTGGGTAGGGGATTGGGATTGCTGTGGGCTGTGGCGTGGGCCGGCAGCTATAGCTGATTCAACTCTGATCTCTCTTATAGGTAGAATCTAAAACAGTAATGAAATATATAACCAAGCATATAGACAGAAAACAGAGTATTAGTTGCCAGAGGCAGGGGTGGGGGTGGGAGAGATGGGTGACCTGACATTTTTTTTTTTTTAGTTTAAATAAATTTGAATATTAAAAATAAAGAAAATACTTAGAGCAGCTTTATTCACTCTATACAAAACCTGGTAGGAGCCAAGATGTCCTTTGGCAGGTGACCAGATAAGCAAAATGTGACAGGGCAGTAATGACTCTTGTAGACAGGGGGAGAAAAAGAGTTTGTGAACTCTTTGGCCCCCTCTAGGCTGCTGTACTTCATTTCCTAGGGCATTTATTGGTAAGACTGTATTTCCTGAAAATCTCAGGGTCTTCAGATCTGCATGCAGGCTGGCCGAGCAGACTCTGTTATCTCACAATATAGTGTTTATGACAAACGGCTCTATTAGTAGCTAATCATTCATTAAGCACTGGCTATATGGCCGAATACTGTAAGGGGTACTTTGGTATATTACCTTTAATTCTCTCAAAAAGGCTGCCAGGTAGGAACCCTTATTTTGCTTATGAGGAAACTAAGGCTCAGAGAGAAGGACCTGCAAAAAAAAAATAAATAAATAAATAAATAAATAAATAATAAAAATGAAGAGAAATAAATAAAAGAAAAATCAGAATTAATAAACAACAGTAGACATTTGCGTTCTTACTGTGCACTAGGCGTTATGCGGAGCAGTTTACATCCCGTCCGTGTCACTGTCAGAGCAATCTGGAGAAACTGACACACTAAGCACAGGGCTTTGTGCATTGTAGACATCAACATATATCAGACAGATGAGGCTCAGAGAAGATAACCAGGTCTGCCTCAGACAGACCGTTCGGTAGAGCTGGGAGTGGACCCACCTCCCCTCCTTGGGGAAAAAAAAATAAAGTTGTGTTTATTTTCATGCTAGATTTTCAGGCGTAAAACACAGTAGTTACAGCACTGGCTTTAAAGCAGATGTAGTGGGATTTAAATCCTGGTCTCTGTTCTTTGTGGAGTGTGATCTGAGACAGGATGGGAACTTTTCTGAAACTGAGCTTCCTTGGGTATTGACATTATTTATGAAGTATTTACCTCCCAGGATAATTCTGGACAGTCAGTACGTAAAAAGAGTTCTTAATTTCTCCAAAATAAATGTCTTTAAGGGATGATAATATTAGGACATTGTAGAATATTGTTAGGATATTAAAACTTGTTGGTTTAACTGAAGTCATTTTGACCCTTTCTTTATGGTGGATGGGTATTTCATAGATGATAAGAGGGAGCATATTTCAAGGATATAGTTTGGACTTTGGAACAAGACTTTCCTGAACATGAGTGTAGATTCTGAAATTGTTAGGTCACAGAATAATTCTCAGCTGGGGTTTCCTCGACTGGAAAGTGGGCTTATAAAGCCTTTCATGTAGAATTTTGGTGGAGAATAGAGACAATGTATGTTTATTTTATTTTTTAAGTATGTTATTGGAGTATAACTAACTTACAATGTTGTTTAATTTCAGGTGTACAGCAAAGTAAATCTACTGTATGTCCATTTTTTCCCTTATAGGTTATTCCAAAGTACTGAGTAGATTTCCCTGTGCTATGCAATAGCACACTTGCTAGTTACCTATTCGGTACGTGGTAGTGTGTACATGTCAATCCCATCTCCCCAATTTATCCCTCCCTCCCACAGATTCCCCTTTGGAAACCGTATAAGTTTGATTTCAAATCTGCGTGTTTGTTTCTATTTTATAAATAAGTTCTTTTGTGTCATTTTTATTAGGTTCCACATATAAGTGATATCATATGATATTTGTCTTTCTCTGTTGATTTACTTCACTTAGTGTGATAATCTCTAGGTCCATCCATGTTGCCGCAGATGGCATTGTTTTGTTCTTTTGTAGGGCTAAGTAGTATTCCATTGTATATACGTACCACATCTTCTTTATCCATGCCTCTGTCAATGAACATTTAGGCTGCTTCCATGTATAGGCCATTGTAATCAGTGCTGCAGTGACTATTAGGGTGCATGTACCTTTTCAATGTATGGTTTTCTCTGGATATATGCCCAGAAGTGGGCTTGCTGGGTTGTATGGTATTTCTATATTTAGTTTTTTTGAGGAACCTCCATATAGTTCTCCATAGTGGTTGCACCCATCATTCCCATCAACTGTGAAGGAATCCCTTTTCTCCCCACCTTCTCCAGCATTTATTGTTTGGAGACTTTTTGATGATAATATATGTTAAATGCCAACACCTTCAATAATAAAGCCAGCCAAAATTTGGATAGTTGCAAAAGCTTTGATGACCTTTGACCTTGACTTTCGAAATTTTATTTTAACCAGTAATCTCAGGCATCACTCCCTAATAGCCATAATCCACTCGTGGAAGTAAAATGTTTGTGAAGAAAGTCAAGGGATAATTTAATCAGTTCTTCTTCTTTAAAAGACTTCACTGTGCTTGCCGTCTTGTCCCCAGATCCTGTCCCAGGATCAACTTTAATTTTGAAGGTCAGAATAAATATATCATAATGAAAAAACTCATCTGAAGGAAAAAAACGTGCTAAAGGTTCTCGTGTCATTTAGACATTCCCACAGCTGTGGGCATGTGACTGCTCTGTAGTTACTGTGCTATCTGCTTGGCGTGGGGTAGGTTATCTAGGTAAACTGTACCTGCAGCAATCAAAGCCTTAATGATTGCTTATATTTTTCCACCATGAGATAGATTGAAAATTACAGACATCATGGAGCTAGAACTGACAAAACCCCAGTATCTTGTTATTCAAATAGCTTTAAACTCAACTGTTACCATAACCCATGATAAACATGGCAGGTGATTAGATTATGGTTCACCTATCTGGATGGCATTTTAGGGAGTCGGCTCAAAATTACCCCCTTCTTTCCTTATGCCCTTATTTTTCAGAAATTATGTCTTTGAAATTTTGACCCTTCCCCACTCCTTTTCTTTCTTTTTGTTTAGAAGCCAATGTGACTTTAAAAATATAAGGAACAAGGAAAATCTTGTTAACGGGGCCAGTTTGCTGAGTCAGCATGCTGAGTTGAGTCAAACACAACAATCTGAGTCCGTTTCGCCACTGCTTGTGACCCCGGAGAAGTGTCTTTCCCTCTGCTGTGGCCTCAGTTATCTGTTAGACCAAGGAGTTGGGTTCTATGATCAGAAGATCCCTTCTGGTTCTGAAGTTCAGTGATTATAAGTGATTGTGTTCCATCAAGTTTTATTTGTAGCAGAAGAGAAATTGGTTTAGATCTGAAAAGAGATTGTGTAACAACCACAGTCAAACATATAACATCTATGTTCCCTGAATGGTGGAGAGAGAACGCAGGATCCAGGATCAATGGCCAGAGGTATAATGGTCTGAGTCATGGCCTGAGCCAAGAGGGCAGAATTATTGAGCGCAGGAGAGGCAAAGCAGAGGCTTAAAAGGAAACTCTGACTCTCTTATTCTTTTTAATGGCTGTACCCATGGTATATGGAAGCTAGCAGGCCAGGGGTTGAATCTAAGCAGCAGCTGCAACCAGTGCTGCAACTGTGGCAATGCTGGATCCTTTAATCTATTGCTCCGGGGCCAGGGATCAAACCTGTGCTTCCACAGCAACCCAAGCCATTGCAGTCGGAGTCTTAACCCACTGCACCACGGCAGGAACTCCCTGACTTTCTTTTTCCATAAATACGGTAGTGTCTCTGGTATAAATTCTGACATACACTGTAAACTTCTTGATGTGTATCCATGTGCTCTTCGCCTTTCCATCAAAGATGGCACTGCTTTCCCCACGGAGATTTTCCAAGTGACAGCATGCGGTGGCCCTGAATTCCAAGGAATGGGCTGCTGTGCCAGGACAGTTCCTCTGGTGTTGGGGACGTTCCAGTAAACAAATGAACAGTTTTCTGATTTCCGTTTTTGCCTCGGAAATGTAGATAAATGTAGACCGGGGGTTGCGCGCACGAGAAGAGTAGGCAAACCAATAAAAACCAAGTGGCGAAGAAGAAGAAGAAGCAGCAGCCAGGCTTGCTTCGCGTCTGCTCTGAGCCCTCCTCTGCACACACATCTTTGCAAAATCCTGCCTCTGAGTGGTCCCAACGGGAGCAGCTGTAAACTCATACATCCTGGGGGAGGCCTTGTCTTCCTCCTTGTGGTGGGCTGAGAAGCGATGGAGCAAAAGAAAGAGAGAGAATGATACGGATCGGGTTCTTTTGTCACGGTTTTCCATGTGAGGGCACCTCGGTGAGGACAAGCGTGCTGAGTGAAGAGATCAAAATCCGACAGGTTCGCTTTACCAGATGCGTGACAAGGATTGCTTCTCTTTTCCCTTCCATTCTCTCTTGCACCTCCACTGCCTCGAGATAGCTTGCTTTGGGTTTTGATTGCTCCTGTTATAAAAAGTTTTATCAGGAGCAAGAAATGAAAGGTGCAAGGGAACCAGGGCTCCGTCATACTCCATTTCTAAGTAACAATAAGGCTGTCTTCCACCTCGGCAGGTGGGATTCAGCGGAAGCCCGGGGAGTAGCTCAGGACCCAGGTTGTAGGAACAGCCTGTGCAAAAGCGTCTTGAGGTCGTGGGGCTCCCCTCCGCTAGGGTGGGAAAAAAGCAACGTCAAGGGACGATGTGCAAGCATTTGTCCTCCGTCTCCAGACCCTGTGCAACTGGAGTGTCTGGTGTGATGCATCTGGGGGAACCGCCACACCCCCCCACTTGGTGTTTTCTGAACCCGCCTGGCACTTTCATCTCTCTTGTTCATTTGCTCTTCCCTCAGCCTGCAGCCCACCTTCCCTCAGGGGGCTCCTTCCGAGACAGTAAAGCAGGAGCTCTGTGCAGTCCTGGGGGCAGCTGGCCGAGCTTAACCTCTGCTTTCTGTTAACTTGCTGTCACCTTAGGCCCCTCCGGTAACCTTTCTGTGTCCCAGCTTCCTGCTCGGTGAGGCTAACAGGGCCTGACTTAGGAGGCAGCAGGGAGGATTTAACAGCTGAATACACGTCAAGTCCTTAGAAAAGTAATGCAGAGTTAAACAGCAGCAACCCAGTTCATAGGGCTACGTAGGGCTCTGATGATCATGCTTCCTGCCTGTTCCAGTCTTTTTAAAGCCACGCTCAGTCTCCTTTGTGGCGCCCCCAGCCCCACTGCGAGTGCGATGCTTCTTCTCCACTTCAGGTCACCCTCCACCTCTCCCGTTGGCTTCTGCTCTGAGCGGTGACCTCTGCTGACCGTATCAACAGGGCTCCAGGGCTCTCTGGCTTCCCTTCGGTTCCAGCCGTGGCAGGGACGCAGCAGGAGATGGAGGAGACATTGAAAAATGAGAAGGAAGTATTTCTTCTCTGAAGGACCCATCCCTGCCAGCCTTGTCCTGCCTGCGTTCCTGCCACCATGGTCACTGCTTCACTGCTTCCTTTTTTTTTTTTTTGTCTTTTTGCTTTTTCTTGGGCCGTTCCCGCGGTATATGGAGGTTCCCAGGCTAGGGGTCCAATTGAAGCTGTAGCCACTGGCCTACGCCAGAGCCACAGCAACACGGGATCCGAGCGTGTCTGAGACCTACACCACAGCTCACCGCAACGCCAGATCCCTAACCCACTGAGCGAGGCCAGGGATCGAACCCGCAACCTTGTGGTTCCTAGTCGGATTCGTTAACCACTGCACCACGACGGGAATTCCCCAGTCACTGCTTCTTTTAAAGGAAGCATCCTCCACACAGCTCACCCTCTTCCCGAGTCTACATCCATCTTCGGGGGGCTCACAGCCCGGCCTCCTCACCCTGGGTTTCTGCCTTATCGCTTGTGGTTCCCCAGTTACTGCCCTAACTTCCCTTACATGCTGTCCCTCTGCCAGTGAAGTCTCCTGGAATTATTCCAGGCTCAGGGTACTGTCTGTGTCCTTCCGGTCACTTACTGATAGGTTTCCTCTTTCTAGCTCTTAGAGAGTCTCAAGCTTTAATGAGCATAACAATCAATGAATGAGAGTTCCTGTTGTGGCTCAGCGGGGTAGGAAACGGACAGTGTCTGTGAGGATGCGGGTTCGATCCCTGGGCTTGCTTAGTGGGTTAGGGGTCCAGCATTGCCTCAAGCTGCTGCATAGGTCGGGGACTGTGGCTGGGATCCAGTGTTGCTGTGACGGTTGTGTAGGTTCTGGCTGCAGCCCCGATTCAACCCCTGGCCTGGGAATTTCCATATGCCACAGGTGGTCCCCCCCTCCACCAAAAAAGAATGAGTTTGTTTTGAAAACACAAACTTACAGATTCCTGGATCCAAACTGTTGGGATTGCTCTGCAGGTCTGACAGTGGGACCCAGAAATTTATAAGATCATAATCATTTAGCAAGAGCCTCGGGGGGATTTTGATACCATGATAGTGCCATGGCTCAGCAGATATTACTTTTAAACATCCTAGCATTTCCATCCATCTGTTTTGAAGTTTAATTTTTTACAGTTCTGTTCTTCTCTACAAGATGTCACATATTAAATATCTACTAGATGCTAGTTCTTACATTTATTATAGTTAATCACAAACGGTGCTCGTATTTTATAGTCGACCAAACTAAGGCTATCTTGAGTCATATGCTCAGAACTGGTAATATTTTGAGATCAATCCACGGCTATGTCCATGGCGATCCAAAGCCTTGCTCTTCCTGTGGGCGTGCCACTACCCATGCGTGGCGAAAATGTCACCAACTTAAATTCGTTGGAGTGAATTTAAGCAGGAGCTCAGATCAAAAAGTAGAACTGAACTCAGCCTTATCTGTAGGAAAAAGGAGCATTGAATAACAGCCCATCCTAGATCTAGTATCATGGTGAGAATTAATAAAACAATTGGTCTCTGGAGTTCCCGTTGTGGCTCAGTGGTTAACGAATCCGACTAGGAACCATGAGGTTGCGGGTTCGATCCCTGGCCTTGCTCAGTGGGTTGGGTTAAGGATCCAGCGTTGCCGTGAGCTGTGGTGTAGGTTGCAGACGTGGCTCGGGTCCCGAGTTGCTGTGGCTCTGACGTAGGCTGGTGGCTACAGCTCCGATTCAACCCCTAGCCTGGGAACCTCCATATGCCGAGGGAGCGGCCCTAGAAAAGGCAAAAAGACAAAAAAAAGAAAAAAAAAATTGGTCTCTGACTCTTGGCAGAGTGCTGGTATTCTTACTGTTATTGTTAACTGCCACTGCAAAGGTTCCTTATCCTTGACCTTGGGAGTTAGGCAGCTGGAGAACTCGATATACACCCTTGGGCCATAAGCCCCAAAGCTGATTCTCTGAAACCTGGTCAGTGTGTTGAAGAGCTGGACAGCTCCAAGTGGTAAACCTCGGGCCACGCACCAGCTTGCAGGCTTGTTCAAAGAAAGGGTTTGTAAACGAGCGCGGTTGCTTCTCTTCCTTCGTTTGACGAGTACTAAAGTCTTTCTGGTGGTGGCCACACTGAAGCCTGCCCCAGAGAGCCGGGCTTTTCAGGGCGGGCAAATACACGTAAAAGATTCATTTTGCTTCTTGTTCGAAGCATTTTATTGGTCCTGTTCTTGTTTGTAAGCACTGCTTTCGTTGGCGCGTAGGCAAGGACAGGGAAAATACAGGGAACCCAAGTCCCCTTGGTTATTTGCAGCCACCTTGCTTGAAAGCTGTGTAGACACTGGCAGTGAATCTGAAATCGTGGAATATTCGTTCACTCAGTGAATATTTACTCAAGTCAGGAATTAAGACTATGTGTAAGATTTTAATTTTTTTTCTGGTTTCCATTAGGGATGTTTGCCATTTTAGAATTGTGTTGGGGGAGTTGCTATCGTGGCTCAGCAGTAATGAACACAAGTAGTATCCATGAGGACATGGGTTCAATCCCTGGGCTTACTCAGTGGGTTAAGGATCTGGCGTTGCTGTGAGCTGTGGTATATAGGTCGCAGACCTAGCTCAGAGCCCATGTTGCTGTGGCTGTGGTGTAGGCCGTTAGCTGTAGCTCCAATTCAGCCTCTAGTCTGGGAGCTTCCAGATGCTGTGGGTGTGGCCGTAAAAAAAAAGAAAAGAAAAAAAAGTTGGATTCTAAAGATCAATGGAGCCTTTGCGTGAACTGAATAAATGAGCAATCATTTTACTCAGAGCTGATGCTGAAAGATCCAGGGTTTGCAAAGGGAAATGCCAGGAATTGATAGAAGAGAAAGTGTGTGATGTGGCCGAACTTGCTTTCTAAATCTTATTTCTTCCCTCTGTTGAACCTATGATCTCCCTAGTAGGAGGTTTCGGTGGGCTTAGGAAGGGGGAACAGTGGGTTGGAGCTGCTAGATTGAACTGTGTAACCAAAAGAGACGGAACACATGACATACTTGTAGCCCTTCTTTCCTTTTTTTTTTTTGGCTACACCCACAGCATGCAGAAGTTGGATGGCCAGGGACTGAACTCATGCCACAACAACAACCTTAATCACCTTGGTGACAATGCCAGAGCCTTAACCCACTGAGCCACCAGGGAACTCCTCCTTATAGCCCTTCAGAGAAAATCTATGTGCCCTTCCTGGCTTTGCCCTTTTCTCTCTTACTCTGCTCATATGTTCTTAGAATTAGCATATTTTCGTCATCTTTGACCACCTCGTAATGCCTGCTAGTGTGCGTGTCCTATCTGCTGAGGTCCCGTGATGACTTGTCAAGTGAGTCAGCCCATCTTTATAAAATATAAGTTTCCAGGAGAGATAAATTAAGAGTTTGGGATTAACATATAGACTCTACTATCTATAAAATAGATAACAAGGGCCTACTCTATAGTTCAGGGAACCCATATCAGTATTCTGTAATAACCTGTGTGAGAAATGAATCTGAAAAGGAAGGAATAGGAGTATAACCGAATCACTTTGCTGTACACCTGAAACTAACACGACCTTGTAAATCAACTACACTCCAATATAAAATAAAGATTACATTAAAAGCAAAGAAAAAATAGCAGTTTCCTTGGTCAAAATTGCAGAACACAAGGCGTATACGCGTTCTCTGTCTTGTGATCCCCGGCTCCCTCTGCGGCAGTCTGACCTTACCCTCTTGGGGAAGTTTGAAACCCCAGTCAGAATAACCTTTATGAGCTCTTAATTCTGATTTTCAAACAACAAAATCCCGTAATAGCAGTTAACTGCCATTCTTTAGATGATATGTATGTTCATTTTTTTTTTTTTTTTGTCTTTTTGTTGTTGTTGTTGTTCTTGTTGCTATTTCTTGGGCCGCTCCCGCGGCATATGGAGGTTCCCAGGCCAGGGGTCTAATCGGAGCTGTAGCCACCGGCCTACGCCAGAGCCACAGCAACGCGGGATCCGAGCCGCGTCTGCAACCTACACCACAGCTCACGGCAACGCCGGATCGTTAACCCACTGAGCAAGGGCAGGGACCGAACCCGCAACCCCATGGTTCCTAGTCGGATTCGTTAACCACTGCGCCACGACGGGAACTCCCTGTGTGTTCATTTTTAAATGATGTGAGATGTTGTTGATTGGTTAGGAGAAGAAAATAATTTACCTAAGATAGACATCCTTCCATCCATCCTTCCATCCAACCATCCACACAGACAGAATTTTTTGGACACCGCCTCTGAACCAGTCCTCACCCTTCATGTGGAGGAGTTAGTGGTGAACAAGGCAGACCAGCTCCCTCTCTTGTGGTACCCACAGTCCGGTGGGGGCTGTGTCCAGGCTGTAAGTGCCATGACGTGGGAGAACCCTGGATGCTATGAGAACTGTGTGTCTGTCCCCTCTGAGGAGCCGCAAGTAACCCCCAAAGGCCCAAGGAGAGGAACGTGAATGAGGCATGACCTTCATATTCTCTTTAACAAATGGTTATAGCAAGAGAAAATTGTCCTGTTAGTATAGTAGGTGAATTGGGCAGCAAATACTGGTATCCCAGGGGCCTAGCCTAGCACTTGGAACAGGAAAGATACTCAGTAAACGATTTCTGGCTAATTGGCTGAGAAAATGGCTGTTTAGTACCATGGGTGAACTTCATTCTTTGATTTCTGTTTGTTTTGTTTTATTGTATTTTTTGTCTTTTTTAGGGCTACATCTGCAGCAGGGGGAAGTTCCGAGGCTAGGGGTGGAGTCAGAGCTATAGCTGCCAGCCTACACACAGCCACAGCAACTCAGGATCCAAGCCACATCTGTGGCATGCCCCACAGCTCATGCCAATGCCGGATCCTTAACCCACTGAGCAGGACCAGGAATCGAACCCGTGTCCTCATGGATACTAGTCAGGTTTGTTGCCACTGAGCCACAATGGGAACTCCTGATTTCTTTTTTTAAAAATGGATTGTATTATATTTATAGTTGTACATACTTTGATTTCTGCCTCTCAGTATCTTTTGGTTTTAATATGGGACTGGAGAAGAAAATTTAAACAACAAAAGGGTTTTAAACATACAAGAAGTCAGCAAAAAGCAGTGTTTAAACCCCCGAGTGGGTGGATGGCCAAGTGGTGAGTGGGGAAGATGCTGGGGGCGGGAGGGGCGGTGGTGCACAGAGTTGTAATAGGGGACCTTTAAGTTTCCACCTGTGGAGGTTAAGTCAACTTGGCCGTGAGCCCCTCTGTTAAGTAAGTTCTGGTGAGGAGATGGGGTGGTGATTTCTTATAACTTGAAAGTGACCTTCACTCTCTGGGCCTGACGCAGCAGCAGGCAGCCTTCTACTTCTGGAAACTCTAGCCAAGAACCATGGTAATAGTCCCACCAAAAAGCTCAGGTACGGAATTCCCACTGTGGCTCAGTGGATTAAGGACCCGTTGTCTCTGTGAGGCTCAGCTTCCATCCCTGGCCTCACCCAGTGACTTAAGGATCTGGTGTTGCCATGAGCTACCGTATAGGCTGCAGATGCGGCCCAGATCCAGGGTTGCTGTGGCTGTGGTGGAGGCCAGCAGCTGCAGCTCCGATTTGACTCCTAGCCCGGAAACTTCCATGGGCTGCAGGTGCGGCCCTAAAAAGAGGGGAAAAACTCAGGCACAGTGTTGGACAGAGGTACCAGAATATATACATTAAAACTCTCCCAGGAACTTCAGAATATAGGATCATAATGGACAGGGATTTTCAAATTGATGTGATGACTGTTTTAAACAATATTTTATGATAGGTGATTTACAGTGTTCTGTCAATTTCTGCTGTACAGCAGTGACCCAGTTACACACATATGCATTCTTTTTCTTGTATTATCTTCCATCCTGTTCCATCACAAGTGACTGGATAGAGTTCCCTGTGCTCTACAGCAGGATCTCATTGCCTATCCACTGCAAATGCAATAGTTTGCATCTACGAACCCCAAACTCCCAGTCCATCCCCCCCTTCCCCTCCCCCTTTTCAATAGGGCCTTATAATGGGAACATTGACTTTATTTTTATTTTATTTTATTTCTTTTTTGGCTTTTTGCCATTTCTTGGGCCGCTTCCGCGGCATATGGAGGTTCCCAAGCTAGGGGTCTAATCAGAGCTGTAGCCACTGGCCTATGCCAGAGCCACAGCAACGCCAGATCTGAGCCACATCTGTGACCCACACCACAGCTCAGGGCAACGCCAGATCCTTAACCCACTGAGCAAGGCCAGGGATTGAACCCGAAACTTCATGGTTCCTAGTTAGATTCGTTAACCACTGAGCCGCGACGGGAACTCCTATATTGGGAACATTGGCTTTAAAGCCAGTTAGCTCTTGTTTTAAGTAATGGTTCTGTCTGGTGCCAGCAGTGTGAGTTTTGGCAAATGCCTTCACCTCTCAAAACCTTGGTTATTTTATTTGAAAATGGGGGTAATACTACCTTAAGTGCTATTTGTCTGAGTTAATGAAGAAACATTAACACCCAGCGAGTCTGGGGACCATGGCTGTGACAAAGTATTTACTAAGCAATAATATAATTATTCGAAAACAGGAATACTACTACTTTCTTAAGGGTTATTTGCCTGAGTCAATGAAATAAATTAATATCCGGTGAGTCTTGGAACCATGCCTGTGACAAAAAATATACTAAATAATAATATTGTTACTTAAGATAAAAATAATGAATTAGCCTAAAGTATGGAGACAAGCAGACCCTTCCACAAGTATATAACCACTTGACGTCTCTCAGTTTCCAAGTACCCATCATTCCCAGTCTGTACATGTGTGTTTGTTCTCAGTTTAGCCTTTTATCAGGATTCCCAAACTCCTGATTAGGCGGCCTCTTAGGCGCCAACCTGAAAAAGAATTTGACTTTGTCAGTATTGGGACAATATTTGCAGAATAGTACAGTCAATAAATAAATATACTGTAGACTTTGAGTCGCTTAAAAAAAAAAATGCCCCGGGGGGTAAAAAAAAAAAAAGAAAATTCTGGACGCACAATGTTAACTGGTTTAGTATTTGGACAAAGAAATCCCTGAACTGAGCAGCGAGATAAGCGCCTTGCCTTGCAGTAGATTAAGAGGGCTGCATGGGTGAGAACAAACCCCTTTCTAGGCGCTCCCTGAGTGCCCCCACATTTAGATTTAAGATTAACCGCAGCCGGGTGGTGGAGCAGGCTGTTTGTTTTATGAAACAATCGCTAATGACATTAAACAGACGGAACCCCTTCCAACACGATTGTTCATTGGCGATAAACGGAGAGACGCTCACGAGAGATTGAAAAAGAAAACTCCTAAGTGCTTCATTTCAGGCTCTTAGGATATTCTCTTGGAGGTGACAACGAATGGAAGTGAGCACAGATCGAATTCAAAGCACAGGGAGGTGGCAGGGGCTGGAGAGGCCGCCAGCATCGCTGCGAACTGGCGGGCTTTTAGGTTTATAGGAAGGAATTGAGAAATCATCATTTCCTGACAAGTTTTCCAAGGAGGATTGGCCTGCTTGCTTGCTTTTCTTCAACGCTGTTCTTTTGTTCACTTCTTCTTACCCCTCCCGCTCCTGGCCGCCGAAAGCTGGCACTGGGCATTAGCTGGATTAAAAGGGGTGCTGTCTATTGGTTCAATTAGATGGGACACCTTTACTTTTTGATATATCTGAAGCCTGATTTCATTTGGGTCCAGCCATTTAAAATTAAGAGAGCAGAGCCGTGTACAGATACCTGGCTCTTTGAAGTCTTAATTGCAAATTCAGATAAGGATTAGACAGGACTGTATCTCTTTGCCACCAAAGGTATTTGCTCACACCTGAGACAGAGAGGTTGTATTTGCCCGTGCAGGCTTGCACCTTGGGATTTTTATTGACCTTTCAATATTTTGGTGGAAAACATCACAATTTTGCACCAGCATTAAGAGGATAGATGTGGGAGCCGATCTCGAACAAGCCTTACTTGCATTTTCATTATTTCCGTCGGGCTAAAAAATTGAAAGAGTGTTTATTTAAAAAAAAAAAAAAATTTGTCAAAGGCCACGTTGCAGCATTAAGCTTTTGTTTTATATACAAAGAAATATATTAATGAAAAGTGTTTTAAGTGCTTATTATAGAGACGGTTTGTTTTGAAACACAGGCTTTTTCACAGCAGTTTTACACTTCACTGTGTACCATGAAAGACATTCTAAGTAGAGGTTGTCAGTCTCCCATCAGAAGTAAAGTACTGCTGGGGAATGGAGCCATTTAGGGTGTCACTCAAGCAGGACTAATCTAGAGTAGATATCTTATAAATAACCAGTAACGAAAAAACAAATCATTCCTCTCCCCACCCGAGCAGAGAGAATTACTGCTTAGGAGAAGGAAATCTTTATAATAAAGATTTACAGTTTGAATTAGTGAATTGTTTTGGAGCCCAGCACAGCACAAAGGTGCAATGACAACCTTTAGATAGGAGCTCAGGAAGCTCTGGAAATGTGGTTATGGGGAGGTGGAGGGCTCTTGGGTATCTCCGTCGCCCCCCTTTGCTCTGGGGGGAGTGTGGGTAGATGCCCTAGAAACACACCCATCAGTAGATGGGGGGTTATGATAGTATTTTTCAATCTCTGCCCTGATACCTGCTTTTCCTCTTCCTCCCCAAAGTATTTTCAAAATGAAAAATAATGACCCCCCCTTTTTTTTTGCATAGAAAAATGGACATATTTAAAGTGGTGGTAGAATACAAAGAATATTCTTTTTTTTAAATTTTTTCATTCAAGTATAGTTGATTGACAGTGTTGTGCCATTTCTGCTGTACAGCAACGTGACCCAGTCATACCTGTAGATATATTCCTTTTTCTCATCTTCCATCATGTTCTGTCACAAGTGATTGGACAATGAGTAGGCTTTTTTAATGTTGGTATTTCAGTCATCATTATTTTGCTCATGAACTTCGTGAAATAAATATCGGCTTCTGTAGATATGTGCAGGTTCCCTCCCCTTGGAAAGCTTATGCCCACTTCCCTTCGCTGGCCTTGCCCTCTTTAGAAGTATCCAAAAAGAACTCTCTCTTAGCTCCCAGGGACTGAGGGGAAAAGGCTCTATCAGTAAGACCCCTTCTGAGAGCTCTGTGGGTTAGAGAGGAAGAACCTGATTTTCTTGATTCTGCTCCGTTCGGATTCCTCTTGTGGAAGATCCCATCGTGTCCAGGCAGAGGGGCTGTGCAGAGAAAGGAGAAGGATTGGTTCGCTGGCTAAAGGAATCTCAAACTCGCCACTCCAAATGATTCTCTTGCTCCAGGGGCAAGAAAGGGCTACTCCCTGGGATCTCTGAACCTGTCTGCTGGAACATGCCATTCTGATGCCCTAGAATACAGAGGAAAGGAGAAAAAGACCTGACTCGTACATCCCTTTTTTTCTTCGTTTGATTCTATCAGAATAGAATAGGGTTGGGGGAGAATGGGTTTTATTGAAAGCCAGAGATTTCCATTTTATTGCATCCATTCCCCCACATGCCTACAAGGTAGATAGAGCAGATGCTATCTCCTTTCTTTTCAGGAGAGAAAATTAAAACACACAGGCTTCCTTAAGCTTTGGCTGCACAAAGCTACCTTATCTGGGGTACCCGAGCATCACACTCAGGGATCTGAACTTTGGGTTTGGGGGCAAGTTAGCCGGTTTAGTTCCCTGTAACCTGCAGTGGGGCCCCGGTCAGGAAGCATCTCTGGCTTCCTGCTTATAGGAGCCCAGTGTTCAAGGGAAAGTACTCCTTGTTTTACTACAACCCCTGGAATTAGCAAGGGGTCGCCCTGGCACATTAGAAGTTCAAAAGCTTTTTGGAGTTCCGTCGTGGCTCAGTGGTTAACAAATTCAACTAGGAACCATGAGGTTGTGGGTTTGATCCCTGCCCTTGCTCAGTGGGTTAGGGATCCGGCATTGCCGTGAGCTGTGGTGTAGGTTGCAGATGAGGCTCGGATCCTGCGTTGCTGTGGCTCTGGCGTAGGCCGGTGGCTACAGCTCCGATTCAACCCCTAGCCTGGGACCCTCCATATGCCGCAGGAGCGGCCCAAGAAATGGTAAAAAGACAAAAAAAAAAAAAAAAGAAGAAGTTCAAAAGCTTTTTGTTTATTTGGAGTATAGTTGATTTTCAATGTTGTGCGTATTTCTGCTGTACAGTTACACATGCACACATATATATGTGTGTGTGTGTGTATATATATGTACACACACATTCTTTTTCATATTCTTTTCTACTGTGGTTTATCATAGCTTATTGAATGTGATTCCCTGTGCTGTACAGTAGGATCTTGTTATTTATCCATAATTTCTATATACAATACTTTGCCTCCGCTAATCCCAAGCTCCGAACCCATTCCTTCCACCCCCCTCCCCTGGGCAACCACAGGTCTGCTCTCTTTGTCTGGGAGCCTGTTTCCATCTTGTAGATCGTTTGTTGGTGTTGTATTTTAGATTCCACACAGAAGTGATACCATGTGGTCGTTGTCTTTCTTTTCCTCACCAACTTAGTAGGATAACCTCGAATGCCACTGGAGTCCAAAAGCTGTGTAATATTACATTTTGCAACATAAATCCTTAGCCTAAAATCATGTACCACTGCTTGCTGTCTCGGGCCATGGGTCATTTTACACGAAAGAGAAAGGAGTCAGTCTACAGACCCCTATGGAGGTGGCTCTAGAGAGCCACGGAGGATCCACTGACGTGGAGGTGGGATGTAGGGGGATTGACTGGAGGCTGAGCTAAAGGTCTTTCTTCCCTGATAAATGGGGACCACGTGAGGCAAAGTAAATACGTAAATGTGACCGAAAATGAATTTGGTTTTCATCAACAACAGTATGATAGGCTGTCCTATATAATAAAGATATATATATATAGAGAGAGAGAGAGAGAATAGTATATAAAGGTTACATATCCTATATATATCCAGTAATTCAAGATAAGAAATCCTGTATAAAAGATGCATGATGCAGTCACTTTGACAATTCCTTTAGTCATTTATTTCATCAAATGCTTCCTTTTCCTACCATAATACGCAGCACCTGAGTTTTGAGGGCTCTAAGATCCAGGGTTCTGGTCTAGAAAGAAGACAAGCCATGACCTGAAATTTCCAAATGAATTCCTTTTATAAAAGACAAGGCATATAATTTGCCATCGCTCTGAGTGAGATTTTTAACATAAACCATAGTTGGAGTTCCTGTCGTGGCTCAGCAGTAATGAACCCAGCTAGTATCCACGAGGACACAGGGTCAATCCCTGGGCTTGCTCAGTGGGTTAAGGATCTGGCGTTGCCGTGAGCTGTAGGTTGAAGATATGGCTCAGATCCCACGTTGCTGTGGTTGAGGCGTAGGCCGGCAGCTGCAGCTCCAATTGGACCCTAGCCTGGGAACCTCCATATGCCGTGGGTGCAGCCCGAGAAAAGATTAAAAAAGACAAAAAAAAAAAAAAAAAAAAGTAAAGCCAGATTTTATTTTAAAATATCCTGCATCATTAAAAAAAAAAGTTGTAGAAAAGATAAAGACCTGAATTGCTTTGGAAGAACCATAAAAATATCCTTAACGCAGCCCCTTCCCTTTCTGTTCTCTGTATGAAATACCAGAAATACATAAGCCAAAACAGATACACCACCCCTCTTCCGAAGTCGCTCATAATATGCCTCTTTTAAGGAGGCCTTGTTACATGTTAGCGGATTTGATGGCCCTGTCATCACCTTGAAATATTTGTTGAATGAATGGATGGATGCATTCCCCATCTGTGTAGTCAGGTCTCAATTATCCATTATAATGGAGTTGAAATAGGAAAGGCACACTTGAGTGTGAAATCCACAAATCATGGAGAAAGTTCATGTCAGCCATTTCTTTCAAAGTTTCCCTCCAAATCTTTAAACCCAACTTGATTAAAATGTGGCAAAAATGGCTACACGTTATGTCCTCTCTCTTCTCCCTGGCTCTACTGCCTTGGATACTAAAGGCTAAAATTCTACCTTAGGGATTAAAACAAGTATCCAGATATAGCCCAGAGGCTTCGAGGTTACCTTGGAATAATCACAGCAAGAAGTTAGGCCTAATTCCTTGTCCCTATGCAGAGTTTAGAGAAGCTTTTTTTTTTTTTTTTTGTCTTTTTTTGTTGTTGTTGTTGTTGTTGTGTTGCTATTTCTTGGGCCGCTCCTTCGGCATATGGAGGTTCCCAGGCTAGGGGTCGAATCGGAGCTGCAGCCGCCAGCCTACACCAGAGCCACAGCCACAGCAATGTGGGATCCGAGCCGCGTCTGCAACCTACACCACAGCTCACGGCAACGCCGGATCGTTAACCCACTGAGCAAGGGCAGGGACCGAACCCACAACCTCATGGTTCCTAGTCGGATTCGTTATCCACTGCGCCACGATGGGAACTCCTAGAGGAGCATTTTTTTGAAAGAGTTGTTGGTGAACTGAAACTAAGGGAGCCGGAGGAAAGATGTCCTCAAAAGAATCTTGAACAATAAAAGTTGACTGTCACCTTTGCAAGGGGATAAGAGAAGGGAAAACACAATTTAAACGTTCCAGGGAGTGTACTTCCAGATACTGGACTCTGGGGTACAGTGTGAGCTATTTCTGTGAGTCTCTCCAAAAAGTCACTCCCAAGATAGGACTGTGCGTGTGCATGTGGACGCGTGCCCTGCAGGGGAGGCTTGGGATTCCCTAGAGCAGTGACTCTGCCGTGTCAAGGTCACAGTCATTCCTGGTCCTATGTCTCAGAATATCTGGGAGGAAGGATTTTTTTTTTTTCCTTCCCCTTCTCTCTTCAAGTGTCTAGCTGCTTCCCATTAAGTCACTTTTGAAAGCTCTTATGGTTTGGAAGAAAAAAGTGGCAGTAAAATCAGCATGGTTTCTGACTAAAGGCCTGCAAGCCACAATGGTAGGATAACCAAATGCCAGGCAGAGTTGATAATACCGAGTGGAGTCATGGCTGAGCTGCACAGGCCCAGGAAGCCCGGCTTTATGTTGCATGCGAGACCACTGGTGACTGATTTTATTCCTGCTCAGAAGAAAATGTGGAATACCCTGCCCACACCTAGCCTTCCTCCTTCCCACTCTCCATTCCACCCCCATCCCCTGTGATATTTGAGACCGGGGTTTCTTTCATACTGATATGAAGTCATGGTGCATAATCTTTAATACCTCCAAATAGCCTTTGGTTTGCAGCTGAGAAAGTATGTATGCTTTAAATTTCTTTAGAGGATACCTATAGACTTTTTTAAAAGGATGTGAAAATATATAGACACTTGCATGTATTTGCCCAACTATTATATATGTAGAAAGCCTCAATGTGTATCTGATTAAGGTTTTTTTTAATGAAATCTTGACTTAAGATAAAAGGAAACCGGTAAGCAGTGGTCGTGTTGCTTGGTTGAACTCCTTTAGTCATATTTTCTCTCTTTTTTTTTTTTTTTCTTTTTGAAGGAGGACATTGGTCATAGTTAATATGGACTCTTAAAATAGCCTTTGATGGGTTTCTTGGCCATATCCCATAAATACCTGTCTCCTTTGATCATGAGAAAAGTCTGATATTACAGACCAGGCAAACATCTCAGCGTATTAATTGAAAGCCTGCAATTGAATTGATACAGCTTTGCAAAGGAGTCAGTGTATCTATAAGCAGTAGCGTGCAGTTTTAAACGCTTACTGCAAGAAACACGTTTATGCATGGGAACTTCTAATGATACCCTGGGGTGTGTGCGTGTGCGCGCATGCTCGCGTGTGTGCTCGCACGTGCATCCCTTTGCCTTCACTTATTTACACGTGCTGATTGGTCATACTGGTGGGTTATGACACCAAAGACAAATCTTCCATGAATAGACGTAAGACGTCATCCTGGTATAAACTTAGATTGAGTTCCTAATCTTGCCTTTCCTTTCAATCTTTAGATAAGCATACAGTTGAGTGAGAAGATAACAAAAGATTCCCAACAGAACAGTTTTCTTCTGAGCACCAAAACAATTTTACATATATACACTTTCGTGTGTGTGTACAACTATTATAGAGTATGTCTTAATTCTCCCGGCAACCCAGTGAAGTAGTTACTGTTACAAACCCATTTTCTGGGGTGGGGGGACCTGAAGCACTTCGACCTTAAATACGTTGCCCAGGGCCAGACAGCTAACAAGAAGCATAGGTGGGACCCCAGACTCCGACTTCAGAATTCACACTTTTGACCACGATGCTGTGATGCTTCTAAAATACAGTATATCAAGGAAGACCTGCGAAAGACGGACTTAGTTGTTCCCCTCTTAGTGGATCCATGCTGGGCTAAACAGTTCTTGGATTTGGCTCGTTTTAGCTTGAATGCGCCGTGGTTCTTTCCAAAGGGAAAAGGACCTCTGGCAGCGTATTCTGAACTCCTTGCCAGAGGTAAAGAGAGGTGTGTTTCTCCTGTTTGCTTCAGGAAAGAAACATACATAAAAGTAAAGAATTAGTTCCTGTCTGGCATTTTATCAACTTCACTAAAAACTTTGTATTTTTTCCCTGGAGGCAAGTGGGATGAATTGGTGCAAAGTGCCGACCTGTTCAAGAAGAAATCTATTCTCCCCTGTCACATGCACCTGTAACTTCCATTGATAGAGCCTTTCAGAAAATGGAAATGAAGTGGATGTGAAATTCCGTAAACAGAGAGAAGGTGGGGACAAAAGAGGACTGTTTGCTCTCGTGCTGTTGCAACAAAGAGCAAATCCTGCTTTCCCTCTCCTGGATTTTTTTTTTTTGTCTTTTTTTTTTTTTGTCTTTCTAGGGCCACACCCGAGGAATATGGATGTTCCCAGGCTAGGGGTCAAATCAGAGCGGTAGCTGCCTACAACACAGCCACAGTAACGCAGGATCCAAGCCGTGTCTGAGCCCTACACCACAGCTCACAGCAATGCCAGATCCTTAACCCACTGAGCAAGGCCAGGGATCGAACCTGCATCCTTATGGATACTAGTCAGATTCATTTCTGCTGAGCCACGGCAGGAACTCCATTTCTTTGATTTTTAAAGGCTGCTTACAAAGAAAAGATGTTACTCTTATTTCTCAGTTTCCCCTTCTGTTCAGTGGGAATCAGAGCCCTTCCAAGTGCCTGAATAGTCTAGGGTGCAAAGCCCAAGTGGGTTTGGAATGAAGATACCTCTCTTTTGCTGTGGCGGAAGGCTCCTTGAAGCCCCCAAGTCGCAGAGCCAAGACATGACCAGACGTCAGAGCCCGTGCTACACCGCGACTCTCACTCTGGTCGTTTGTAATTTAGGAAGTAGCCTTCTAATCAAAGGCGCTGTGGGCTACCAGGGAGCAGCATGGACTCGGCTTCCTCCAAAAAGAAAAAAAAAAAAATTGTCAGTCCAATCATCTTCTTCATAGGATAAGTAGTTGAAAACACAAGGTTAGCAAAGACACTTCTGATTTTTATTTCCTAAAGCTTGAGGAAAGACGATGTGGGCTTGGCGACGGCTATCCAGGGAGAGCTCTCCCCTTGGCTCTAAGGATGCTGCACAGGGGTGGGAAAGGGAGAAAGAATAATGGTTGAAGGAACAGGAGAGAAACAATGAAAGGGGAGTTCCCGTCGTGGCGCAGTGGTTAACGAATCCGACTAGGAACCATGAGGTTGCGGGTTCGGTCCCTGCCCTTGCTCAGTGGGTTGAGGATCTGGCATTGCCATGAGCTGTGGTGTAGGTTTGCAGACGCGGCTCGGATCCCTCGTTGCTGTGGCTCTGGTGTGGGCCAGGGGCTACAGCTCCAGTTCGATCCCTAGCCTGGGAACCTCCATATGCCGCGGGAGCGGCCCAAAGAAAATGCAAAAAGACAAAAAAAAAAAAAAAAAAAAAGAAAGAAAGAAACAATGAAAGGGTTTTGCGCAGCTGGGCTGGGGCAACATACCGCTGCCAAATCTGAGCTGCCTTTTCCACTGCAAGTGAGAAACTTCAGAAAGACATTGGAGGAGTTCCTTTGTCGTGCACTGGGAAGGATCGGGCTTGTCCGTACCGCGGTTTGGGTGGGTGTCATGGTGCGGGTTTGCTCCCTGGCAGGGGAACTTCCCCATGCAGCGCACGTGGGGGTACGGCCCAAAGGAAAAAGACACTGGGGAAATGCTTCTCATTTCCATAGTCAAAACTTTGAACAAAATCAGACGTGGAATGAATATGGGGATACTTCTGCAGCCTCTGCTCACAATTGCTAAGAAGTTGCCCCTTCATCTCTCTGATTGGAGCTCATGTTCCTATGGGCCACGATTCCAGCTTTTTTTTCCCTAATACAGCAATGGCCTGGCTAATCCAGCTCTAGCTGAAGTCATAGTTTCCAAAGAACTTTGCTTGATTGAGAGACGTACACTGTCCCATTTTCTCTTAAGCGTGTAAGGAGACTAAGAATAACCCATCCACTAGTCGGCGTTGGGTACATTTTCAATCTGGCATGCCAAAATTCCCAACTCCAGGGTGAGAAATAAATCTGTTTCTTTGAATAGCAATGAGAAAGATGGGTAAGCATTTTAAAAGGGTAGATGATGAGAGCTGGTAGTGATGCTAAATGGAGTTTTATGTTCTTATGAACCATTCAGTGGAAAATGATAGAGTGTTTTCTGATTAGGTGATTTCAGCTTTTATGGTGAGAAAATGGTTAAACACAGAGCATACTCAGAAGGTGTTTTGGAGGAATGCTTTTCTTCTTTCCTGGAAGCACATCAGGGAAATGGATGATACATCTCATTTGATTCAAGTGAAACAGTTTAAATTGTTATGGCTTCGAGTTAAAAAAAAAAAAAAAGTAAATAGCTCTCTTTGGTAAAGAACGTATCTCTAGTATGTTCTTCTTCTTCTGCAGGTGGTGGCCTCGTGCCTATCAGTTTCACAGTTTGTGACATCTGGTAGCCGCTCTGTCACTGGACAGGAGCTGTTGGGATATATACCAAAAGGGTCACAGCCTATGGAGGTTTCATTTGTTTAAGCCGAGATGCCAGCAGTAGCGTCTTCTCGGAATGGATTGCATGTAAATGGGACTCGGGGAGGGGGGGAGCCATAGGGAAGAAGAAATGCTTTGAGAACTGCTATTCAACCCCAGAAAAGCCAAGAGATATATTAAAAGATCACAAGCTATTACCGAATAACAGCTTTTTAAAGCAGTGCTTTGAAAACGAGACGGAGAGTAGAGACTAATAGACAAAGAATAAAGGCAGCTTTCTTAGGAGAGCGGGAGCCTCTCTCCTAAGAATGTGGCTCGAATGTGGTTCCAGAGGAGAGGCTGGGGAGCTGGAGGGCAAGCCCCAAGCAGAGGAGAGATGTCGGTCTCGCCGAGGGCTCCACCTGCCAGATCAGAAGCATCAGCGCCCTCTATCGTCGCCAAGAGAACTGCAGAACCGCTTGAAAGCAGGCCAGGCTCTTTCGCTTTATAAATAAGCAAACTTTTCTGCACACCGTGATTGATGATAATCCGTAGAGTTAGGAAAGAGGGAAGGAAGGAAGGGAAGGAGGAGGGGGGGAAGTGATTGATTTGTGATCACCTTTGTATTATTTAACACTCTCTACCATCAGACGTTTAAAACACAAAATGGGTTATGTTGTTTCTATCCTAGCTGTTTGAGTTTATTAACATAGAAAATATTCCTCAGAAGAAATGTCCCACTTCAACCTAGTAATGATGGAGACAGGTTAAGAAGAGAAAAAAAAAAGTTCCTCTGTTAACTTCATTATACTTCTTGTTGGTTTCAAACCTCTATTGACACATCGGCATTTAACTAACTTTGATAGAAAAACGCTGATGTTACCTAGCGTTCTCCGTTGCCCAATTTCTCTTTCTCGGTAATGATTTTTATCTAGCGTCAATAGGGAAAACACAGGCATTGGAAACTTTTTTTGGAACTGATCTAACATTAAAATGAACATCGCCCAGCTATGTGTTCCACGAAATTAAAGATTATGGCAAGAATGACAACTTCATTCAGGCGGATCATTTGGAATTACATTAAACAGCTGCTGTGAAACAGCTGACGGCAACGGAGAGGATTGTCATCCCGCAGCACAGGCTCCGGCGGGGCTGTGCCTGCACCGGGTTCTGAAAAACACATCCCGCTCCCTTAGATCCACACGCAGCCTCCTCTAGTCCCCATCCTGCTTGTTGCCAAACACTGGGCTTTCTGATCACTTTGTATTCAAGCCAGAGATCCAGGAAGTCCAAATCCAGCCAGACAAGTGCAGAACAGCTTAGCAGAAGCAGCTTTAACAGGTGCCATGGGTATGGTCTTTGGGAACCTGAGACATGACAAACAGTGGGGGACATTGGGCGGCCGCGTCTCTCCACCCCAGGTGCCCAGGATGGCATTGTCGCTGAGTAGCAGTTTGCCACCAAGGCCAGCTCATCAATCCTTAATTGATGACATAACAATGCCAAAAATATTTAAATACCTTAGCAGCACAAGCCCCCTGCAAACAAACTTCGGCCAGATGTCTCTTGCCTGTTCCCCCTGTTCTGTATGTTGGAAACAGAACAGACTGGAATAAGGAGAGAGGACCTGGTTAGAATTCAAAGGGTGAGGTGACAGATCTGATTTAAGCAGGTGCCTTCCTAGTTGGAAAAGAGGCAGTTGGGGTTTCCTTGTGGGCAGTGGGTTAAAGGTCTGACTTTGTCATTTCAGAAGCTCAGGTTGCTGCAGTGGCATGGGTTTAATCCCTGGGAACTAAAAAAGAAAAAAAAAAAAACAACTGAAGATTGCTACACAGAAGCATAGGCATAATTGGATGGGTCATAGTCCTGCCTTGTCCTTGTCTGCAAGGAGGAGGCATGGTACACACTGGCTGAGGGTGCTTGGAAGTTACACCCCCTGATATTTCTAGTTTTCGAGGCACACTGCATTCGCTCCTGGGTTTGCTCTCCTGCCAAGATGGGGATCACCCGTCCCCCCAGTAATTACACTTGATTAATGTGAGTTTGGAAAAGTTGGCTGACCCTACAGGATCCTTCCAAACCCTATCCCTTTATAAATCCAGGGACAACTTATATCTCCCATTAGGAAGAGAAAATTGTGAATTGGCCAGAAGTTCATGAACTTACCTGTGTACCCTGAGCAAGCACCAGAGAAAAACGTAGGGGATCCTGTGTGTTTAGATAGAGTGCCTTGCAGAAGAAAGGTGAAAAATCTGCATTAAGTTGGAAAACAGCCTGTGTAAATAGTTCTATTAATATTCTGAGTTGGGTCTTGGTTTTGTACCGATAGCAGAAAAAAGAAAAGAAAAAAAAAAAAAGAGCCAGAGAAGAAAAGCCACATTTTAAATTCTTCCAAATTACTAGGAAAAGTGTGTATTTCTGCAGCTGGGAAAACATTTGATTATTTTGTGTGTTTTCCTTATTCTGCTAATTCTGGATGAAAAGAAGAAGAAGATCCCAGTCAAATTAGAGTAGTTTGGCATCTTGGTATCACAGAATGGCCATTTCATTCCTGTCTGGGTAATGTGGAGTCAAAATGTGATTTCTGAGCAGGCCTGGACCAAGGATGTACATTTACAGGGGCCTCGAGGGTCCATTCTTTATGATAAATTTCAGCTTTACCCTCAGCCTCGAAAAAAAAAAGAAAAAGAAAAACCCTTCTTCTTTTCTCAACCGTATTTGTAAACCAGCAATTATATTCCATCATAGACCTATTGGAATGCACGCATTTGAGTTTCTCTTATTTTAAGAGTAATGATTCTACCTCAGTACTATTTATTATTTGAAGTGCATTTTAGCAACATCATAGAATTCATCTTTATCTAATACCTTTTCTACTTCAGTTGCTGGAAACTAAAGCAAAACAGGGTTTACGTTGTTTAAGCCACTTTATACGCAACCTAAGGACAAACTCTCATTTATTGGACTCTTCTCCTTAATTGAGTTTTTTGGGCTTCCTTGAATTATACCAAATGTATTTTGAAAGACTAATCATATTTGGGGGCTTGAATAGACTCTTGTCCCAATTGAGCCATTGCTCTCACTGTGAAGTCAGTAAGCAGAGGCTTAAAAAGGGTGCATCATCTGCCCAGAGTCACCCAGTGGGTGGTTGCAGGAGAACCAGAGTTGAAGAAAACCTGCCCGTAGATAGTTTGGTATTGTTTCTAAATTGTTTGCCATACTTGCAATATCTAGTTTGGACGGGAGTGCAAAGGTGGCACCCGAAGATCTGGTTCTGCTGCATTCCGGGGTCAGGGCTAGCTGGAAAAATCAGAGAAACTGTGTGGGTGGGGGGAGGGGGAGGGAGGGGAAGGGGAGAGGGATTCGTCCTTTCATCGCATCCGGGGGATGATATAAAGCCCCCTGCAGAGGAAGGATGCTGTGTGGATGACCCAGTGAGAACCCGGCACAGGGACAAAGAGGTAACCCTAACACTGGCCTTATTTTTATCCCCTGGTGTTGCCACAGGGCGAGGTGGAAGCGGGAAGAGGATGCTGAGACGAACAGGGGACCCTGGTGGGTTCGGGGTCACTGCCGAGCAGTTTGTCTCTGCCTCTTACTTAGGGGTGGATCTATTCCAAGACGATGTAAAGAACCCCTTAGAAAGTGTGTTTCTGGATCTAGAAACCTGGAGAAAAAAAAAAAAAAAACCAACACCGTGGATCCCACCAATAGGTGAAAGGACTAAATGCGCTGATGTGTGAATAGGGATTTTGGAAGCTTTCCAGGGATACGGTTGTGCTGGGAAGGGATGAAGTGATGCGTTAGGGCCGTAGAAGGCATTAAGCTCGCTTCCTGGGTTCTTAGATGAAGTTTCGTTTGCTAAGTTATACTGATAATTATTGCTAATGATCAAAGGCCTCTTGACTATTGAGAAGGAAAAATGTTAGGTTTAATGAGGCTGTTTTAAGGAGAAGATTCAGAACTTCATATAAACAGGTAGGACATGAAGCAGCAGAAGGGTGTGTATATGTGTGGTGTTCCATTTTTTTCCAAGCGGACAATATTTGGAGTTAGAGACCAATTTTTGTGTACTTACTAGCATTTGACACCTCTGGGTATTTTTATTCCTTCATCAGAAATTAATCACAGGCCTTTTTAGCCAGGCCAGGTGTCAGCCACAGAATGTAAATAAATAGTATAACATTCCAAGTGACACCTTTAAACTTAAGAAATCTGTCTGTGTTTCCCAGTGTGATACAATTCTTGGCCTACTATCAGGCAGCAAAGAATGCTATGAAAATTAAGAACTTTAAGAATTAAAAGAATTATTTGAAAAGTTGGCTTTGGAGTTCCCGCTGTGGTACAGCAGGTTAAGAACCCAACTACAGCAGCTCATATTGCTGTGGAGGCATGGGTTCTACCCCAGGCCCTCGGCGTAATGGGTTAAAGGATCCAGTGTAGGTTGCAGCTGCTGTTGGGTTTCAATCCCTTACATATGCTGCGGGTTCGGCCATTAAAAAAAGAAAGAGGAGTTCCCATTGTGGCGCAGGGGAAACAATCCAACTAGGAACCATGAGGTTGCGGGTTCAAACCCTTGTCTTGCTCAGTGGGTTAAGGATCCAGCGTTGCTGTGAGCTGTGGTATAGGTCGCAGATGCAGCTGGGATCCCGCGTTGCTGTGGCTCTGCCGTAGGCCAGCAGCAACAGCTCCTATTCGACCCCTAGCCTGGGAACCTCCATATGCCACAGGAAGCGGCCCTAGAAAAGGCAAAAAGACAAAAAGACCAAAAAAAGAAAGAAAAAAAAAGAAAGAAAAGTTGACTTTGATATTCCCCAATTTGCAGTTCCATGGATACTGAACTCTGAGATGGAAAAAATACTATATACAGGGATTGACATTATGTCAGAGCCTTTTGCCTGTAAGGATCAATGTTTTATCAGTTTGCTATTATTTTTCTTCTATTCAGCCGAGCCTGGGCCTACCTTCCAATCTGCTCCCATCCAGGAGCAGCATGTGTTGAGGCAGAAAGTGTGTGGTCTCCGGGGACAGGTGCCCTGGTTCTGTCCCTTCCGGGCTGGGTTTTCTTAGCTAAGCGAATGTCTGACCTTCCTTTCCGTCTTTTCATTTCTTCATAAAATGGAATCGTCACTGTATCTACTTATATACGTAAGAGAGGTAGATATAGACTAATGTTAAATTAGATAATCACACAAGAAAAGAAGGCTGTTGTTATTTTGATCTCGTTGAGCTTTTTTGAGATTAACCAAAATCAGGTAGCACCGTGCTGAAGACATAGTAGGTGCCGGGATAAATGGTTTCCATTTTTCTTTGCCATAAACTCCACATTAAAAACTGTGTCAAACCCTCTATGAAATAGTAATACCACCGTGTGTTTGTGTACTTCTGTATAATTTACAGAGTGAGTGTAATACACAGGGAACTGTCCTACAGGGAAGACTGAGTGACAAATCGCCACAGCACCAAAAATGATAGCCACCTTCTGTGGCCCGTGTCCTTTATAGACAGAGGAATGAAGTGCAAGGAGGTTGAGTCCCAAGGACAAACCCTTAGAAAGGCACGGAGCTGCCTCAGAGACTTAGCAGCCTGCTCACCGATGGGCTGCCCAGCCTAGAACGCGAGTTGAAGGGAAACCCGTGAGGAGCCAAAGTTGGGGAGGCTCAGCCTTCACCTCCGGGGCTTGGAGCTCCCCGTGCCCAGGATAGTGTCTGGGACAGAGCAGGGATTTCTTACGTAAGTGAAAGAAGGGAAAACAAAATTCGAAAGCAGGTGGGACGATTCCGGGACGAGTGTCTTGAACAGACACACCTCTAAGTGACATCTGGTTATAAGAGGAAAATTCAGACCCTGTGCTGAATGCAGAAAATGCAGAGTTCCCTGATGGCTCAGCCGATGATTTCTGGAGGAACTTGAGAGTTTCTTTTTGACCCTCACTAAGGAGGCTGCAAGCTCTGGTAAATAGAGCAGAAACGTAGACATTTGTGAATATGGAACCCCAATGAAAACTTGTTTTGAAAACTACAGGAAAAAAAAAAAAAAGAGGCTTGTCTGATCCCACCTGGAGGGTGAAACAAATGGGTCCCAGAGAAAATCTAGTCCAATGACACCATGAAGGCTGATGGCACTCCGGTGGCAGTAGGCCAGCAGCATTGCTACAAGAACAGATGGAAGATGGGATGCATTTGTAGCCAACAAGAGGCTCCTCATAGGTACCACAGCACGCCTTGCCAGGAATAACGACGGCGACGTGGGGGAATAACCTCTATAAGTCCTACGTGTGTGTCTTGCTCAAACTCAGCTTTTTAAATCGTTGCATGTGTTTCGAAAGGCCTCCACTAGAATCCGTGGACTGCTGGCCTTAGGGGACCTTTGGTCTCGGGAGTGTGTGGAGAGGGGGGTGTGTGCTGCGCCTCCCCACGTGTTAGGACGAGACTCAGCTGAAAGATGTGACTCAAACATCCAAAGAGGTACTCCATGAATCTTGTACAGTTGATGTTTACTCTCTAAGAAAAGCATGTGGGCTTGCATTGCTCCCGTGTGTAAATATTTTGTTTAGCACCTAGTGCGGCGCTAACAACAATGTGATAAGTGCTTGCCAAATATAGTCTAAATACATACATTGATTTGATGCCCTGAAGTTTGGCATTCTTTATTGTTTTGCCATTTGTTCAGCCGCAGCGTCAGAGGTGCTTACAGACAAGGCATCTCCTCCTCCCTCATGGTTCCTGGGCCACCCAAGGTTGAGCTCTGTAGCTTTCTCTGAAGGCACTTGACCCTTTCGAGCCTTCCTATCAGCACCTTCGGTAAAAAGAGCAATGTAGCACATAAATGAACAGAAACCCCACTCCCTGTGGCACCATATTCAGAGCCCCCTGGAAAGTAAAGGCAGGGCTGGTACCTGATGGTAGCACATAGAATGGTAACTAGCACAGGTTCAGGGTTCCCAGGAGCAGAGGCAAAATGGGTTCTGCTACTTCGCTCACACAGAAGTTGCCAGAAGTTACGATGCTTCAGTTTCCTAACCAGTAAAAATTGGCCCATTCTGAAGCCCATTGTGCGGTTCAGATGAGCTGAATTATGACGCTTGTTGAGCATGGTGCTAGCACATCATAAACGTGTGATCCTTAGCAGCGTTGGCCAGGATGCCAGCCCTTGATGGTGACAGTAATGATGGTGGGGACAGCGACGGTGACAAGGATGATGTGAGGACCTAATGGCCCTCAGCTCGCTAGGCTTCACCTGAAGATCTGTTCCTAGCTCGTGGTTCTGGGCCTAAGACTTTCTTCAAATATCCTCTTAGTTTTTGGAACACTTAAACCGGCTCTCTCAATTAAATTACCTTGAAAACCAATAACTTTTTGTTTTAATAGAAGGAATTTGCTGAATTCCATGCCAGGCTTTGCGCAGCGGCAGTGTCGTAGCCAATGAGGTTATCGGAGACGCGATTATTGCTCATTGAATTCTGTGCCATCGTCAGAAAAATGGTTTGCCTGCTACTGAGCTGTTTATTCCAGGGTTCTCTGCATGAAATCAGGAGCCACTTCGAGGATGGTGTTTTGTTTTATTTCGGCCCCCTTGGCACTCTCTCCTACCACTAATAGCAAATGAAGAGACTGTGCTGTGTTGTAATTTTTAGTTCTTTCCTGGACAGCTTTTCTCCTACTTGGCACATCTGGCAAAAGGGAAAACTTTCATCGTCTGCAGCTGGGTGCAAAGTCAAAACTCGTGGGGCTTTAAAGCACACCTTTTGTCCAAAGACCTAGCAGCCTTCTTCCATGGTCTCTAAGGAGTCTCGTGGTCAGGTTGTGAGTTTGACAAAAAGAGGAATTTGCTCCATTCTGCAAATACCCTGGAGGCCCCAGACCTTGCTGGAGTTAAGAATTCACTCTTTAATAGCCGAAACCCAGTAGAAAGCTCTATGCTTCTCTTTCAGTGCTACATTTTGCCTTTATCAAGAAAGGTAGAACCTCCCTTTTTTTGAGGTACGATCTCCCAAAACTGTGATTTTGAGGGGTTTTTTGTTGTTGTCCGGGAAAGTCCAACACCAGAGGGCGATGTGAACACAACATTGTAACTAGTTTTTAAATACAGTTTATTTTTGGTGTGTAAACAAAATAAGTATATTTTTGTGTTCCTACTCATTCATTTTTCTCCTCCAGAATTTTTTTCTAGCCACCGACATTTTAATCACTCTGTCCATTTCCCCACTTTTGCATTTTTCAAAGACCCGAAAGATAAGAAATCATCCATCCATTTAACTGGTATTTATTGAGTACCTATTATATGCAAGATACCATATTCAAGGTTTGGAGGGGAGGTCTCATCGTGACTCTGGTTAACGAATCCAACGAGGAACCATGGGGTTGCGGGTTCGATCCCCGGCCTTGCTCAGTGGGTTGAGGATCTGGCGTTGCCGTGAGCTGTGGTGTAGGTCGCAGATGCGGCTCGGATCCCGTGTTGCTGTGGCTCTGGCGTAGGCCGGTGACTACAGCTCCGATGGGACCCCTAGCCTGGGAACCTCCATGTGCTACGGAAGCGGCCCAAGAAATGGCAAAAAGACAAAAATAAATAAATAAATAAATAAATGAAGGTTTGGAGGACGTTTGTACAGGACTAGATAAAGACTCGGTACAGAAGGATCTGTTGGTCAGCTTCTGCAAACCAGGCCCTCTGAAAGGTACTACCGGGACTATTAGGAGGAACCAGGCAGCTCCTGTTCTCAAGAAACTTCCTGTCTATTGCAGGACTGTGGTTCTATGCTTTTCTTCGGTTGGTAAAGACAGTGTCACTTACCCGGAATCCTTCCTCCTCCAACCATCTCTTAAGACGTTGCTCGGAAAACCTGCTTTCTTTTCTCCACCCTTCCAGGTAGAATTGGCCCTGTCCTTTCCCAAGGCTCTAACCTCCTTCGTTAAGACTCACCGCATTGCAAAAGGAGGTGGGAAGAGCTGGAGCCAGACTCCTGGAAATAGGAAGGCATTCAGTATGTTTAGGTTAAGCCGGGATTAGTATCTCTAGGTTTCTTGGGCCAGGATTGGGAGAAGGATGCGAGGAAAGCGGATTTAGGTCAGACTGTGAACAGACTTGAATTTCAGGTTACAAAAAAAAAAATCCTGATTTTCTTCTGTGGCAATGGATAACCGGTGTTTGAGAATAGCACAGGAGCTGGATTAAAAAGAAGCAGCAGGAGTTCCTGTCGAGGCTCAGCAGTAACGAACCTGACTAGGATCCATGAGGACGTGGGTTCCATCCCTGGCCTCGCTCCGTGGGCTAAGGATCTGGTGTTGCCGTGAGCTGTGGTGTAGGTCACAGAGGCAGCTTGGATCTGGCGTTCCTGTGGCTGTGGTGTAGCCTGGCAACTGTAGCTCTGATTCGAACGCCTAGCCTGGGAACCTCCATGTGCCACGGGTGTGGCCCTAAAAAGACAAAGAGGGAGGCAGCAAAATAGAGGGAGAAAAAGCATGGTCACCACCGGTTAGGGGGCTCAGGCAATAAGCTTTGAGGACACGGAGATGATTTAAGGTTAGAACCAAGAGGTCTTAGAACTTACAGATTTATTCCAAGCACTTCTATGCAAAAGCGTGGTATTTTTGGATGACCAAAAGGGCTGTAAAAATTATGCTTTCTCATAACAGTCACAGCTCAAGCTCAAAGGGCACACGCCCTGCTATGCCTGCATTTATTCATTTCTTCCCTAAGCAGCTGATGAACCTCTATTCTCTGCCAGACCCTGAGCTGTGTTCCAAGCATTTGGGAGATAATTAGGACCAAGACCGGGTTCCTGCCTTCAAGGAGCTCACCGTTTGATGGGAGAAATATAGTTGTGTACAAACAGATGTGAAAACGTACAAGAATGGCCCGAGCAGAGATGCCTCCAGGGAGAAGGTGACCCTTCTGAGGTTCCAGATGAAAAGGGACGTGTGGCTGTGTTGGGACAGGGTGCTGAGGACCTGCGTGTGTGGTGACATAGGACTGTGACCAGGGATGAGGAAATAATCGCATGGCCCTGACTCCGAAGAGCTCTCAGCTCTCTGGTCCTGGCCTCTCTGGGTGGACAACGCGCTGTTGGTGTATCCCTGTGATTCTCTTAGGTTGTACGGTCTTCACACGGAGGGACAGGATAGTGAAAGAAGACACAGGCTGGAAACCGTGATAACTCAGTGCCAGTTATATGGGAGAATCAGTTTTTTATACGATTCAAATATTTTTCAACTGAAAATTAACACTTGAAATTGTGCCCAGGGAAACAGTTACATTGGGATGGTGGAAAAACAAAGAATGGGAGTTCCCCTCGTGGCTCAGTGGTAATGAACCCAACTAGTACCCATGAGGACGCGGGTTCCATCCCTGGCCTTGCCCAGTGGGTTAAGGACCCAGCATTGCCGTGAGCTGTGCTGTAGGTCACTGGTGTGGCTCAGATCTGGTGTCACTGTGCCCGTGGGGTAGACCGGCACCTGCAGGTCCGATTTGACTCCTAGCCCGGGAATTTCCATAGGCTGCTGGTGCAGCCCTGAAAAGACGAAAAGGAAGGGAGGAAAGAAAGAAAAAGAAAGAAAGAGAAAAATGGAAGAATGTCAATCTGTGTTAAAATCCCATATTGGGGGAGTTCCCGTCGTGGCGCAGTGGTTAACAAATCCGACTAGGAACCATGAGGTTGCGGGTTCGATCCCTGGCCTTGCTCAGTGAGTTAAGGATCCAGCATTGCCGTGAGCTGTGCTGTAGGTTACAGATGTGGCTTGGATCCTGCGTTGCTGTGGCTGTGGCGTAGGCCGGTGGCTACAGCTCCAATTGGACCCTTATGCCGCAGAAGCGGCCCAAGAAGTGACAAGAAGACAAAAAAATAAAATAAAATAAAATCCCATATTGATAATTGTGACATGGTAATTTCAAAACCACAGCAATACATGTCAGGATGAACAGGTGCTCTTCTGCCTGCAAATAAGCTCTGGGATGGAGAAAAGAGTTGCAAATAAGATTTGAGCTTCTAAGTTCTCGATTAGTATTATTATTTTTTTAGTTACTCTGTTGGGTATATAGAAAGGTGCATGAAAAACGTTTTTCTACAAGCATTTAAGGCAGGGTTACTATTTTTTTCCTTTTTTTTTTTTTTTTTTTTTTTTTAATGTTACGCTCATTCCTTGGCAGGGCTTAGAAATCTCTCTCCTCCAAAACTGAATAAAAAAGGCCTCTCCTTGTGCTTTTTGTGATAAAGCCCTAGAGAAATGAAAACGTAGTATAAGGAAGTATATGAAAACTAGTATGGTTCGTTCTTACCCCCGAGCTCCCTTGTAAGAACATTCTCTGATTTTGCTGTGTGTGTACATCTCTTGTGGAGGGGGTTTAATTAGCTACGAGTTACGACAAAGATGTTTGAAAGAAAATATATCTGTGCTGCAGATGCCTTGATTTTCATTCGGGCCGAACAGCTATGTTCTTAACTCCCTTATTGGGAAGTTACATGAACCGTGCGGGCGAAATTGGGAACATCTCCACACTGTTTGAAAAATAGATTTTTTGGTAAACCGATTTAGCCTTTTCACTGTTTGCATTTCATTATTATAGGAGACTTCCTGTCAGAAAATCGGTACTCATTCAAAATAGAGAATTTCGAGATAGGACTGTAGCCAGATTAAAAAATATATATCTATTGCCCAGGTCAGGCCTACTAAGCATAGAAAAATATATCCACGTGGGGATCCTAGCGTGTTCTCCACCGGGAAGGGACTGACATTCCTGAGTCAGGACTCAGACTCAGGGCTTAAGATGTGGTTGGAGCCGTACTGACAGACAATCTGCTGGGCCAAGAGTGAAGGAGGAAGGTGTCTGGCTGGATAGACTGTAGAAAAGAGGCAGGTTTGTTATTTACATCTTAGCTTGTCATTTTTTTTTTTAATTTTTTTCTTTTTATGGCCACACATGCAGCATATGGAAGTTCCCAGGCTAAGGGCTGAATCAGAGTTGCACCTGCCAACCTGGACCACAGGCATGGCAACACCAGATCCTTAAACCGGTGAGTGAGGTCAGGGCGCAAATCCACATCCTCTCGGATACTAGTCAGGTTCTTAACCTGCTGAGCCACAGGGGAGCTCCCTGGCGTTTGCATCTTCAGCTTCATTCTCCCAAGGGCCAGAAGCGGGAACTTCAAGTTCAGCTGTGTCTGTTCTGAAACCCTTGCTTGCCAGAGTTTGGGATGCCATGGCCCATGTGGGACCAGCATTGAAAAGAGGTTGCTTTTTCATTTTTCTTGTACATCCTTTAGTTTGGACCAGTGGGTCTCAAACTGGAGCATGCGTTAAAATCACCTGGAATAAAGGCATGGACTTCTGGGCCTTGCCCTTAGGGTTTTTCCAGGTGGGGCTGAGCATTTATACGAGCAGTTTCCAGGTAGTACTGGTGTCTCGCTTTGAGAGCCACTGGTGTAGACTCTGTGGGCCAGACCCTAGAGAATCAAGCTTTAGCATCTCAAAGCCTCTACCAGAGAACTCCACTGGGCGAGGGGCCTGCAGCACCTGCTGCTTCACCTCAAGTACAAAGTCCTAACAATCACCAAAGACAGCTGATCTATAGAAACCTTCTTTGCTAAGGAAAAAATTATTTTAAAAAATAGTTTGAGGAGGTCCCGTCATGGTGCATTGGAAACGAATCTGACTAGGAACCATGAGGTTGCGGGTTCAATCTCTGGCCTCACTCAGTGGCTTAAGGATCCGGCATTGCCGTGAGCTGTGGTGGAGGTTGTAGACTCGGCTCAGATCTGGTGTTGCTGGGGCTGTGGTGAAGGCCTGCAGCTGTACCTCCGTTTCGACCCTTAGCCTGGGAACCTCCATGTGCTGCGGGTGTGGCCCTAAAGAGACAAAAGACAAAAGAATAATAATAATAATTTGATAATTGAAAATTGGAGTTCCCGCTGTGGTGCAGAAGGTTAAGGATCCAGGATTGCTTCGGCTGTGGCTTAGGTCACAGCTGCAGCTTGGATTTGATCCCAGGCCTGGAAACTCCCATCTTTCTCAAGTGCAGCCAGAAAAGAAAAAGAGAGAGAGAGGGGAAGAAAATGATTGTAAAATTAAAGCTATAATTGTATGATATTTTACTCTCGCCTTTTTAGGAATTCCCTTCTGTTTCCCACAGGCAGCTTTTTAGTTCTGTTTAATGGGTCTTTGGAAATCATCTCTTGTGCACCTGTCCTAAGAAGCTGGGATGAGGTATAAAGATGCACAAGACACACGCATTTAGTCATGGGAGAATCAGGCAAAGAGAAGGAGATGCTAAAAGGATGCTGGGCTCTGTGCCCCGAGTAGCCTCCTCTGACCTTCCAGGGCAAACTGAGGACTAAGGATAAGTAGGATGTTGCTAAGCAGAAGGACCAGGCAAAAGCAGAGAGAAGTGAGATTGGGGCGGGGGGAGGGGTGGATGTTCAGGAATCTGCCAGGAGATGGAAAGTTCTAGAACCGTTTCCTCTAAGGGAGCTATTTTTTAACCTCTCTCAAGTCTGCTATCCAATAACTCTGTTTACGACTTTTCCTCTACTCATTCTCTTCCCTCCCCCACACTAAATTCCTTTTCAAAAATATGTTGTTGTTTCTAATTTTTAAATTTTTTTTTTTTTTTTGCTTTTTAGGGCTGCACCTGCTGCATGTGGAACTTCCCAGGCTGGGCGTTGAATCAGAGCTGTAGCTGCCGGCCTACACCAGAGCCACAGCAATGCAGGATCCAAGCCATGTCTGCGACCTCCACCACAGCTCAAGGCAACGCCGGATTCTTAACCCACCAAGTGAGGCCAGGGATTGAAACTGTGTCCTCATGGATGCTCATCAGATTCGTCTCAGCTGAGCCAAGACAGGAACTCCTTTTCTTGTCTTTTTAGGCAAACCCTTGGCAGGCATATGGAGGTTCCCAGGCTAGGGGTCTAATAGGAGCTGTAACTACTGGCCTAGGCCACAGCAACCGAGATCTGAGCTGTGTCTGCGACCTACACCACAGCTCATGGCAATGCCGGATCCTTAACCCACTGCATGAGGCCAGGGATCGAACCTGCGTCCTCATGGATACTAGTCAGATTTGTTTCCACTGAGCCATGACGGGAACTCCAATATTTTTAAATGTTTAAAAAATTGTTCTCAAGTATAATTGATTTACAATGTTGTATTAATTTCTGCTGTACAGCAAACTAATTCAGTTACACCTATACTCATATCCATTCCCAAATAGGTTATCACAGAATATTGAGTCAATTTCCCTGGCTATACGGCAGGTCCCTGTTGATCATCCATTCCATATGCACAAAAGCCTCCGTGCTAAATTCCATTTGACCATTATTTTCTGTGAGAAAAATTATCCACCTTTGCTGTACATCCATTCAAATGATGCATAAAACTTGAAGGAAGAAAATGAAGTGAATCTTATTGTCTATAATACCCTGTTAACCATTTCACATCTGCTTTTTACTCTCAAGCAGAGCGTTAAGATAGACTTCTAGGGGGAGTTCCCATCATAGCTCAGTGGTTAACGAATCCGACTAGTGAACCATGAGGTTGAGGGTTCGATCCCTGCCCTTGCTCTGTGGGTTAAGGATCCGGCGTTGCTCTGAGCTGTGGTGTAGATTGCAGACGCAGCTCAGATCCCACGTTGCTGTGGCTCTGGTGTAGGCCGGTAGCTGCGGCTCCGATTGGACCCCTAGCCTGGGAACCTCCACATGCCGCAGGAAGCAGCCCTAGAAAAGGCAAAAAAAAAGACAAAAAAAAAAAAAAAAATAGACTTTTAGGAGTTCCCCTTGTGGCTCAGTGGTAACGAACCTAACTAGTATCCATGAGGATGCAGGTTCGATCCCTGGCCGCACTCAGTGGGTTAAGGATCCGGCATTGCCGTGAGCTGTGGTTGTAGGTCACAGATGTGGCTCAGATCTGGCCTCACTGTGGCTGTGGTGTAGGCCAGCAGCTGCAGCTCTGATTCGATCCCTAGCCTGGGAACCGCCGTATGCCTCTGGTGTGGCCCTAAAAAGATCAAAAACAACAACAAAAAAGATAGACATTTAAATTATCCTCAGCACCTCAGTGTCAACGCTTGTGGTTCACTGTTTTCTCCTAGATGTTTGGCAGGATTTCGCTTATTTTAGTTAAATTCCATAAATGGATGATCTGTGAAACTTTGGCTCCTTGGCATTATGTCGCAGCAAAGCCGAAGGCCACAAATCCTTTCCAGCTTAGTGTCAGCCACTTCCCCACTGCTCTCTCTTCCTCTGTCTTGGCTGCAGTTTGGAAGCACCCGTGGCCCTGTTCCCCAAAATACCACTGTGCAGACCTCAGCCTCAGGGATTCTGACTCAGTGGGTTTGGGTGAGACCCAAGCTTCTGTAGTTTGACAAAGTCCCTGGCCGATTCCAGGGTGGAGCCAAATGACCTCATTCTACTATTACCCCTGGGCTCTGGGATCCTAGCATGGCCTTAACAACCAAAAAAATGTGACGCCTCTTCGGCAGGACTTGTTGAAGGTCTAGAAGTCCCTTGCATGTAGTGACTTGACATGGAACAAGGGCCCCTGAGATTTCTGCAGGTCAGAAATGTTCATGGGCTGCATGTGGGAGTCACCTCTTCTTACATTTGCATAGTTCACGGTGGCCTTGCATGTACATGACCTCATTTGTTTTCACAACAACCTTATGAAGTAAGCAGGGCAGGTGTTTTTTTTTCTCCTCTCTTCCCGTCTTGGTAATTGTTCTTACGGGTGATAACAAACTAAGACAAAACCATTCAGGCACTGGCCCACGAGCTGAAGAGCCAGGATTGAATCTAAGCCATCCAGTACCCAAGTCCATGCTTTTTCTTACACTCCTTGTATATGCTGGTGGAATAATGATTCCAGGTCCCGTGCTAAGCAATTTACTAGGGGTTCTCAAGTCTCAACTTTGGCAGCGTATTGAAGTCACCAGGAGATTTAAAAACTCCTGATGCCAAAGATTATAAATTAATTGCCTGGGGATCAGGATGTTTCAAGCCACTGATATACAGAGACCATGTCCTTTGATCCTCTTAAAAATAGTAGGAGGTCAGAGTCATCACCATTTTAAAAATGAGGACCCTGAGACAGAGAAGAGTTTAATCCCCCAGCCCACGGGTCCACCAGCAGAAGAACAGCGGAAGCCAGACCCGAAGCAAGGCATGAACCACTCTCTACGCCATATTGTTCTCTCACTGTTTTAAGGTTTTTATGAAGCATAAGCAGGTGGGTAAAAGAAAACGTTGACACACACTCAAAAAAGAACTTGAATTTAGAGTTTTCTAAAAGTTCAGGCGCCAAGAGGTCATGTCTGAGAATGAGCCTTGATCGTCAGCCGAAGTGTGCTTATTTGTTCATTTTGGCTTTGGTTGTTGTGCGGCGTTATCCATTAGACGCTGGGCGCTGAGTAGTGATCCTCCAGCCCAGCGGCTCTCAGGCTCAGTTATCAGAGTCACCTTGAGGGTTTGTTAAAATGGATTGGGAGCTGCTGTTGTGGCTCAGCAGTAACGAACCCAACTAGCATCCAGGAGGATGTGAGTTTGACCCCTGGCCTCCATCAGTGGCTTAAGGATCTGGTGTTTCTGTGAGCTGGGGGGTAGGCCGGCAGCTGTAGCTCCCATGTGACACCTAGCCTGAGCTCCTCCATATGCCTCCGGTGGGGCTCTAAAAAGCAAAATACAATAAAACATTGCAGATCCAGTGCCCCTTCCCCTCAGATCTTGAATTCACTAGGTCCAGGGCGGGACCTGATAATTTGCATTTGTAGCCACTTTGCGGTTGCTGCTAGTCCGGGATCCCACACGTGGAGAACCACTGCACTGGAACGATCCCATGGAAGCCCAGTGAGATGAAGCGCCAAGTCCAAAGTCACAGATGATGGGGAGGACGGCTTGCTCATCACGCCTCAGAGCTGTTCTTTTACCTCTTACCCTGACGTTCAGCTTGACTTTAACTTGAGGGAAGGAATATTGCTGTTGAAATTCTAACATCTTAGAAGCATCCGATTTGGGATGAACTATGCTGTCTAGAAAGGTTCCTCATTGATACACCAGGAATGGCCCCTTGGGGATTTTTCTTCCTGATTTCTTTCTCAAGAAGAGAGGAGTCCAGTGATCCAAAGAATCAAGCTCCCAATTATTCACTTCACGGAGACCACTCAGGGTCACCTAAGGATGCAGATGTGTTGATCAATATGATTGTACAGATTCAAAGCTGGGAAACAATTTTCTAGAGATTCTCTCATGGGTGGCAAGCGGGGCGGAAGGAGGCAGGATTTTGCCATCACTGTGCAATCCTGTCTTAGGAAAGAAATGACTATTGAAAAATACAGTCAAGCATTTCTTCTTAGCCCCTGGGTGGGGTGAGAGGCATGGAATTCAGCAGTAACAATACTCCTTCTGTCATAAGTCAAAATATAGTTTCACTTAGCCAGTAGTTCATTGTAAAAGAATAAATATATCAGCCCCATTAAAAGTGTGACAGGATTTCTTCAGAGCAGCATTGAAACTCATTTACAAAAAAGATCCATCAGTATGACTGTGACAATTTTTGCCCAAATCAGCAATCTCTTGAGCAAATATCTATTGAGAGCCTAACATGCCCAGATTAAGGTACCAGGCAGAGCACAGATGACCAAAGGCCATCAAGAAGTTCACTGAGGCGCTCCCCGCGTCCCCTCGTGGCTCAGTGGTAGTGAACCCGACTAATATCCATGAGGACGCAGGTTTGATTCCTGGCTTCGCTCAGTGGGTTAAGGATCCTGTGTTGCTGTGGCTGTGGTGTCGGGCCAGCAGCTACAGCTCTGTTTCGACCCCTAGCCTGGGAACCTCCATATGCCAAGGGGTAGCCCTAAAAAGACAAAAAAAAAAAAAGAAAAATAAAAGAAAAAAGAAAGACGAAGAAGAAGAAGTTTACTGAATGGAGAGCATGCAGATAGTACAGCCTTGATACAAGCTGCTTGGACCAGTTGGTGCAAAGAATTATGGGACACAGAGGTGAGAGTCATTGATGCCACCTGGGGACCCCTGTCTGGAGAAGGCATCTCAGACATCCTCAAAGGTCTTAGAAGGATGTCCTGTCCACCCTGTGGACTGCGTCGTGAAACACTGTCACCTGACTGAGTGAGAGCAGAGTATAAGGAAAGGAAGACTGACTTTGCCATCCTACAAGATTCATGTACAAATATGTAGCTTTCTCCCCCACTAAGAGCACAGGAATTCAGTCTGGTAAAAAAATAAAAAACAGAACGTTTACATTTACATCTGCACATCTCAAAATATTGACGGGGATTGAATAATTGAATAAGACTAAACTGCTCAATCAATGAACGTGAGGCCAGTGGTGGGCTGAGCTGGAAAAGCTCTAACCACAGAAAGAACCCTGAAAGCTAATATTGTCTCATTTAATCATCTTTGCTAATAGAGCAAACAAAATGTGGCCCTGTTTCCTTCCAAGATCTTCTGAGCCGTCATATACGCAGGCCCAAGAGCGCCCAGCAGTATGCAACGCAGTCCCCTTCTACAGCATTCTGGAAAGATGTGAGAGACGAAGCAGAAGAATTCAGAAGAGAACACGGATGCTATTCCATTGTATGGGTTGATCATAGCTCTTTTTCACTAATGAGGAAATCTTGGAACTATGCCAGGCAAATACAGTGATTTTTAAATTTCATCTAAATTTTTAGAAATTGTTTTGGCTGTTTTTTTTTTTTTAAATGAAGAGTGGTTCTGCTGCTTCTTGGGTCTCTGGTCCTTGGCTTATCTATTCTAGAATGAGATCATGTTTGTATTGCCATGAAACTTGGGAAGAGAGAGTAATGAGTGGGAGCGATCCCAAACTTTCTGAGTGAGATCAGTGATGGAAAAGGGGAGGTGGGACCCCAGGCTTCTTTTTTGTGCTTCGCGTTCTCACTAGTTTTGGGTGCCTCCATCCTAGGAAACTTACACAAGGCCCGGGATCACTCAGGCACCCAAAAAGTGAGTGTTTCGTCAGCCAAAAAAGAACAATAGGGTATATAATTGGGAGGAGCAGCCCTTTCTCCACTTTTCTAAAACAAAACTTTTTTTTTTTTTTTTTTTTTTTTGCTTTTTAGCATATGGCGGTTCCCAGGCCAGGGGTCTAATCAGAGCTACAGCTGCTGGCCTACATCACAGCCACAGCAACGCAGGATCTGAGCTGCTCTGTGACCTACACCACAACTCATGACAATGCCAGATCCTTAACCCACTGAGTGAGGCCAGGGATCCAGCCTGCATCCTCATGGATCCTAGTCGGATTCGTTAACCACTGCACCACGACGGGAACTCCTAAAACAAAACCTATTGATGAGCAAAAACGCATCCTGGTAAATGCTCCTCTGTACTTCCTGGTATCTTTTTTTTTAAGAGGATGCAACAAGATTTATGGGAAGACCAGCTTGAGATTAGGAGCACAAGCAATGAAGGAATTAAAAAACCAAGAATTTCCGGCCCTTTCAACCTAACAATCAAATGTCTTTGGACAATCAAAGAAATTTTTCAGACCTCAGTTTTGTCATCCATAAAATGGGGATAATAATAGAGTTTCTCCCTGCCTCACGGAGTTGCTGCAAGGAACAAAAGCTTCCTGTGTGACACCGCTTTTGTTAATGTTAAATTAAAGCCAAAATATTCAAGATTCTGCTTGTTATCATTTGAAATGTTTCTACACAGCTAAACTTTTCTGCCTGGTTGTATTTTAAAACTATAAAGACCAGAAAAAAAATCTGCTTCCTTTGTCAAATTTTACTTCTTTGTTCGGACTTCCAGTTTAACAAAGGGTGAGTTAATCTGTTTCTTTTCTCACTCATCCACACTGTCTTTGATTTATTTAGTTCTTTTAAGTTCGAGTGGTTAACAGAACTCTAGGGAAAAAAAAGGAGGGGTCTTTAATTATGTTACTTGCTTTTCTGTAAACACCAAGTTTGATTGGAGAAAGCTCGTGATTCAATAGCTGTGTGCTTAGGGGCAAACTACAGATGAGGTAAGCACCCCTGGGGTTCTGGTAGGAGTTTCGTCCTCATGTCCCTCCCCCCATCACCATAACCTACCAGGAGAGGGGAACAGAATCTTTTGTCTCACTCTCTTTTGTACCCAGAGTGTGGTTTTCTAGAAGTTTGTTTCCGGTTCTCCCTATGATGATGGGAAGCTGTGTGTTCCCGTCTGTGTCTGTCTTCCTCTCGGAAGGAAACCACCAATCCCAACACACAGGACTTGGTTAAAGAACCACAGGCACTGGAATTCCTGCTGTGATGCAGTGGGTTAAGCATCCTGTGTTGCTGCAGCTGTAGCGTAGGTTGCAGCTGCAGCTTGGATTTGATTGCTAGAACAGGGAACTTCCATAGGCTGTGGGTGCCAAGAAAAAATAAAATAAATAAACTCAGGCAGGAAAGAGGGGTAGAAAGGGGCCTAAAGGCAAGACCTTTGTCTTTTTCTGCTGATTAATTAATTCCCTTTTATCTCTCCCATAAGAAGAGAAATCCACGACCTTACCCAAAAGCGTTTGGGTATTCCATGCTGCTCCTGCAAAAGACCGAGGAAAAATACAAGATGTTTGGCCATTCACAGGATCCTGTTAACCTTTAACCAAGGAAACCCTAGAATCCTTATTAGCACAATTTTTATATTGCATACAAGGGCCAGTTTTGAATGCTTTTATTTTTATTTTTTAAAGTATTTGTTTTCCTGGAGTTCCCGTCGTGGCGCAGTGGTTAACAAATCCGACTAGGAACCATGAGGTTGCGGGTTCGGTCCCTGCCCTTGCTCAGTGGGTTAAGGATCCAGCATTGCCGTGAGCTGCGGTGTAGGTTGCAGACGCGGCTTGGATCCCGTGTTGCTGTGGCTCTGGTGTAGGCTGGCGGCTACAGCTCTGATTAGACCCCTAGCCTGGGAACCTCCATATGCCATGGGAGCAGCTCAAGACAAGGCAAAAAGACACACACAAAAAAGCAAAAAACAAAAAAAAAGCATTTGTTTTCCGGAGGTACCTGGGATGTGGTGATTTTTTAAAGCATTGCTATCAAGTTAAAGGAGAAAATGTTTTCATGTTACCCTAGTAAGGTCATAGCTTTAAGTGTGAAGATGGCAGCTTTGTTTGCTTGCTTGCTTTTGTTTTCATGATAAATATTGTTTTTCATTATCTGATCTTTGGGCAATGTGAATATTTGGAAAACAGAACAATAGAAAAGCAGGAAGACAGGGATCCATCCGTGTTGTCCATTAATAAATCTCCAGTGAGCAAGTGGTGAGGAGATGCTGGGCTCTCCTGGCAGAGCAGGTCATAACCTCTCATCCCTTCTTCCCTTTGGCCTTCTTCTGCCTCCCTCCTCTCCCTTTACGTGTTTAAATCACTCTATCATGTTTAATCTCCCTGTTACTTTGCTAATCCCACGGAATTCAGACACACACGAGGTGCAGAAAAGCATTCTTCTGTAGGCATCTTTGCCCACCAATTTTTGGTACCTGAGCGGTAGCATTTGTCATTCATTCGTTCATTCATCCACCTATCTGAAACATTTTCATTGTGTTCCTATAATGCTAACAGGAGCATTGACCGAGTTCCGTCACCAACCCCCGACACGACCGTCGGCTCTGGGACTGTTCCACTGATGACAGTTAGGTGGGTGCTTAGGTTGGGAAAAGGAGTGGCCACTGAATGAAAGCGGAATCCCTATAAGAACTGGCAGTCCGATGTTCTTAAAAACCACCTGGGGAGAAGCACGAGAATTTCTCTTTCCGGATTCACCCCCACTTCCTTTTTAATGTGTGACTCTTTTCATCTTTCTAAGCTCTTGGAGGAAATAGAGGACAGCTTTGTACCCGTGCACTTGGGCACATGGTCAGCGATGGTGAGATTAATGTTAGTAGCTCGTTGTGAAGTACGCCCCGGAACGGGGAGAAATGTAATCTCTCCTAATAGGATCTTTTCCACTGTCTGGGTCCATACCCACTCTGAGCCCTATTTTCCTCACCTGTAAGGTAAGCGGGTTGGACTCGTCATCCCTTTCCCGGCTGTAATTCCCTGTGGCCCAGACTGGCTGTTCTGCCATAGATTAGTGGCCATTCAGTGTAACACGAGCAAAGGCTTGGGAAGAAATTGAGTTCTGGGGGTATCTGATCAAAGGCGCTCCTGGGTGAATGAGCCTGTGTGTGGGATAGTAATAACATCAGCAGCGTTACTGACAGACCTGCTGGGGCAAAGAAATGTGGACAAAGTGTCCGAAAGGAAGAGAAAAGGAGTTAGGAGCCACGTCTGTCTCCCCTTCTTTCTGGTAAACAGCGTGCAATTGAACCATCCGGCGAGTCAGCAGAATCCTTTAACTTTTTCCCAAGTCTGTCTTGCTCATACTCAGGCACAAAACGTGATTGATGCTTTAAGGGGGCGACTTTTATTTTTCTCATTACGTCGGAACAGCTTATACGCGGCCGTAGTATGGTGAGCGAAGTATAACATCTTATGGCAAAAGTTAGTGGTAGTTTCACTGGAGGAATATTTGCACTTCATTTTTTTTCCCCCTGTATTAAATATCTTGAACTAGTCAATGAGGAAGGCCCACTGAATTGTCAATGTCATTCTCTTAGAGCGCTTTTCTCACTTCGTGAGATTTTAACGTAACATGGTTAACGTGCATGCAGGGCCGAGTAGGATGACAGGACAATATAGTATCTAAACCGAGGCATTTGTGAGCGTGTCAGGAGTGACTACTGTAAATTTTTAAGCCAGGAAAACTGCCACAAGCCGGAATGTCCTTGGCCCACTCTGTCCTATGGTCCCACCAACTAGGACCAGATCCTCTGTAAATTGTTATTATAACCCCCGTAACAATTTTACAGGGTTGCTACTGTTGTTCTTCTCATTTCATAGCGGAAGAAACTCAGACTTGGGTGGGTGATGTTGATTCTAAGTCCAAGGCTTCAAACCTCATGATTGGAATCTGAACCCAGGACCCCAGAAGAGGCTGCTGCCGCCTAGCTCTAGGCTTTTGACAGTCACCTGACTCCTTCCAGGTGCAACAGACACCCTCCCCCTAATTGATTTGCCCCAGTTGAGGGAAGCAGATTTTTATCAAATGTATTCATTTATGAAAAGAAGCATATCAGAGTTCTAAGATTAAAAAAAAAAATCGTAGTCACCTCTTTCAGCCCATTTATGTGGACACCCAATGGTACGTATCTCCCTTTTTTTTTTATTGCTGGTCCTTTGAAAATGTGGACAAGAAGCTTCATGGAATCGATAAAAGATAACTTTCAAATAGTGTTGATATTCAGGAAAAAATACTTATTGTGTCTTTTTTTTTTTTGGCCATGCCTACAGCATGCAGAAGTTCCCAGGCCAGGGATCAAATCTGAGCCACTGCAGTAACTCGAGCCACAGCAGGAACACAAACCACAGCAGGAACACAAACCACAGCAGGGACAAGGCCCAGTCCTTAACCATTAGGCCACCGGGAAACTCCCCTGTTTTTTGATGTGTCATGGATACATACATTTTTTAGATTCAAATATGTTATATGTTGAATGGCGTGGTTAAAATGGATAATTTGTTCATTTTACTGCCATCAAAGCAAGTGTGGCTTGCTCTGAAATCTGTTGTATTTGTTCCACCCCTGCTCTTGCTCTGTCTCCACTCGTGCCCCCGCCTTCCTCTCAGGGTTAAGCTACCCTTTATTTTGGATGACACTATCACACACATGATTGAGTCAACAATTTATGGCTTTTAAAAATAGGGATTTTGTCCTCTCTTAGGTTTATTGTTTATCATAATCATCTTTCAAGTGAAAAGGCTAATTTACTCTTTCTATAGGAATATTTTAAGCTTGATTATCATAATATTACAGCTGCCTGAAAAGGTCTAAAACGGGACATTGACCTTGAATGTTTTCTGCATTTAGCTCATGGTGCTTAATATTCAGGAAAGAATATAACCGCAACTCATTTATTAATGTATAATCTCCAGTGTTAACTATGGCTCTGTAAATACATGCCATGCAGATTATAGAAAGCTTGTAGGATGCTAGAAAATGCATTTGATGTTTTACCCGCTTATGTCGGAAATGCAACATAACTAAAGTCCGTTTTCCCATTGGAGCTACTGTAGTTTATAATTTAATTTTTACTGACATCTTACTATGTATATTATTAGCTTGACAAAATGAAAGTGAAGGAATCCCGAATTAATTAAACAGAACCCAAAATGCCTCTATTAGATTCTCCATCTCCCTTTGATTCTGTTTTTTTTTTTCTCCCCACTTTCATAAACACACTAGGAAAAGAGTTTGGTGTGTAAGGTAATTGCTCCCCAGAGAATGGGCTTTTTTTTTTTTTTTTTTTACATGGACTCGGTAATTTGGGAATGGGATAGATTTATAGGACAAGAGGTTTGTCAAAAGGAGAGGTTTTTATTAGTGCTTCTGTGGAAGCGATCATTTTCAGTAGAAATGATTGCTTCTTGCCAATGGAGACAATAATTTAAATATCAAAGCCTGTGCCCTAGAAATGAAAGGCAACAGAAAATGAGGTTTGATGAATTGATAGAGGTTTGGTGGTGATACAAAGTAGTCAGACTGACTTCCAACGAAGTCCTCGTGATCTCAGCGGGCAGGGCTGAGCCTAAGCAGGTTTCTAGCGTAAAAGAAATTCCAGAGCACAGATGAGGAAACTAGGGACCGATAAGCCATCTGCTCAAAGGCACGCAGCTCAGAAAGGGGCAAAGAGGGGATCCCAGGGTCTCGGCTTCTGTTTGTCCTTCGGGGTTCTTTTTCCAGGGATGTTCCTGGTGGGTTTTCTTACGGAGTGAAAGATAGTGGGTTGTTTTGTTTTTTTATAGTGTGTTATGTTATATCCCACACCATGTATCACAGGCAGCGGGGAAGATGGTTCCAAAAGTTAAACAGCTTCTTTGAAAAGGTTTCATGATCTTGAGGGAGAATCTGCAAAAGGAGATTACAAGGCAATTTGAAAATCTAAATTTGCAATGGCTTGTTTAGTTTGAAATATTTCACAAATGGCAAACGGGCGCTATAAAATCAAAATTTGCTGCAGAAATTGTGTGGCAACTGTAACCTTTTTTCATATAGATGAGTCCTGTTAATTTTCAGAAAAGGAAGGTGGGAAGGAAAGATAGCTATTAGCATGCAGGACTAAGCATTTCTCATCCCTTGTAGCAGCATAAGAATTCATTGTGAGAATGTTTCAGGAAATGGCTCCAACTCAAGTACCATAAAATATGCGGGATAGACAACAGAAATCTACGTTTTGTTTGCACTTGAGTTTTGTTTGTTGCCATTTCATTCTTTCAAATGGAAATGAAGTATATTTCTGCTTGGTGTCTGTGCTTTCCTTGAGGCCTGAGAATGAAGTTGTTTGGATAGTAAACTGCATTGTTTGAAAAAGAAAAGACTGAAATTATGCTTGGACCCAGGGTCAGATGCCTAATAGACTGATATTAACAAATGCATTAATATTCTTTGTGAGACGATCGTAGGGGTCCTTTTGTTTGGTTCCATTTATCCTGCTTTGGGTTGACTCCTTGTGGTAAGATTGTGAAGTGTCCAGACTGGTGAGCAATATGTGTTTATTCTAGGCTCCTTATCTGTTTGTTTCTTCTTCTTCTTTTTTTTTTTCCCTCCAAATCTTTTGTAGTTGAGATTCTTAACGACAGGGCTCAGTATTGCTCATGGTATGTTTATTTCCTGTAACTACCCACTCTTTCCTCCTTCAAGGTGAAAAATCCTTGTGGCTGGGGAAGATTCTTGAGATGACTAAGCCCTGTGTTTATAAAATATTCTGAAAGCTGTCTCGCAAGTTTAGTGCAGTAGATATGATTTGAAATTTTAAATTGGTTAAACTGGATTCAAGACAGTAGGTGTAATCTTAGGTCCTTGACTTGTAGAGGTGACATATTGATCCCGAGGGAAAATACAGCTCCACAAACCTAGTGCACTTCTGGTCATTCAGAAAGCAGCTAGCCCAGTGGACACTGCATCTTGCATAGATGAAATATGGTTAGTGAAAGTCAGTGGGGAGCACGCCGTGTCTGTTTGTACATGAATCTCTGTGAGCCCAGAAAACAATATTCATATTTGTACGTGAATATGAGTCTCAAATCTATTTAAAAATACATAGCGACAAAATCAAAGGGTTCCTAATGGGTCAAGTAAGTACCTTAAGAGAATGAAGACAATGCTGGGAAATAAAAGATAACTCCTGAAACGCAGGGGCTTCACATCATCGGTAAATAACCGACTACAAATCTTGTCTTTAAAAAGCTATTTCAAAGGAGTAGTAAAGAGGTTTCTGTCACAGCATGAAAATGCAAAGAAACTGAAAAAGTACAGTATTCTGCACAGGTGCAAGACCGGAATGTGCTGAGTACATGAAGATGCACTGAGTATATGAAATAATTTTTATTTTAAAAACAAGTCCCCGGACAAAAGAAGAAGGAATTTTTTTGGGGTACATCTTTTTAAAAATGTGTATAACTGGATATATTAATTACTCTGAGAAATTTTAGTTTATTCACAAATCCAGATAGTCATCTTTGAACCGAACATATTTTTCTGTCTTTTTAATGCAGTATTAGTTTCCATAGTTCCTCCATCATATTTTAGAAAAATCATGTTTCTTTTTCAAATGCCTTTTTATTTATTTTTTAAATTATAAAATGATTACATGTCTCATTTTCGATTGAATAGACACATCTTTTTTTTTTTTTTCCGGGAGTCTGCAGAATGGTGGGATTTTCTACATCTCAAAGCTCTTTTAATTCACTGCTCACAACCAAATTTACATCTTAATTGCAGAGTTCACATTTAACAATATAGACAGCATAATGCTACTGGTAATTAAGCTTTTTCTACCTGCTTTTACGCAGTATTCCTAGGCACAGTTTCTGCTATGTGAGTTCTCAACTAGAAACTTGTCTGCATTTAGACCGCAAATAAAAGGCATCAGGCCCCTATCTTAGATATGGCTAAAGACATGGCAGGGAAATTGCTTTCTTCTGTGGGGGGGAACCAAATCATGTCTGTCATTTTTATATTCTGAATGTTAATGCAGCTGTTCTATTTTAGGGTTTTGGTTTCTAAAGACCTAGAACATTTGAGAGCATGGCGAGAAAGAGTTGAGTTCTGATCTAGTGAATGTAATACACACTGGACATCTGAACTAATTTATTTTGATCTCAAAGATTATACTATTTATATCATGTAGGACTTAAGACGCAAAAGGCTGGTAAGCAGTAGAGCTGAATTACATCAAAATTGTGGGTCGTAAGGTAGCAGTTATCTCTTTGCCATAAATAGCTGGTAGCTATTCCCCTGTACATTTGCTAGAATAAAAAATCCTGTATTTAAAAACAGGACTTAGGAAAACTCTTTGTTATATAAAAACTAAAAACATGCTTATACACTATTGGAGAAAAAAACACCCATCTCTTATATTCTCTTTTCCTTAAAAAGCACTTCTGTTTGAAACTAGTCCTTATAATGACTAGACCATGTGACAATTCACAAAATAGTTCTAAGTTGATTTTTTTTTTTTAAGCATTCAGGGTGTGTTATGGGTGATAGACAAATATGTAAACTGCATTTTATTTGAAAGCTGATGTTTTGGGTAAAAATCACATATATTTGTATACGTCTGCCAGTTTGGAAGCTTGTTTTGAAATAAGTGTATGATTAAGGACACTTTTAGCATACTGGCTAGGAATGCTCTCCCTACCAAAAAAAAATAAAATAAATAAAATAAAAAAATTTTAACAAGCACTCTTTATTTGTCAAAATATATGGAGATGGGTTCCATGTACTATTTACCCTACAGCCCTCGGTCTCCCAACCCCAGAAACTGGAGGAGCCAAAATCTGTTCTGCAGTTGTTTACCTTTGTTTTGAAAATCTATGCATTGTATATTTGTAGGGAGAGAGAGAGAGAGAGTAGCAGGTAAAGAAATGTTTACACATAGAATTTGCGTAGGCATCTCTCAGATTGCACAGATGGGCTCTTTCCTCTTCTGTAGTTGTGTAAAACTGCATTCCACCTCCAAGCTGACGTTCCCAGTTCACATGCCCGCACAATTTAGAAACGTGTCTTAAAAAAAAAAAAAAAAGAAGCCCAGTAGAGATCCGGAAAACAGACAACAACACGATTACGGATAAATGAGAAAGTACAGCACTAGAGAAGCAGGAGCCCCCAGTGGAAGCAAGGACAGACAACGGCAGGACAAACTTCATTCTCTACCTTCCGCAGAATCCTTTCCCCATTTAACTGAGAGTCTGCGCGAGTTCTTCGGGTTCAAGGCACCGGAGACGTTAGGTTAGGAACCCCAGACAGATCCCTCCAGTGCTTAGAGAGTTAAGTTAGTTAGGATTCTTTTCTAGCTTCCCAGGGAAAAAAAGCAAGAAAAAGAAAGAAAGGGGGGAAAAAGGAAAAAAAGAAAAAGAAAGCGCGAGCGAGCCGAGCACAGGGTCTGCCGGGAGCGTGGCGATCTCTCGTCCTGGCTCTGGTTTTCTCTGGCGCTCGGTTCGCGGCCCCCCTGGCTTCTCTGCACCCATCGTACCTGCCTGGCTCCGCGGCTCCTCGCAGCCTCCCGTCGCCTCCCTCCTGATTGGGCAGAGGCCCCCCAATCGGCTGCGCGCCTGGGCCGGTGGGACCGCATATGTTAAGCTCTACTTCATATTAATAAGCTCCAATCGGGGCTTTAAGTCCTTGATTAGGAGAGTGTGAGAGCTTTGGTCCCAACTGGCTGTGCCTATAGGCTTGTCACTAGGAGAACATTTGTGTTAATTGCACTGTGTTCTGTCAAGGAAACTTTGATTTATAGCTGGGGTGCACAAATAATGGTTGCCGGTCGCACATGGATTCGGTAGAACTTTGCCTTCCTGAATCTTTTTCCCTGCACTACGAGGAAGAGTAGGTACCTTTTTCTTTCCTTTTTAAACTCGTCGTTGGGGGTGCCTGCGGGGGAGGGGGCGCGGTGGACGGGATGGATCTCTGCGCACTGATTCAGGTAATGCCCTGGGTATTTCGTGTGCACGGGTGCTTGTTTGTGTCTGTCTTGTGCCTTTTGTGTTGAGGGTGATCTTCTAATTCAGTAAGTCGAGAATTGTTCTACGACTACAATGTTACCTTTGAGGCAGAGCTCAGTGACTGTCAGTAAAACAGCTGTGTGACAGTCACTTCTTATTCAGGTGCTAAGAATAGGCACTTGGCACAAATGCTTAGTGAACTGTTAAAATGCATCTTTTACTAGGACCCATTTTCCCAAGGAAAGATGTTTTAAAATACAATATTCAAAATGATTTATACTATTGAGTGCCTCTTATGTATTTGCAGTTTGACAGATATTTTCAGCTCCCTGTCATTTCTTACGGTGCAGAGTTAGAGGCAAAATTGCATTTACTAATTCTCCTTCGGAGAACAATTTAAAAACTGGCCCGATGCAATTCGGGGCTAGAATAATGTTATTTGCATGGTTAGCATTAAGTCAGCACTTAACTGACAAATCAGTCCATTAAGTAACATGAGATTTTCACACATTATAAATATTTAAGGGGAGGAAAAAAAAAAAAAAAACTAAAGAAGAAACAGTAGTGACTTTTAAAATTTCCCCTTGAGTAGACAATGCTGAGATTGTGGATTTGTTTCATGTATCATGTCCAGAAAATGCAGAAAAGTACTTTTACCCTTAGATGCAGTTTAATTTGTATTTATGAATATCTGCATGTCCATGGAAATATACATATTTGGGTGGCTCAAGGGAGGGGACAAGCGAGGAGGGGGAAAGGACTAAATTAGGCATTCTTGTGTAAATGAGTAGGTCATAAACTTAATTTCAACCCAGTGTTCCGATAAAATGTTAGTTTATCATGGGAGCTGTCACTGGTTCCTCTTTCTGTTGAGTCAGTTATATTGCTTTGCTTTTCACATTACACTAATACCAACTGTTATAATTCTGAAAAGAGTGCCCTTGGCAAACATTTCTCTCTGTAGATGGTGAAGAAAATATAAAACTCTGGAGAGGAGGAGGTCATGCATTATAAGTAGACGTCCACTAGCTGTCCTTAGTGACTGCATATTGCCTTGCTTGGTAATTAAGCGAGAGATGAAAAGTGACTTGCAGTCTCGGTGGCTCCTCGTGTGTGCGAGTGTGTGTGTGTGTGTGTGTGTGTGTGTATGCATGCTTGCACACACATACACACTCACACAAGGGCTAGTGGCCGAGGGATGGACATAGGAGGAACCGAAAGGTTGAAAGGCTGTGCTTGCGTCAGTTTTAAACTGTGTGAAAAGAAAAATGAAAAATAAACAAAGGTAGGACTGCCCCCTCAAGTGTAGTTTGGAGGTGAGCCCGCCTGAGGCTGTAGAACTGGAGAATTTTAATGTCTCCATGTCAGGAAAAAAGGTATTAGCCAAGCTCGCCCAGAGTCCGAACTTTCCCTCAGAAAAAAATAAACAAAACAAACTTTAAAAATCCACCCCCCTCCCCGAGGCTTCTTTTTAAAGTAGTTTCCTTGAATTTAACTTCTTATGGCTAATTTGAATAATGAGTTTAGATAAGCCTCTTAAAGCAGATGCATTTAAATGAAATTGGGGCACATGTCCTTTTGGCTGTGGCGCAAGATTCAAACTAGCTTTCTTTTTTGGCTCAATTAAAAGTCATCTTTAAGAAAATACAGATTTATTGTCTGGATGCAGTTCTGATGGTTGTGTGGTTCACCGGACAGACAGAAAGATCTAATGCTTAGCAACGCATCTGCCTCTCTGTCTCAATTAATAAACCACAGAATTTATACATGCTATTAATATTCATAGTAATTGTGCTGGGTTAAACCCCATCACGTGTGTGTATACATGGAAATGAAACCAGAGTTATGCAGTTTCAGAGGGAAATACTGGACAATTTCTGCTTCGGAGGCTGTTAAAAAGATCCGTACGATTGATTGACCAACATTAGGAGAGCCTAAAACTGTTAACCTTTAACTATGTATTTTTTTTGTTTTGTTTTAGGAAATGTGCCAGCGCATTAAAGAGCATAATACGTGAAAGCTTGTTTCACATTTAATAGCAGTAATAATTGATAGCATAAATAGATGAAAATAATATATCTGCTCATTTTGACATATGTGTCAGTCTAATCATTCTAAATGAGTGTGTTCATCACTTGATTCCCTTTGAACCTCTGATTAAAATGTAACATTGACTACAGGATTATAGAGCGGACTTAATTTTACTGACTGTTTTAACAGTTGTCACAGCTGTTGGAAGAAGGAAAGGCAATGGAAATACTCCAACACAGGCAAGGCAAGGAGGGAACAGTTCGTACATTTCAGCCTCATCCCTGAAATCCAGACATTGAAAATTAAACAGATTTGTGTCTGAAGGTTCCTGTTGGAAGCTCTGCAAGTTTTATGTTGTAAGGTCTACTCTTTCTCTTTCAGGGCTCTGATTTTATTTTATTTTATTTTATATTTTTCTCTCTCTCTCTGCCTCACCTCTCCTTGTTAAAAGCTAAAGTCACTTGAAATACAACTATCCAAAAGTAATACTATAATGTCAAAATGTATGGGATAAAAATAGGCAGTTAGGACATCAAGAAAAAGCCTAAATCAGAGTGGATCCAATTATTTTAAAAAGATAGGAGCTTGCCTAAGTCACTTTAGATGCGATTTATTTGAGAACTATGAACAGACACTTGAAGTTTATTTTTCTAAGAAGGAATACTTAAACTCCAGACTTGGAGCTCCTATTACTTGTCTTCCTGTTTCTTCTCTATAAATCTGTTGAAAACACCTGCAGCCTTAAAGGTAGGGGTTTTCAGATGATTTCTTTGTAAATTGCTGGAAGTGACAACCAGCTGCACTTGGGGGGGGGTTGCGGGGGGGTTAAGCTGGAGAGTGTCGCAGCCTTGCCCATCACATCACTAAAGTGAACAGATTAATTCTATTTCTGTAAAAATTAAAGAACCACTGTCTATAAACCAAACTATCTGTAGTCAGAATAGCCAGGCAGGATGTGTTATGTAACATATAACGTATGATTTTCTCTCTTGGCATAAAGCAGCAAAAGTGTTCTGAGTTAATGGAATCAGTGTTGACTGGGAGTGGTGGATAAATGCTGGGCACCCCATGCTTCAGGAGCCCTTTGTGTCAGTGTATTTATGTATTACCTTACACACATTGGGTGGTAAGTTTAGAAATCCGCCTTTTACAGAAAGGGCTGGAAAACAGCTTCGCATTTCCTGGGCAGAGGCAAGGGTGATGGTGTTGGCTGGTTCTTATAAGTGATGGTTTCTCGTCTTAATGTGTTTATGGCACTGCTGCTTTATTTATTGAGCCTAGTGTGTTGCAGCGGTAATTAACCCATGTTATTAGCAAAGCCCTTGTGGATATCCATTAATTCTCTTGCATGGATGATCATTTTTCCAGTGTTTCTCCCCAATAAGGTATCATTGTTCTTTTTTTCTTTTTTCTTTTTTTTTTTTTTGCAATTCTAAATTGACGGCCTTTGATATATTTCTTTGATTTAATCTGACCTGTGATATATATTGACTATCTTAGAAAGGATGGGATTGTAATTCAGCTTTAAAAATGCTCATGGAAACCAGGGAAAAGATTTTTGTTGTGGTGGTGAGTCATTTCATAGTGAAAAAGAAAAAAAAAAAAAAAAAAACTACAGGTTTAAAAAGAAAATAATGCAGGAAATTAGCTTTAACTCCCCATTTCCCAGATCTTGGCATTTATGGTATGTTTGCGTCCTGGAAGTCTTTTAATCCGATGTGTACTGAGTTAATACTACTTTAGGCATTTTTTTGGTAAAACAGGGAGCCAGAAGAAAAATGCTTGTGCTTCCTGTGCTGAAAAAAGATAAGGACCATCTCATTAGCCAGGCCGTACTTTGGCGGTTAATTTTAGGGACGTGGTGCTATTCGTCAAAGAGGGCAGGTAACTTCTCTATCAGTCTGTCTGACAGCACTTTCACAAGGCCGCCCTCCCGAAAGAACTACAGACAAAGAAGAGGCCGTTCTTTTAGAAGGTAGGCGTCACTCCCCATCTTAGGTCCGTGTCACTTAGGACAAATTCCTCAACATCTGTTTTAGCCTAGTGACCGAACAAAACAGTCCTTTGTTTTACTTCCAAAGTGCTCTTTGGCACTGAAGGTTTTGCTTGTATTATTTCATCAAATAATTTAACATCTGGGCCGAGGGTGACCACTTGTCATCCAAGGGGCAATTGACAGCAGTGATTTCTTTTACACCAATTAATAGCAAGCGAACTTTTGAGAATCACCCATCCGGCGTTTAGCAATCCGAGGAGAGCCCTAAGGTATCTCGGCAGAACTTTGAAGGCATCGCAGCAGACAAGCTTTGCTCTGAATTTTGCTTCCTGGCACATCCATGGAAGAGAGAAATAATACAGTGCTGATCCACTGTAAGTGCCTATGCGCTCCGGCCCCAGCCAGCTCTCTGGAGAAAATCTGTGATGACACTGGGCCAGTTTGTTCAGGTTTTCTCTCTTTTACATCCACTGGCCTTGTATTAAATTGTCATTGTCCTAAAGCACATGAGATAGAAATGAATGGCTGTTTTCTGTATTCTCTGACAGTGAAATATTTAGGGTCTCTTTCTCCAATCATACGTACGTGTGTATTTGATCGTCCAGGGGTGACACCAGGCAGCTCTGCCACTTGACGCTCTTTCTTACTGCGTTTTGTGTGTTTCGCTGTTGATTATTATTTTCATGGCCATGTGTAGATGGTTGTCCATTACAAATAAAGAGAGACACATGTGGTACTTTAAAATCCAAAGCAGCCAGTGGAATACACTACACATACGGGTGTGTATCTGTGTGCATGTACAGTAGGCGTGTGAAATGCATACACAGCCGAGATGAGCTGTATGTGTAGAATGGAAGTAGACTGCTAAGAGGGTTCATGTGCATTTATCTCATAAAGTGGATCTCAAGAATTTTTCTAATCAGCTAGTTGCCAGGTAAATTTGCCAGCCACAATTTTAACTTGCAACTGGTATTTCAGGTGTTTACCCAGTCTGATTTTAAACTCAATTGGCTTCACTTCTAGATAAGAGACAGGTAACAGGTAACCTGATACAGTCATGTGTTTTTGATTTTATAAATATGTCATTATTACCATTTTAAAATTCAATATCTGGTAATCAGAAATAATTGGTACAATAGGAAACAAGCCACTAATATTAAATGCATAATTGAATGGTTTGGGCCCATATCCAAGAAACAGTTTTGAATTAGCTCTTGGCTACATTGTTTTCTTACACAATTAGGCCTGACAAATATATCTTAATGTAAACATGATAGCTTTTAAATAAATGTGAAAGCTAAATTTCACTTATCTGTACTACATAAATATGTCATGTTTGGCTAAAGGAAATATAGAGAATTAATAATATTATGTTTATATAAAGCACATCGTGGATTTCTGAATTTAGAATTTTATTCTGAGAGGTAAATCTGAAGGTCTGGAATTTCGCTCAGCAAATCTGAATGAATGTTGAGAGCCAACACTTATCCAGATGCTCTTTGTATTCAAATTCTCGTTTTAACTTATATTCTGTTCAAATTCCTAGATTCATTTCCTACCTTTATTTGTTTGCATAATACTTTAAAAAATTTAATGTTGCTTGTTAAAAAAAAAAAAATCCTCCTGTTTCTTTATGCCAATCCATCTACTCAGAGTCAACTCCGTTATTATCCGAGGGTGTTAAGTGACAGCCTTCTGCCTTTGGAAGGATTTACCTGCCATCTTATTCTTGTTTTAAGTTCCTTTTAGACTTCTATTTTCAAATCTGGGAAACCTAGCTAATAAACAATAATTTCCATTGAGAGTTACCGCAGAAACATCTTTCCTCTCTACTTATTCTTTACAAGTGTGCCAGATGTTTCTTCTGTGATTTGGATGCTATTTCTCAGTATTTGCCAAATATATTTTCTAATCAATTATACAAAACCATCCAACTGAGAAGATTTAGATTGTGTGGGTGTCGTGTACATATACCTATATGCCTCTCCCCCTTTTCATTTTTAAAAGATTTTTAAATGTTCGGAGGAAACTTGCTTTTTATGTTTTGATTTTTCAGATGTTACACCGTTTTAATTTCTGGCAATGCATATATATTGGGAAAATAACTCGCTGAGGCAAAGCAGTAATAGAAAAAGTACAGTTTTAAATAAATTGGCTTCTTGCTGGTCAATTAAAGTCCATTTCAATATACTGGCATAGATCTATATGTGCATTTGAATAGAGATATATTACCTGCAACACTAACCATTAGAAATACAGCCTATGGCTATATGGAATTCTTTCCCACACTGTAATAAATGAAAACACTGACTTTTGGCATTTAAAATCTAGTACATAGTTATTTAAAGTGTTAAACTCATGGAAAGCCTACCTAAGATCAGTTTACGTTGTTAAAAAAAAAAAAAACTTAAAAGTAAATTTATATTTTAATTATCCAAGGCAGTCTCTTGTCATATACATGCCTCTGTGTCCTGTCATATTGCTTTGAGGGAAACAAAATTGCATATATACTTTTCATCATTTTGATTGGAAGTGCACATTATATATAATATGCTGTGGCAGCACTTACCTAGCCAAAGAAAACAAATTAATATTAGGCATACTGAGGACTGTCAGGCATATCACAGATGTGTCAATTTAACTTTGCTTCCTCACACGCCTCCGCAAATAGTTGCTTAAGATGGTACTAAATAAAAGAGGCTACCAATAAATTCTCATATGGTATCAGAGATTGATGGCTAGTAGAAGTAGCCTGAAAACCATCTTGGTTGCTTACTTCTTTTTAAAACTGTGGGAAAACAGAAAGCATAGATAATAATGAGTTTTGTTAAAAAAAATAAATAAAGTACAACTGAAGCTCGTTCACATCTTTGTACTACCTTGGAAAGAATAATGGGTTTTTTTTTTTAAGTCTGAAGAGGTGAGCCTCAGTTGCTCTTATGTATGATGTACATAAAGCCTTGAGGAAGTGCAGGGCCAGAAGGAGCCTCTGCTTCAGGCCATTTGGAACAAGGGATGTTTCTTTTTTGGTCATCTTGCAGACATTTTCCAAGAAAGAAAAAAATAAAATATAACTTGTGCTTTCCTTTTTGTATGGGCTATTCAATACGAGGAAAAAAAAAAAGGAATTTAAAAAAGTAAAATCAAGAGCTTAGGCACAGACTTTAGGCAGAAGCACATTAAATGCTTCTTCTTCTTCTTCTTTTTTTTTTTTTTCCTTTCTCCTCCATGATCAGAATGGTGGTATCTTTGCATGATGCTACCTTTTTCATCTGCTCTGGGAAGACTTTTAGTCACTTGGACTGGCCTTTGAGAATTTAAACAAAAGACTCATTAAATAAACACATTTAACGTTCTCTTTAATACAATAGGCGTTAAAATGTTTGAAAAGGTGTACTCTTCAAGGCCGCTCATATAGTGTTACATTTTATAGTTCTACCAATTTATTTTGCTTTGCAAGGAATACCTGAAATTATGTTCAGAGTGAGCAAAAAGAGTGAGTCATATGAAAAATGATGGAGACTAGGTACTTAAGAGAAGAATTCACGTGTGAGGTTGTTCCATCAATGGCCCTTTGCCCTCCATGATTCCAAGTTATTGTAGCACTTTCACGTGTCCAAAAATGTAAGCTGGCCATGTTCAAGCGTATTCATTTTTCCGTAGATGAAAAAAATACTCTAACGATGCTTTCTTTACAGCTGTTAATCTATTAAAAACAGATGAGCTCTTTTGAGGAAGACTGATACTCACTACCAAGTGTCCATGGCCAAAGAAAGGAAAGACATACAAGAGAAGGTGGCGGTACACCGTTGGTTCTGGGTCCTAGGAGATGACAGAAGCCTCCCTTTCCTCCATAGGCTTCAGTGAGACCTGCCTCATCAGTCATGAGATCATAGTGTCACAGATGCAAAGGCAACCATCAGCTGAATTGTACTGAGCTACACCCTTGGCTAATTCATCTTCTGGCTCGGCCCAGCTCACGAAAGGCTCGTCCTGCTCGTGGCGTCTAGACAGAATCAGGGGTTGGGCTCAGCTGGGAGCATGTGGCTGCCTTTTTCTCTTCTCTCCTAGCCATTCAGCGAAGGGAGGTGAGGAGCAAACGGATGGTTTATGCCCAGAAGCCCAAAGACTCTTCCCCAGGGTCAGGAATTTGTCCTCCTCTTGTTCCAGTAAATTGCCTATTTCTCGTGTAGTGCTAGAAATATCATTGTTGTCTTCATGCTCCAAAGAACTACCCAAAAAGGATTAGGTATGTCTCTCAATTCGTATGAACCATGAACTAGGTTAAGCATTTTTTTTTTTTTTTTTTTTTTTTTTTAACCAGCGAGAAACAGAGAGCAGATGATCGACTTAGGTTAGTCTGGAGGATGTCTCTTTTTTCGCACCTTCGTGTGGGACTGTTCATTAGCTCAGTCTGAAGAATGAGGAAAAATGATGACGTTAAACACTCAAATTGTATTTTTGTATTTTTTCTTTATTTCCTTATAGTGACCAAAACTTTAATGTCTAGAGCATTTATGAGGGTTTTAATGATTGGAAACTCTCTCCTGAGAATGTGGTCACCATGTGTGACAGCCTTGCTTTCTCTCTTGTCTTCGGTTGATGGGGTAAGTTTGGTGAAATTGTCTGTCGTCTTACTTTGCTTACCTTATACAGCCTCTCTGCCCCACACGGACATACCCTGAAACATGGGCAGAAGGCCTGCTCAGTTCTTAAAAACTTTCCTGCAGCCCCTCAATCCCAGCAATATTTTCTTTTAAAATTGCTGTTTTTCTCTGCATCTGTTTTGCTGAAGGATCTTTGACTTTGGGAAAAGGTAAGTGCCCGATACGCTTCCCTGTTGGCATCCACGCATTCATTTTACCCCCCCCCACCCGCCCCCCCACCCGGAATTCCAGAGAGATTGCCTTCAACTTTGCCCATTTGTTTTTCTTTCGTCTCTGTTTGTCGTACATTCTAGTTGAGTGCTTTTATAGTGTTTTCTTGATTGTTGTCAGTTTGGAGTCCTCGCGTCTGACATTTTTGTTGAGTTAATGTCACAGCGGAGAAACCTATGGCAAACTGGAAGCTGGCGACGGTGCATGGAAGATACAACTTCTGTTTGATTGTGTGTAAATACAGTTAGTTGGGGGTTTATCAGATAGCTTGGCAGAAGGAGAGAGGAGCAGTACAAACTGTTTTCGGTAACTGTGCTGTTCATACACCTGATAAGATGGAGAGAGCTTTTCGAAATGCTGATAGGCTTTGAATAAGAAAAGAATAATCACTTCTACTGTGGCACCAGCTTATCGGGAATGAAGTAAAATGCCAACACTTCTACATTAGCGAAAGTAAATGTTTTAGACACTCTGTGCCTTTTTTCATTCAAGTTCAGTAGTAGGGGTGCTTTTGAGTGTGCCCTAATGAATAGAAGGATTTATTACCTTGACTAAATTACAGGTGAATATGTTGATAAAGGAACCCTCAGCGTCCATAGCAGCTTCTTTGATAAGCAGGTGTATCTCTGTGTTCGTTCTCTGGAGAAATTAAGGATTCCTTTTTCCATTGCAATTCCATTAAACATCATTTCTGATGTTCGAAGATGCAGTTATGTCCTGTGCCAATCGAGACTCCTTGTTTACCAGCAGATGGGTGACAGGCATTTGAAACTTCGCTTATCAGACTTGGACAATGCGGATGGGCTCTGCTAAGTACGTTGGGGCATCTGGAAGTTTCTGTTGCTCGTGCTGAACCAGCGATCTCCCGCACACGAAATCTTCTTTGCTTTTTCTCAGGAATGGAAGGAGATTCATTAGAAAGTTAGGGTGCGTTAATGAGACGATAAATGCATTTGGCCAAGTAGTGGGTTCATTGTAAAGCCCCTCCCCTTCAGAAAAGAGATACTGGTTTCGCTCTTCAATATAAACCATTAACTACCCCAGCTCTGCCCTTTTCTCTTCTTTGTAATTTGACGCCTACAAATAATTCGGCGTATTCAGATTTGATAAATGATAGTGCAAGAGCAGATGGATTGATTTTGGATTACTATTGATTACTCTCAATGAGATCACTGTGACACACTCGAATCAATAGTATTCGATTAAGCCAGCCACCAGCGTTCCATACATTCAGCCGCAGTGGGGAATTCAGGACTAGAATGTTCACAAGCTGATAAATTGACAAAGCATTCAGCTTTAAATAGCCCTTTGTTCAGCATTCGTTCCCTAAAATATATTTCATTGGAAAGTTCGTTTTTGCAACTCTGGGCCTTTCTGTACGAGAAAGGTCATCAGTTGAAGGTTTATTAAATTTTAACTAAAAACAACTGGTCCCCATTTACGTGTAAAAGAATGCAAGTCGCTCCTACAGGCAACCTTCATGCTTTGGAGCGATTGCTCAAAGGTTTCATTCTTTTATGAAGATGTCAATTGTAAACATAAAAATGCATCACTGGATATGTAATGGTTTAAGATTCGAACTGAAATAAAAATTCCTGCCGGAGGAAAGAAAGCACTGTCATCAGACGAAGCGGGGGGGGGGGTCTTAATTTTCTTCGGAAGTGGCCAGGCTTGGGGGCGGCCCTAGGAGGCAGCGCCAGGTATAACACCTTGGTCAAGCCCACAGCTGCCGCTTCTCTTTGCCACCTTCTTGGAGGGTGTGCATCACAGAGCCAGTCAGCACTACACAGAAAACCCTAAGCGTCCCTTGAGCCCAAAGCCGCTACTACTGTCCATACGCTGAAATCCTTCTCTCTGGAGCCGGCTTGCAAAGTCACTGGGGGGATAAAACATCATCCATGATGTTTGTAGGCAAAGGACCCCAACGATCAGATTTTCCATCTTATTCCATCCTTGTGTCCTGTTGGCCCTCGGGAGGAAGCATGTGCTCTTTCTTAATGTGGGGTTTCCAATTGCTTCTCAAAAAAGATGAGCCTTAGAGGAAACACTCCATGGAAGGTGTGAATGGACTGCGATGTGAAACTGGATAGTGGGTGAAAGTTTGGTCGCCGGGCCCTGTGTACCCCAATGCTTAATAGAGTCAAATCTTGAAATACACTTCAGGCAATGCTCTCATTTTGAAGGGAATTTAAAAACAAGCAAACAAACCCCAAACACATCTAGAGGCGGCCTCCGAGGGAAAGCGAGTAGGAAAGTCGAGTTTGGAGTTAGGAGATGCCCCGACAGAACTTCAGCCTTTTTGGCATGTTAGATGGGATTCTAATTAGGTTGAACCACATATAATTGCCATTTTTCTAGGTCAAGACATGGTCAAATATCAGAAATTTTGTGTGATTGGACATAATTGAATTCATTCCTATACTGTTCACATGCCATAAACGAATTGAAGGTAACAATTTTTTTTTAATATGTTCTGTGATGAGATGGGCTGTTTCAGATTATGAAAGGCACAAGAATTCTGTCTATAATTATGGCGAATATGTTATAGTATCATTTTTGACACCTATTTTTTTCTTTAACACCGTGACAGAGTTCTCAAAAACACAGTATTAAACACACTTAGAAAGTAGGGATTTGGAGCTCCCTGGTGGCTCCCTGGGTTAAGGATCTGGCATTGTCCCTGCTGTGGCACAGTCCTGATGAGATGCTAAGTTAAGATGCGCTTGTGCTGACATTTCCAGTGGTGACATTTTGATCCCAGGCCCAGGAACTTCCACATGCTGTGGGTGTGGCAAAAAAAAAAAAAAAAATGTGCATTTATCTGGCTTCCCACATGTTGTAGCCATGCTGCTCTCCAGCCTCCCTATAAATGTTTTACCTGCCAAGGAAGAATAGGGCACAAAGGTGTTAGGCTTCAGTGCTGACCCACCCAAAGAACACACTGCTTGGGGTATAAATGGTTGGAAAACAAATTGGGAAAAAGATGCTGGCACCTCAAATACGTCATCCCTGCGTTCATTGATCAAGAGGACCTTAGCACGCTAGTTAGCACTTTGTATGCCTCCCCTTGGAGAAGTATTAAAACTGTGCTCCATTAAATCTGTGCACCCTTGTGGGTTAGGCAGGGGGGCCCGTGGTGCTTTATTGGCTGTTACAGGCAGGAAGGGTGCTTTGGGATACTTAATAAAAGGGACCCCCCCCAGAGTCTTCATTGGACCCCCATATGTGTGGCTCCTATTGGAGCTCCCCTGCGCTGGCTGGTGTGAGCTTTCTCTGTCCACCTGCAGGCAGGATCTGCTCCCGGATCGGAAGGAAATTGGCTCTGTCTTTGGGTAGGAAGGAGGGGCGCCAGGGCCACCGCCAGAAATGTCAGCACAAAGTGCATCTTAACTTAGGGTCACGTCAGGACTGGGTAAGTTTTTCTCGCTCTGGGTAAGCACATGACAGCTTACATCTTGTTTCAGGGAGAGGGAGGGTGGGCGTCGTTTACTGGAACTTGATTGAGAAAATGCCTCCGACCCGTCCCGGTGTCAGTCTTGGAGTTTTCCCTGAGCAGTGCATTTCCCCCCTGTCTGTGGCACTGAATTTGATTTATCGCCGGTACTAAGATCAAAAAAGAAGTCATTCCTTTTGATGTTTGCTATTAGGCACATGCAGTGAGGGGTGGGGGGGTGCAGGGAGAGAGCTGTCTTAGCATACGAGTCACTGTCCTGGTCCCACGGTGGTGGCCACGGATGGCAGAATATATATTTTCTCTCTCTGTTCATTTTGGATGTACAATTCTATGAATAGAGAGGTGAGCTATAGGGTATCTTCAATTAATAATGAGATTTGTGTCAGATATGAATTCTTTTGGTCAGAATACAAAGAGTGGTTAGCATGTGCACCTGATTAGAGCAACGTGGTTTTTTTGTTTTGTTTTATTGTATGGGCATTAATTTTACCAAAAGCTATAAAAAGCCAAGGAATATAAATAAGCCAGTGGGCTCTTCAGGCTTTCAAAAGAGAGCCATCGGTTGCATTTATTGTTGGGTGGCAACCGTGGGCCGTCGGAGCCTTATTTGCAAATGAGAGGAGAGATTTGTGGGGTCTCCTTCTCCTGTATTCAGGATCCTGCTCGGGCTTTGTTTCCAGCTCTGTCCAGTAGCTTTTGTCCAGCTTCTCAGTTTACTGGGATCTCTCTGAGCAGCATGAGCCCCAGCCCATCAGCAGGCTGCTAGTCAGCAGCAGGTGTGAACAACATAAAACAGGATTAACGCAGATCCAAAGTGTGTACTAAAAACAGAACCCCTGCCTGGCTCTGAAAAGGCCGGCGGGATTGAAAGAGGGAAGCCACTCCGGTCCTGTCCACTCCTTGTTTGCTAAACAGTGTTGAAGGGGCTATGCAAATAGTTCTGTTTAGTTGCCCAGAAGCCTTCCTAGGGGTCATGTACTTTCTCTCTTTTTGTGAAGTATCAACTCAAAACTTCCATCAAAGATTCTTCTCAGACTCTCAGAGGGGAAAACAAAGCAGAACAAAAGTGGTTTGGATAAATCTGGAACCATGACAGGTGAATATTGCCAACATACCGTCTTTACTTCAAATTTAAAGTGATGGTCATTCAGGGTCCTCTGTCCCACCTCTTGAAAATATTAGTGTTGGGTGAAGTCCAATATTTGTGTGTGTGTGTGTGTGTGTGTTTAGTTATGTGTTTCAATTTATATTTTCACCTGCATCATGAATCATAAAGAAATTCATTAGAGATTATAGCCACATATCCCTGTGTTTTTTTGTTTGTTTTTTTGTTTTTAAAGTCAGTGCTACCTACATAGGAACAAAAAAGCTGGCAAAAAATATCAGTTAATAGAGGGGACTGAATGAGTTTAACAAATTGGGCATTGCATTGAATTTATGGTGTTTCAATCACGTCATTGATATTTTGTTTAGGAATATGATTCATTTTGCTGCATATTTTTGCTCCAGATAGACATTGTTTAGGAAAGAGGAAGGTGGCATTTAAATATATGTTTCTCTTTAAATTATACTCTTTGTAGTATATGCTGTCTCTAAGGTTAAATTTAGATATCTATGTTTTCTCTATTAGGTTTATGCTAACCTGCATTTTGAAACTTTAAGACTTAGTCACATCCAGAAAGGCATGTGAAATAAGGAAATTATTCAATCAGAGAAATTGTATTACACACACACACACACACACACACACACACACTCACATACGCACATATAGACACACACATGAACCTAATTCTTCTTTAAACATACCCAGAGCAAATGTAGAATTTGTGTAATAGTGTGGCACTAATTTCTGAGACTCCAAAAGTATGTTTAAATATAGACATTTATATAAGATGGATCTATTTGAGAATGCCATATAGACTTTTACTAAAAGAATAAATTTGCAATGTCCAAAATCAAAATTTCAGTTTTTCACTTTCAGCATTGCTTTAATTGTCTTTTTTTACCTGGGTTTAAGTTGCAAATACCCACTCATTCCCTCACCCTTAATTAGACTTATTTTTCTTAAATTATTTTTAAATGACAGGGGGTTTTTTGCTGGGGAGATTTTGCTTCTAATTTTATTTTAGAAATAATTTTGCCTAATTTTGCTTAATTGTACCAGTCTGAACACACTCTGAATACAAGACACAGCCAAATCATTACTAAATAAATTATTTCTAAAACATATTTTAATTTTACAGTTGCTATCTTTAAATGTTAATTTATTATCGTTTCTCACTAAGAAATATCCATCCCCTTCTGTTTAGTCTTATTAAGTACCTTTGGTTATGTGCATTAATTAGGTTGTGGGCAAATAGCTTAATGATAGTTAATGAAATCAAGTTTAGATGATACAAGTTTAAAATTGATTTTTGATGTGTATTTTTTATAACCAACCCTCTGTCAACAGATTGCTTATCGTAACTTCTCATGTTGCACTGACAACGATTACATGTATTCCTTTGCAATTTTTTAAATCATTAAAGTGATCAGTTTAGTGCATTAAACTGTATTTTCTTGATCCAAAATATTTGCCTGTGTATAGGCATTGTCCTGGGCACTAAGATCCTGAAATAAATGATAAAAATATGAAATGATCTTGAGTACATTCAAAAAACACTTGAAAGGGGGAGTTTTTTTACCTCAGTCTTCAATTTATACTTGAGTCAATCTTCAGAAAATGATTTCAGGAATTTATACAGTAAGAGTTTTATATAAAACCTGAGTTAAGTTGAAGCTTCCATCCTGATTTTCTGGTTTGGGGCCTTTTAAATCTGATAGGAAGTTAACCCCCATGAGCACAGTTAGAAATTGTACATTTAGATTTAAATATTGCAAAGGTGTGACTCTTGGAGCTTTCAAATCTGGCCCAGCCTGTGCTCCTTCATCTAAAAAGCTGGTGTGAACCTGCTTCCTCGTGAAGTCTTTGAAGATTTGATCACCAAATTGCTATTACATCTTAAAATCCTCTCAATGACTTGTGTATGGTTTGTTTCTTAGATTGAAATGAATGGGGTGGGGGGAGGAGGCTTTAAAAGATCAGGTAGGAAAAAATATTTCCCAGATCGTAGAAAAAAGCAAAGGCGATTTATTGTGTGTGGTTTGACTGCAAGGGAAAAGTCTGAATTAGTGAATTCATTCTCCCCAAAGTAAATGACTATTGAAAGGTAATTTTTATAAGGAAACCTCGCCCTTAATCTTGAGATAATCTTACAGCTACTGTCTTTGTCCAGCATTCCTGCAGCACTGCCCAGTGCTGTTCCCAAAAGCCTGGGATTTCAATTTGCCTGAGGTCTCAAAGACAACGGAATTCAAAGCAGTTTTCTGTCTTTGCAGCATCTCTTCAGTGGATGCATTTTATTAAAGTGTTTTATTTATTTATTTTGGGGAAGATACAGCTTGGTTGGCTTCAGGTCATTAAAATTATTCTCTTCCACATTTTTAGATGTTTATAATTAGATGATTAGGGAAGTTAGGTAATTAAGATTTATACTGGCATCAGTTAAGTTTATAGAAAGATTAAAATCATGGTATCATGGTACCATTGCCAATCTGAATATGCCAGAAAGATCTCTGGAGAATTTTTGTCAAGTGTTTCTGCTCAATTAAAATTTATACTACATGTTACTGAGTGCTTGTCTCATGATGGCTTGGCATGATGATGTTGCAAATTTCCAAGTTCAAGTGACACACAATGCAATTTTTCGTGTGACAGTAACTATAGAATTTCAAACTTGGGAAGGGAAATGCTGTACTTTTTGGAAATGACACTGGAAATATGAGACAAAGAACTGTCTCAACTTGGGCGCAGCTAATATTTTCTGCAACACTGCAAAGCCAGAAAAATACAGCTTTTATCTCCTCCACTCAGTGGATACACAGGGCAGCTTACCTTTATATAAATGCCTTGCAGGCATGAGCTGAGTCGTCTCACCTATGTTTTCTCTTCACTTGTGTTTTTTTGCAAAGTATCTATGAGACAACCTTTTTTCTCTCGTCATCTTCCTGACTTTTCCGATATCCATCCCTGTGCATCCTCTTCTCTTGACTTTTTATTAAGCCAACGTAGAACTGTTAAATGCATTCATCCTTTTTCGAGCATGGTGCCAAAATGCACTGTGAAGGCTTCACCATAGCCTTAAAAAACCCACTCACAAAGCAGTAGCATAAACCATCCGGGTTGCTGGAGGTGGGGGTTGGGGGTGGGGTGGGGGTGGGCAGGAAGGAAGAGGGCAGCTGGTAATTGATGATTCCTCTAGGATTGCATGCGAAGGATTTGCCAGTGCCCCACTTCCACGGCACCCCAGACTACACGGCCGCTCAGTGCTAGGATGATGATAATGTACCTGGAAGGGAAGGCAGCCCATGCCGGAGCAAGCAGCGTCAGCCAGGGCGCCTTGCCATCTGCCCACCTGCTGCATTCCTGAGTCCATCTGGTGACTGCAATGCTCATTGTAGGCCTCTTCCGAGGAACATTCGGGCTGAAAAGCAGGCAGTGTGAATTATTTAGGTAGCTAGTATAAATAAATAGAGGGAAAGGAGAAGAGGAGCAGAGGAAGAATTCATAAGAACCCCGTGCTCCCTGAGGCTCAGGTGCCTTGGAATGCTTCACGGGGCCAGGGAAAGCCTTTGATTTGCATATAGATTTAGATGTATAGATCATTGCGCAGATTACAAGCCGATGAGTTTTATCTAGATTTAGAGAGCGCTCAGCCTGTTTTGCACTTAAAATATGGCCCGCTTCAGGTAGGGAACCTTGGGGGACTTTCAGGATAAGTGAAACTGATGAAATGTAATATTTTTCGGCATTGATTTAGCAGAAGTAAAATAACTCGGTGTCTTTTTGGAAACAGATGATTTTCGTGCATAGTCAGTCACAGGTTTGACTTTGGAGTGGATTGTGGTTTATATATATCGTTTCTTTTTTTTTTTTTTCTGCTAGATACAAAAATTAGAAAAAAAATTCTAGGTTTGTTTTAATCGTATAGGTGGCCAGTTAAAACTATTTTGGTTAGCTGCTGTGTCCAAAACCTTATTACTGAATTCAGCCTATGCTGTGTACTAAATATGAAAAGAAAGGCTTTAGTCGTAGACATCTGTATATGATTTTGTGTGTTTTGGATTTAGATAAAACCACATGGACAGGCATGTTCTAGGAATTACCTGATGAATGCAAAGACAAAATACTTAAAAGAAATTGTAAACTGGGATCAAATAAGTCATCTTTACTGAAATAAGGAGAGTTTAAGCAGAGTGGTTTTAAAAGACCAGCTAGAGTTCCTGTTGTGGCTCAGTGGTACGGAACCCGACTAGTGTCCATGAGGATGTGGGTTCGATCCCTGGCCTCGCTCAGTGGGTTAAGGATATGGGGTTGCTGTGAGCTGTGGTATAGATCGCAGGTGTATCTCAAATCCCTAGGCCCAAGGTATGGCCTTAACAAGCAAAAAAAAAAAAAAAAAAAAAAGAGGCTTCCGGGCATCATTTTTTATCTAACAAGAAAGATTTGCAAGGCTGTAATTATCATGTTCTCGTGGAAAATCTAGTCTACATGAAAATGATTCTAAGTGCTAAATAAAGGTTGAGAACTACGAATGGAATTGATAGTATCTAGACTTGAAACAAACCGTTCCTCCTTTCTTGAGAATCGCTCAGAGATAATGTAATTTGGAGTGGGGGAGGGGCTTCATTTTAAATTAATTTATGACTTTTTGGGCAGTCCTTCCATTTCTACTTTGTAAATTGTTGCAGATACATAGATAATGTCATATACTACATCTAGCCTATTTATGTTTTAATAGGCAAGCTTATGCTAGAGCCATAAAGAAGATAATGTGTTTCTTCCTAGTGCTCCTGGTTCTATATGTACCGAAAGGCCCGTGGTGCTGATGTGCTGTGATAGGCTAGATTCTTTGGGGTTCCTTTACTCCATCCCATTTGACTCGATTCAGTTGCACAGTAAATTCAATGGAGCTGCTTTTCTGAGCCAGTAAAGCTCTAGTCTTCCCTTAAATAAGCCATGTCTATCTGGAGCAAAAAGTATGCAGGAAAAGTGACTCATATTGCTAATTCAAAATATAACCAGCAACCCACTTCGTGTTTGTTCAAATATAATACTTCTTTTATTTCAAGGAAATTTATTTATAACCGGTCTCTTTTCAAAAAGTATTTGAGATGACTCCTTTTTGTCTGCATTGGAAGTCATTTTCCAGTGCCAAATGAAACGAGCTGCTTGTCGTAAGCCCAGTAACCCCAGACAGTGTAAAAGCATCCGTACAGTTCGGGAATGTTGGGCCACACCTGGCTCATCCTCTTACCTCGCCTTCCTCTTCTCCCCAGAGCTCTTCCTCCCACATCCCAGGCTCCTCTGTCCCCAAGCCCACTTTGAACAATGCAATGGCCACCCCCCGATTTGCAGCATAGTGTTATAAAAACAAAGCCCTCCAAATAGGATATTTTCCCCAAATTAGCAACTCTTCTTAGATCGTCTTTTCCTGGAAAACAGCCTGTTCCTCCTGGAGTCGCTTGGAGACTGTTGGCTGCTGATTGAATGCCTGCTCTCTGGACAGACAAAGAGGACAAAGTTGAGAGGGTCGAGAATTAGCTTGTATGCCCTGATGGACTGTGAGGGCAGACCTTGGCTCAGTGTTCAGTTGGCACCTTGAGGGAACACTTACAGCTGGTTTCGGCCCCAGAAATGTACAAAGTAACGGAATGGTTTAGAAAAATTTTATATCTGTACAAGAACAGAAGCTTTTTCCATATTGCCTTAATTGCTTTTATTCACCCCAACTTGCTCTGTTCATTTTTCAAATTTTGCTCTTATTTCAGACGTACAGGTGCGAGGCTTCCCGAGCATTCTTTTATCTCCTTTTGTTTTTTGAGGCTAGAGTGTACTTCAACGACGTAATCTAGACAGAGCCAAGTTTTCTGTTATCGTTGAATGGTTTCCATGCATGTGATTTCATCAGATCATGCGCTTGTGGCAACTTTGCCTGGAACATGTAATAACTTACTTTATCTTACGATCACGATAAAAGTATATTTGTTTTGACAGGAGGAGCTTAGAGTGTATTTATTTCCGTAAAATAGCAATGGAAACTTAGTAAATGAACTTGTACTTGCTATAAACACCTCTTGTCAGCATTTTTACATGTTTATTCTTTCATCGTCTCCCATAACACCAGAAAGTCCAAAATCTGGATGTTAATTTTATTTTTATTTGATCGACACTTTCATTGACGGTGCTATTTAAAGGCATGAGCATCAACTTTTAAAGAAAGCTATGTGTCCAAATATTTATCAGGCAGTTTAAAAGAGAAATTTCGTAATCTGTCAAGGAAATATCTAGAAGGAAATTAATTAGCATTCCTACTTTGTCTTTAAGAATGCTGACTTGACAATGATGGAGTCAATTGGTAAGTCTGAGAGTTTAATTAGAGCCAAAAAATAAATGAAATAAATGTTAATAAAAGCCTTTGTGTAACACATTATATATTTCGAAAGTAAATCTTTTACGGGTTATTCTTGAAATTCGCCATGGACAGTTTAGTCGCATCAGCTGTATTTATGGAAAGCTAGCCGCTTTAAATACTGCCCTCTAATAGCCGTTATCGTATTATTAATTACATGGGATAAGTAGCAAATAGTAGCATCCAAGTTGCTTCTTAATAGCCTCCCATAAAGGACTCTATTATCCTATTCATAGGAAAGAAGCAGGATGCAATAAAAAATCACCAGTATTTTTATGGGCTCATAAGGAGGGAGGTAAGGTGACCATTCGGGGTTCCCCCAAACAGGGCTAGTCAATGGAGTGGTATTTACTCAAGCACTGAAGACAGTTGGCCTGGCCTGGCCATCTTTTGTTTTGGGGCATCCCAACTGGAGCAGACATGAATGTCAGAGTTTTTTTCAATTTTCTGAAAATGTAGATTAAAACTTGGGTGTATTGAGGGTGAGAGAGGGTCTTCTGATGAGTGCAAACAGAAGGAGCAGCATCTGTGCACACAGGGGGATGAAGCCGTCAAGAGAAATCTATCAAGGCTCTTCTGCTGCTGTTTCCTCTCAAGATCTGGCAGATTGTCCTACGATTCATTTCAGGATCAGAGTTTGAGGGTCATGTTGGGAGCAGGTTTTTTTGTTTTGTTTTGCTTTGTTTTGTTTTAATAGTGCATTTCATTTGGGGATATAAGACACTAGGGTACAAACTGCGGGTTTGGAAGCTGGAGAAATTTACGCTCTTAAAGTGTGTTAAGTTTACTGATCGAATACAATAACATGCCCCCCCAAAAAATGCTTGATGAAAGGGGGCTGATATTCCCTGTGCCCCCTCCTGCTTCGCTTTAAATAATAGCTTGTTAGAAGCACTAGGAGGAAAGTACAAAACTGAGATTTCACTTCTCAAAGCCAAATTAGCTTCTTACCTCAACCGACAAATTCTGAAGTCGAAATGAGTCATAATAAGGATTAGTCAGGGAAGCTTGAATTGCAGCTATTTCTCCGGCATGTGTGGCTCCTTATCAGTCTCTTACTACTTATAATTGCTGGATTCACTTTCTGAAATTAGCAGAGGGGAAAGCCAAGTAAAGACAGAATCCTAGCCCCTTGTACTTTTCTCCTCCTGCCTAGAAGGGCAGGGTAAGAATAGGGCTATAAAGATACAGTATTTGGTGATTGTTATTAGAGAAAAGGCAGAAACCAAACTCCAAAGCAGAGAGGAGAGAGTCTAGCAGATTGCTGTGAGGTTCAAGCTGTTGGAAGAGGCTCTTTTGTCTTCCAATTCGCCCATCTTTTAAAAAACAGAGGTTCCCTTCTCTTTTAAATGCTGCCATGTGGCGTCTGAAGTTAGAAGTCCCTAAAAGTCTAGTGCCAAGAAGTCTGAGTGCCCAGCTCATTGTTTTAAGAGTGTGAGTGAAAGACTGTGTGTGTGTGTGTGTGTGTCTGTCTAATCTTTTTTCAGGCCAGGGTCCTGAAGGAAGAGTTAAATCAACTGGTCGAACGAATGATTTTGCTCTCCTGTGGTGATATTTTATTTATATGATAAAATGCTTGGAAAGTGATTAATTTGTCAGGGGAACATCTTGTTACTATAAATTTGCTGAATCCGTAAGAAAATTGCCATAACATAGATGGGGAAGATGAAGATTAAAAAAAAAAAAAAGAATAGCCCAAGGGTCTTCCCACATTTCCATCCGTTTCTATTTGCTTGGATTTCTCCCCTTAAAAACAAGAGCTTTGAAAGACCCCTCGCTTGGAGTTAAGGGAGGCAGCTGAGCTGGTGTGGTTTAAAAAAAAAAGGGAGGGAGATAATGGAAGAAGAGAGATGGGGTGGTGAATGCTGCTTCCTGTTCCCTCTCCCTGGACCAGCAATGACTGATACATCCATTAAATTGCAGCCCAGGCTGATGGACTGCGTGGATTTATATAAATTAAAAAATACAGGTCATATACCTTTTCTGATAGACTGTAAATGAGAAAGAGGAATTCCTTGAAACCTCAAAGGAGGAAATCCATAGGCGAGGCTTTGGAGTCAATAAAGTGCCAGGGCATCAAGTCTTCTTGCTGTGTTTGTACAATAAGTTTTAGTTAATAGACAAATATTATACCGGCCTCTCCTCGCCTCTTTCCAGCAAGAGGTAATTTGTAAATGAATCCACACGGGGCTGATGAGTCTCTAGCTTTGGTTGCAGGTTGAACCCGTGCTTTCCAGGGCAGGAAGAAGGCAGAAATGATCCCTTGCTCCGTTTTCTTGGTGTAACAAGTGAAAACGGCATTAGTTAGGGGACAATGACTTTTATTCACGCGCATTCTCTCAGCGCCATGTCCATTTGTCCATTGGAATGAGCCACTTATCATGCTTCTGGGTTTTTCCTCTTTCAACATCAAGAGTTATGAAAGGAAAATTTCATTTTTTCCTGGCCCTCCATGACAGGCAGACTGAAGATTGTGGTCATTTGGATTAAAAACACATCCATCACCACCAGCCGGCAGGCTATTATGACGTCTCCTTTGAATATATGAATTCCATACACTGCACGTTGGAAGTCGAAGAATGCCAACTTTTTAGATAAATAATTATCCCATCGGTGATGTACGGCTTACTGTTGCCATATTTTCTCGCGTGTACAGCATTCTTGCCCTTATCACCCATAACATCAATCTTTTGCTTTCATATCTAAGAAAACTACGAGGGTAACAACCCCTGTACTCAGTATAGTCAACCAATCACACGCCATCATTTGACTATCATTGTTTTTTGGGGGTTTTTTTTTGAGGCATATATTTGAGTAGACCGTCTAGTTTCAATCTGACAGCATATTTGATGCAGCCACGCAGGTACATAAGCAGACGACCTTATTTATGTGCTGGCTGTGACCTCCGCAGGCAGCCTTCAGCTTTGTGAGGTTCTGCGGATAGAAAGATGGATGGATGAATAAAGTTTGCGACATCCGTCAGCCTGCTCATCTGTCCGCCAAATTTTGGAGACCAGGGAGAAATAGGTACATGTCAGAGGAAGGCTAGGCCAGGAGTGACCATTTCCTAAGAGATGCATTTTTTTTTGTAAGCCTCATTCCCTGAGTCGCAGAATCTTTTAGTTCCTTAGGAAATGGGAGAGAAATACCACTCCGTTTCTCCTCTGGAGGTTTCCGAAGTGATGACACCTAACGCCTCACTCTTTTTCCCACTTCTCTGATCTCCCCACCATCCGAGTTTATGTCTCACTGGGGACCCCGGTTGCCTTACCTGTCAAATTCATCTCTATACACCGATGTCCACTTGCTGTGAGTTTTATGGTTTTCCAGGAAACAAGCGGGCCTCGATGTGTGTGGAGTTCACAGGAGGACAGAAACGCTCCAGGAGGAGACTTGACGCCCTATTGATCCAACTAGTTAGCTCCTGGGTCAGGTCTTTTAGGAGATGGACCGCATGAATTTTTCCCGTTTTCCCTCCATATTCCTTCCTGGACTTTGGATAAGAACAAGACATGTCCCTTCGCTGTCTGTTTGCCTCCTGGAAAATGGCCAGGTGAATGGTCCCAGGAGAGGCAGTCCTTGGCGACAGGACCTGGGTCTGAGAGTAGGAGTGTTGCTTACTGGGCTGAGAAGCACAGTGACTCACACTGGGTGTTGCTGAAGTAACTCTAGAGCACCAACCCCATGGTCTTGTAGGAAGACTCTGCCTCTCGTCATTGGGGGTCACTTTTCTTCCAGAAGCGGTTGTAATGGCTTCTTCTGCACCCTCTTGCCTTGTTCTCGCAGTGGAGCGGCCAATGCAGTTCAGAGTCAGAGACTGTCTCTAACTGGACGTTCCCCCAAACCTGTGTTAAACTAGCTGTTGTCTACGTGGAAGCTGATTGGGCTCTTGCAGAACTTGCACGCAGCTTTCATCCTTAACATGGATATTTTGACCTCTGAAACTCATCACATTTTCCTTTGGAGAAAGACTGCTTTATCCTTCAGAGCCCACATCACTCTCCGTAGATAATAGGTACTCATTAAATCTTGGTGAGCTGATTCCTTTAAAGCTTTGCGCTGAACAATTAGCACAACCGCTCAATCTCGGGTACTGAGAAGGTAAGGAGATTATTTTGTGATAGTGTGAGCTAATGGTGGGAAAACATCAGTACAAGTCAGAATGCATTATCAAAGTGTTTACACAAACAGAACTCACAATAAATCCCAAAATGTGAATCCTTTTTTCTTTGTGAGAACCCCGGGGAAGTATGGATTTTTAATTCAAAAGGAGGTGTAGATTCGACTATTCCAGAGATTCAGATATTTTGTCCCACAGACTTATAGTAACACTTAGGATTTGCATAACACTTTAAGCTTTTTAAAGTGTTTCATATCTGTTTTCTCTTTTGGGTCTCAGCATTCCTGTTCATTAGATAGTGTGGGCATTAATTAGTACCTGCATTTTAATTATTAGATAACTGAGGCACAGTGAATTCATTAATGTATTTTAATTATGCATATTAATACATTTAATGACAGAATCTAATTGGCTGGGAAGTTCTACCTAATATCCAGCTCTAGTTTTCCATGCTGTGAAGTAAGTTAGTTTCTCCTTATTAGAAGGCTCTAAACTTCTATCGATCAAGTAATAATCATACTTTAGCCTTCTCCTTTCTATGGTGTAAAAATTTTAGTATTTTCTAAGTTGCTCAGTAATTTTGACTTTTCAAAATTGTTATTCTTTGTTCTTAGACATTTAAGGGACTAAGCAATTATTTTTTAATTTATTTTGGCCCTATTCTGTTATTGTGTGTTCAAATAGTCATCACAGATACATCATAACACTTAACTGAGTATACAAGTTTGTTTCAGAAAATTAAAGCATTGAAAAATAAAGTCTTTAGAAGATAGTTATAGGTGTGGCTACAATTGACCTATTTAGTTGGCTGTTATAAAATATTGTTATTAAATCTTTGTGGTTCAGCATTTTGTAGCTCTGAGGACAGAATTTAGACCTAGAAAATTCCAGTTCGGTTCTGGCTCTGTTACAGTTCTGACCCTTCATCTGTAAATAGGAAAAAAAAAAAAAAAAAAACTGGTCTCACACAACTGTCTAAGTAACTTCTTTTCCCACCATTTAAAGACAGAAAGAAAGAAGAAAAGCATTCTTGGGACATGTGAAATCATGTTGATATTTTTTAAGAGCAGGCAGAATGGAGGACCGTCTATGCTATGTCTTCTTCCTGACCTTGGACTCTAGTGTCAGAGTTTGGGTGTTTCAAGTAATGTCAGACAGTGTAATTCAGGCACAGAAAGTTAGGTTATGAGATTTATAACAACATTGATGAAGAAAAACGACGCCTTTAGTTGACACAATGCCTAGCACTTCATTCATTTCTTCTCTCAACAGACATCTATTAAATGACAAACTTATGAAATAGCTACTATGAGTTTAGTGTAGTTCAAAGTGCCAAGGCTACAAATTCAAATAAGGGAGATCTCTTGTGGTGCAGCAGGTTAAGGAGCTGGCATTGTCTGCAGCAGCTTGGGTCACTGCTGTGGCGCAGGTTTGATCCGTGACCCAGGAACTTCCACGTGCCGTGAGCACGACCCCCCCAAAAAAAGCCCGAATCAAATTATGTCTTTTCTCCTTAGAAATCTTTAGTAGCTTCCCGTCACCTACAAAATAACATCTAATCTGCAAATCATAGTACTTCAAACCTTCCACAGTAAGGCCTCAACCTACTTTCTGAACCCATAGCAAATTTCAGATCCCCTACAATATTCTGTAGTGCTACCCTTTCCTTTGTCTCTGAGCCTTCTCGGCGCTCACCCACTTTGGGTCATCCTTCTTCCTCCTAAAACGGCCTTTCTCCTTCATTGGCATCCTTCCGAACTCAATGCCACCTTTGCAAATAACTTGTATTTACTCTTCCTGCACTAGGAGATATAGTTCCCACTTAACGGATTGAGCAACTGAGGCTCATGGATACCATGCCAGAGCCTTCAGGTAAAAAATGACAGTGTTGGTGAACTCAAAGCCAAGGCCATCTAATTAGAAATCTTAGCATCATTTACTAGTTCACCCTGTAGCTTGTTTTATTTAAACCAAATCTCTTGGCAGTTTTACTGTGACCAAAGGAGATATAAAAATAGCTTTTCTATGTTTAATGTTTTATCTCACACATTCTCGAGATTGTGTGAACAACATTTTAATTTAGATTTAAAGTCCACTGCTTTTTGTGGATGTGAATTCATGGTTTGTTCATTCATTGAAAAACTGGACACAGGGTTAAACTTAAGAATAGAAAACAAGGAGTTCCCATTGTGGCTCAGTGGTTAACGAATCCGACGAGGAACCATGAGGTTGCGGGTTCGATCCCTGGCCTCGCTCAGTGGGTTAAGGATCTGGTGTTGCCATGAGCTGTGGTGTAGGTCGCAGATGCAGCTCAGATCTGGTGTTGCTGTGGCTCTGGCGTAGGCCAGCGGCTACAGCTCTGATTAGACCCCTACCCTGGGAACCTCCATATGCCACAGGTGCAGTCTTAAAAAGACAAAAAAAAAAAAAAAAAAAAAAAAAAGGAATAGAAAACAATGCAGGAGTTCCCTAGTGGCCTAGCAGTTAAGGATCTGGGGTTGTCACTGCTGTAGCTCAGGTCACTGCTGTTGCTTGGATTCAGTCCCTGACCTGGGAACTTCCATGTGCCATGGGTACAGCCAACAAAAGAAGAAAAGAAAAGAATGCAAAATGCAAAGTTCTTTTCAAGTGGAGGTATGGAGACATAAGTATACACAAGAAAGTGTGTTAATGCATCTTAGAAATGAGCTCATGGAATTATGGGAATATCTAGGGAAACATTTGTCGGGAAGACTTGTGGGGATGTGATACCTCAGTTGAGGTTTTCCTAATGAAGAGGGGTTAGCCTGTTGTTGGGGCAAAGGGAATGGGAGATGCCTTCCAAAGAGGAGGGAAAGCTGACTGCTAAGAAGTACAAGTCAGTGAGCACGAGGTGCCAGGCAGGGAAGCATGAGATTTGGGGCTGAAGAGGATGGAGGGTCAGCCAAGGCGAGATCTGAACCTGGGCAAAGGGGCTTGGGTTGTCAGCTTGTAGAGTGTGTGGAGCCTTTGCTATGGATGGACCATAACCTTGCCTAGCTTTGTCTTCAGGAGCATACACAGTTTTATCATTCTGTCGAATCCTCTTTTCCGAAAAACATGAATTGGCTGTATAATCAAGACATCTCTCCTTAGCTAAGTCCTAAATGCTATAACCTTCATGTGCATGAAAGTTAAAGCAGGGAAGACATGTGCTCTGTGATTTATTTCCTTTCCTGCTAAGGAGCATCACCCCGGTCTTCCTACCTGAGAAGCAGTTGGTAAACTGGTGATGAAATAATTTTTAAATTGACTTAAGGTACTATGCAAGTTTTCCTTCCTGGAAGCTCCTGAGAATTACACATTTCTTTTCAAATGTGTGATTTCACCTACTGAGGTTTTATATGTTGCACTTTTCATGTGACCCTTTTTTATTTTGTTTATGCTTGTATCCTAAACCGTATTTTTAAAAATCAGATACCTCTCCTCTTTTTCTTGTTTCCCTGTTTTAAATCCTACATTTTCCCTTATTCTATCTCCAGTGATACCTACTTCCTTATTGCAAACACAGTAACAAAGCAACCAAAAAAATTGTAAAGCCCACCGAGAATTACTAACCCATGACCACGTCGCTGTTCATACAGTGCCTATTTGCTAAAGCCATTTGATCTTTTGGAGGACGACAATGGGGAATGAAGTCAGGCTGGCTTTCTTTACTTCCCCCATATCCACATGGATGGATGGAATGATTTTGTATCTACCATAACAAGTATTTCATAAAATTTTTGGAGCAGAATACAGAGGGGTGTTTATCATTCATATCAGTAGAAAATTATTCACTGTGGGCCCAATTTTGATTTCATCTTTTGCTCCATTAATAGGTTAGAGAAAGATCTGGCCTCAGAGATGGAAACCTGGAATTCTACCTCTAATTTTGCATGTCCTTGAATATTGAATAAGTCATCTAGCTCACACTCCCCTAATCCACTTGACCTTGTGTGTACATAAGAAGGAAAGCTAGGTGTTGAGAAGAATTTTCTAGATCTGGCTATTTAAGACTTGGTACCAGGTAGAGGAATCAATAGAAACTTCTAGTGCTATAAATTTGTTATGTTTAAATTATTGTTCAAAATTTTCTCTTTAGATCAATTTTATTGATAAAATTTACACACAATAAAACATTTTTTTATTTGCTATACAGCAGAAATTGGCACAGCATTGTAAATCAACTACACTTTAATAATAATAATTTTAAAAACCATGTTTTCCAGGCATGGTTAAATGAGTTTTGACAAATGTGATCTATATAACACACACAAAAACAGGGTGTAGCCATAAGTACAAACAGAGAAAGAAGTGTTAGAGAGAAAGGGAAAAGTTTTCTTATGACTCCCTCTAGCCATTCCCCTCCCCTTGCTGCAGACAACCACTGGTAATTTTTTTCCTTCTAGGTTAGTTTTGCCTGTTTTAGGGCTTCACATAAACAGAACCTTAGAGTACTCTTTTGTATTTACCTAGTTTCTGCTCATCAGGATATGTCTAATATGGCATGCATCATTGCATTTATTATTTACAGAACGTTTCTTCTTTATTGTTGACCAGGATAAAAAAAATAAAGGTATAAATATATAAAAATATATAAATAAAATATATATTATATTATAACAATTATAACACCTTGTGTATTCACCAGTGATAAATATTTGATTCCTTTTCAGCTTAGGATCATTGCGAATAAGCTGAAATACACATTTGTATACAGTTCTTTCTGTGGACATATGTTTTCATTCTTAGGAAATATCTAAGAGCGAATTGTTGTGATATGATAAGTGTCTCTTTAACTTCATAAAGAAACTTCCAAACTGTTCTTCCCAAAAGGTTGTATCATTTTATACCCCGTCAGCAAGATATGTGAGTTCCAGTTGCTTCAGTCCTCAAAAAATATTTAGTGTTGTCAGTCCCGTGAATGTTAGCCATTCTTAGGAGTGTGAAGAAAACAATTTCTCTTTAATTTGCAATTGTAATAGAAACTCTAAAAATTATATGATACAAATTATATATTTTATATATATATAACTTAGGGATGTCAGAGTTAGCATATTCATTAACAGTTATTGAAAATATTAAGTGTTTTTTTATATTTTACTATTTTTAGAATCTTTAATCACTTATTTGGTGGTAGGACATGCATTCATGTTTTTATAGGAAATGTATATATATGTTCATATTTATTCTTAAATTTTCTTGTTTATTTCAATGTCTCGAACGATTTATCTTCTTTCGTAATCTACCACATCTCTTAAAAATCAGCACAAAAATTGTTGCTATTTGAAAATACCTGTACCTAATTCATCAGAAGATTCTGTGGGTAACATGAGAGGTTCTTTCCTGAAAATACACATCTTAATATAACAGACTTAGGATTTTTTAAATTGGGTGTGAACTCTGGGAAGTTCAGTGATAGATTTTACATGCCGTAAGTCTTTTCTATAGAAAATATATTTATGCGTGGTGATCAAGTCTATTATGAAAACAAATATTTGGATCATAGATTATTTGCTGACACTAAGGAACTGATGTCACGTCACCCAGCCAGTATTCTCTATGACTGCCTTAGAGAACAAAAGGCTAATTCTTCTAATGTTCAAAAAAGTAGGTAGTGAGCCAGTTGACTAAACATGTAATCAAAACTTCTCACCCCAGGACTTTCTCGTTTTGTAATGTATGCCTGTGGATCTTTATGTACAGTTGCCTTTAGTGAGAACAAATTTTCTCAAGAGTTAGAAAGCAATAAAATACATTTAACACTAAATCTTTACTGAGCATAGCTTAATCTTTCGCTGATGCAGAAAGCACTTTATAATTTTATAGCTCCACAGCCTCATTATTGTGAATGCCAGTTATTATATTGGCTAAGAGCACAAGTGCTGTGGAGTCAAATGTATGTGCTAAGAGAATCTTGGATTGGGAAAAGTGAATGTGTGTTTACCCACAAACATCTCTTTCTTTCAAATTATATGTGGTTTTTTTTCCACTCCCATTTTCTCCTGCCCTCCCTCCCAGGTTGTGCCTCCACTCCCAACTAGCCTTCTCTCCTTTTTCTGAATATATACATCACTCTCAGTTTCCTTAACAAAAATACAATTTCAGGCTTTCTCTATGTGAAAACCATGACAAAGTGATTTTATAGCCAGTTCTGAAAGTGACTAAACTTGACAACAATTGTATTTTATGACAACCTCTGCTTTCATGTCCCCGGCCTACTTTTATATCAGCATTTTTTTTTTTTACTCCAACTATGAACACTTTCAGATCTCTGCATTGGCTGAAAACAAATCCCTTTACCAGGAATACAGTTTAATTTTTGCTTAAGTCCCCAGAGCTATAACACCTTAACTCTATAATATTCAATTTCTCACTCACCAAGAACCAAAGGCTGTTTTGGTTTTTTTGGTTTTGTTTTGTTTTGTTTTGTTTTTGGTGGTTTGTGTTCCTAGGGGTTGGGGAAGAATTAGTATTATGGAACTAAACCAGATTAAGGGGGAATGTGAATTAGATTTGGTAACAGATGGTGCTGTGGAAATTAAAGGTTCTTTGCGAATGGAAACGACAGCAGCCTGCTTCTGTTCTCTCGGTCTCTCCGTTCGTGCACTTGATAGACGGGTATAAATCACAACAATCCTGTCTTGACAGCCAATTTCGAGAATTTGATCTGGTTAAAGACATGGCTTTCCTGCTCCACTCCCCGAACCCTGCTTCTATTTTATTTTTACACAGCACCTTGTCAGTTAGGAAAGCAGCCTCACCTGCCTCCCCTTAATGAAATTTTTCTTAATTACAGTTTTAGCTCTTTAGTGTTAATTACTTTTCCATTCAGCCTGAATTTTTGTGATATCTCCAAGGGATTTTTCCTTCTTCTTTTTTTTTTTTCTCACCCTTTTTACTCATGCATATGCTTTTGTTGTTTCTAAAGATGCTTTTCACTGTCAGAAGTTGCTGTTGGAGCACTCTTTGAGAATCCTTATGACCAAAATCATGATTTTGAAAGAGAAAGGCTTTCAGGGGATGTAGTCGAGTTACCAAATCAGAACAATGTTTAAAGGTATTGGAAGCAGTCACCAAAATAGCAGTTGTTTCAGCAAAACTGCACAAAAAGGTGAGTGACAGTACTTTTTTTTTTTTTTCTTGGCTGATAAGGGCTGCAAAAATGTCTGCTCCATTAGCCAAGGGCAACCCCACCCAGTAAAACCATGTGACAACAGTGGGGCCAAACCAGTTTGCATCTGTGTTGACCTTGTGATGATCTAGGACATTTTGAATTCAAGTGTAGAGGATCTAAATGAGAGACTAGCAATGTTGAACCCACTGGGCAGACTCTACAGCCAGGCCCTCAGGCCTGACCAGCTCAGGAGACAAGAGCGGAAAGTCGCCTCTTAAAAACCCACGTGGCATGTGGCTTACAACATATCCAGGACAAGAAAATAAAAAGTGGGGGGGGGGGGGTTTAAAAAAAAATCACTCCAGAAATGAAGAGAAGATTCTTTGAGCGAACAACTAACAGTTGGTAGAAATGAAGCTTCCTACTGGCAGTCAAATCAAATGTAGTAACAACTCCACGGCTCCCTGCTGCTTGCTGACAGCGTGGTGTCACACACTGGGACAAACATTCACTTAAACACTGATTGCCGCGAATTGCCCTTTCCGCCAGTGCCTCCCACCAAAAAACGGAAGGAGCAAAAAGAACTATTTCTGGGGGAAAAGCAAGAGCGGCTCCCTAGATCCCCGGAATTGCCCCTGCCCTGTTTGTCCTTTTGCAGCCAGCCCACTGTCAAGGGACCTTCAGCTGAGCGTGGTTTTTCAAGAGCAGCCAAGGGCCCGGAAGTTGGGGGGGTGGGCCGCCACGCGACCGGAAGTTGGGGGGTGGGCCGCCACGCGACCGGAAGTTGGGGAGGTGGGCCGCCAAGGGACCGGAAGTTGGGGAAGCGTGCTTTAATGCAGTGGCTCTTGCTCTCAGCTCTCGTCTGAGGCACAGGCCAGTGTGGGCTTTATTTGAGTAAAATAGAGTTTAAAAAACAAAACAAAACTGGCAGCAGTTATTTTAGAAACATGTGCAGCGTTTGAGAAGCGAGGAAGAGGACCAGAGGGTCTGTCGTGACCTGCCTTGGGTCACAGCATCGGATCCCACCTGAGCTGGAACCACTGGGCTCCTCCCTCCAGCGCTAAGACAGGGGTTTCCCGCCAAAGGAGAAGAGAAGACAGACAAGGTGTGGGAACCGTGGTATCGCGCTTTTTTTCAGTTTTTCAGAATTGCGAATAAGATTAAGACGTTGTTCTTTGAGTGTTCATCTTTGGACTTTGGAATGACAAACCACGAGCAGGTCCTGCCGATCTGAACTCGCGGCCCCTCGGTGGCTCCCACTGGCTTCGCTGGGTGGTGTCTTACTGCTGACTAATCCCTTTTATAAAACCCATTCTGCTGCGGAACAAATCCTTAGTCATTTCCGTGCCTTGAATTAAATATATGTTAAATATATGTTATTTCTTGCCTGCAAATACTGGCCTGGGTGTTTTAGCTTCACCTTTTCTCGGGCAGCTAGTTCAATGAATGTTTTTTTTTTGAAGGCGACAGGGGAAGGTGTTTTAGGATTGCTAATTAGCTGATTCCGCTCCTCCACCCCACCCTAATTCAGCTGAACAACACCTGATACCCCCAGAAGAGAATGGTAGCCTCTGCTATGGTAGACCGTCCAGACCAGCTGCCTTTGCATCCAGATGTTAACTACTGCAGACGAAGCTGTTAAAAGTCTAGAGTTTAACTGCCGTCCAACCGGGAAAGATGCAGTTTATCATCTGAGGCGGTTCTTGTGAATCTCCCTCCAACACAGGGGGTCTCAAGTTTGCTCCGTGCAACCTTTCCTTCCACACTGATTCCTCCTCAGGGCAGCTAGGTTTTCTGGCCACTGTCACTCACCCAGCATCCCAGGAGGTTGCGGAGTTCCCACTCTAAGGGAACCAGCCTGTCTTTATGGAGGCAGCAGGTTTGTTGGTCGTTGTGGTTGCTTTCGCAAAACATTTTCTTAATGAGTAAAGAGTGGCATCAGTATAGTGAGCTCCACATTTCCTTCCATGGGCTTCTGATAGCGTTCTTCTTTCCTGCTCCAGCGTAGCAAGGAGAACAGGAAGAGAGGACTCAGGCCTGAGCTTTCATTGACCCGGATTTGATTTGTGAACTCCGTCACCGGAGTGTGTGTGTAAAGCATCTATATTCGATTGTAATTTGGAAAGATCAGCGCATAGACTTTGGATGAGTTGCACGTCTGTTTATTTTCCTCTAGCGATGCCGTGAGAAGGTCTTCATTTAGCTGTTAGTGCCCCCCTGTTGTGTTGGCTTTTTCTCTTCCCTGTGCTCCTTGACGGCTTGAAAACAGAACTATCTGAACGCAAGCAAACTTTATTGACCCATATTTCTGTGTGAAAGTCCAGAGATTTGTAGAAGGAGGAGACGATTTCTTTCCTCTTGAAAGCTTACTGCAGAGGAGGTCTGCTCATGGGGTAGTAAATCTCTAAGACCGAATAAATGTTACATTCAGCATATATCGGAGGTTTCATTTTGATGATTTATCTTAGGTAGTTTCTTACCCCATACAAATCTTCCTTTCTGGCAGTGGTCCCCACCGAGCCCAGGGCTGTTTCACTCTCCCCCTCCCCAGGGCATAGTGATCTGGTCAACATTTGGGCTTTGCCTGCATCAAGAGGTCAGGTACATGATTCTAAAGCCCTTTTGGTCCCAGGAGAGTCACTTGTGTAAAGAAAGAAATCTTCTTGAGGATTGGAGAGAAAATGCTGGTTTTGCATCTGTTGTGCATCTAAGTTTCTGACTGGGCATTTCTTCTCCAGGCATCCAGGGGTGTCCTGGAGTTGGGCAGTAGTGAGAATATAGTTAATTAAACTGCATTAGGGCAGATATACACACTTGTTAAAACACTTAATTTGCCTCAATAATATTGATTACATGGCAGAAGTTTGTTTAAACTAAATGGTATTTTTCCCCCTACTGTTACAGTGCTTGAATGCAATCTGTATAACAGCTAATAGCCATCATCAGTTAAATATCATGTTAGTTATAAAGTAATGTCATAAGAATTGATTTGGACTTGGCAGTGGAGGAGCGCGCTCTCCCTTCACAGCCGACATAGATGATTAGCCTGAGTTTTCAGCAGAATCCTGGTTCCTATAAACTGTGTATATTTTATAGACTTATAGCTGCTCTATATTACATGAGTGCCCATTCTATTAAAGAAAAGCTGAGACAGTTAATTATGCAAAACATCATGTATGCAATTACCCAGCATTATTATGCATGTAACAGTTTTATTGATTTGCCAGTAGCTCACTTACTGTATTTGGCGCTATAAACCAGGGATGCGCACCCCCAGATTGAAATAGGTCCAAGAAAACAAGCTAAGGATAAATTACGCTACCGAGCCCCCTTGCATCAGATCGAATCCTTAAATACAGAAAGTGTCAACAACCATAATGAGCAACACCTTGTGGTGTCACAGGACCGTTTCTCTTCCCATTAATAAAGTTTATCAACCAGGAAGCATCAGAAATCACCTGGCAATACTCTGAAGCAATTGCAGTCTCGTACATCTTAAAGAGTCTGGATAACTTAATGGAGTGATCGGCGGGTCTTTTGGCTAGAATGGCACCGTGAGATGGGCATGGGGTGGCCTTGCAGGCCCTTTGTAACACACACGTGCTTAAAACACCCCCAGTCTTAATAGTGCGTTTAGCCTTTGTTGAAAATGAATATAACCCATTTCCTTCCTTTGCTTTAGGTTTCCCAGCAACAGTGGAGGCATAAGAGTCTATAGGTCTGTCCGTGTGTCGGATCAGATGGTCGTCCATCCTGGTTTGCCTGGGACTGAGGGGGAGCAGGACGTAGGATTTTGGTGATCATATCAAGAGAAATCAACCAACCACATTTCAGAGCAAAATTGAATTAAAAAAAGGTCATTGAACCCTGGAGCCCTAAAAGCAGATAGGGTTTCAGACAGGTCCCTCCTGGTCATGGTTTTGTCACAGGTATGAAGTTATATTCCTGGAGTGCTTACTGGTGGGAAATGAGTGACACGCCTCCCGCTAAATTTCTTTGCTTGGTGTAGCACTCAGCCTTTTCTAGAATTGGGAGAGCTTTCAGCTGAGAGAGAGGTTGTTTTATTTTATTTTATTATTTTAAGGAGCTGGCCCCTTGTCCCCACACAACGGAGCATCCCTTGGCAGCACCAGCTTTGTGGGGAGCTGTCTGCTCACCCTTGCTCTTGGTGGAATAAGTTAAAAAGAGTCTCTTAGACTAAGTGCACAAGGTATTGGTTCCAAGAATCAAGAAGCGAGCGGCATTGCTAAATCCTTGTGATCCATGTGCAGACGTCTGTTCCGCTGGATGGACCTCAACATTTCTTAAAGAAAAACCTAAACTTATCTGCAAGTGTGTGTGCACATGTGCACATGTGCTTTAGTCTTTCTGAGCACCTGGGTCGGGATTTACACTGCCTTCTTTCCAGGTAATGCTCTCCCTCCCTTAGGTTAACCAGGCAGACCTGAAGATATTTCTTATTAAAAGAAAAAATCCTTTCTCTTCCTTCCCCAACTAAGCCAGTGTACCTTAATGCAATGATGATATGTTAGAGCCAGCAGTTGTCAAAGCAGCGTATTACTGTGATGCCATAATGACACCCTGTCTCTGTAAAGTAGTCATGTTTTCTCAAATCACACGTTGCACCGTTGATTTCTGACATGACACTTGGTGCGGTTGCTTTCTCGGCGGCATCACCATCCTCTGACAATAGCAGCTGGTGCCCATTTTGTTACTAAGTGATTCACATTTTGCCACTTTACAAGAGCGCAATTAGTTGAAGCAGGAAGAAGAAAAAAAAAAAGCTCATTGTAAAGTGGCATGCGTGCTTGAAGTTGTAACTCAGACTGCCAGAGGGATGCTGGGGTCAGGGGCTTTGAAGCCTGGGCCTCGGGGAGCTGCAGCCTTCATCTTGGAGGTTTTCTTCCAAAAGCAGTCGTACAACAAAACCGGAAACCTATAGGCGAGTAAAAGCGTCTTCTCATTCTTTGAAAGAAAAATACGTACATATTCAGTCTGGTGATTTCAGAAGGTATGAAACCAGCCAGTCCTTATCGATTCGTTCCCATGTTGAAGAGGTCAGTGATTGGTGATGAGACGACAACTTTCCTTTCCAACCCTGAAATTGTATGATTTAGTAGGAGAACTGCGGACTCTCTCCCTCTCCCCTTTCCTTTCTCCTCTTTCTCTCTTTGTATTTGCAAACGTGCAAGTTTGCTGGCTTCACTCTTGTTATATAAAAATTGGGGATATAAATTGGTAAGGTGTTTGGAATGTGTAAGGACGATGGATACCTCTTCGGGCCCTTAAGGAGGACAAGGAAGAAGATAAAACAGTGAGCTGTTTGTTGAGTTGTCTTTTCTTTAGCCTGTTAAGGTGTCTCCCACTGAAATAGGTATGATACAAGTTTCAAAAAACTCTTGCCTTGGTGTAGCAATCAGGCCATGAAAGAGCCGTGCCTGGGCTCCATTTTTTAGGAGGGAGATAAAGTAGCGAATGAATTCAAGTTTGGTATAAAATTCAAAGGGTGAAACAGAACTGCTTGTTAAGAACCTATATTTTGGTGAAAGGGTTAGTAATATATAGTCATATATAAGCCCATGGGATCGAGGCTTAAGATCCTTCTGGGGAACGTAGATGATCCTGGACCTCTCTGCATTGCCCCAAAATTCAGAGCCATCCTTTCACCTGGATCTAGATAGCATCTCTGAAAACGGTTGAGCTTGATGGTTATAATATAAATTGAATATTAACTTACAGATTATCTTATTTCCCTACAGCAGCAGCTTTAATTCATTCTTATTTTTTTTCTCTCTCGCTTTCTCCCGACACATGCACACATAGACACAGTTAATTAACTTTGAAAAATTACATTTTCAAATAATCCAGCAACCAAGAAGCTTTATGTATCTCATCATTGGTATCTAACACCAAAGATAAGTTTTACTTTAGCCGACCCTTAGGCAAGGCTGAACAAGTTTCTATGTTGAAGCATAACCATCAGAATATAAATATACTATAGATAATACACATACTATATATGATACATGCAATATAGAGAGTATATACTATGTATATAATATAGTGTACATAGAACATATCACTATATATACTGGTGTACATGTAATGTATATATATATACTATATATGAAATATGTAGACTATATAGAGTATATGCTATATAGTATACATATAATATAGAGAGAGTATATATGTACTATAAAATATACATAAAGTGTGTGTAGAATATATATGGACTATAGAAAAGGCTGTACTCAAACTGTGTTGAAAATGCTTTCTAAAGTGCTAAAATATCCCTGGTTTTAAGAATGCTGTCACATGCCTCAAATTTAGTTTCTTCTGCAGAAACTAACATGTTATTCTCGACATGGTTATTTCTCCCTCTAGTTTATTCTCAGAGTGTTCACCCAGAGGAGGTTTTTGGAGAGTTGCTTGTCTTTCTCTCTTGTGCCTCTCATCATTGCTCTTAAAATAATACAATAAAAGCCACCCTCCGAAGGCTTTAAAATAAATATTTCCCACCTTTTTTCCAACACATGTTATTTCTGTTCATCATTCTTCACTAAATTTAGATTTTTATTAATCCAACGTGACCGAAGATTTCTGCCTTAACAGCACAGTGTGGAATTGGGCTTATTCTCTTTGGCTCCAGATAAAGCCATCATCTTGAAAACGGCTCTTTCTGACAAAAAGGTGTTCTTTTGAAATAAAGTCTTATTCACTACATTCCTCTTAGAGTTAATGTGAATTTTAGTGCCTCTAATTTTAGATTGAAGCGAAGTCTAGAATAAAACCCACCAGCTGACAATTGAATTTATAGATAGTTGTGAATATTTCAGGCTTGAATAATAGAACTGTAGAATTTCAGAGACAGAGAGGCAGAGAATTAAGACCTGCTGTAGTTTTAGGGTATAATGCAATGGTGTCTAGGAAGTGTTCTGTGTAATGAGCTAAGTAGTAATTAGGAGACAACTGCGTTCTTTCAGATTCTGTTTAGGCGTCACTCCACACCCTGGGGAGAGAGACTCAAAGGGGCAGCCCTGTAGCCAGTGGGGTGGCCCCTGCAGCCACTTTTCCACTCCTGGGTGAGCATGAATGTCATAGAGTCCCTGTGTGTGTCATCCCTACTCCTCCTGGTGTGACTGTTACCAAAAAAAACAAAAAAAATCGGTGAACACCTTAAAAAACCCCTCTGCTGGCTTCAAGACTTTTCTGCGCTGGACTTTGGATTCAGTCCTGAGTTCAGATCTCCCACTTCCAAGCTGTATGACTTTCAGGAAATTGTCTGATGTCTCCAACTCTGTTTCCCAAAGAGTAGTAAATACCTCCCTCACAAGATTATCTTGGCAGTTAAATGAGGTAATACTTGTCAAGGGCTCAGGTCATTGCCTGGCATAGGTACTAAGTACTTGATAAATGGCAATTCTATTAGTATTTCCGCTGCGCCAAAGATATTCATTAAGGAATAAACAACACAAACCCAGCAGCTCAGGTTCATGAATAGTTACAGCGGCCAGACTCGTGTAGGGGAGAGAGGGCCACCGTCCAGAGGCGTGCCTGACCAGCTGAACTTCTTGAACTTTCTTGCTTCCATCCAGAATACTGCCACATTGGGGCCTGCGATTTTGGAGGAACAGCTGGCTGGAGGCACCAGTTTTTCAGAGACCTTTATAACATGCATCTGACACGTAAATATTTTGGTGACATTGCAAAATAACCCTTTCCTAAGTAGGAGGATGATTCCTGGGCTTGTTTCTCAGTCAAGAGTCCTGCAGATTTTTGGAGTTTCCTTGTGGCATGATGGGTTAAGGATCCAGCATCACTGCAGTGGCTCAGGTCACTGCTGTGGCTCGGGTTCAACCCCTGGCCCAGGACCTTCCCTATGCCATGGGTGTGGCAAAACAAAACAAAACAAAACAAAACTGTTCTGTAGGTTTTAGAAAACCATGAGAGAAAGCCTGAGGGAAGGCAAATTGGGCTAAAATGGACCGTGGACCGTGTAAGCAAAGTGAGAGAGAGAAAGGCCTCCTGGGTTTTGCAATCCAGCAGCTCAAAGCAACTCTCCCTGGGAAAGAAAAAACTAATTCAGAAGTGATGCTTCGTGGGCAGATGGCTAAAGAGTTAATTGTCACGGCTGTGAGAAATTCAGTGCCAGAGAGGGGCGAGGGGAGCAAGCGTGTTTTAGTACCCTAATAACTTCTAACTGTAGTCTCAGATCATAATGTATGTGCGAGCAGTCCAGTAATTATAAGGTAATAAGGGAAGTGGTGGGGTAAGTGCTCTAAATTAAAAGGAATTCGCAGGGCTGCCGTAAGTCAGGGCCGACCCGCTTTCTTTCAAACGTTGACTTGAGGAAAAGTGCTTCGCCCGGAGTGCAAGCCGGGAGACAAGGAGAGCGATCTATTAATTACAACGCTCATTAACAGTGACGGGGACAAGGCAGCAGATGCAAGAGGGAGCGGACGCCTGGTTCAAGCGGGCCAAGGCGATGCTTTTTCTTTCGCTAAGTTCTTGAGGAAAGGACAACAGGCGTGGGTGGGCGAAAGCAAGCAGATATTTTTGTGGATGTTGCCTTCCTGGGTGCTCTCTGCAGCCCTGAGATTGCTTTTGCTCGAGAAAGCAACGCAGAACTTCCAGCGTGAAATCTGTTGGGTAGGAAGGAGGCAAATTCTTGCTCTCGGTGCTCTGCTCGGCTCTTGCAACCACCTTTTTGGAACCGCCCAGTGAATACTCCCTGATGGAAATTTCGTATTTTTCTTTGTTTTAAAGTCACAGAACAGTGTGGGGTGGGGGGGAGAGGAGCTGGGAGGAGCACCTGAAATTTGCGCAATGATAAAATAGCATTAGATTTATAGGGAAAGAGATAATTGCATCTCTTTGGTGCTTCTGGGGTTACTCCCCCAAATTCTTGTGAATGACCATGACCCTGTGGGGTTCCCATAAATCAGCTTTCCACTGGGAAGCAATTATCTAAGTTCCTTTCTCCAACTGTCACCTCTTCTCTCTATAGTGGGCTCTCAGAAGTCTTAGAGACTTGGCTAAAAGGGGTTTTGCACTAGGGCTAACCGGAAGGAAAATAGGACCAATTATATCTTTTCATCTAATTACCTCTTGAGAAATGGAGTCACTTATGAGTCCGACAGAGAAAGAGAGGTGGCAGTCTTTTTCTTCTAGATAAGAGAGAGAGTTTGTCAGCTTAAATGCTTCGTATTTCCTTTTAAGAGGTATGATGTTCAAAGACCAAAGGCAGGGAAGAAAAAGACATCATCACAAATCTCACTTGTTTCAGGACAAAATTTGATATATCCTTCCTTTGCTGAATATAAAATATCCAAATTATGGATGCACAGGTGTCTCGAAGGTTAAGATGGCTTGCACTGATTCACTTCTTCCACTTGGGCAAAACACACCTGCACACACACACACACACACAAACACATGTTTGTATTCATTAATTGATGCTAGAGATCATTTCACTGTTTTGTGGGCTCTAGGAAATAATCCTTAAATATTGGCTAGAATTTTATCCTCAATGTCTTTCTATATCGCTAAATGTCTAGGCAACAGAGCAATTGAAAATAAAGAAGCAAAACGAGTGAGGATATATTCCCTGTGTGTCTTAGATCAATAAACGACTCCAGTTATGCTTACGGGAGCGTGCTGACAAGCAGTAATTACAGAGCTGAGGCCTCATCCATTTGGTCTTGAAAAGTTTGATTCTGCTCCTAATAAAAATGATTGCAACTTCAAAAAATGGAAGAGAAGAGTGAAAATACACATCATCTGAGCAATGATATGGACTTTGCAAATCCCTCCTCTTCTGGGGATAAATTTAGATATTTAAATGGATAAATCTAGAGAGTTGATTTAGATATTGAGAGTGGTTCTCCAAGAGAAAGGCAAAATAAAAGGGACTCAACCCTTTAGGGCTTTTGTGTGTGGCCCTGTCACGCCTCATGCTGATTACTGTCTTGTAGAAGGAGAGATATTGACTCAAGAATGAATGATCTCAGTCCCTAGCCCTTGGGTAGCATCTCTAAGAGCCAGGTCGTTAACATCTGGGTTCTTCACTTTCTTTTCTGCTTTCAGCCTTGCCTTTCACTGCATGGTTCCACGTTCTCTTGGTCTCCACCTCTTTTGGTCTCCGCGTCTGACCCTCTTTCTTTCTCTCTCTCTCTCTGTTTGTATCTCCCGTCAACCTCAGGCTTCTCTGCAGAATGTCCAACAAAGACCGACACATTGACTCCAGCTGTTCGTCCTTCATCAAGACGGAACCCTCCAGCCCGGCCTCCCTGACGGACAGCGTGAACCACCACAGCCCAGGCGGCTCTTCAGACGCCAGTGGGAGCTACAGTTCAACCATGAATGGCCATCAGAACGGACTTGACTCGCCACCTCTCTACCCTTCTGCTCCTATCCTCGGAGGCAGTGGGCCTGTCAGGAAACTGTATGATGACTGCTCCAGCACCATCGTGGAAGACCCCCAGACCAAGTGCGAATACATGCTCAACTCGATGCCCAAGAGACTGTGTTTAGTGTGTGGCGACATCGCGTCTGGGTACCACTATGGGGTAGCATCCTGTGAAGCCTGCAAGGCGTTCTTCAAGAGGACGATTCAAGGTGAGTTACCGACCCCCTCCTCCAGCATCACGGGATGGTTGGTTGGTGGATTGGTTTTCCTCCTTCTTATCCTTGTTAGTCAAGTCTTGCATTCCCGATTCTATCTTGAGTGCAAAAGAGATATAGATTAAAATTGATAGTGGAGGATTTGTAGGATAAACTCCACTCCACCCTATAAGCCCCGTATCAATTCCACTTTTACTTTCAAGCTCTAATGATAGAATGATGTAAGCTTTGGGCGGAGTTTAAAAGAGCACAGCTGCTCTTAATGCAATAGGAGTCTGAATAGCATTTGAACCTATAAACATAGGATGACTATTGCTTTTACCTTTTCCGTTCTTCTTATAGCTAAAATAATAAATATTTTAGATCTATGGCTTTCAAACTGGGGTATGCATCAAAACTACCTAGAAGTCCTGTAAAAATCCAGATCACCGGACCACACTCCCAAAGCTTCTGACTCATTAGATCTGTCTTGAGTAGGGTCTGAAAACATATTTCTTTTGTATTTTCTTTCTTTTTTTTTTTTTTTTTTTTTGCTTTTTAGGGCCACACCCACGGCATAAGGAAGTTCCCAGGCTAGGGGTCGAATCAGAGCTGCAGCTGCTGGCCTACACCACAGCTCACGGCAACACCAGATCCTTAACCCACTGAACAAGGCCAGGGATCGAATCTGTATCCTCATGGATCCTAGTCGGGTTTGTTAACCGCTGAGCCGCGAAGGGAACTCCTGAAAACTTTTATTTCTGACAAATTCCTAGATGCTGCTGCTGCTGATCCAGAGACTACACTTTGAGAATCATCTACACTTTGACAAATTTAATTTTCTGCAAGATTCCTTCTTTCCCTGTGGTTGGATAGATTTTCCCCACCTTTTTAATGAGTTTGAATTTTAAAATGCTTCCAAATTATACCAAGTTATAAAATAGGACTCCAGGAGTTCCCTGGTGGTGCAGTGGGTTAAGGACCTGGTGTTGTCACTGCTGTGGCTTGGGTGACTGCTATGGCATGGGTTTGATCTCTGGCCCAGGAATTTCTGCATGCTGCGAGCGTGGCCAAAAGAAAAAAAAAATACACCTCTAGCATATATAAGACATACCCAAACCTTTATAGATATTATCTTCCACAAAAAAATGGGGGACCCCTTGAACTAGGAATCCACAAATACAAAACAAGCTAGTTTTCCAAGCTGTCAGTGTAGGCCCTTCTTCTTCATTTATTTAGATCTTTGTGATATGCATTTGAAGAGCATAGAGGAAAGAAAGGGTCATTGTTTCTTGAGACCCCTCAGCACACTGGTGATTCCCTTTGCTCCGTGGTTGACAAGATGTATCTTCTTAACAACCAGTTACGGGGACAAGCGTGTCTTCCCACTTATCAGTGGTTCTCAACCTTGGAGCTCCCTGGAGTCACGTGGAGACTTAAACAAAAATACTGAAGCCAGGGCTCATTTCCCCAAGTGCAGAATTAACTGGCCTTGGGTGGAGCCAGGGCAAGCAGGGATTTTTGAGAGCTTCCTAGCTGATGCTCCCTGTAAGGCCCAGGTTAAGAACCACTGCACTGCACTTTGATCTGTGACAGAGCTTCTCAGGGTGCGGGCGCTGGGCCAGCAATAAATATTAGCCTGCCCTGGAAACGTGTGAGAAATGCAGATCCCCAGGCCGCCTCCCAGAGGACCTCAATCAGGATCCCTGGGGGAGGGCCCCCTGTGCTTTGGCTGCGGCCTGCTGGTGACTCTGATGCATCCCGGTTGGAGAACCACAGCTCTAGGACCGTGTTGCTGCCGGTCAACCACCGACACCCCTCCGCTGTCATCTCGTGGTCCCTTGTTGGGCGTAACTGACATGAGTTTAATAACTTCGCGACGTGCCTACTGGTTTTTAAAGTGCCAAGGAGATGATGTGTGTGCTAAACCCTAATCCTTCTAAATATTTTTTACAAAAGATGACTCTAAAGCCTATTATGGGCACAGAGAGTTTTCTTCTACCCTTTTAAGAATGGGCGGGAGGGTAGGTCCCCTCACCCAGTTACTCTGAAGGTGGCCCTGACTGTGCTTAGCAGGAATAAGCCGCTCCATCTTCCACTTGCTTTTTGTGGTCTGTTGCATAAGAGCATCCTTGGTGTATGGCTGATGAATACACACTTAAAGAGTTAAAGTGCGTGGTTTTTCAAGATCTCGTAACTCTTACATAATAGAATGGATATTTAAACATTTTCACAGCCTTTCACAGTTTTCACTGAAGAATACAAGCCAAGTTAGAATGGAATATTTTTGAGTTAGCTAAATATTTTAGTCACTGTATCTTCCTATTTAATGGATCATCATGGCCATATTTTATTAGCATTTTCTTACAAAAATCCTTCATCCACTGCATCTTCATTTTCTTTATTCTCATCTGTTAACGGAAGGCGTTAATACCTACCTCAAGGAATGCTTATGGATAAAAAGAAATACAAAATGACATGTAAAGTAAGTAAAAACCATGTTGGGTCATACGTGAAGCTTCTTTTCACTTTGGGGCCTTTGAAAATACCTCTTCGACCTGTTTACTAGATTGCAAACCTTGGAAATGAAAACACACCTCATATCTTTGGGTTCTTATCAGCCAGTGTCCAACAGTATTAGAATACAGTGCTACAGGAGTTCCCGTTGTGGCTCAGTGGTTGATGAATCCGACTGGGAACCATGAGGTTGCAGGTTCAATCCCTGGCCTCACTCAGGGGATTAGGGATCTGGCGTTGCTGTGAGCTGTGGTGTAGGTCACAGATGCAGCTGGGATCCCGCGTTGCTGTGGCTCTGGCATAGGTTGGCGGCTACAGCTCCGATTCGACCCCTAGCCTGGGAACCTCCATAGGCCATGGGTGTGGCCCTAAAAAGACAAAAAAAAAAAAAGAAAAAAGAAAAGAAAAGAAAGAAAGAAAAATACAGTGCTACAGAGTGTGTGAAATTTAAACTTAGTAATTTGATTGTGTTAAATTTGCACAGCTCGGGGTCCAACAACACAAAGATAAGGGAGTGTTTGGGGATCAATTCGCAAATACCATGTACACTGATAGAAGCCAGAGGTTCTCAATATGACAATCACTTCCATGTACTCAACAAATATTGACTAAGAACCTACTGTGTGCCTGGCAGCAGGCCAGCTGGAGTTTCACCTTAGCATTTTATGAAAGCTCGGTTCCCAGAGGTTTGTGGATTACGGTGAAGTCCTATAAAAGTCTCCTGCCTTGAGGGAACACCAGATTTGGGGGAGGTGGGGGAGATTAAATTCCTTGGCCTTTGGTGTGTTTTCTAAAGATAGAATAACTATGTGAAAACATTTCTTGACAATTGTTTGTTTGTTGAATCCTATCCTATAGCTATGCAGTGGTTACTTACTGAGCAATCACTGGACTAGAACAATCGGAATTCTCTGCCCGATTCTTCCTTAGGATGCTGAAATGCCACCAAAAGCTTAACAGAGCGAATCACAGGGTGATTCTTGGCATTGATGTAGAGTGCTCAGTTTTACTCCATATTGGAGAGAGCAACTTTCAAGGATGTTGAGCAGGAGACAGAGATGTCACTGTCCAGATTAGCACTCTGGGCTTGCCCGCCTGGCTGTGTGTGTAGCTGGCAGCTGGGCAGCACTCAGGACGGCTACCCTGCTAGCTTCATCAGCAGGCATCACCCCGTGGTGCTTACTTAGCCCCAAAAAGGCAGTGAGGCAAATAAAGGGATTAAATTGTGAAAGTATAATGTAATAATTAGGGTGGCGATGGTGAGGGAGATTGGAACAGCCCCTTCCTTTCTGTGGCCACACAGTGATGGTGATTCAACTCCGAAGATGCTGACAGTGGCCCGAGTCTACTGTATCATCATAGACGCTTATTCGGATGCTGAAGAGGCCAAGGAATTCATTCTCACGCCTTGAGGGGGCCTTGCAGCCCAGCTGTCCTTCTCCCTTCCCTCCCGGAGAGCTCTCTGGAGAATGAGAAAGGATAAGACTTGTTTCAGTCTTTCTACGTCTCACCACCCCTTACGGTCGAGATATTATAAAGTGTGGCTTCCAGGTTTGGTCTCATCGACTTGAAGAAGGGGAGCTCGAAGCCATAGCCGCAGGGAATATTGCTTCTTTAGAATTTTCGTTTCTTGCAATATTTTCAAGACTGGTTATCCAATATGTAATACATTTTTAACATTGGACAAATACTTCTTAAATTTAGAGCCAAAAGAACATATATCCAGAGCACATCTTAAAAGTAATGAGAATTGTTCTTTTCAAGGCTGAATGTGGTATTCTGGTTGGGAAAGGCAATTAATCATAGATTTCAGTGAAAGTCAACCAGAAAGTCATATTTTATTTATTGACTGTTTCCACGTTATCATTGGAAAACTATTGAATGAGGTCAGAGCTTAGGTAAAAGTCAAAGTTTTGGAAGGTGTTTGTTTGTTTCTTTTTCCTTTTTCTTTTTCTTTATTTTATTTTGTTTATTTATTTATTTATTTATTTGGCTGACCAACAGCTTTTCAGAGGATTTTGACAGTTCTGTCATCCCAAAGGGTTACATTGGCCGCAATGATTTCATTGTCATTTTCTAGGCTTTTTAATTTGTGTGTGTGAAATAGTTATTCTGTTTTTTTTTTTTTTTTCTAATTCTGGTTTTGGCCTCAATTCAGAAACGAGTGGAAATATTTGTGGTTTTATTTTTGTACCTTCTCATTAAGAATTTCCCCTGGACTCTTGTTAAGGAGGTAAGAGGAGGAAAATATCCTTATACCCTCCCCCTCAGAGTCAATATGTATTTCATTATTTAATTCACAAAACACCCCTGAAGCTTTTATTTCTATATAAGAATATGGATGGAGTTGCTGTCATGGCGCAGTGGTTAACGAATCTGTGTGGGAACCATGAGGTTGCGGGTTCGATCCCTGGCCTCGCTCAGTGGGTTAATGATCCCACGTTGCCGTGAGCTGTGGTGTAGGTTGCAGATGCGGTTCAGATCCCGAGTTGCTGTGGCTCTGGCGTAGACCAGCGAAAACAGGTCCGATTGGATACCTAGCCCGGGAACCTCCATATGCTGCAGGTGTGGCCCTAGAAAAGACAGAAAGACAAAAAAGAAAAAGAATATGGAAAATAAATTAAGTATATTTGTGTGTTTATATATATATATATAATATATATAATATATATATACAGAGAGAGTCAACATAACCATTTCAACTGCTTCTGCTTCTGCTAAAGATAAGGCATTCCCCCTCCCCCTTTTGAAAAGAGGAAATTATATATATATATTTGTTTATGTATATATATTTGTTTGTTTGTCCTTTTGCCTTTTCTAGGGCCGCTGCCTCAGCATGTGGAGATTCCCAGGCTAGGGGTCTAATCAGAGCTGTAGCCACTGGCCTACGCCAGAGCCACAGCAACGAGGGATCCGAGCCGTATCTGCAACCTGCACCACAGCTCATGGTAACACCAGATCCTTAACCCACTGAGCAAGGCCAGGGGTTGAACCGGCAACCTCATGGTTCCTAGTCGGATTCGTTAACCACTGCGCCACGACGGGAACTCCAGTTTTATATTTTAAGAGTAGTGTTTTTTTTTTTAAGATATTCATTCTAGCCTGGGTTTGGGATTCATAGAAAACCAGGTCCACGTCTCAGCCACTTCCCTGCTGAGAGGCCATCCTTCTCTGTGCCTCCCGTTCCCGGGGGGCAAGGCTGAAGTGAGAGAATGTCAGTGTCGTAGTGAGGGCTCCACAAATTATTAACTTGGGTTGATATTGGCACTGGGGTTGGGAGACTCAAGCACTGGGTGCTTCAAATACTCTAGGACAATGAGGTGTCCCTTGGTGCTGCATCAGAAGGACCTGTAACCTCGCAGCTCACAACTGCCCTTTTGTTCTGACGGTAAACCCTCTCTCTCTAGCCATTCTTCACACTTGCGCCCTTTTAGAGTAGCAGGCGTTAGGTGGGCTGAATGGACATTGGACTGGTTTTAGATAGTTTCATGGGGATGGATTAATTTTTTTTTTTTTTTGCAGTGAATATGAATAGGAAACTGGGTAAATCAAAAAGGGAGCCTGAATCTTGTAAGTTGAGTAAAATATCCCAGTTAAGCTTCGAATGTGGGATTTAGGGAAAAAAGCAAAAGGTCCCTGCAGAGCGAAAGGTAGGGGTCACCACCCACGGTGAGGATCAAGTCCACTGCACCTGTTCGTGGGACCAGGGACAGGAGTACAGTGGACACCCGTAGACTGCGAGCGTCAGTATCTGATCATGTCTAAGTCAAGACATCAAGCTGCGAAGTCGTCTATGTTCTGCTCTCCTGTTTGGTGAATATACCTTCGTAACAGCCTGGGAGGCCAGCTTAGCATTGTTAGTTCTTAGACTCTTGGATGTTTTGTGTCAGAAGGAGGCAGCAAAGGGAGTTCCCGTTGTGGCTCTCAACTAGTATCCATGAGGATGTGAATTCAATCCCTGGGTTAAGCATCCAGCATTGCCGTGAGCTATGGAATAGGTTGCAGACCTGGCTAGGATCCCACATTGCTGTGGCTGTGGCGTAGGCCAGCAGCTGCAATTTGACCCCTGGCCTGGGAACTTCCATATGCCACAGATGTGGCCCTAAAAAGGAAAAAAAAAAAAAAAAATTAAAAATAAATAAAAAGGCGGTGGAAGGAGAGCTAGTCCTTAGCCTACAGCTCAGCCCATTTCTCTTCTCTCCTTCCTCCCTCCCACCATGTCTGGTATATAGTGTGGATGCCCCCGACCCACGTGTCCAAGGCCCATCCACTCCTTCTGAACAGCTGCCCCTTGACCAGGCACAAGCCTCCTCATGGTGTGAGCACCAGCGGTGCAGGCTGGTCCAGGCCACTTTCTAAAGGCTGTACCCAGGGGAGAGGCAGGTCCTCAAATGGAGCTTGAGGGGGGTTATCCAGGAATTGGGGACTATGCAGTATAAGGGGGTCGGCTCCACTGGGGCTCATCTCCTAGCCTATAGAATGGCTTGCACCACAGATGCCTTCTTAAAACCCAAGGCCTTCAGAGTGGGCCTCCTAGTTCTGAGTCTAAAGGTGATGCTGATAAGAGCCCAAATCCCACCTTAAACATTGTTCCTGAAAGAGGCGGGATTTGCCCGCAAGGTGTGTGCTGAAGGTATATGGCACAATCTTTGGATGTGACACTACTCTCTCTTCTACCCTGAATTGTGACTCCTTCCTGCAGCAGGTGATAGAGTCCTAGAGGGTGTTTCCTGAATGTCACATGCGCTACTTTAGTTTTAGAATATTTGCGGCACTGGAGAAAAGAACTTGACAAATTTGAGTGTCTATACATCATAGGAACCTTACGAAGGGAAATAGTAAGATATGATCTATTTAACTTAAATAGCATTCAGGGAAAGGAACTAACCCAGTTTATAAATGGCAGCTTTAAAAGTCACATGTTCTCAGAGTTCCCATCATGGCTCAGCAGAAACGAATCTGATTAGCATCCATGAGGACGCAGGTTCGATCCCTGACCTCGCTCCGTGGGTTAAGGATCTGGTGTTGCCGTGAGCTGTGGTGTAGGACGGCGGCTGCAGCTCGGACTCAGCCCTTAGCTTGGGAATCTACACATGCTACAGGTGCGGCCCTAAAAAGACCAAGTAAATAAATAAAAATAAAAGTCATATGTTCTCAAAAAAAAAAAAAAGTCATATGTTCTCAAATTAAAATCCAAAATAATTTGGAAGGGTCTCAGTTGACTGGTTGGATCTCAGTGATTATCATTTTGGATGCAGGATTAAATATTGAGGTCATGGTTTCAAAAGGAACATTGTCTAAGACTCATTTGCTTTAACTCAGAGCTTGCTTTTGTTATGTTTCATTGACTTTTCCGCTTTTCCTTGCATTTGATGACAATTTTGTCTGATTTTTGGCAATGCATTAATGTTGCCAAGTAGTCATTGAGAAGTATTGTTCTCCTGCCATTTTAATTGTTAGCTTTGAGTTTAATAGTAAAATTGAGTCTCGCCGACTTTATAAGCAGAGACCACGTCCATGTGAATGGATTTTTAGGAAACAGCACAGTTTACAGTTGCATCACTCTCAGTATGACTTCGTGGACCCACTTCCTGGGATAAATGAGTCGTGACTCCCTTTTCATGGTTTGTTCTGACTTTGAGGAGCTGACCGAAGTTGTCTTCACTCCTGAGATTGTTGAAGAGCTAATGGTCAACAAACCTTTTTTTTTTTTTTTTTTTTTTAGAAAAGGACCAGATAGTAAAACCGATAGTAAATATCTTAGGATCTGCAGGTCACATGCCTTTTGTGGTACATACTCTATTTTGTTGTGCTTTATTTTTGTAAGCTAAGAGTACAAAAACCTGTCCGATCTTGGGGCCATACCAAAACATAGGCTAGATTTTCCTGCTGGCCATAGTTTATGTAACTGCTAGACCAAAACATCTTCAGTCTATCTTCCTTATAGGCAACACTGACTACCAAGATTTTTCTTTGGAGGACTTTCTAGACAACATCATATGCATATCATTTATTTCAATTGAAAGCAGGAGTTCCCATCATGGCTCAGCAGAAACGAATCTGCCTAGTATCCATGAGGGCGTGGGTTCAATCGCTGGCCTCACTCCATGGGTTAAGGATCCAGCTTTGCCATGATTTGTGTGTAGGTCACAGATGCGGCTGGGATCTGGCATTGATGTGGCTGTGGTGTAGGCTGGCGGCTGCAACTCCGATTCGACCCCTCGCCTGGGAACTTCCATATGCCATGGGTGTGAGCCTAAAAAGAAAAAAATAAAAAAATAAACACAAATCTCATTTACTTTCCTGTTTGTTAGCTAAGTAGATTTTTGCATCTGTGATGAACTTCTTAGGTAGTGGGGTGTGGCTGCCACTTTGCCTGCAGACACTGGAATTGCCCCCAGGCCACGGTCGTATTATCTGTTGACTATTTTGACAAAGGGGCTGGAGGCTGTTTTTTGATGACAAGATAAACTCCAAGCAAAGATACCAGTACCTCTCCTAACAGTCTAATAACATTTATTCTTTCCTCCTGGTTCTCCCTGCCTCCAGACCCAGCCCTGATAAAGAAGGCAACTTCCCTCAGAGAATAACAGGTACATGACCTTGTTAGAATGGCCCCCACCTGCAGACGTAGGAAGTGCTTGAGCAGAAACAGTAGGAGTGATAGGCTGTACTTTCTGTTTTTCAAAATGCGTGTTTTTTTATTACCTGTGGTAAAGCCCTGTGTGGACATATGAGGGGACCCTTCTCCCCAGAAACCCAGAATTGGTTCTGGCTGATCTAGTCAGGGTGCATTAAAATATTCACCCTGAAGGTAGAAGGAAAACCAAAAAGGAGCCGTGAGATTTCTGCTGTCTGAAGTTCCTGTTCGCACAAATGTGGGTCACTTTTTGGGGAATTAGCTGCAGGGGTATATGTCTCTATGATAGGAATCCTGAGGATTTGTTGCATGTTAAAATTCAGGTTTTGGAATTTTGAGCAGATTTTGAGGAATGACAGGATGGGGTTTGGTGGCTTGAGTCGGGTTTTTTTTGTTTGTTTTTTGTTGTTGTTGTTTTTTCTGTTTTTGTCTTTTCAGGGTCACACCTGAGGCATATGGAAGTTCCCAGGCTAGGGGTCTAATCAGAGTTAAACAGCTGCCGGCCTACACCAGAGCCGCAAACTCAGGATTCAGGCCACGTCTGTGACCTACACCACAGCTCACGACAACACCGTCGTTCTTAACCCACTGAGCGAGGCCAGGAATGGAACCCATGTCCTCATGGATGCTAGTTGGGTTGTTGCCACTGAGCCACAGCAGAAACTCCTTTTTTTTTTCTTTACTGGTAAAGCCCAAGGCAAAGATTCGTTTTTCTGATACATTACTTGATAAGCTTAGTCGATATCTTTGAAGTGATCAAGTACACACCCGGCATTAATTCACTTTCGTCTGAAGTTGCTTGAAGTTGTTGGGATCCAACCAGGTCAAGGTCGGGTCATTGGAGTCCTCTTACACCATTTCTGAAGTTTTACATGCAAGCAAGTGAGAGAATGGTTGCTGGCCAAGCATTCTGCTTTATACCAAAAGTAAATCTAAGTTTATATTTTAAAGAAATGATGTCCCAACATTTATTTTTCAATTTATTTTCTTTTTCACTGTGCTAACAATGTAAAATGCACATAACCTAAAAATGTAGAATTAAAAGTTTTCCATCTTGGCATTCCTATATTGGCTCAGCAGGTTAAGAACCCGAAGTTGTCTCTATGAGGATGCAGGTTCAATCCCTGGCCTCGATCAGTGGCTTAAGGATCCGGCATCACCTTGTGGCTGTGGCTGTGGCGTAGGCCTACAGCTGTGGCTCCAATTCGACACCTAGCCTAAGAACTTCCATATGCTGCAGGTGCAGCTGTAAAAAGAGCAAAAAATGTTGACCTTAGCTGTTCTCAAGTGTCCAGGACATTGGTAGTAGCTCTCTGTGGACACTTGCACAGCAGATTTTCAACGCTCTCTCATCGCGCAAAGATGAAACCCTGTATCTATTAAACAACAGGTCCTCATTGCCCTCCCCCCCAGCTGCTGGCAATCACTGTTCTGCTTTCCAGTCCTCTGACTTTCACTACTTTAGATACTCCCTATAAGTAGAATCTTATGGTGTTTGGCTTTCTGTTCTTGGCCTGTTTCACTTAGCATCCTGTCCTCAGTTTCTCTGTCTTGTAGTGTTGACAGGATTGCCTTCTCTCTCTCTCTCTCTCTCTCTCTCTTTTTTGACTGCATCCACAGCATGTGGAAAGTCCCTGGGCCAGGGATTGAACACACACCACAGCAGTGACCCGCGGCACTGCAGTGACAATGCCAGATCCTTAACCCACTGAGCCGCAAGGGAACTCCCGGGATATTTCTTTCTTTTTTAAAGTTGAATAATGTCCTGTTGCATGTATATACCACATTTTCTTTTTCCATTCATTCATCAATAGACATTACGATATTTCTACCTTGGTTATTGTAAATAACTCTGCAGTAAGCACGGGTGTACAAATATCTCTTTGAGGTCCTGCTTTCAGCTTTTCTGGCACATACCCAGGCGTGGGATTGCTGGATCATAGAGTAGTTCTATTTTTATTTTCAGAGGAACCTCCATGCTGGTTTCCACAGTGGCTGCACCATTTTAATTCCCACCAGCAGTGCACAACGGTTCTAATTGGTCTGTGTGATCCCCAACTTTTTTTTTTAACAACTTTTTTTTTTAATAGGCGCCATCCTACTGACTGTGAGGTGAATGTCGAAACATTTTTGAGGAGTTCGAGATGCTCCCCCAGTGTGAATTATTTTACCTACCAATGCTTATTCATAAGTAATTACACATGTGGGCAGTGTAAAAAGTTGGTTTCATCCTATTGCATTGAATACAGTGCCTTTATACCGGTGATAGAGGAAGAAGTCGTGAATGTGTCCTAGTAATAATAATGAATGTGTTAGTTTTAAAAATGTGCCACACCTCGTTCCAGGTACTTTTACATTAATTATCTTACTTAATCCTTCTATCATTCCATGAATGTAGGTACTACCATTATAATGCCATTCGATTATTTATACATGTGGAACGTCTATAAAAGTCATGGAAAGACAGAGAAGCAATTGGCCAAACATGCTGGGCCTCAGTCTGAACCCAGAGCCTCTGCTCTCAACCCCTTCCTCACCCTGCCCTGTAGATTTCGAAAGCTTTTAAACCATGGAATAGTTTTATTTTTTTATTTTTAACATATATTTTATTGACATATAGTCGATTTACTAATTTGTGCTTTGTAAAAATTATAGATGATTTACAGTGTTTACACCCATTTCTGCGGTACAGCATAGTGACCCAGGCATATACACACACACACACACACACACGTTCTTTTTTCTCATACTATCTTCCTTCATATTAAAACATGGAATACTTTTAGACTGAATTTTTCTTGAGAGATTTTAGTTCATGGGCACAATCTTCCATTAAGTTGTTAAAATATAATAAAAATAGGAAATTAAGAATATTTTCAGTTATGATTAGACGATGTTAAAGTTTATTAAAAAGGAGGCAGTCATAAGTAAGTCTTTAAAGTATCTAATTTTTTCGAAGTTCCCATTGTAGCTCAGTGGTAACAAACCAACCAGTATCCACAAGGATGTGGGTTCGATCCCTGGCCCCACTCAGTGGGTTAAGGATTTGGCCTTGCCGTGAGCTGTGGTGTAGGTTGCAGGTGCGCTGTGTTGTAGGCCGGCAGCTGCGGTTCCGATTCAACCCCTACCCTGGGAACCTCCATATGCTGTGGGTGCAGCCCTAAGAAAAGCAAACACACACAAAACAAACAAGTCTAATTTTTTTCTTACAATTCGTTTTCCAAAATCCCCTAAATATGAAATTTCAGAGTTTTAACTCTTTAGTACCACCATGTTTTCTTCTTTTTTCCTTTGTCCTTTTAGGGCCGCACCCACGGCATAGGGAGGTTCCCAGGCTAGGGGTCTAATCGGAAGTGTAGCCACTGGCCAACACCACAGCCACAGCAATGCAGGATCCTTAACCCACTGAGCGATGCCAGGGATCGAACCCACAACCTCATGGTTCCTAGTCGGATTCGTTAACCACTGCGCCATGACAGGAACTTGTAGTACCACCATGTTAATTTTCTGTCTCAGGTCCCTGGATTTTATCAGCTGACATTCATTTTGCCACTAGATTTTTAGTTGTTGGTCTCAAGATTGAGCCTAAAAATGTACACTCACCACTGAGTGTACTCCCAGACTCTTTCGTTCTTGATTTCAGGAGGAGAGAGGAGAATCATTGTCCACATGCTCAACTTTGTGACCACAACAGAAGCAGCTCAGAATCAATTTCTTTTTCTTATAATGAATCCAAGTCAGAAAGAGTTAAACAAAAAACATGATTCTAGGTATATATCTGTATGTTTATAGAAAAAAGTTGTATTGTTTGGAATCAACTCTTGTTTTATTTTGGTTTGAAAAAGTTTAAAGAAACAATCATATTTTATGCTTTGTTTTGTTTTTTTTTAAGAAGGGCATCCAGAGTCATACTAGAAGTAATTTAGTACATGAAAAAATTTAGTACATGAGTTAATGTTAACTTAGAGCTTGAAATCTGAATGCTTTGGAGTGAATCTGAAGGCGTACCCCAGATCTACATTCTGATACCCGTTCTCTTTCTGCGCGTTCTGTTACCATAATTTCCATTTGAGGAGGATCACAGGCAAACCCAGGAATCTTCAAAGGAATGAATCCAGCCCACGATTTTGTCCTTTTTTGTACCTTTTCCCCCTCTCTGATTTCCAAAGATCTTCACTGCTTCCTGGGTTCTGGAACCCCTCACTGTCCCCAGAGTCTTTAGGCATGGATAGCAATTTGAAATTTTGTAAATATTTAAAGCAAAAACCCTCCAACTCATCCTGCCACCTGTTCATCTCAAATGTTATCAATTTACTGAGATTTCTTCTTTAATATTTGAACCTAACTTGTATGAAGCTACCTCAACAGGGTTGTGAGCCAAAAAAAAAAGAAAAAAGAAATAATAGATAATAGATTGTAAACTTATTTCTTTGCATGACAGCCTTCTGTCCGCAGGCTTTAGGCCAGAAATCAGAAAACCAAAGCCCTGGGGGTCAAATCAAATCCACTTTGCTAAGGAACACAGCCACACCTATTCTTGTGTGTGTGGCGGTTTTCTGCTTCTGCAGGAGGGCAGAGAAGTGCCACCAGACACCGAGGGGCCTGCAGAGCTGAACTATTTACTATCTTTGACCCTGAGAAAAAGCTTGTGGACCCCTGCTGTTTTATGGATTTGGGGGGGAATTCAGTGATTCCTGGACGAAGCATCCTTCCCCTGCACCCCCTGGGCCTTCTTCCACCAGGAAGCCCCCCACTCACTCCAGCCAAGTTTTCCTCTGTGCTCTTGCTGCAGTCCTTGTCAGAGAAGGCAGTTTGGGTGCCCGGGTTTTCTTTCTCGGAGGATAATCTTCCGGTGCCGCAGAGCCCGAGCCCTCATGGTTCTCCTCTGGGCTTCTCCGTTTCACTCTTTTTCCTTCTTCCCTTCCTTCCTTCCTTTTTGCTTTTTAGGGCCGCACCCACAGCATATGGAAATTCCCAGGTTAGGGGTTGATTCAGAGCTGCAGCTGCCAGCCACAGCCACAGCAGTGCCAGCTTGGAGCAGCTTCTGCCACCGACACCGCAGGTCACGGCAACACTGGATCCTTAACCCACTGATCCTTAGCCAGGCATTGAACCTGCATCTTCACGGATACTAGTTGGGTTCGTAACCTACCGAGCCATGATGGGAACTCCTGTTTTACCCATAAATCCAACTGGCAGCCTTGTCTGTGTCTCCTGACCCTTGGCCTGATTAGTAATGATTCCTTTTGAGTGTTGGCTTGTGCTTCTCCTAATGTGCCTATTGATTTACCAGGCCTGCTATGCTCCTAGCCTCCTGGCTTCCCAGTGACAGGCCTGGAGGAACTCTCTGCTTATCATCTCCTCACTGCTGTGCTGAGGACCAGCACCTGGAGCTTTCTCAAATCCCCCTTAAGTTCTTCTCCTGCATCCCCGTCCCTCCCCTGAGCAGTTGCACTGTCGTAGTGATGGTTGATGGTTGGGGATGAAGGTTCGCCTTGCTGGGTACCCTAAACACAATCTCATTTGATTTGCACAGCAACCCCGAGTGCTAAATCTCACGCCCGATTAATTTACAAAGGACGTAACTTCGGAGTGAAAAGTGCTTCCAGCTCAGACAGAAAATGAGACACTGGGACTTGACCCCATTTGCCTCTAGCATCTCAGCTTGTAATCGCGGTTATACCGCCTCCTACAGGTGAAGTACAGGTGGTGACCATCCTGTGTGTCCAGCAGGATTTCCCCAAATCCATACCAGCTTTGGAGGACACAGACTGATACTTGGTGAATACGTGACCCCCATCTGCAGGGAAGAACTTGATACCAGTGTCTCTTTGCTGACAAACTTCCAGGCACACCCACAGCCTTCAAGAACGAAGCGCTCAGGGACGGTATTAGGAAAGGTTGCGCTTGCTTTGACTTGTTTATGGCAGAAGGAAAACGTCCAGATTGGTATGAAGTCAAATTCCTATTTAAGCGTCATTTGTTTTTGTCACATAAGGTACCATCCAGATGCCTCCACACTTGTCATATGGACTTAGGGTGCTGTTAGGGAACTGCCACTGCAGAATGTATGTACACAATGAAACACTTTCTACCCAAATACAGTGGGTGCATTAGAGTTAATTAGCATCTCTTGCTTCCGCCAAGAATATTTTGTTAAGAACTTTTTTTTTTTAGTTGTATGTTTTAAAAGAGACATAGCTGACTCATATTTAATCTATTTAAAATTTGTAGGTAGAGAAAGAACACGTGAAAGCTGGTGTTGGATAAGGAGCACAGCAGATTTGGGGAGTAACGTTTAGCTCAGATATAACACCTTTCAGTGGTCAGTTTTGAGCTGTTTTATGAAGACTCTGTGACACCATTCCGATCGTGTAGGAGCTACACCAAGATGAAGTGACTGCATACACTACGTAGGGGATATGTTCTCCTGCAAAAGAACAGTTGCCTTTTCCAAGAAGATACCACGTCAAAGCTAAAAACATAGAATTTATACGTACCTTTGATGAGAGATTGTATAGTCTCTGTCATTTTCGTCCATAAGTGTTTTTGATTGTACACTGTTATTCCCTCTTAATGCATTTCAGAGCCTATCCTGCTGATTATGGATTATAATTTTTTTTCCTATCATGAGCAATAGCATTATTTGGGGATCTTTAAAATGAATGTTGACAGCATGACACCTGTTGCTTTGGTGACATGGTTTGTTTGGTTTCTGTGGCATTAAACTGGCCACCAACCACAGCGGCACAAAGACAAGTTGAGGGATTTCTTTTTGAGGTGTTGAGAGATTCCATTCTCTCAAAGCAACCCTATCCTCTCCCACAGCTGCCCTTGCACCACAAGTCTGACAGCAGCAAAGGACAATGCCAAGATCCACCCTACCCTGCTGCTCCCAGGCATCAAAATTTCCTTTCCAACCATCCACAATAGCAACAGCAACAGCTACACAAAGCACCCTCTTAGAAGATAAGAATTTCATTCTTCATCTCTGTTCTAAACAAGAGTCAGTTGCAACACTCAATTAATTTCTTTTGAAGATTAGAGTCAGGCAGCATTGCATCATAGTTAAGAGAGAGGGCGCTGGCTCCAGAGTGCCTGTGTTTAAATTCTGGCTCTGGAGCTTGTAAGCTACGTGATTCTGAGTGTGTTTCCTCCTCTCTCTCTCTGTGCCTTTGTTCTCTCATCTGCAAAATGGGGGTCCATAGGCATAAGGCACATGGAGGAGTGCCCGGCACCCTTCGTGTTTATTAGAGGTATTGGAATGTGAGTTTTAACAGGTGCATCCAAAGAGCATTGGACTGGATGGCAGGAATGTGAGTTTCAGTCTGTTTTCTGCAATTAACTTGCCCATATCCTCGTCAAGAAGGTTGAGCGATCATAGATAAGTCAGTACACATTCACCTATCTGTGGTCCACATAAAACCAGGTGTCTGAACCTCTGGAATTTAGGATCTGTTTGAAGTCTAATAGCCTAGAAATCTGTCTTGTTTATTGCCAATATGGTATTGGCGGATTGTTATCAGTTTTATTCTGTCTAATGGACTGTACTTTGTTATTTATTTATTTACTTATTGCTTTTTAGGGCTGCACCCACAGCATATGGAGGTTCCCAGGCTAGGGGTTGAATCAGAGCTGTAGCTGCTGGCCTACACCGCAGCCACAGCAACACAGGATCTGAGCCCTGTCTGCGACCTACACCACAACTCATGACAATGCCAGATCCTTAACCCACTGAGCAAGGCCAGGGATCAAACCTGCATCCTCATGGGTGCTAGTCAGAGTCATTAACTGCTGAGCCACGACGGGAACTCCCTGTTCTTTTTTCAAAGAATAATTTGGCGTGAAGCATTAAAGTGAGGGACTGAGAAATAGGATCAGTAAAAAATCAAGTTGACAGGTAATAAAACATTCTGTTGGGCAGAGGGGACTCCAGGGGGTAAGTCCCTGCCCTCAAGGAATGGACAGTTGTATGGTTGGGACAGGAGGCTGGCGAGTCACTAGATACATGTAATAAAGTACTTTGAGTGCTAAGAGAAAGATTTGCTTGAAGAGAAGTGTGAGATAAACTAGTTGCATTCAGAGGGGCTCCTAACTCAGTCTTGTGGGCCCTGGGAGAGCTTCACGGAAGGAATGATAAATGCAGCATATCTAGAACCAGCAGGAAAGACATGCTGCTTTCTAGAAACTGGGCATAATTCATCATGGGAATCAGAAAAGGGGGTAGGCCTGGGAGACAGGTAGGGATTGACCTGGGGCTGTGGCCGGAGAAAGGCTAGGCTGCGATTTTGAGGAGCTTTGAAGATGCTTTGCCCTCGGTTATAATCAGGTTACACCCACTGGTGGGCAGTTTGGGAGCTCAGGGTAGTGACAGGAAGTGCTCTCCAGGAGAGGTGGTTGATGTCTCAGAAATTCACTTTGTAGACATTTTGGTGCTTTAAAAAATGACTTGAGTTATTATACTTCTTCCTGTCCTCCTGATGTCTGTAAAATATAGCTCTCTGCACAAGAGTTGACAGCAAGGCGAAGTCCTCCCGCAGCTTCTCTGGGTGAATGGTATATTCATTTCCATACCCTTGTATAAATCTGCAGAAGGTACACACACACACACACACACACACACACGTATTATCCCCAAACTCCAGACTTAGGTGTCCGAGTCAAAGTACTTAGTAATTGTTGGAATATTACAGTATGCCTTCCCTTTCTTCTCAGAAGGGAAAATAAAACCATATATGAGCGTAATACCTCTATTTCATGCAATGCTTACAGTGTTGTAAAGCAGATATGATTATTCTTCCTTGGGTTTGTTTTTGCTTTTTGTTTGCTTATTGGTTTTGCCCTGCCCATGGCATGTGGAAGCCCCCAGGCCAAGGATAGAAGAACCCACACCACAGCCATGACTTGAGCCACAGCAGGGACAACGCCAGATCTTTAACTGGCTGTGCCTCTGGTTATTCTTCTCTTGTCCTTGAGCAAACTGAGTAACGAAAGTGAAGTAACTGCTTTGAGGTCACGCGGCTAATAAACGGCAGGGCTGGCATTTGAACCCAGATCCGCCTTTCCCTTTCTGCCACTTCGCTCCTCGCTTACGCACCCTCGGATGCTTTCCAGCCCCCGTGTGAGGTGTACAAGACTCTTCTTTTCCTTCTCTGTGAGCAGAACAGGCTCCGAACCCAGTGTTCAGCTAATAGTTGTGCCCTTAAGGCGATAAAGGAATGGTGGTGTCTCTAAGTTTGGGGGGAACTGAGGCAGGGTATGTCTTGTTTCAATTGGAAAAGAATGAAGGCTAAGTAATTCTTCCCTGTCTTATAGCCCTGTTTTCCTACTAAGCCATTTTTCATCGAATCCGGGGGAAATGCCATCTTGTGCTTAGACACCAGGAGACTGTCCCTGCCGGGGCCTGCTGTGGCCCAGCAGCCCTCCCACCGTGAATCACAGGAGGCTGAAAGCAGAATCTGGCTTAGCTCCAGTCACGAGGGCTTATAAACCTGCCTCCTTGTGGGCTTTTTCCCCGATTGCCTTCCCTTAAAGGCAAAGCATCATCTGTTTGCCTCTGGGAGCCGAGCTGAGCTTTCCTGTGGAAAGGCCACCGTGCTCTCAAGGCCCTTGTGGATTACGTTTGTGTTCCTCAGAGTGTAATCTTCCAGAACCTTAAGGTACCAACCATCCAAACACCTTTTCTATACCTGCCTGGCTCCCTCTCATTCCTCAAGGGGTGGAAAGGGCAGCAGAAAGGCAAAGAACAGGAGCCTCTGGCACAGCCCTGAGTATGCCCTCGTGTTGCTGCGAGCCAGAGGTGACTGCTAACCTGCCGTGACCCTCCTCCCCCACCTCCACCTCCCACACCTCCACTTGGCCAGTGGACGGGCCCCTTGGGAACCTGGTGCTGCCCTTCCTTGTGGTCACTGGCGGGGTAGGGGGCGTGGCATCCTCTCGAGGGCTTGGGAGAGAGTCTTGAAGTATCTTCAATGACAGCAGCTCTTTGACCTTCGAGAGTCGATTTAAAATTTAGGAATGGATGACAATCGTTTGGCGTCCTGTTCGTGTGATAAAGAGGCCGGTCAGATGTTTTGGGTGAATATGAATAAAATGTAATTGGATCCCTCCCTTCTGTGGATTTTATGGATTTGAAGTGACTCAAGTGGCAATTTTATCAAAAAGTACTCAGAGTGGCCCTCTGGGAGCAGGTTTAGTGTCCCTGAGTAACTTATTTTGAAGTCCACCGTGGGCGTGTTCTTTGAAAATGAAATAGTTGATGTAATTAGGACTTTTTTTTGGCCACAGATCTGTAATGAATGATCCCACAGTATAGAATCCCAACAATCGATAATATGTGAAATAAGTAGCTAGAAACAAAGGAACTTTAAACACACGAAAGAAAAGAGAAGGAAAGAAAAGGAAGTTGTGGGAGTTCCCGTAGTGGCTCAGTGGTTAGCAAATCCAGCTAGGGGCCATGAGGTTGCTGGTTCGATACCTGGCCTTGCTCAGTGGGTTAAGGATCTGGTGTTGCCGTGAGCTGTGGTGTAGGTTGCAGACACGGCTCGGATCCCGCGTTGCTGTGGCTGTGGTATAGGCCAGTGGCTGCAGCTCCGATTCGAACCCCCTAGCCTGGGAACCTCCATATGCCGAGGGAGCGGCCCAAGAAATGGCAAAAAGACCAAAAAAAAAAAAAAAAAGAAAGAAAGAAAAGGAAGTTGTATTGCCAGATGGAAAAACCTTTACTGCTGTACAGTAAAGAGAGGGTTTGCTTTCTTTCTTTTTTCTGCTCTAGGGCATTTAAAACAAAAATACTACCGATTATGGCCTGCGTGTTTTTAATGCTCTGTAATTGTGAACGGCGGCAAATCCCATTATTTTTAAATCACTTAATGTTGGAAAACAATTGGATGAACCCTACTTGGAGTGCCCTGTGGGTCATCTCAAGCCATTTGGTTCCGTTAATAAAATTAAAACAATTGGGGGAAATATACAGATGCTTTCAAATTGGCTTTACAATGATGATGTCTGTACGTGTGAAAGCGAGGACGGCTCTGGGGAGCTCTGTAAAGCCAAGTGCTTCATTACCGCATGCGGGAGATGGGAGTCGGAAGTAAAGATTTGACATATATTTTTATTTTGAGGTGCCATGCTAATTTACATCATTCAGCCCTTTCACTGCCAAACTGTAAAAGTCCATTAAGTGACTGAAAGGCATATACAAATTATCCACTGGCACTCCAGGCTCGAGTTTTACATACACCCTGTTATTCTGTCCGCCAGCTAGCCGCAAGATTCTATTAAGCTGTAAGTGAGAAGATTATGTTGCCTGCAAACTAATTGTACAAAAGACCCTGAAATAAGTAACCAGCACCCAGGACCTTCTGAAACACCGCCAGGAGATAATATAAATTGCTCGATCCTTCTTGTCAGCCTGGTTGAAAACCCCAGCGCTTCCATGTGGATCCGGTTCCCTCTGAAGCAGAGATGGCTTCCGCAGCTATTGACAAACCTGGAAAAATTCCAGTCACGTCCTCCGTAGCTGCCCCCTCATCCCCTCGTGCCCTTTACAAACGTGGCCCAGAACATAGCACGCTCTGCTCCAGGAAAACTCCAGGTCCAAAACGAGAATCCTAGACTGAGAACCATAATTTCTGCGTCTTCCTGTGTGACGGTCCAGTGTTAACATTCCAGGTGCCCGAAGTCACTACTGGACGTATTTTTGTCTTGTTTCCACTCTTCACGAATCGAAGGAAAAACAAGTGTCCCATTGAGATCGCAGTGTCTATTGGGAGTCCTGTCTTTGAGCCGTTACCAAAATAGATGTAAGCGTGTTGCCCAGGTGCTTGGGGCAGCACATTTTTAGGATAAAATGCTCTCTTCATTGAACAGAAAAAGCACCAGGGAAGGTCTTTCAAGGGCAGAATCTCTGTAGACTCTGACATGGATCAAAGGCGGTTGGGTGGATGCTCCCAGCCAACAACAGTGAACTAAGAAGCGCAGTGGGAGGGCTTGGAAATTAGAGAAGTTTTCCTCCAGCAAAGGAGTTCTTTAGCGTGATGTTGATTTGTTTTTTTCAAGATAGAAACCAGTGTTACTTAGTGAAATCAAGGTTATCATCCATAAATGTCAAGACAAATTTATTGAAACACAACATTTGGCTGAAGGATGCCAGGTTCGTCATAAACCATTTCTGGGTGCTGAGCTGCAAAAATCTACCCTTTATGGAAACACTCAGGACCACTGTGTTTTCTTTCCACTCACAGTGAAATTTTCACAGGAATGTCTTATTTCCTCTGGCTCTGGGAAGGTTCCTGTACCCCAGAGTAGTCATTTATTCATTTTTCACAGCACTGTTCAATCATGTGGTCCCCTCTGAAGGATTCACTGGCTTTCCTAAGCATAACCTCTGCATCTCAGAGTCCCCATCGTGGCGCAGTGGAAACGAACCCAACTAGGAACCACGAGGTTGCAGGTTTGATCCCTGGCCTCACTCAGTGGGTTAAGGATCCAGCTGCCAGGAGCTGTGGTGTAGGCCGGCGGCTGTAGCTCCCATTAGACCCCTACCCTGGGAACCTCCATATGCCTCAGGTGCGGCCCTAAAAAGCAAAAAATAATAAGATAAAATAAAATAAAATAAAATAAAATAACTAAAAAACCCCCTCTGCGTCTGTGGGGATGCAGGTGTGAACACGGGCCTCTCAGGCTGGCAGAATCCAGAACCACTGCACCACACACTCAGTTGTACTGTTATTTATTGACCTGCTTTGTTGTCTCTGTAAGACTGTGGAGTCATCAAGAGCAGGAACTGGGAGTTCCCGTCGTGGCGCAGTGGTTAACAAATCCGACTAGGAACCATGAGGTTTCGGGTTCGGTCCCTGCCCTTGCTCAGTGGGTTAAGGATCCGGCGTTGCCGTGAGCTGTGGTGTAGGTTGCAGACGCGGCTCGGATCCCACGTTGCTGTGGCTCTGGCGTAGGCCGGTGGCTACAGCTCCGATTCAACCCCTAGCCTGGGAACCTCCATATGCCGCGGGAGCGGCCCAAGAAACAGCAAAAAGACAAAAAAAAAAAAAAAAAAAAAAGAGCAGGAACTAACCGCTTTTTGCCCCAGCCCAGCACCTGATCCAAAATGGTAGACTCATCAAAAAGCATTGAGGTTTTAGCCATGAGTGAGACAGAACTGTGCCCTCACCAACTCATTCTAAGGCACTCTTAAAAATGCCCCTGCCTTTACATTTCTCCTTGTCACAGAGGAACTATGGAATGTACTGGTTAGAAAGGAAACTGGGATCCTTCTTTCTGTGTGATCTAAAACTCTCATGTGGCAGTTTGGCAATCGCACTTCTGTTTTTTAGAGGGAATTTATTTGTTTATTTATTTAGTCTTTTTGCCTTTTCTAGGGCCACTCCCTTGGCATATGGAGATTCCCAGGCTAGGGGTCTAATTGGAGCCGAAGCCACCAGCCTACGCCAGAGCCACAGACACGCCAGATCCGAGCCACGTCTGCAACCTACACCACAGCTCATGGCAACGCCAGATCCTCAACCCACTGAGCAAGGCCAGGGATTGAACCCGCAACCTCATGGTTCCTAGTCGGATTAGTTAACCACTGTGCCACGACGGGAACTCCTAGAGAGAATTTAAAAATCTTTTGGTGGTCACTCAGAGAAGGGTCATCCATAGATTTAGTCACTGTTATTGAATCACTCCTGTGTTTTCTCCAATGTGGCTCCAATTCTTAGGACACCCATCTTGTAAATAATAGTAAGTATTATAAACATTAGGTAACTCTTTTAGTGCCATCTATCTGTATTTTCATATTTTTTATTACTTTTGTTTTTATTTATATCAAGATTCACTTTTACTTCCTATAAAATCTCTGCAAGGTTTTTTTTGTTTGTTTCTTTTCATTCAACTCCCCAGAGGCCTTGGTACTTTTCTGATTTTCTTCTTGATGACCTCACTTTGTTTTGCCATGGATTTCCAGTTTCGTCAAAGCTATTTTTTAAGGTTTTGAAACATTAACTGGATTTTCTTTTATTTTCAATTTGTGGAATCGCTCTCCTAGTGTTCTTATATTGCTTCCTAATGGGGAGTTCCTGTTGTGGTGCAGTGGAAAAGAATCCGCCTAGGAATCTTGAGGTTGTGGGTTCGATCCCTGGCTCAGTGGGTTAAGAATCCAGCATTGCCGTGAGCTGTGGTGTAGGTTGCAGATGTGGGTCGGATCTGGCATTGTTGTGGCTGTGGCATAGGCTGGCAGCTGTAGCTTTGATTAGAGCCCTAGCCTGGGAATTTCTATATGCTACTGGTGGGGGCCTAAAAAGAAAAAAAAAAAAACAAAAAAAACCCATATATATTGCTTCCTAATGGGACATCCTGGTCAGTTGACCTTAGGTGCAGGACTACATGACAGTACTATGACTGATGGTCATAAAAATGACCTTTAGATACTAGGAAAATTATTAAGTAATTTAGAATGTATTATTTTCCTTATATACTACTTTCCGGTGGAAGCTTTCTGTTCCATATCATCAGTAATCCTTGGCGCTAGGCTCTCCATCTAATGGGTGACATGCACGTGAGGAGGTATGAAAAAATTGGCTACGTCTGGATAGGATGAAGGTACCCAAAGCGATATGAGAACCAAGAAATCGTTTTCTGCTAGGATGGTCTGAGAAGTTTTCATGAAAGATTTGAATTTAAGTTGACCCTTCAGCCTTGGAAGTCATTTTAAGAAGAAAAGAGGGGCCAAGATAGATCATTCTCAGAGGGAAAGCCTGAAGGACACAGCAAAAGCGGAATCAATCAAACTGATGCATCTGAAAGTTCATGTAAGGTAATCGTTGTCATGTTGCAGGAAAAGTAGATGAGCCTGAGATTGGAGCAGGAATTCTGTTGGCTGGTTCCGTGGTTTATATTGAATTCCAGAGGCCATAGGAATCTATCGATTTTTTTTTTTTTTAAGTTAGGCTAGCAATGTGATCAAAGCAATCCTGGGAAGAGGAACCTGATCGTGGTGTGCTGCATGGATTGGGGGGGACAGAGCAGAGGCAAAACGCCCAGTTAGGAGCTAACCCCTGGAGTCCAGGTGTGAGCCCACACAGGCCTGATTCAGGGGCCTGTCAGCAGGGTGTTGTTGAGAAGAGGACAGAGTTTTCAAAGAGGAAGAGGAACTAGTTGGAAAGGAAAGATGGTTCTTGTGTGTGTGTATATGATGCTGGGTCATCCCAGTAGAGGTGTCCATTGCTGGGTTAAAAGATGAAGGCTGGCAGTGAGGAACCTATGCTTTGATACTGGAAAGTCAACAAATTTTGACTTCCGATCGACGTTTCAGGAACAAAAAAGGAAGAAACGCTGGTTGGAAAACATTATTATCTTTTTCTTTCTAATTCTTTGTTGTTCAGCTTTTCCTAGGAAAGCAGAGGCTTGAGCTTCTTTTTCAGTAAGTGTAAGGGGAGCCACGTAGACTGGAAGGATCTGGTAGTCAAATCCTAATTAACCCCTAGGAAATTACTAGCAACACTCTCTTGATGCAAAATAAATTTTCAGTGAAAATTGCAGTGAAAAATGGTTCCTCTAAAGTTCAGATTCTAAATCCTTTTATTCTCAGCCATGACCCAGCCAGTCTGGTTCCTGTGCCCTATCCTTGGCTTCCTGTGAGGGTAGCATCAGTAATATGTCTGAGAAAGGTGACAGTTTGTGCTCCTGTGGATGCAGTTAATATCACTCGTAATAGTTAACCTATTATGTTAAAAAGTAGTTGCTTTTAGTATTATAAATGCCCTGAATTAGAATGCTAATTTAGTCAGTTTTGATAGGCTTATCTCAAGTTGTAATGCACAGGCTTTTTTTTGAAGTCATGCGCACTTAACCAATTTCCCGTAGTTATAAGTGGTTAGGTATTACTTCCTGTAGAATTAGCAGTTGCTGAGTAGTTGAGTCTTTCTCCAGTCCTGCAATCCACTAATGTGATATTTAATGAGGAGACATCAGTCTGGAGAAAGGTAGTCAATATAAATCAGTGTTTACAAAGTGTGATTAACTCTGAAATATTTCATCAATGCTGTGGTCCCAGGCAGACTCTATGCTAATTACTAGAATCTGTGCATGTTTCAGGGGACTGGGAAGGACCCTGAGTATTGCAAACATGGAGCAGCAAAATTGCAATTATGCTCGGACCGTCTCTGATGACAATTTATGCATTTGGTGTGATGACCTCCCCCTTCCCAAGAGGGCAATAAACAGAATGCATTTTCATTAAGATACTAATGCACTTAATCACAAGGGGAAAGGGTTAGGAAGTAACGAAAGACCTTCAAGCACTATGTGACAGAGCTGATAGGGGAGAGAGGCTTTATTTTAAAGGCAGCTTCTTTACAAAGCTGTAGGCAGCCCCAGAGCACATCCCACACGCTGTCAGTGGCACTAATTGAAAAATTTCAAGTGAAAGTTTGGATCTTCTTTTGGCGACATCCTGATCATTTCAAATGTGTCACTACTAATGTAAATGATGTAGAGTATCATATTAAAAATGTAATTTCACAGCAGTTTATTTTTATTTATAATACTTCCATGCAGATTGAGTGTCTGGAATTCATTATGCAAGAAATGTAATAAACAAGATGATGATGGTGATGGTGATGATGGTGACGATGGTGATGGTGATGATGGTAATGACGGTGATGATGATAACGATGGTGATGATGGTGATGGTGGTGATGATGACGGTGGTGATGATGATAGTGATGATGATGATAACATAGTGATGATATGATGATGGTGATGATGACGATGGTGAAGGTGATAACAATGGTGATGATGGTGATGGTGGTGATGATGACGGTGATGATGATGATAACATAGTGATGATAATGATGACGACGGTGGTGATGACGGTGATAATGATAACGATGAGGATGACAGTGGTGATGATGGTGATGATGATGATAACATAGTGATGATAATGATGATGATGGTGATGATGACGATGGTGAAGGTGATAACAATGGTGATGATGGTGATGGTGGTGATGATGACGGTGATGATGATGATGATGATGATAACATAGTGATGATAATGATGACGACGGTGGTGATGACGGTGATGATGATAACGATGGTGATGATGGTGATGGTGGTGATGATGACGGTGGTGATGATGATAGTGATGATGATGATAACATAGTGATGATAATGATGACGACGGTGGTGATGACGATGGTGAAGGTGATAACAATGGTGATGATGGTGATGGTGGTGATGATGACGGTGATGATGATGGTGATGATGATGATAACATAGTGATGATGATGATGACGATGGTGATGATGATAACAGTGATGATGATGATGACGGTGATGATGATGATAGTGAAGATGACGATGGTGATGACGATGGTGAAGATGATAACTGGTAATGATGATGGTGATGATGATGATAACATAGTGATGATAATGATGATGGTGATGATGACGACGGTGAAGGTGATAACAGTGGTGATGATGATGATGGTGATGATGACGGTGATGATGATAACGATGAGGATGACAGTGGTGATGATGGTGACGATAACATAGTGATGATAATGATGATGATGGTGATGATGACGACGGTGAAGGTGATAACGGTGGCGATGATGATGATGGTGATGATGATAGTGATGAGGATAACATAGTGATGATAATGATGACGATGGTGATGATGACGATGGTGAAGGTGATAACAGTGGTGATGATGATGATGGTGATGATGATAATGAGGATGATAACGATGAGGATGACAGTGGTGATGATGGTGACGATAACATAGTGATGATGCTGATGATGATGGTGATGACGACGATGGTGAAGGTGATAACAATGGTGATGATGGTGATGGTGGTGATGATGACGGTGATGATGATGATGATGATGATAACATAGTGATGATAATGATGACGACGGTGGTGATGACGGTGATGATGATAACGATGGTGATGATGGTGATGGTGGTGATGATGACGGTGGTGATGATGATAGTGATGATGATGATAACATAGTGATGATAATGATGACGACGGTGGTGATGACGATGGTGAAGGTGATAACAATGGTGATGATGGTGATGGTGGTGATGATGACGATGATGATGATGGTGATGATGATGATAACATAGTGATGATGATGATGACGATGGTGATGATGATAACAGTGATGATGATGATGACGGTGATGATGATGATAGTGAAGATGACGATGGTGATGACGATGGTGAAGATGATAACTGGTAATGATGATGGTGATGATGATGATAACATAGTGATGATAATGATGATGGTGATGATGACGACGGTGAAGGTGATAACAGTGGTGATGATGATGATGGTGATGATGACGGTGATGATGATAACGATGAGGATGACAGTGGTGATGATGGTGACGATAACATAGTGATGATAATGATGATGATGGTGATGATGACGACGGTGAAGGTGATAACGGTGGCGATGATGATGATGGTGATGATGATAGTGATGAGGATAACATAGTGATGATAATGATGACGATGGTGATGATGATGACGGTGAAGGTGATAACAGTGGTAATGATGATGACAGTGGCAGTGGTGATGATGATCCAAGCATAAAAACATTTCCAAGCATAAAATTGTGTTGCGAGGCTTTGGTAAGTGATGAGCAAGAACTATGTAACTTCGGTCCCTGCCCTCAAGGAGCTAACTGCATGGTCCCAAATTAGCTTGCTCATCATTTTTCACAGTGAGGCTTATGCTCTTCAATATCAGAAAGACAAATAGCCTGATGGATCAGGGGATTAGTAACCCACAGAAATCCAGGATAGATGAGACAGTCATACAGTTTTGATGTTTGTGTTTTTATGGAAATAACCTGCTTGAAAATTTCTTTTAGATCCTAAGATTCTGGAAGACTGCTATTCTGCATGAGTGGACTAAGCTTAATGTCTGAAAAGCTAATTTTTTTTTTTTTGGTCTTTTGTCTATTTAGGGCCACACCCATGGCATATGGAGGTTCCCAGGCTAGGGGTCAAATCGGAGCTGTAGCTGCCGGCCTACACCACAGCCACAGCAACTCAGGATCTGAGCTGTGTTTGTGACCTACGCCACAGCTTAGGGCAACGCCGGATCCTTAACCCACTGAGCAAGGACAGGGATTGAACCTGCATCCTCATGGATACTAGTCGGGTTTGTTAACCACTGAGCCACCACAGGAACTCCCTGAAAGGCTAATTTTAAGCTGAATTTTTTGAAGGGCTTCACCATGTCTTCCTGTTGTTCGATGCCTCTTCAGTGGTCTTAGGAGAGCCTCCAGCTTCATGATATTTGTGACATCCTCATGAATCCTACTGAGTTTTTTTTGGGGGGTGGGTAGGAGTAGCAGAGTTGGTGATGCCTTGGGGTTGGTGGTGTTGCCTGGGTCTTGCAAATCTAAAAGCTTCTTTTCTTCAAACTCTGTGTTTTAGGTAACATAGAGTACAGCTGCCCTGCCACGAATGAATGTGAAATCACAAAGCGCAGACGTAAATCCTGCCAGGCTTGCCGCTTCATGAAGTGTTTAAAAGTGGGCATGCTGAAAGAAGGTAAGGCGGCATGCTGGTGGTCCTGGGCTTTAGGCTGGGGATGGGGAAAGGGCTTGTCCAGGGAATTGCAAAAAAGTTCAGAGAAACCAAGAAACGATGGGGGTCCCAGGAGGTACCCTGAATCTGGTGGCAGAATACTCCTCCTTTACGCCTCAACTCCCTGCCCCCTCGTGGCTCACTGTTTGACATCGTCAGGAAGGGACAAGGTAGGAGATAGCTGATGTGCTGCTAAACCCACCAGGTGTGCTTGGCAGCTCTGGTTCCTTTCAGCTTTACAGCTTGCGGAGGGCAAAAGGTGAAGGGCAGCCAAGAGACTACTGTCATTGTCTTCTTGCTTTCTTCTCACTACTAGGTTTACAGAGACATCCCTCCCCATCTTGATTGAGGTAAAATTGACAAAAGAATTGTGTCTCTTTAAGGTATATGACCTGTGCTTACTTTGAGAACATACACATACATACGTATTGTGAAATAATCGCCACCATCAAGCCTATTAATATATCCATCCCTTCGTATGGTTACCGTTTTCTCTTTCTTTTTCAAAAAATTCATCTTAGGTGTAAAGTACTCTATTCTTTTCTCATCTTATCCTCGGGACTTCGTTTCTATTATAAAGAGTTCGTAACAATGATATTAAAATTGTTGCTTTCAGTTGGGGATAAGTAACAGCAACACACGCAAGATAACAAGAATGAGCATGTGTTCTGTGCCAAACCAATTGCCTACATTCACACAGCAGGCAACTGGTAGCATCAGGAGCCGAACTCGAATGGTCAGATTCTAGAATTCACTCCACTGCCCCACTCATATCAAAGGTCCTGAAATAAGTGTGTGTTTCAGTCGGTTTAATGCAATTCACAATTTAAGAATTGTTCTCTGGGAGCCCTAGATTTAGTTTTTGGTTTATTGTCAGTGTATTTCTGGTACCTGCGTGCTTTTGTAGATGTGCCTATTACATACTGCATCCAGATTTGATTGTCTCCTTCTCTTCAGAAGATTTGCCTGAGTTTAAACCAACTATTATCATTTTACAGCGTACACAGTGGATATGTAGTAATTAACTATTTAAGTGTATTGTTTCTGTTAAGTCAGATAGTGTCTTGTTCCTGGGGTTGGCCTCATGAGACTGTGTAACTCGTTGTTACTGGAGACCTCCTGTTTTTAAATGTTCAAATCCAAGTAGATCCAAGTTTATATTCTCCATGAATGAACCAGAGCTTCAGTTAGGTATGGCATTGCCAGATCTCGTAATTTTTTCTGGACTGTTCCTAGTTCAGGATTTTTACTATGAGAAATGTCTTAGAAAAATGAAAGAATCAAGTTATATTTGGATATGTGGAATTTAAGCTATATTTCTCTTGGTCACCAAAAGCTAACTCCTCCTTTGACGAGGAACAAAGACACTCTCAAAGTCTTCTCAGCTTCGACTTCGAACAAACCGTAAGCAAACAAGTGTATAGCTTTAGAATTAAAGCCTTATGGAAAGATGACCAAGATATTTTGCCAGGTAAAAAAATAAACTAGGAAGCAAATTGCCTGAGCAACATGGACGGACCCAGAGATGATCATTCTAAGTGGAGCAAGTCCGACAGAGAGAGAGAAATACCATATGATATCTCTTCTATGTGGAATCTTAAAAAAAAAAAATAGATACAAATGAACTTAATTGCAAAACAGAAATAGACTCAGAGACTTAGAAAACAATCTTCTGGTTTCCAAAGGGGAAAGTGTGGGGGTGGGAGGAAGGGTAAATAAGGAGTTTGAGATAAACAGGTACACACTTCTATACATAAAATAGATAAACAACAAGGACCTACTGTACAGCACAAGGAACTGTGTTCAATACATTGTAATAACACAGAAGGGAAGAGAATCTGAAAGAGTATATAAATGCTTAACTGAATTACTTTGCTGTACATCTGAAACTATATCAACTATATATCAACTATATCAACTATATATCCATAATAAAAAAAGAAGACGAATTGCCTGTAGGATGACTGAATTTGTATATAAATATATTGTAGATACAATATGGTTATGTTTATATGAAATAAAACACACAAATTTGTGTTGAAATAATCTATATTAACACCCATGTGGAGTGAAGGTATATACCTGGAGAAGCGGAAGGAAGGGAAGGGATTGGTATCAGTGTCACACTGGGGAGTGAAAAGCAGGAGGCGGAATGCTTTTCCTTTGCGCTCTATATGGCCTTTGGCACTGTTAGGATTTTTCCGCAGTTCACCTCCTTCACATTTACAATTCATTTCCTAAATATTTATTAAGTTCCTCTCATGTGCCAGGCACTCTTCTAGGCTCCAGCGATGCACAGGCAAAAAGACAGGTATGGAGGCTTTTGCTAGGGAAAGCGGATGTGAAAAATGCCATAAGAACAACAGTTTTGACAAAGGAAAACGTATAAATAAAAATCCAACAATAACAACCTAACTGATATGACATAGTCTTTCCTTTTAGGGCGGATGGTAGTGACGCCTGCGTTTGTTGTCGTTGTGGAAAATGTTATCTTAGTAGCTGCCTTAAACCCTCCAGCAGAGTAGCAAACAAAATATATTTCAGAGTGTAACAGGTGATGGACAGTCATTTTTTGGTCTTAATTATTTTTATATTGCCACTTAGTTAAGCTGTAAAGACTCACACTAAACTTAGGCTCATTCAAGGACTTCCCTTGTGGCTCAGTAGGTTAGGAAACTGGTATTGTCACTGCTATGTGTGGGTTTGATCCCTGGCCCAGGAACTTTTGCATGCCATTGTCACCCCCCCCCCCCCAAAAAAAAAGAATATGAATGGTAGCATATACAAATTTTTTGAAAAACACAAAACCGGAATTTTGGAGTTGAGGAATCATTTTCAAAAAGCAAATCAGTTTTTAAAAAATACTATGAAAATCATCTATCAATTAATCCAACTTTGATTTGGTGTGTCCTAGATTTGGATTTCACGTTCCAAAACGAACATAAACCCTTTTAAGGAGTTGGATTTTACTGCTCTAACTTACTCACCTATTTGCCCTTCCGGGTTGAAGGAGGAAGTGGAAAACAAATTTTCCCCTAAATAATTTTCCCCATTGTGTTTTCAAGCAGGAGCCGTCTTGAAGGGTGGTTAGAGTGACTGAAGAGAGGTGTGAATTGTGTTTAATTAAACATTGTTGGTGAAAGTAAATGGGACGGGTGCTTATCTATAATTCACACCTCTTCAGTTGCTGTTATCAAGCCTTTAGAGGGGCTGTTTTCAAGGGAATTGCTGCTGTTGCTGATATACTCAAAAAATAATTTATTTTCCTTCACTTCCTTGTACCCCCCTTGGTAGAAAACTATCTCTGAGCCCCCTCCCCCAGATGGAGGAGAAGGAATGGTTGTGAGCAAATATGGAATACTCTTTTTTTTCTTCTGCACTTAAAAAAATACAGTGAAATATTGCATTATACCCTGCATATAAATACAGAATTATGTTGGGCCATCTCCTTGGCTCAAGGCTTACCTTCTCAGCCTGGGCAGAATGATACTGTCTTAAATGTATCTTTATGGATGGAGAGGGATTGCAGTCCCACGCAGTATGTCAGAGATCATGATGTAGTAAATCTATTCAAATATAAACCTGTTCAATTCAATTACCAGTCCCTAATAAAATTTGCCGCTACAACCCCCATGTTGACCACAGCAGCCCATACAGGCTGATGGCACAGCGGGTCTGGAAATTGACAGACAAAATCTATTTAAACAAAAAACAACATTAGTTCTAGAATCTGAAATGAAATCAGATTTCAACAGCTTTGATGGGAACCTTCTTCCTTTAACAGGTATTTTTCTTCCACTAACCCAGTGGATCTCAGATAAAATGCCGCCTGCGGGAAAGGAAGAAGTTTTCATTAAAAAAAAGGGGGGTTTCGAGAAAAGTGAGACTTCCCCTCTTTTTAAAATAAGCCTTAATTTTATCGACGGGCATTTCTGTCAGGGGTCTAACAGGGAATCGGGGGTTTACTGGGTAAACAGCCGCCTCACCACGTAAACAGTTAAATTCCTCTGAGACTTGGTTTCTCATTAGCATCAGTATCATATCCAGATGAACTAGGTTTGGTTTTAATATTAAAATGTTTGAATCAAAAAATGGTTATCAGTTGAAGGAAAGACAGAGGTGTGTGGGGAAACGACGCAATGCAAGCACATAACAAAACTGTGAGACGTGCAATAAAAAAAAAAAAAAAATGCTAGTTTGTTCACATCCAAGTGGTTGCTCCGTTCCACACCCGGAAAATCCCCTCCTCTTTTTCTCATTTCTACTTTCCGCTAAGCCTCACGAATGATGGGCCAGCATTATTTTTTCAGCATCATACCATACTGTTTGTCAGAGAAAACCCATCTATTACAAGATATCTGGTCTCAGCATTCGCTTTTCATTTTTTCCAGGTATTGTTTATTTGAGGGAAAAAAACAAGAACTAATCAAGGGGCACCTATAAATCTGGTCAAGATTTATTTTTATTTTGATCCCTCTCCTTAGTTATTTAAAGGCTATTGCAGGACATATTGGTTCAGTTTTCTCTCTGTCAGTGGCCAACAGAGACGTTTTATGAAAGCAATAATTATTTTATTTAGGTATAGAATTCACTGATCAAAAGATTGAAGAAGGGCTTCTGGCTCTTTATGGGCATGATGGGTTTCACCTTGACCACACAAGTATTTTTCTTTGACTCTTGCACTTGAGAGTAAGATCTACATTTGTGTCCGCTTGTATATTTCCCGGCCAGGGCAGCCCACCTGCCATCGTAGAGACGAACACAGACCGCATCTCAGTCTGGGCAAGTTACTTCATGCCAAGAAAGTGCCCTTTTGACTCTGCCTTTAACAAAACGGCTGTTGAACCTTTCTCATCGTCATTTGCATCATCTGAAAAAATGGTAGTGGCAATAATAGTATTTGCAGATAAAACATCGTGACTATCCAGTAAGATACTGCAAGTTAAATGCTAGGTGTACCATGTGGTCCAGAGCGAGCGCCAGATCAGCGCGAGCTCTTGTTGTTGAGATGGTCAGGGGGAAGCTTTAACGGCAGGGGAGGTAGATTCAAGACCTGGCTCTGCCTGCTCCTGGACCTGGGGCAAGTTATATGACCCCCAGGACTCACTTCCTTTAGACTCCTTGTTTATGAATCAAACACTCAGTCTGTCGTCCACCAGAGGAAATGGACAAAGCACACACATTTCAAAATGTGCAGGAAGAAATAAAAGAATTCTACTAACCTCATAGGTACATTAAATTTTACTGAGGTAATTTTGATATCAGAGCATCGTGGAAAAAAAATCAGAGGAGAGAAATACGTTTTCGCACGCTTCCCTAAGTATTAACTGAGCTTCTCCCTTGTATCTGGCAAAACATTGTGCTTTAGCTTTTAATTCTTATTTTTTCCACCACTTTGCAGTGCGATTTGGGAAGTCCGTTCAACTCTGCCTCTGTTTCCATGTGTGCTGGGGAGCAGTTAGATTAAACTTTCTTTCTCATCCCTTCTACTTTAAAGTTCAATACGTTTATTTTAAAATAATACGTTGGAGTTCCCATTGTGGCGCGGTGGAGACAAATCCGACTGGTATCCCCGAGGATGCGGGCTCTCTGCTTGGCCTCGCTCAGTGTGTCAAGGATCCAGTGTTGCTGTGAGCTGTGGTGTAGGCCACAGATCTGGAGTTGGATCTGGAGTTGCTGTGGCTGCGGTGTAGGCTGACAGCTGCAGCTACAGTTAGACCTCTAGCCTGGGAGCCTCCACATGCCACAGGTGCAGCCCAAAAAGCAAAACAAAAAATAAAAATAAATAAAATGATAGGTCTGTGGAGATATCACACTGATATATAACACAGTGATCCTTGAAACTATGCTGTTGATGATCCAGAGCAAGCACCAGATGAGGGCTGTACCCGTAAGTCTGAAAATATGCTAAGAACTATGATTCCACAGATGCGGCTGGCCATGGTGCTAGCTTCTAACTTTTGTCTTAACTGATTAATGAATTCTTTGGATGGTTTCCCTTTTTCTGGGAAATCAGGAGGTATGTTAATGTTGTCAAAGTTAATAGAAGTGAGAATTGAAGGAATAGTAATTAATAGATACTTAAATACTTGGGACCTGAAGTCTTGATTATGTATTTTTGTGGTGTTTGTAAAGCTCATACGGCATATTTCTTCACGGCCCCCACCATCTCTTATCAGTGTACTAAAGTACAGCCAGCAGAGGAGTTCCCAGTGTGGCTCAGAGGTAATGAGCCGACTAGAATCCATGAGGGCGTGGGTTCGATCCCTGGCCTCGCTCACTGTGTTAAGGTTCTGGCATTGCTGTGGCTGGGGTATAGGCTGGCAGCTACAGCTCCAATTCGACCCCGAGTCTGGGAACTTCCATATGCCGTGGTTGCATCCCTAAAAAAACAAACAAACACACAAAAAAGTCCAATCAGTAGAGTTTTATTTCTGTGGGCATCTGAAATCTCATCACAGATTGCTCTGCTGCTACCAGTGGGCGATATTTGAAGTTTTGTTGTTATATTTTTAAAATAAAAGCATCGCCGTAAGTGAGAAAGGAAAAGAGTGAGTTTATACAATTTTATGTGCCTTCTAAATACTTCCTCTGGGGCAAAAATGAGATAGTAAAACAAATGAACAAATAGCATAGTTCTGTGGGTTTTTGATAACCATAGCTGCCTTTCCTATTTGGTTTGACCTCTTCAAGTTTCTATTACAGAGGTGCTCAATAGTTTCCCTCACTTTTTTATTTAAAAAGTCTTAAAAAATACCAGCTCGAAGATTCCAGGTAGGCAATTTACAGGATGCAGTAGAATTGTGAGTTTTCCTGTTCAGGGTAAAGGCAAAGTGGAGGTTGGAAATCAGCATTTGGAATAAGTTTTGCAGTGTGGAAAGGGCCCAGGGTAGTTCAGTGTCCCTGTCACCTTTAAACCACACCCAGTGAAGAAAAGTGGGACCCAGAGTTCCCGCTGTGGCTCAGTGGAAACGAATCTGTCTGGCATCCATGCGGTTGCTGGTTCCATCCCTGGCCTCACTCCGTGGATTAAGTAAGGATCAGGTGTTGCTGAAAGCCGTGGTGTAGGTCGCAGATGTGGCTCGAATATGGCATTGCTATGGCTGTGGTGTAGGCCAATGGCTATAGTTCTGATTGGACCCCTAGCCTGGGAACCTCCAGATGTCAAGGGTGCGGCTGTAAAAAGACAAAACCAAACCAAACAAAGAAGGACCCTGGCTGAGATGAGGAGCCCGAGGTTCAGAGGGTGTGGTGACTCACCCAGCTTCCCACTGCGGATCAGTGGGACTGAGGTAGAAGGTCAGGCGTGCCGTATCCCCAGGCCCGTTCTGTATCTGCGTCGAGCTGTGTTGCAGCCTGGGCTCAACAAGGGGTCTTTCCTGCTCCAGCTGTTGTCAGTTGCCCAGCCTCAGCCAGGCAGGCCAGTAGCACCCGGAATATTCATTGAAGGGTGGAGGAAAGGGGCAGCTGTGCTGGCAGTCCTGGGAAGCTGCAGACCTTACGGGCTTAACAAGGGGCTTGTGCCTAAGATACATGTATAGCGATATTCATAAGGAAGGGGTTTTTTCTTAGGATCCTGATCTGAGAAATCCAGGCTCTTCACCTGGAACTTAATGAGGCCACTGAGGATACAGGTGATGGTGGGGAATCTGTGAGGAAAGGCCTCTGTATGATACCTGAGCAGGTAGAGTATGGGCTTGTCCTGAGCAGGAGAAGCTGTCATGTATCGGTGGCCGAGGAGGTCAGGATGGCAGGGTTTGCTGTACTGCACAGAACCATGCATTCAGGTCCATTCATTTTGGTCAGGCTGAATCAGCGAGTGTCCTAGAGGGTTCCCGAGCAAAGAACTTAACCTGAAAAAAACATGAGGATCTGAAATGATATTTCATTTTCAGTTTTTTTGGTTCTCCAATATTTTAAAAGGGTCAAGCCATCAATGCCCTGCTTACATGGCTTTTTTTTTTTTTTTTTTTTTTTTTTTGCCAAATCATTTTAAATCCATCAAAAATCACCAGTCTTGGAGCTCCCAGGTTGGGGATCCGGCGTTGTCACTGCTGTGGCTCTGGTTACTGCTGTGGCATGGATCCAGTCCCTGGCCCAGGAACTTGCGCATTGCCAGCCTCTGTAGAATGGAAGACGCTTATCTTCGGTGGTTTTCATTAATTAATGACTCACCTCATGTTTAGTAAATCTTTGAGTGGAAAAAAGAAAAGGTAGGAGGGGAGAGGAGTCTTTGTCCAGAGACCCCATTTATTCTGAGCTGGCTCGTCACGTTCCCCAGGGTATACTTCCTGTTTCTACTGTTTCACTTGGGAGAAGGCATCATGTGGGGACGAGAGGAGACAGAGCACAGATTATATGTTTATTCATTTAGCTGCCATGACATCTCTCCAATCAGTTAGTTGTCTTGAGCCCCCAGGATATAAAGAAGAATGATCCCAGAACTGTTTCACTGCAGCCGCAGCTTGTGTCTTGATTTATATATGGCAGTGGGAACCCCGAGTGTCCTCTGGGTTTACCCTCTCGGCAGGAGACAACAGAGAGCAACTTCTTGTCTAATTACCCTTCCGTTTCATATCTTCCATTTGACTGAAATGTTCCTTTAAGAGGTGTTGCATTTCTCCAGGTAGGTTCGCTTTAAAAAAATACAAAGCTACGCAGCCCATTTATTAACAAGCGGATTTGTTTTCGCTTCCTTAAAGACCCTGCTTAGTGCAATTTATCCTAGCAAAATATCTTTTATAAAAACCTGTGAAGAAGACATTGCCAAGGTGAATTTTTTTTTTTCCTCAAGTCTAATATCATTATGCTGCCAAGTGGAAAACAGAAATTATTGGTAGGGAAATTTGGGTTCCTACTGCCTTCAAAAAGCAGAACAAAGAGAAGGAGAAAGCTTTAATGGTATTCAAGGAAAATATTTCTGTGCTGGATGACAGTTAATAGAACTGCATTGACCTCACTGGTATTTCCTGCACTCTCTGTTGTAATATTATCCTAAGAAGCTCCCTCATTAATGCAGAGTATTAAACAAAATAAGCAATTGCAAAGAGCACCTTCTTCGTGAGCTTTGTCTTGATATGACGCCATTGGGAATATACTTAAGGTGCCACAAAAACTTACTTCATGCACAGATGCTGCCTTATCAGATGGTGATTTTCTTGGTCATGCCTTGTTGACATGAAACCTGAATGGTCTTAAAATGAACAGCAAAGATTTTTGAGGGTAAGCGTGGTCTCACTCGTTCGTGAGCGAGCTCAATGTGCATTAGGCTGTGCACTCTGTGCTTCAGTCGGATTTTTATTTTTTTGTTAATCCTTCCAGTGACCTCCAGAGGTGGGTGTTTCCCCCTTTCAGAGAGGAAATAGAAGCTTGAAAGATTATGGTCCTTAGCAAAGTTCTCACAATGCAGGACAGAGTCTGGATTTTGGGGCAGACCTTCTGGCTGGACTGCCTGTGTTCTGTATACGTTTAATACAGTAGAAATATTCGGGTATATGTTTAGCATGGGATTCTTCAGAGGCTCTGAGTATTGTGAGATTCTGAGCTCTTAAAAGAGTAAACATGTTTTGAACCCAGAGCTCACCTGAGTCCTCTGAGTTCTTCATTTACTGTCCAGAAATAGAATGAACTGCATCATGAGACATGATGGAGAGAACAATTTGAAGTGTAAGAGGAGGGGTCAACATTCTAGAATATCTTGCAGGTTGGTTTCCCACTCTGAAGTTCTCGAGATCTCAGCGTAAACTTTGGAATAACTTGCCACTTATACACTGTGTGAATAAACATCACCAACCCTCAAGCTGTTCATTTCCTGGGAGCCCTATTGCAGGCGGCCCGTGTTTTTGTCCAGCTGTGTGTCCATCTTGTTGGAATCCAAGCTGGAGCCTCAAGGAACATCTTGTTTTGTGACACAGCTTTGCTCTCTGGCTCCCTTCTTTGGAAAGAACCAAATCCCTTAGAAGTTTTTCTTCTGTCGAAAGGAGTGTACTGGATGCACTGACCTGGAGTACCGTCCGCCTCTGTCGTTTGGGGGATGTGGCCGTAGCAGACTCCTGGGATAGTACAATCCTTTCTGCCTTATAAATGGGGAACAATGAACTACTGATGTTTAAAGATGTGTCCATGATTCTGTGTATCATCCGTGTGAGTCTTAGGCAGTCCCATATTCCCTGTGGACCTCCAGCTCTATGGAACTATCTTATATTTGTTTTTTTTTTTTTTTTTTCAAAAATAACAATGACATTAGAATTGAAGTGGACAGATCCCTTCATGTGAACTCACGAAGTGCAGCACCGAGAATTGTTTGGACTGCGTAACTCTCCCCTCGCTCGCCGCCTGAGTGTGAGAGGACTGAGGGTGGACCTCCCAAGGAGCAGTTCTTTCAGCTCCTTCCTCGGGCTTTAATTGGAATACTGTTAGAAGTTAATCATTTATTGGATTGTCCCCATTTGTCATTTCCATTTGCGAATCTGAAGCAGGAAGCCAGCATTTGTCTAATACGCTACCAATTTTGCTTCCTTTTGGATTATTAAAAATCCCCAATGGATTTTTGCCCCAAGGGGGAAGAAACCTGCTTCAGCATTTGCTCCTGCGCTGAAAGCCCAGCGACAGCACGGGAAGTGGTGAGGGAGGGGGAGGGGGCGGTCCCAGCCACACAGGACAGGGCTCTCTAGGACGTGGAATTTTCTCCACCCAGCCTCCAGACAACAAACAGACTTTTGTTCCTTTGCACCAATGCCCACACGTATCAACACGGCATTGGTGTTTATGACGCTGCGCTTACATCTGATGTAAAGGCATTCCGATATGCATTTGGGTAAGGCCACTTCAGGAAGAACTGCCTGGTCTTGTTTCCCTTGGATGCCATCCCTGACTGGTCAGTTACCTTTCTCGGTCCGGCTGTGCAGCGTTCGATTCCATCTGCGCGATGCGAGGCATCCGCCGTGATTTTCTTCCCTCCTCAAATGAAAGGCAGCACAGGCTCGTTCCTGAGAGATGGTTCTGTAGTTGTGTGTCTCTTCTCGCTTAGTAGGTTGTCGAGCCACCAAGCAGCCTCCCTAAGGCAAGCTGTCTGCAAAGGAACAAGCCAGCTGGCTTGGCCAAGGTTGATCAGTGATGAGCGGCAGGCTGGGTTCCAGGTTCACAAAAGCCACTCAGCGGAGAGTAGGTCAGCGGCTTCCCCAAAGCCAATTAGCTGGCAGAAGTCTGAGGTGCCTGGTGCTCGCCAAATTCCCTGAGCCTGATGGTACTGGTGGGGAGTCCATCCTTGGGCTTCCTGGCAAACCAGACTTAAGTGAATGGCAGATTGCGCTGTTTGAGAGCCAGTGTAGTTTTGTGGCTACGAGAACAAATCTCAGGCCCGGCCACTCCCACCCCAGCGTCCCCGGACCCGGCCGGCTGACCGCACAGCCCAGGTGCCGTGCAACTGCTCCTCAGATGCCACCGAGCTCCGCCGATGATCCACCTCATCCATTAGTTTCTACCTGACTTGAGCGTCCGTGCCTTTTCATGTTGATGTGACTCTGGATCACGGCATTAAAAGAGAATCAGGTGGAATTGGTTTGGGACGCAGAAAGCTTTGGAGAGACCTTGAACAAGGGTGTCGGGGGATTTCTACTCCTTTAGAAGCCCTTTTTCTAGAAGGTGGTTGGGATAAAATGGGACTGATGGCAGAACCCAAAGGGAAGGTTTCTTAGCAATGGCCCTTGGGGTAACCTCTTTCTCCAGTGCTGATGTGTATCTAAAATCAGAATCCCTTCCCTAGTTTTCTCAGCGGTGACATTCTCAACCAGGAAGGCTTTTCTAGGTAGGCTGTGTAATCCTAGTGTTAAAATGCTGGGACCTTTTTTTTTTTTTTTTTTTTTTTTTTTTGCCACGCCCATGGCATGTCCAAGTTCCTGGGCCAGGCTTCTAAGTGCACCACAGCAGTGACAATGCTAAATCTTTAACCCATAAGCCACTAGGGAACTTCAAGATGGCTGGGCGATTTTATCAGAGTTTTTAGGTGTTTTGGGGATATGAGGAATTGAAGGAGTAGAATACGTAAGAATGAGATAATTGTATTCATGTGTGTTTCTGCTTAGATCTGTCCTAATTTCCACTTCTGTGTCTCAGCTCCAGTCAGCATCTTACCCCCTTGGCAAGAAAAGCCCACTTCATCTCACCTGCCTCTTGATTCTCAGCTACCACTGGTGATTTCTGGTTGGTTGTTTTTGTTTTTTAATGGCCCCCAGAGCCCTTACTTAGTAGCTTCTCTCTGGACTGTTTAATTAATTTCCCTCAACAAAACTCCATCACACATAACTTTTGGGGGCACACAAATTCCTCTTCCTCCTTCTGCCCCCCACTTTTGAATATTTTTTTTCCAAAATTTCCTCTTTATTTTTCCTTTATTTTATTTTATTTTTAGCTTTTTTTATTACTCAAATAAATTTATCACATCTGTAGTTGTATAATGATCATAACAATCTAATTTCACAGGATTTCCATCCCACAGCCCAGGCCCCCCACCCCCCAAACTGTGTCCTCCAGAGACCATAAATTTTTCAATGTCTGTGAGTCAGCATCTGTCCTGCAAAGAAGTTCAGTCTGTCCTTTTTTCAGATTCCCCATGTCAGTGAAAGCATTTGATGTTGGTGTCTTGTTGTATGGCTGACTTCGCTTAGCATGGTAGTTTCTAGGTCCATCCATGTTGCTAAAAATGATGGTATTTCATTCTTTTTAATGGCTGAGTAATATTCCATTGTGTATATGTACCACATCTTCTGGATCCACTCCTCTGTCGATGGACATTTAGGTTGTTTCCACATCTTGGCTATTGTAAATAGTGCTGCAGTGAACATCAGAGTACATGTGTCTTTGCGAGTCATGGTTTTCTCTGGATAGATGCCCAGGAGTGGGATTGCTGGATCGAATGGTAGTTCTATGTTTAGTTTTCTGAGGCATCTCCCTCCTGTTTTCCACAGTGGTTGCACCCATTTACAATCCCACCAACAGTGTACTAGGGTTCCTTTTTCTCCACACCCTCTCCAGCACTTATTGTTTGTAGACTTTTGGATGATGGCCATTCTGGCTGGTGTAAGGTGGTACCTCATCGTGGTTTTGATTTGCGTTTCTCTAATAATGTGTGATGTTGAACATCTTTTCATGTGTTTCTCAGCCATCTGTATGTCTTCTTTGGAGAACTGTCTGTTTAGATCTTCTGCCCATTTTTTGATGGGGTTGTTTGTTTTTTTGGTATGGAGCTACAGAAGGTATTTATAAATTTTGGAGATGAATCCCTTGTCAGTCACTTCATTTGCAAATATTTTCTCCCATTCTGTGGGTTGTCTTTTTGTTTTGTTTAGGGTTTCCTTTGCTGTGCAGAAACTTTTAAGCAAAATTTCTTCTAAAAGCAAAGTTTCTACACGACCGTGCCGAGTTGCCATTTGGTGACTCCCAAGCTTATGACATCTGTGATTATCCCCTTCCTACGCCACCTGCCCTGGAGTCGCTTCTCTCTTCTCTTAGACATTTAGCTCCAGGTCTGTTAAGTCTCTTCAGTATCAACATTATCATAATCATTAGTATATTTGAAGCCAATTAAATGGTAATTTCTCTGACCTAAGCCAGTCTTAGGTTGTCATCAAATCGTCTATAATTTGGATATATTTGGGAGAAATGTGGATTCTTGCTTTATGGTCTTGTCTGTATAAGTATTTCAGTGTGCTGTCCAGGAAATAGACCCTGTTACTTGGAACATCTGACATGGGTTGGGTTTTTCCTCCAGGGGCTGCTTTCTGTCTACTTATGGATCCAAATGATGTATATCACCAAGCCCATCTCCAAACAGTTATTCATCATTTTTTTAATCCACCCACTCAATGAATACATATATATATTTATATTTATTTTATTTTATTTTTTGGTCTTTTTTGTCTTTTTAGGGCCACACCCATGGCATATGGAGGTTTCCAGGCTAGGGGTCCATTCAGAGCTGTTGCTGCCAGCCTACACCTCAGCCACAGCAACGCCAGATCCGAGCCACGACTGCAACCTATGACCTACACCACAGCTCACGGCAATGCCGGATCCCTAACCCACTGACCGAGGCCAGGGATTGAACCCGAAACCTCCTGGTTCCTAGATGGATTTGTTTCCACTTGCCACGACGGGAACTCTGTCAATGAGTATTTTTGAGCCATGGTTCCACACCACTCACTTTATTAACATCAGTGATAAAAAAGTGAACATAACAAATTTCTACCCTCAGGGCATTCATGGTCCATCATAAGCCTGATTATTTATAATTATATAGATTCCCCTCTTTCTAAATTGTGCTGGCATTTGTATTCTGTTTCATTCAACTTTGCATTTGCACTTCATGTTCTCCATGTAGGGAGGTAGAGTATAAAAAAGATAAAAAGCTTGGTGTCTCAGATCAGATGGAATCTTTGACTATTGATTGAGTCATTGAAATGTGTCTATGCAAAAAAAAATTGAATTTTTAATCTTATTTAATTTTAATTAAACTCAATAGCCTCATGTGGCTAGTAACTAACAAATTGGACAGTGCAGCAATAGACTCTGAGTTCAATCCAAACCTTGCTGCTTACTAGCTGTGGTATCTCAAACAAGTTACCTTACCCTTTTTAAGCCTATAAAATAGGGGTTGTAATTCTAACTGCATCAGAAGGTTGTTTTGAGGTTTAAATGAGATAATAAAGTTAATATTCTTTGGCACAGTGCCTAGTAAACAAATAAGCAATCATACAATATCAAATATCCTGTTAGTGATAGTTTCTTGTATTCTATTACTCACTTAGTATTTACCATAGAGCAAAGCATAAACAGCCTCAGAACAGGGACTGTATTTGTTACGTTTTAGTCATTCATGACACGAAACATAATAATGATGACATAGTAGTGGCTCAATAAAATATAACTGATTCTTTTTTTAGCCTACTTTATTAGCCTTTCAGTTACATTATTAAATGAGTGCAGGAGTAATTTTGTCATAAGTAATGATTTTAGACACAATTTCTAGGCTATCGTCATATATAAATCATTTCTGCATTTTCCTTTATATGAGTGTGACCATGACAGAATTGTGTTTCAGAAGTCATGTTGTGTTGAATTTATATTGAATTCCCTGATGATACAGCAATTGATATATTCTGAATCAAAAAAAAAAAGAATGAAAAGAAGATGAGAAATGCCATTGTTTTTCATCTGTCTTCCCCATAGATGTTTGATATGTTAATGAGTATAAATGAGAAAACTAAGACTTCTTTTTTTAAATTGAAGTATAGCTGACTTACAATGTTGAGTTAGTTTCAGGTCTATAGCAAAGTGATTCAGTTTCATGTGAGTTTACATATATCTATTCTTTTTCAGATTCTTTTCCATTATAGATTATTACAAGATACTGACTGTAGTTCCCTGTACTATCCAGTAGGTCTTTGTTATTTACCCACTTTATGTATAGTAGTGATATCTGTTTATCCCAAACTCTTTAATTTATCCCTGTCTCCCTCTCCCTTTCCCCTTTGGTAACCATAAGTTTGTGTTCTATGTAAGACTCATTTTAAATAACTCATATAAATTACTTGCCCAAGATCATACAACTAATAAATGGCAAAGGCAGAATTTGATCCTGATTTCTCAGACTCGACGTCCATACACTGTTCTGATATTCATAATGAAGTCTTGTGGTTTCCCCCTAATGAGTCAATGTTACCAGAGAGTCAAGAGATGAAATATTATTTCTAGCACATGGAAGCCACCCCTTTCTGCTCTTCCTTTTGTGAGCAAGGAGACCTTTATTTGAGGGAATGGTTTTGGTGCCAGAATGGTCTGAATTCCAGAGTCATTCCTTGTAGACACCCTAAAACAGGAGGACTATGTAATCACAGGACTGGTTTCTGATTCTGTAAATGTTGCTCTCTGTAGGACCCCAGTAGTACTTCTGAGAGTGTCTGTGTAGAATATTACTACACTTTCCTAGAAATGGTTTGCATCGGAGTTCTGGTCGTGGTGCAGTGGAAATTAATCCGACTAGGAACCATGACGTTGCGGGTTTGATCCCTGGCCTCACTTGGTAGGTTAAGCATCTAGCGTTGTCATGAGCTGTGGTGTAGGTTGCAGACGTGGCTCAGATCCGGCGTTGGTGTGGCTGTGGTGTAGGCCAGCAGCTGTAGCTCCGATTCAACTCCTAGCCTGGGAACCTCCATGTGCTGCAGATGCAGCCCTAAAAAGACAAAAAAATGAAATGGTTCGAATCAAGTTGGAGCTGCTCAGATTTCTGAACAGCACCCCTTCCGTGTAGGATCTCACAGGCGATTGTTTAGCAGAAGAGACTGCCAGTGCTTAGCATCTGTCCCGAGAGGCCGTCCAGGCCATTGTCTGAGGATTTCATTTTCTGTTGGTAGCATTACGTCCATGCTTTGCAGTCATCAGGTCTGAATTTGTGGTCTATGAACAAATGCATTTCTCAACGATTGCATGTATGTCTGTAGGTCTCCCCGGAAGTCCTTGATTAGGGTCTGTAGGGGATAGTGTAGACAAATAAAGCCCCACTAACGGTGACAAAGTAGAAGGAACAGCGATGCAATGCAAACACCATATGCCCAGGAAATATCAGAGAATCTGCTGGTTATCTCACAAATCTTTACCTATCTGGTTATGTGCTCCAGCAGAGGACACCTACCAAAAGTTTCGTTAAGGCAGAAAAGAGCAAACTCCCCCCGGTTTTTACAAATAATTCTACTTCTCTTTTAATGCCACTCGGGAAGTGGCCTCTTTGAAGGTTCCGCAGCTCATAAAGCTGGAACTTCTTCCCTTCCCCACCTTCCTTACTTAACTTGCCGTCACAGAAGCTAACTAGCAGCCGTAGTTAATGCATCGATTTTAGCTGGAGACCCAGAAGGAGCAAGTGCTGGAGTCAGCGGAACTCTTAAACAGTCCTCGGAGACCAGAGTCATTTGCACATTGGAAAACAGCTAATGGGCCAGGGAAGCAGAGGTTAGTTGCAGGGTCTTTGCTGTGTCTCCTTTCCGTCACAGTGGGAGAGATCACTGCTAAAGAAAAAAAGAAAGAAAGAAAAAAAAAGTCTTCTAACCAAGGAATCTGTACCTTATTCTTGTTCTTTATTTTCACTTTCCTTTTTCTTCAGGGCTGGATATTTTAAAGAAATTCAGAGCTGAGGGGAGTAGAGGGAAAAATGATGAAAAATGATGAATCCTTAGTTTCTTTTGACATGGCAAAATTCCCATAGGTAGTGTGATGCCTTACAAAGGCATGGCCTTCGTACATGGGCAAAGTAAAGAGAACAGAGGTGGGCCTGAAGACGGGTCGTTCGACAAAGCCTACGGAGATCATGGAATTTGCTAATAGACAACCCTGAGTGGCTGTTAGGTAGCTAGTCACTCCCAAGGCTCTTCGTCTCTCCAGCCTCAGTTTGTTGTTCCATAAACTAGTGATCGTGAAAATGACGCGTACCCTCCAGAGCGGGCTGTAAGGATTAAATAACGTGTTCAGATACTTAGCACAACATCTGACAGTTATCAGTCCTTGGTAAATGTTAGCTGTTATTATTATCACCGTCACCACTCTTATTCTGTTGTCCAGGTGTTCAGGATGCTGCCTCGCTAAACCAAAAACAGATCTGTTCTGCTTGGTCTCAAATGTCATCTCTCTGGAATTTTTTTTTTTCCCCTCCAAAATGACCAAGTGCTGTGCTCACAGCAGGTTTGGGTCGTCTTTACACTGCTGCTCTCTGTGACTTACTGGGGTCGGAGGTCCCCAGTAATGCTCTGTGTGACTCCAGCCCAAGACCCTTTCCTGTGGGCATGAGATCTGAAGGTGACAAGCAGGGTCAGCAGAACCTGCCAGAATCTCGGAGACCCGTCCGTGGGTGGTGGGGGGGACGTGACACAAGTCTGTCACAGACTGGAAACAAATGCCCTTGCTGCCACGGCATCACTTCTCATCCAGATCAGGGCTAGCTTTTTCCAAAGTGCAATTTATGGCAGCTGTAGTTCCTTTTGGATATGCTCATGTGTTCATTCACTTCCAGCTTTTCAGGATAAATAATATATGAGTCGTGAGTGAAGAAGGCTTTTGCCTCCACCTGGAACTTTTAAGAACCATGCCATCCCTTAAAAACTGTGCTGTTTTAGGGTTCTTGTTTCTGTGGTTTCAGGTGTCTGAACACCTTGGGTTTAAGGTTGTGGGATGCTGGGAACCGGCAGGTTCTTTACGTGTCTCCCCCAAATTCTACCTCACAGCCATTATTCCAGCAGGACGAGCAGAGTCCAAGTTGCTTCTGCGTAGGAATGTTGATTCTAATCTTGATTCCCCCCGCTTCCTCTCTGTTATTGACCTTAGAACATCAAATCAGCAGCAGCATCTCAGAGCTCGTACGGCACCTGTAAGCTTCAGTAGGTGTGCCCTCGGTGCATATCTCCTGGCAGTGGTTTCAGACCCAGAGAATGGTTGGAAGGTTTGGCATGGCGAGAAAGAGAAAGCAAAGAGGAAAGGAGAGAGGAGAGAGAAAGGAAGAGAAACAAAAACAGAAAAACCGACTCCCCTAGTACAAATGACCTGAGTTCTCTGCTTTAACTTGCTTTCTTTAATGCAGTTGCCTTTCTGTCTCCCTGTATACCCTGGTAAACCAGCAGAAGAATGCTGATGAGACCAGACTCTCTCCCTCTACACCACCCCCGCCCCCATTTCCTTTTGGGGTAAGAGGAAACCCAAAAAGTTTGTCCTTTTACTTAGTGCCATCCTTGAATAAGAAACTAGTCCCCTGCCCCTGGCGAGGGGCCGGCGGGGGGAACCTGGTTACTAGGTGGATACACTGCCTGACCAGCTATTCCTGTGTCTGCTTGCCTCTAATTAAAGTACTTGCTATGAGCGATTTTTAAGCACCGGAGCTTAATGAAGTTAGAAAAAGGATTTAGATGCAGTTTGTGAAGACTTCAAATTGTTTGCGTTTTTTCTCTCGGGAGAACTGTTAAAGTCTGGAGGCATTTTGAATTACTTACAATGTATTCCATTTTGTTCTTTTAAAAATGTCTCTTTTAGCCTGTGCATAGCTGGGAAAAAAAAAAAAAAAAAAAAAAGCCCGCTGCCCATCTCCCCCTATCCCCCAGGAGAACACTGTAACTCTTGCCTTTGCAAAGTGGCTTCTTGGGAATTTAGCAGTCTTTGAATACTGTTGGCTAATTAAAGGGACGGCTGTGTCTTTAATTCTCATCGGCAGTTCTACCTTTGACCCTGTGGTATCCAGGAGTTTAAAGGAAAGTCGTATTCAGCCAGGATAACCTGAAGCTGGTACATCTGGATGTTTATTCCTTTCCTGCTGCCTGAAGCGCTGTGCCTCGGAGATACTGGGCCAAACAGGCAAACAGTGATTTATAGGGGTCCGTGCAGGTCTATGGAGGGAATTTCTCCATCCGCTGGTGGGTTACTGCTGACCAGTCAAATGCCAGCTAATACCTTCTGCTAGAGATCGGAGTAGCGGCCATTGGGCGTCGATAGCTGTAATTAGGTTTATCTACCCTCTTAACCAATGCCATCGTCTCTACCAGACGGTTAGTGTTGGGGGCTATTGAGAGCAATAATGAAGAAAACTCTTCTCAAGATTGATCTCAAAGCAGTTCGGCCCTGCCGGGATCCTTTCTCTTATCCGCCCCTTGGTCATTTCCCTCTCAGATACTCAGATGCCTTCGTGGAAGAGAATGTCATGAAGGCATGTCCTGTATCTGGAAAATAATTAATATAATTGACAGGAATGTCGGATTTCTGCTGAGGTGTGTTTCTCCTAATCCCGCTGTGCAATCTTTAATATTGATCTAATTGTTAGGAAATCTCGTCACTCTCCGCTGACCCTCCCCGGGCTAAATATGTTCAGGACCGGAGAGCCTTTACCCCTGTCCTGGAATGAACATTTGACGACACACAGGCTTCCTTTCTCTCAGGGGCACGTGTCCCTCACGTCTGTACACGGAAGGGGGACACGCCTGTGTGCGGTGCTCACCTGCAGTTGACAGTTTATTCACTGGGTACCTTGCATATAATATGGCAAATGGCACGTCGGAGTGTTGGAATCTAGGCAATGGGGGTTCAGCACTTAAAGTGTCCAGGTTGCACCTGAACTGGCTGGAGCCTGCCAGCCCCCGCAAGCCCACTGAGAGCATCTGTCTCGCCACCGCCTCGCTCATGCTGTCTCCTCGGCAGGCCCTCCGATTCTTCTGACTCTGAGCATAAATCATCCACCTGTCAGGAGCGCTTGCTGCCGGGATTATGCAATGTGCCTGCCTGCCTTTGGAGGTGGAGTGAGCCGGAGATTGCCGCAAAGGGTCTGCCTTCATTTTCCTGCCGTAGCAGCCTTTCTTTCGCTTTAATGAGGGGATTAGGGTGATGACAATGACTTTCCCAGACAATGAGCGTCTTCGAGATTCTGGAATGTGCTTTGTAGGTTGGGGGTAGCCGAGTGGGAGCTTTCCTTTTTTTTCCCCTTCAATCCCAAATAAATCAGTGGTTTAAACATCTAGGCAAAGGAGCAGGGTGTCGTGCAAGGCCACCTGTCTACAGCTCTATTTATTGGCTTTATGATACTTCCCTCCAGCTGACGAACTTCAGGTCAAATTTATGGCTGAGCCTCTCTGAGTTACTTTCACCTTCTTTCCAGAGTTGCCTTTACAGCTGCTGCGGAGACCCCACCCCCACCCCGACCCCATTTCCCTGGTTGCCCTTTCTCTTACCCTGGGCTTGAAGACCTAGAAACTCCTCAGTGATTTCGGTTTCACTATCTGTTGACTAGTAAAGGTGAATCTTTTTTTTTTTTTTTTTTTTTTTTAAACAAAACCCCTTCTTTGTATTTTTAAGTTTGATTGTTCTGGTATGTTCAGAATAACCTCTTTTGCAAAGGTTAAGCTTCCATCCCTACCAACACACACACACCAAAACGTATTTACTTTTAATTCAGAAAATTCTCTCTTTCTGTCAGCTTTATATATATGATACATACAAAAACATGAAATTATCGGCTTCCTTAATTAATAGGCCCTTCTGGAATCGTCAGATCGCAGCCAAATTGAGACCTAACTTAGACTGTATTCATTTGAAATGGAGAGAATGGGCATTCCAGTGAGTCCCCTGCTTTTGAATAGCAAGCGAAAGGATTTCACACATGCTGTCCTCACATGTCCATACATCAGTTGCCATGAGATCAGAGGACTGAAAGGAAACCTTGCTTTAAAAATGGGACAGTGAGAATTCAGTGATAATCAGAGAAGTGGTACATGTGGTTATATACGTGTAGTGACAGCTTTTTAAAATGTTTGGATAGAGTTCGGTAGAGGAGAATGCATGCGTCAGACTCTGGTAGCATACTGGACAGAGTCTGTATTTTCTAAAATATCAGGTTCTTTTACTGTCACAGAGCCTGAGATAAAGGAGGCATTGGATTTCCGTTCCTACCTGGGTTTTCTTTCTTTGAAGCCTTCGGGACCTCCTGCATGCGTTTATTTGCTAAAGGTGGCATTCCGGGCACCTGGGGAGTGAGAGAATGACAGTTCTCTGCTGGCTTCTTGTCCCCTGGCTTCTCATATCCCGGTCCTCTTTCTGCCTCTTCCTCTCTCAAAGCCAGGAGGCTGTCTGGATTTTCTGAGTACACATGTGTGAATGTTATTAAAATCTGAAACATTTCTAACATTCAGGAGGAACAGCCTGACATTCTTTCTACTTCATGTGTATATATGTGCATGTGCACGTATGTGCATTTTGTGTGTGTATATCGTAAATGTATATGTGTGTTATATATGCATACCTGGTACATACATATGGTATATGTATTTTGTACACATGTAATGTACATACATATGTGTATATATGCTTAATATACATACCTGGTGGATGGGTAGGAGTGTGCATTTTTACGTACACATAAACATGCCTACATACACACACATGCATATACATAATCCCTTCCGAGAAAATACCTAACTTAGAGTTTGGTCTTCTTTTTCAGTCTTTCAGTTTTTAAACAAGTCCTGTTGAAGCAGAGCTGACCTACAATGCGGTGATCATTTCCGCTGTGCAAGAAAGCGATTCAGTTGCAGGTCCACCTAAATCCATTCTGTTTCAGATTCTTTTCCCAGACGGATGATCACAGCACACTGGGGAGAGTGCCCTGTGCTCCACAGCAGGTCCCTGTTGGCTGATGATGCCGCAGACCTCAGCGGGCACAGGAAAATCCCAAAGGGTTTTCTCTCAATGCTGAACACGCTGAGCTTTGGTCTATGTTGGGGGTGGGGCTGAAAGAGCGGAAAGTCAGACCCCGCTCCAGAGGACCTGGGCTTTTTGTAAGAGCGTTCTTCATACCCGAGGAAAGATTGCTGTTGTCCCTCAACACGAGTACTTTTTCACAGCCTTAGCCAAGTTCTTCAGTGTGTTCAGATGTGATGAATGCTCCGTTTCCCAGCATTCAGCCAGCCAACACCATGGACCAGCCCTCACACACTGAAGTAGGAACCTTCTCTCTACTCTGGGGAAGTGACTCTAGGGAGACAGACGTGGGACAGAGCAATTTCCCGTGGGTGTTGTTGGGGGAGCAGTTGGCCTCAATGAATGAAACCAGCAGAACTTGAAAGTGTATTAGGTGACTAGGAAGAAGTTAGCCTCCCACTCTTCTTGCCAGGTTTTAATGTTTCAGAGAAAGCATCCGTTTTATTTTGGTCTGGTTTGGTTTTTCTCTTCCTTTTCTCCCTTTCCTCTCTGTGGTTACCCTGATGGATTCAGCTTCCCAGAACAGAAGTTGTGTTTCATCATCATTTTTTTTTCCCCGTCACTGACAAATCTAAATTTATTTATTTTTTTAAGAAAACAGGAACATTTGAAGAGATAAATGCAACACAACACAACCCTGACAAAATCTGGTGAAAAATCTCACTCTTTTATCTGCGGAGAAATTAGGTTTATCATCAGGAAAGCATTCTCTTTTCATTTTCTGAAAGGTGCTTTTTGACAGACCCTTTGCAGTGGACGTCACACTCACAAAACTTGCTGTCACAGGGCTATTTGAATATGGTGACAGGCTCATTATCATGTTGAAGACTCCTGACAACACTGCAGAGGGGAAATGGACAGGGCTGCCAATCAGCTGTTGAAAAGACTGTGGTTGAAATGGGGTTTTTTGTTCTGAGAACAGTAGTACAAATTGACTGCATTAATTCTTTTTATTATAGCCGTGCACACTGTAGTTAAGGGCTCGGGAGGGTTTCCATTATCCACCCCTGTTTTCAGCAGGTTGATTAGCTGGCCGTAAAAATTTGTTCCCAGCTGAAATTTGGCAGAGGTCGAAGCCTTTTCCTATACGATTTAATTGTGTATGTGTGTGTGTGTGTGTTCGTTTTACTAACGGTTAAAAAAAAAATTGCCAAAATGAAGTTTGATGAGCAGGTACACAGGACTTCCGAAGTCTCACTGTAATTGGTGATCATTCTGTGCGCGAAGAGGAATTCGGACTGGGAGTCTGTGACTGTGGCTTGGAGAGTCTGTGGCTCTCTGATCACAGAAAATGAAAGACCCTGAGGGTTCACACACCAGCCTTCCCGAGAGTGGCTGTCCTGAGGCAGATCCTTTTCGAGACACTCCTCTTGTTTGTTAGCTGCTCTGACTTCATGGTGAAAAAAAAAAAAGTAATATGTGCTGAAAAGTCAAGTTCCTTCCCCAGTATTTCCTGTGATTTCCCCATTTACCACTTCACCAGGATTTTGCTTAGAATGGTGGTTGTCGGTTTTCATTTTTGTGGATAGATATGGCTTTTTTTTTTTTTTTTTTTCAGCAAGAGAGGCATTAACTAACCAGAATATCTAAGATAGCATTATTCACATAGTGTCTGAACCCAACAATAAACAACCAAAGGAACTGTAACCTGACATTATTTTTTTTTTTTTTTTCACTTTGAGCTCTGTGCATGTCTGGAAGGTACTTTATTGAAGTCTCTATTCCAAAGGCAAAAAAGAGAGAGAGAAAGACATCACATTCTTACGTTCACATAAAGCAAGGGTATTTCTTGTCTTAAGTTTTGCACACGTGTTTCTAATGATCCCTGTTCTGTTCAGTGCCTGTATTACTTCCTGGTGGTAAGACACTTCAGGAACCCACAAGAGAAACATTAATTCTCTGCTGCCATTTGGTGTATTGCCGCATTTACACACTTGATTAGACTCTGCTCTGGTGAAAAAAAGTTAGCATTCTTCTATCAGAGCCAAATTCTCCCCAGGGAGTGACTTAGATCTTGGAGGTAATAAGTCCAATAGGGGAATTTTACTTACCTTCCAGAATTATTCCATTCTGACTTAACTCACTAACATTGTCTTAAATTTGCTTCTCACAGTAGCTGTTTTATGTCCCTGTATGCCCAATGAGCAAAATTATTTGGCATCCAAATATGTTTGGGGAAAAAAAAATCTTTCTTCCTGTTTTGATGTTTAATAAAACCGAACCCTGAAACGTCCATTCTCAGCTCTTTGGTTTCTGTGCTGCTGCTTCCCTGGTGTCTTAGTTCCATTCCTTCGTTGATTCCTTGACCCACTGACCAGTGGTGCATTAACCACCCACTGTTTCAAGAAATCATCGAGGTAATGGGGAATCAATGGGGAACAGGAGTTTAAGGAATTTACTGTCCAGCTGGTGGTGGAAAGGGGGGATGGTGACCGCAAGGGGACTTGGGAGGTCATGGGCGGAGCATCTGATCCAGTCTCAGATTTTTGAAGACAGTGACATAGAGTGCTACCAGAAGAATGCATTCTTCATGGAAGGCGGGGGACAGGAGAGCATCCCTCCAAGTAGAGAAGCTGCTGCAAAAGCTCAGATGCCTTGAGAGAGTTTTGCTCTTCTGAGGAAGTGAAAGTTGCTAAATGTGGCTAAAATGCCATGGCTGGTACAGGGACAGGGTAGTTGTGTTGAAGATGGAGTCAAGGTCATTGTGTTGAAGGATCTTGAGTTCTAGTTAATGATTTTAGACTCTTAGATGTACTTTTCAGGAAGAGCATGGCGGCGAGAGCTTGGGGAATGCAGGAATGAGCCAGTGGTGTTGCCCAGACTTGCTGTCATTTTAAGGGTGAATTTTATCCATTTTCTTCCCAGTTTATTTCTGTGATCTTTCTCTCCCCAGTCAAATACAAAAAAGGACTTCTTATCTGTATAATGGTAATGATGAGGCCCTTTCTCATCCACAGGCTTCTCAAGTCCAGAAGTAAGACCATGTGGGAGCTTATTCCAAGTTGGCTTATAGCTTGGGCCCTTAAGATTTGATCCTGTCAGGCTCAATGGGTTATTTGTCTTCACAGACAGAGTGTTCAGCATGAGAGTAGAAAGGACCCCGAGTAGCATTGGTGGCTCTAGACTTTAAGACTCTTTCAACTCCGCAAGTCCATTATTCTAATCATAACGATATCATATGCCGATTAATTGGTAAATCTGAAGAAAGCCTACCTTCAGGCTCTCGGTTTATAGTGTAGTTCATATCCTGTGAATTTGTGAAGTAATTATCCTCATGCAGGAATGTATGTTTTCCAAAAAATCACACTCATGCCTTTGTGATGAAATTTTCACACGATTCCAAGCACAGCTTCTGTTCTGTAAATATAAAAGACAAAGCATAGGCCGGCTTCCATCTCCCTAATATTTTAAACTTTGTCATCCAATATAAGAAGAAAAACTCTTGGAGTTCCTGTCGTGGCACAGTGGTTAACGAATCCGACTAGGAACCATGAGGTTGCTGGTTTGATCCCTGGCCTCGCTCAGTGGGTTAAGGATCCGGTGTTGCTGGGAGCTGTGGTGTTGGTTGCAGACTTGGCTTGGATCCCGCGTTACTGTGGCTCTGGCGTAGGCCAGCGGCTACAGCTCCGATTTGACCCCTAGCCTGGGAATCTCCATATCCCGCGGGAGCGGCCCTAGAAAAGGCAAAAAAAAAAAAAAAAAAAAATCTTGATCCCTAGAGCATATTTCACAATTATTTAAATAATGATTTCTATTTAACGAGACTGTACTAACAGAGCTTCCATAATAGAGAAAATAATCATTTGCCTGTCTTTTATTTCTTGACAGACTAGCCCTTAGTGAGTGTCATGCTTATGTCACATGCCAAGTACCTTATTGAAAACACTATCACGGTGTCTGTGGTATCCCCCTCGTCTCCTATGAAACCAGCCCCATCCAGGAAGGATGTGAGGGCTTTCATGGTATGACATGATTTGAGCTTAACATTTGTTTTCTTCCATTTTAAAAGGATTAACTATTTCTTGTAGAGAAATGCAGAATGGGGGGGGGGGGAATTTCAGCACCCAGAGGCAACTACTGTTTATACTGTGTGCTTGAGTGAGCATGTGGTTGCTTATAGGGCCGTGAACCTAATTCACTCTAAAATTTGGTAAGTGATGCACATCAGGATTTGTAGCTTATAAAAATCCTGTTTCCCCTTTTCTGGAGGGTCTAGACATATTCTCATCTATTGATGAGGTGCTTCTATTTCTATGATTTCTCAGAGACGAAAGAAACTGCATTATCCTGGTAATTTGGATGTTCTAGCAATTTGACTTTTATAGGTGTGGGTCAATGCTCTCTTATTACTTTATTTTGTGATATATTTAGTTTCACCCAGCTCTAGTTAGAGGATCAGTTTGTTTGATGGAGGAAACAGGCAAACACAAACATGAAAGCAGCAGCAACATAGTTTACCATTACTTGGTCATCTGTTCCTCTTATTTTACCAGCCAGGGCTCTTGGTTGCAATTAACAGAAATCAACTTCAGGGAACTTAAGCTGAAAAGGAGTGTAAGTAGGCAGGGAAATTGGTAGCTCGACATCCAATGGGAATGTGATAGAAGCAGGCTCAGGAAATGGGCAGGGGCCACAGGAAATGCTGTGGCTGGATCGCAGCTCAGTTCATGCCCAGGAACACCTTCTAAAGGGCCCGGCTGTGGCCATCACAGAGGCTGGTCCCACTGGGCCCTGATACTGGTACAGTGAGCTCTGGAGTGGGTTTTCAGTACTCCCCTCTTTGAATCACATTCCCTGTTGGGAGATTAGATGGGGGTTCTGATTGGCTGAGCATGTTCCTATCCCTTGATGCTGGGGTTCAGGTCAGCAGGCTCTGGAGTTTTAGCTGTCCTGTGGTAGGAGGTGGGATTCTCCTCTTCTCCCAGATTCGCACATGGTCACAGTGGATGCTCGAAATGTAGGAGGCTGGCCCCAGTCATCCATAAATAAGTGCCTACTTGCTATAGCCATCAGTCCTAAACAGATGAAAAGCAAGACAGTTACAGCCAACTAAAGATATTTGGTACTTGGACCTCTTTATAAGCTTTGGCTAGTTTGGGAGTATGTGTTTCTTATTTATAATTTCGTTTCTTCTTTTTGAATGTTTTAATTTTTTTTTCTTCTTTTACTTCTTTTTCTTTTTTAAAATTTAAATTTGTGAAAGAATGGCCTGCAATAGGGATAGTAGATTAGTAAGGTTTGAGGCCAGACCCAAGGTGTTCTTGGGTCTGAATTTTGGCTGTACCACTTAGCAGCTTTGAGCTGTGGTTACCAGGGAGGAGAGGGCAGGGAGAAGGGGCACAATGTGGGTAGGGGAAATAAGAGGTACACATTATTATGTATAAAAGAAGCTACAAGGATATGTTGCACAACATGGGGAATATAGCCAATATTTTATTTATATTTATTCTTTCCATTTTTTAAATTTTATTGAAGTATAGTTGATTTACACTGTTGTAATTTGTGCTGTACAACAAAGTGATTCAGTTATACATAGACATACGCCTATTCTTTTCAGATTCTTTTCCCACATAGGTTATCATAGAATATTGGGTAGAGTTCCCTGTGCTACACAGCAGGTCCCCTGTTGATCATCTGTCCCATATACAATAGTGTGCATATGCCAATATTTTATAATAACTATAAATGCAGTATAACCTTTACTGTTGTGAATCATTATATCGTATACTTGTAACTTTTATAATATTGTATAGCAACCATACATGAATAAAAAGGAATATACTCAAAATATTTTTTAAAAGCTTAATAAAAAAATAGGTTGTCCCCGAAGAGTTTCCATATCATGCAGATGGTAGGTAAACAGTGAAAAGTTTAACCTGGGGATTGATGTGATTAGAACCCCATTTTTTGAAAGATAGTCAGACTCTAAGAGTGGCCAAGGGCGAGGCCAGTTGCAAGGGTACTAGTTAGGAGTCTGCTGCAATAATCCTGGTAGAAACAATGACGGCACGCAAGTAGAGGTCAGCTCTGTACCGGGAGAGGGGAACAGAGCCTGGGGAGAAGTTTGTGCAGTGGGAAGAGCTTCAGCTCTGTACCAAGAGAGGGGAACAGAGCCCAGGGAGAAGTTGGCGCAGTGGGGAGAGCTTCAGCTCTGTACCGGGAGAGGGGAACAGAGCCCGGGGAGAAGTTGGCGCAGTGGGGAGAGCTTCAGCTCTGTACCAAGAGAGGGGAACAGAGCCCAGGGAGAAGTTTGTGCAGTGGGGAGAGCTTCAGCTCTGTACCGGGAGAGGGGAACAGAGCCTGGGGAGAAGTTTGTGCAGTGGGGAGAGCTTCAGCTCTGTACCAAGAGAGGGGAACAGAGCCCGGGGAGAAGTTGGCGCAGTGGGGAGAGCTTCAGCTCTGTACCGGGAAAGGGGAACAGAGCCTGGGGAGAAGTTTGTGCAGTGGGGAGAGCTTCAGCTCTGTACCGGGAGAGGGGAACAGAGCCCGGGGAGAAGTTGGCGCAGTGGGGAGAGCTTCAGCTCTGTACCGGGAGAGGGGAACAGAGCCCGGGGAGAAGTTGGCGCAGTGGGGAGAGCGTGGTCAGAGGGTCGCTGGGCAGGGCCCTACCGAGCCATCTCTTCCTGGCTCAAGGGCGCTGCAGTTCAGGGCCCTGGGGACCCCAGGATGAGGACCAGGACGTGGAGGTAAAGGGAGAGGGGGATGCATGTGGCTTCTGACACGCTGAGCTGAGGCGGGACACATGAGCAGAGGCACCAGGAGGCAGAATGGCTGCTCCGAGGGCTCCGGGCTGAAGATGGGATCATGGGAGCCATCAGGTGGACGAGGATGCGAGAAGCCGTGGGGACATTTGTTTAAACCCGAAGAAGCATGAGTTCAGAGCAGAATCCTGGGCTTGCTGACACTACACCAAGGACCAGAGGGAAGGAATCTCCATGAAATTAAGAGGATCAGGGAGGTGGGAGGAAAATCCCAGAGAAGGCAGCATCACAGACATCTCCAAGGAAATGAACGTTCAAAATGAGAAGCTGTAGACTGTTCAGTGAAAAGTGCTGTGGGGGCCTGGCAATAAAGAGGTCCAAGCTGATTTGGGCAAGAACAGTTTTATTGGGTCGGTGTGGGCCAGGACTAGGCGGGGTCCCTCTGAGGATCGCACAGGTGGGATGAAATGGAAGCAGAAGTAGTGGGTGTGGACAAATGATCCCCAGTCTTGACAGTGGCGGGGGCGGGGGGGGGGAGGAGGGAGAATAGTGCTTGTAAGAAATGTAATAATAACTAAAAATGATAGAGTTATTAACCGCGCCATGCACTCTTCTAAGTATTCTGTGTGTGTTGTGTGTGTGTATGTGTGCGCTTGCACGCTCATTTGATTGTTGCAACAACCTTATGAAGCAGGTATTATTCTCAGCTGTATTTGACACATGAGGCTACTGAGATACAGAAATTAAAAGGCTCCCTGCTGTCAAGAACCTTCTAAGTGCTGGAGCTGGAATTTGAACCAGAGGAGTGAACTCCAGAGTCTGGGTCTTCATCGCTCTTGTTTATTGCCTCTGATAGTTCCCTCTCTAGCAACCTAGAATTGGGTCTCTGTTTAGGAAAACATGATATTCTCAGGTGAAAAAAAAAATCAGAAGCAAGATGACATTGTAAGGATCAACCTCATATAGAGAATAAATAATGTAGTTTTTTTTTTATCCCAATAGAACCACATTAAAGAGTTTGCCTAAGTGTAATTAGGACAAAGGTGAACAAGGGTTGGTATAGGCATGTTTCTTATGCTATAAAGGTTGATAGGTAGGGTGGACTCCGTTTAGAAAGATGTTTTAAAAGACAGCTGAGGGAGTTTTGAGGTAATGTAACCAAAAATTGGGAGCCATTATGGTTCCTAAAAAAGGACCAAAGCTCTTATTTTTATAAATTCTAATCCTATAGAAGTAGTCAAATTAGGTAAAGGGAGAAAGAGACAGATGATAATTGTGTGAAGCTTGGCGACAGTTTCAGTGGTCCAGGTATGAAGCGATCAGGTCTGGTTGAAGCTTGTATGTTCAGAGAGGTAATACTCTCCAAGTTTATGAAGAAAGGACTGAGGGATTTGGTGAGCGTGCCCTCTGCTAGGCACTGAACATGGATCCGGCGTGGGTTTATTTAGTTCAGGTGTGCTGGGTTTCAGGCAGTACTGGGGTATCAAAATCAAAATAGCTCATAGCACCTAAGAGCCAGGTAGGAATTTCAGAGACTGAGGTACTAGTGTGAGGGCAGCAGCGCAGAGATGAGGAGTGGGCCTTGTATGGATTCAAGGGGAGCCTTGAAAAAGAATGTCATTTTTTTTTTTCTTGTGTCTCTGTGTGAATTTCCATGTGGTACTGAAGGCAGGTATGCTGAATATTCATTTCGGAGTATATTATCTGGTCCAGATAGGGCGTAAAGTGATGTCTTGATCACCTGTCATCAAATATCTCATGGCACTTTTTTAGCGTTAACACTCAGACCTCAGGGTCATGGCCACGGTCTACTGTAGGTCATTGTTTCTTACCTCTGGGAAATTTTGACAGGTTTCTTAGAGCTCTGGAATTATTTCTGTTCTAAACTGTCTCCTATTATTAGACACTGTTAAGTATCTGAATGCTTTTTCATCTTTGCAATGATAAGTGAACACAGGAACAGAAACTCACCGTATTGCTGGAAATGAGCCAAGGCGAGTTTCTATGCCTGGTTCTAAGAACTTGATCTTCCTCAGATTTTAATGCTCCACACCCTACCACCTATGACTTAGGGGAGAAAGGGGCCATGGCTGGCATTTGGTGGTCGCTCCTGGGGGTTTTGTGCCGACTTTGGGCTTTTTTCCAGGTCTCAGCGGCCATGATACTGGCCTAGCGTATATGAGGGAAAAGGAGATTGTTTCAGATCTTTTTCAAACCGTACTGGCCTGGGCGTACGGCCTTGGTGGTCGGGCTGGAGTTATGCATGGTGGTCAGCTGGAGGAGCACCCTCGAGTCACGTGGATGGGCATCCACGAGCACGATGCGTACTGCTCTCTGCGGAGGCCTGCCTCTGTCATGCACGTGTTTGTGTTTCTGCGCATCTTGCTTCACCTGTGTCCACAAGCTATTCATGCCCGTCCCGGCCGGGAGGGAACACCAGCAAAGCCTCAGCACATTTGTCGTGGTTACTTTAGCAGTGCGGTGCTGTGTGTTAGTGTGACATGGGTGCACTCTCAGAGCTCTGCAGTTCTCATCAGGATACCCGTGGAAGGATTTGGAAGCATCTGACTAGTTTCCAGATGTCTCCTTTCCTTCCCTGTACCTTCCAACGCCGATGGAGTGACTAGTTCTTCAAGGTCCCTCGTCACGCAGCCGCAGAGCTCTGGGCCCGCACCTCTCTGCCTGTGTCAGAAGAGCAGGGCAGGGAGTATTTTACATTAGTACTTTCTGGGCTCCGTCCGAGGGTGTATTGTTGACAGGAGGTAGGCGTCGAGCTGGATGATAATGACGTCCCCATTGTGGGTAGAGCTGCAAACAGAATCTGTCATCTTCCCTGTGCTTAGGAGGGAGAGTTGAATGATTTCGATTAATGGCCAAGTTTAGTCCTAAGTTGCATTGAAATGTGGCTATAGATGTTAACGTTTTGAACTCGTCGAAAAAATAATATTGTTTCATTGCTATCTTCCATAGGAAGGATTTTGATCAGTTCACATGATTATATAACACTTCTTTCTTGATTTCCATGTCTTTAAAAGTGCCATTCTCATTGAGAAATGTGGAAATGTGGCAAGTCCTTTCAGATACACTACTAATTTCTTTTAGACTTCAAAAGGCTGAAATCAATGTAGAATATTTCAAATAAAGAAACCTGTAATCAGAGGGATTCCTACACATCTAAATTTCTCTCTTGAGGAAAAGTCCTTGTAAGTTGAGCTTACAAGAAGCCAAACACCAATAGAAAGCATGACCTATTAAGGAAGGAATTTGTGCACTACCTTATGGGGAAAATCCATATAAATATACGTAATGTATTTAAGTATATATACATATTTATATATTTCATACATAAATAATATATAATTTATTATATTTATATATGTTTTATAAAAGGTATGTAATCTTTCTTGTTCGTTGTGTTCCATTGATGCTATTTAATCAAAGGGAGACTCATGCATTTCTCTTACTGTCATAGTGCACAAATTTTCCATTATATGTAGATCACTTCAGTAAGTACAGGGAATTTCAGGTATAGGGTCTGTGCCCCCAAAGGGCTCTTGATCTACTTGAAAAGGATCAAATAGCGCCTACAAGGAAATTAGCAATTCTCAAGAGCACAGAAGAGGTCCCATATAAACAAAGCAGGCACTCATTGTCAGAGTTCAGTTCCTAACTCATTAGTGATGACCAGGGTGTTATAAGTATTTGGAGCAGTTACCTCATGGCTCAACAGGTTAAGGATCCAGCATTGTTACTGCAGTGGCTCAGGTCACTGCTATGGTGTGGGTTCAATTCCTAGCCCAGGAATTTCCACATGCTGTGAGTACGGCAAAAAAAAAAAAAAAAAAAAAAGTCTTTAGAAGTGGATTTTCTACGGTTCTTCAAGAAACATTGGAGTTCCTGCTGTGGCACAGTGGGTTAGGAATCCAGCTGCAGCAGCTCAGGTCGCATCGGAGGCACAGATTCGATCCCCTGCCTGGTGCAAGGAGTTAAAGGATCTGGAATTGCTGCAGCTGCTGCGTAAGTCCTAGCCTGTGGCTCAGATTCAGTCTCTGGCCCGGGAACTTCCATATACCTCTGATGGGGCCATAAAGCAAAATAAACAAACAACAGCAACAACAAAAATAAAGAAACGTTAGTTCTCAGAACTGCAGAGGTCAAGGAGAAGGACTTTCCTCAGAAGAGTAATGGTGGCCAGTTAGACACAGTGTAACTTAAGTCACAGGTTTGACTTAAGTGGTTTTCAGAGCACAGTGAGTATCATTCTGACTCAAAGTCAAGTTTCGTCTAAGGCAGAATTAGGAGATGAGGTTGGAGTATGGAGGGTGTTGCTAAAATTCCAGGGCAAATATGTGCCTTGTATCCTGTGGACAGTAGACATCCAGGTAAGGCTTCTGTGCCTTAAAGGAAGTGATAGGTACACATGTTTAAAATGGAAGCATGGGATTTCCGTCGTGGTGCAGTGGAAGTGAATCCGACTAGGATCCATGAGGACGCAGGTTTGATCCCTGGCTTCGCTCAGTGGGTTAAGGAAGCAGCATTGCCACAAGCTGTAGTGTAGGTCGCAGACATGCCTCAGATTTGGCCTTGCTGGGGCTGTGGTGTAGGCTACCTGCTACAGCTCCAATTCAGCCCCTAGGCTGGGAACGTCTATATGCCATGGGGGTGGCCCTAAAAAGCACAAAAAAAAAAAAAAAAAAAAAAGGAAGAAGAAAAAAAAAGAAAAAAGGTGGAAGCATGGAGGGAGGGAAGACATGGGGTCTGGTGAGCACATCACTGTGGATATTTCAAGTGTCAAACAGTGGTCGTCCCACGAGAGAGTGATGACAATAGGACTGAAAAGAGGTGGACTTGAGAAACATTTCAAAGGCAGAATTCACCCAACTCAGTGCCTGACTGGATTTGGGAGTATTATTGGAAGGTGCAAGAATTAGGTCATCAGAAAAATCAGTGAGTGGGGCCATCTATTGCCATAGAGTAATCCTTGCATGCCATCAATCTGCAGATTTTTTTTAGGGCTGCACCTGTGGCATGTGAAGTTTCCAGCCTAGGGATCAAATCTGAGCTGCAGCAGCTGCCTACACCACAGCCACAGCAATACCAGATCCAAGCCACCTCTGCGAACTACACCACAGCTCACAGCAAGGCCAGTTTCTCAATGCACTGAGCGAGGCCAGGGATTGAACCTGTGTCCTCATGGATACTAGTCAGATTTGTTTCCGCTGAGACACGATGGGAACTCCAATCTGTAGTTCTGAACAGCAGAGCCAAGAGGATTTGGGAGAGTAGGGTTTTGTTTTTGATGCTTGATGACCTGCTCCCAAATGGCTTGATCAATTATGGGAAATTCTGCTTCCTCAATATGACAGCGAGGAGACGGCCCTGTTGAGAACTCGAGGACCATTGATGGGAACTAACGGAGAGCATCCTTTTTTCTAAGGGGTGTGGCTTTTATTGTCATGTAACCTGAGCATGTGGGTTAAGTTCCTGCTACATCTCCTTTTCCCTCACCTGGCAGCAAAACACAGGGCTGCAACCAATGGCTGTCTTTCCATTGGATGTGTGGAATCATGACCACGTGTGACCCTCGGTATTGCACGTCTTTGTCGAATCTTTTAAGCACACATCCCTCGGATGTTTCTTTTAATACTGTATGAGGTAGGCAGGCATAATTTTTCAATAAAACATGAAGAAAAGAAAATTCTTGAAATTGGATGATAAATTGGATTTTTGCCCATCTGGATAGGGTAGGTCAAGGTTAGTGCTTTGAGTGCTTTGGCCTAGAATAAGTAAGCAGAATTTTATACATAAATATCACTTATATGCCACTTACATTAAGTTTATGCTGTGGATACACATCCAGGGATGCTTCCTGAGTCTTATCCATATTCATTGGCTGATGTAAAAGCAAAATAGGATGGGAGCCTTCAGTGGGAAACACCCTGTATCTTGACGTCCTGTGTCCAGACTGGATGTCGATATTGATATTATCTCAAGGAAGAGCAGGTTTCAGATTGGTGAGCCAAACATGTTTAAAGATCAGTCTCCTTTTCTACATCGTTCAAAATACCGCTCTGCCTTGAACTGTTTTCTGAGAATAGAGGGTATTGGTGTAGAGGCTCCAGGTGGTAACTGTGGTCACAGATCAAAGGACTGTGGATGAAAGGAGACTACCATCCTATAAAAAAGTACATTCTTGTAAATATTTATATGTTTTTTGTCCTTAAGGGCAAATAAAACATTTTCCTAGGTCACATATAAGTGATTAAACTCCTTACTCATTTTGTGGTGTAGGCTCAGATCTGGCATTGCTGGGGCTGTAGCATAGGCCAGCAGCTGCAGCTCCGATTCAATCCCTACCCGGGGAACCTCCGTGTGCCATGGGTGTTACCCTAAAAAGACAAAAAAAAAAAAAAAAAAAAAAAAAATTAGTGAAGGAAGGATCAGATTATATAATTTAAATTATTACTCCACTCCTCCAAAGTTCATCCTTATCAGTGAGAGTAGGCCTTTTTCATTCTTCTTCTTTTTTTTTTTTTTGCCTTTTCTAGGGCCGCTTCTGCGGCATATGGAGGTTCCCAGGCTAGGGGTCTAATCAGAGCTGTAGCTGCCAGCCTATGCCAGAGCCACAGCAATGCGGGATCCGAGCCGCATCTGCGACCTACACCACAGCTCACGGCAACGCCGGATCCTTAACCCACTGAGCAAGGGCAGGGATGGAACCCAAAACCTCATGGTTCCTGGTCGGATTCGTTAACCACTGCGCCACGACGGGAACTCTTCTTTCACTCTTCTTGATTGGCCATTAGTTTAGCAGTGTGTCCAGACTTGGGAACAGTTGAGTGGATGCGTGTAAAAGACTGAACACGACTCTGGGAATAGCAAGACCTTCAAACCAGCACACCGGTTTGGTGATGGGCTGATCTAAAATGTATCGGATAACGATAGTTTGCAATTAGAGCTTGATGTCTATCAAGTCATTTCATCCTCAGAACAACACTGTACATGGGGTGCTTTTTTTTTTTTTTTTTTTTGTCTTGTTGTTGTTGTTGTTGCTATTTCTTGGGCCGCTCCCGCGGCATATCGAGGTTCCCGGGCTAGGGGTCCAATCGGAGCTGTAGCCACTGGCCTACGCCAGAGCCACAGCAACGAGGGATCCGAGCCACGTCTGCAACCTACACCACAGCTCACGGCAACGGCAGATCGTTAACCCACTGAGCAAGGGCAGGGACCGAACCCGCAACCTCATGGTTCCTAGTCGGATTCGTTAACCACTGCGCCACGATGGGAACTCCAATTTTTTTTTAACCTGTCTTGTAGATGAGAAAATCCGGGAGCAGAGATGTTAAATAACTTGTTCAGAATCACAGAGCAGGTTACAGAGCTGGGATTGCAACCCAAAATTTGACTTCTGAGCCCAGGCTTTTAAAAACTACACTATATCATTTGTTACTATAGAGTGAAGGGTCCCTAAATATATATATTTATATATATATTATATATATTATAAATTTATACATATTATCTATATTATAAATATAAATATATATGTTTACATATGAGAGCTTTTTAATATCCAAAGGGCTCATCCTTTAATTTTTAAAACATGGGGAAGGACCATGAGATAGAGAACGCTCTGTGCCTTGGATCTTTATGAGTCAGTGTTGTCTGTTCAGGGTTTCTCTAAATCTACATTAAATGAGCTTTTTGGTTTAAAACCATTTTAAGGCATTTTACTGACTAGGTATTTCTGGCCACATCCATCAGGTATACAGTGCAGATTGTTTAGTTACCAAGTCATTCTGGGTATTTTTTAACTTCAACTGAACGAACCACTCCATGTCATGGGAAACGTAATCAAATTTTGATATTCGCCTCGAAAAAGAGGGTTGGGAAGGTAAACATGCTTCAGGAGAAGGGCCCAAACACATTACTAATTATCATGTGTGGCCTTTTATCTTCTGTCGCCAGCATGTGCCTTTCAGCATCCACAACGTCCTACCTAGTGTTAGCTGGCGTTTTGCAGAAAAATAGGTAATGTCCTAACTCCAAATCTCACATAGCTACTGTACCCATTGTTGCTGAAACTTCCTTATTTGGCCGCCAATGAAAGTGAGAGACCTATTAATTCCTATTTCTTTGAAGAAGGGAAGTGGGAGCAATGGCAGCCCTGGGCTTTTTGATGAATCGCTATCACCGTAAAGTGCCAATGGCCCCAGATATTTCTGATGATTTTTCTTTGTTTCTTGAGACAATACGTCAGAGAGCATCACCTGGCGTTTTGTGTTTCCTATTTTCTATGCATTTCTGGTTACATGGATCTGTAATTGCTGTGATTATCTCCCTCTCTCAACCGTGTGAGTATTGAGTTTACACACACACACAATCAGAACTGTGTGAAGTTAGGAAGTCTTTCCCTTCTCTGATTTCATGGCGTTAGATACTTTGTAAAGGCACTAAGCCAGGAAACAAAGAAAACAGCTAAGGACTCCTGTGTGGGTTGGCTTATTTCATCCTCTTTGGATTTTGTGGTGCTGCATGTCTTGACCACCTGTGTGCCTGAAATTCTGATAGAGCCTAATGGGTTCTACTGAATGGATTTGCCAGTAAATCACTCGTTCCAAAGAAGCCAAAGTGACCGGTGTCAATGGCACGGTCGCTCTCAGAAGACTTGGTTATTGACCCCCGGCCACCCGTCTTCCCTGAGTACCTACATATATCTCTCTTTGAGAATTTCTCTTGGCCTACTGTTGACTCAAGTGCACTGAATTTACAGCGATCACTCTTAACCTTACACATAGAAGGTAAAGAAAACAAACCCCACCAGTTTTTTTCATGGTCTGCTCTGCACTGGGTTTATGTGCAAATTGTGAAGGTCCACAGTTTCGAAAATGATTTTCTCTGGTGTTCTAAAATGCTGTGGAAAATCAACTTGATATTTTATGTATCAAAACATTTAAGGACTGGAACGTGCATAAACATTCTAAACTGTTTTAACTGAAAGTGAGCTACCTATGTGTGTATTTATATATAGTTATATACATAGTTATAGCCGTATTTCTCACATATGTGTAAAATCAGGTCATGTATGGCATACACGTACAAGGGAGTAGCTGAGCAAATTGAGACTTGATGCTAAGTGAGGCTAAGGTTGCAGACTCAATTCCTATGCAGGCTGTTTAGTTAATTCTTTTTTTTTTTTTTTTTGTCTTTTTGCTATTTCTTTGGGCCGCTTCTGCGGCATATGGAGGTTCCCAGGCTAGGGGTCTAATCAGAGCTGTAGTCGCCGGCCTACGCCAGAGCCACAGCAACGCGGGATCCGAGCCGCGTCTGCAACCTACACCACAGCTCACGGCAACGCCGGATCCTTCACCCACTGAGCAAGGGCAGGGACCGAACCCGCAACCTCATGGTTCCTAGTTGGATTTGTTAACCACTGCGCCACGACGGGAACTCCTGTTTAGTTAATTCTTAATCCATAGAATTACCCTTGGTCATATCTTGAATAATATTGCCGCTGGTCCAAAAAGGCAGAGTGAATGAGTCAGTGCAACCCACCCCACTCTTAGGAAAAGAGGCAAATTTGTCAGAGCAGATCCATAATGTATCTGTTCTTTTGGGGGCAAGTTTCATTTTACTCTCAAATCCAATGTGATTTTGATATTACTGTGTAAGTCTTGTTAAAATATGTAAATAGGGCACTTGCTAAACTGACTTTATTTAGTGTTCTTTTAAGTGATCATAAAATTTTAATGACTATTATTACTGATACTCTAATAAGTACTTCAATGAATTTTTTGATGGTTAAATATAATTTGTGTGTTACTCCAGAATCGCAATGTGGGGATTTTAATATTGAAACATTACTGTAAAATATTCATACCATCAGCCTTCCATGTTGCTATACCATAGAATAAATGCATGTTGATTTGAACTTAAATCTTTCTGACATTCAGTGGTGTGGGTATCACAAAATCTTATAATGCATCCGTCATTCTGCTGAGGGAAAGGGACTTGCATTTTCAGAGTACTTATAAATTGATGTTAAAAACCATTTTATTCTAACCAAGAAGGCTCTTGTTTACAGTCCAATTTTGGACATAAATGTGAGTTACTTAAATAGAGAGATAACCTTCATCTTTCAGCAGCAGCGAGTGCTGGGTGAGGTCAAGGCCAAGAGTTTAGTGTTTTTGTTATCAAAGTGTTATTGTCTAACTTGAGGACCACAGTATATGGTCATCGCCTCGCGTGCAAACAACTTGGATTCTTTTGAACTCTGCTCGGTGGTACTACCTTTCCCCACACTGCAAGCCCCTCACACCCCAGAAGTTGCTTTTTTCTTTGGGTTTTTTGGTTGTTTTTTTGTTTTTGTTTTTGTTTTGTCTAGTTGCTGTTGTTGTTTTTAAGGCAGGCCAGCACTTAGCAGGAAAAGTTGCATCTCCTGTGCCTGTGACCAGCTGGAGGCCAAACAAAGCAGCTCATGAGACAGCGTTCCTGCTGCTATTTATGTAGCCCTCAGACACAGGGCCGGGTTTTTAACAAAATGATTGCTTGGGCTTTAGGTCTCACGTCATGAAGCATTTTGTTGATGCTTTATAAATAGTGTCACCTATTTATAACCTTCAGCCGCTATTCTTTTCGTGGCATTCTCAAGTGGCCTTTGGTTTGGTTAACATCAGCCACTCGTATGCACTTGTGTTGCTGGAAAAGTTAAAGAGGAAGAAGTGAGCGCTCACCTGCCCATCGGTGCAGTGTCTGGGGAGTTGTTAGAGGTGGGAAGTTCAGGTACAATTGGGATCCTAGAGCAAACACTGTAAACGTGGCAAAGAAAGGATCGGATGAATTTTATCTCAGGAAGGTATCACTTGACAGATGCAGCACAGATCTTTACTGGAAAAGATCTACATACGCTGAGAGTCTTAGATTCCACTAAAAGAAGAAAAAGAAAGAAAAACGACTGAGGTGCCAGGCGATTCCGGTGGGAGGGAGCTGTCTGTGCGCGTATCACCGGGAATTGGTGCAGTTTTCCTCTCATCTTGGCCGTCGGGGGAGGATTTTAAAGTTCACCCTGCTTCTGCTGCCTTCCTCTTTCCTCCCGTTGTGCTTTACCTCCGGGCAAAGGTGAAAACCTGCTTTCCATCCCCTGCGTCTAATAGAGAATCTTCATCAAAAGCAAGAAAGCCAGAGAAGAGAGAGGAAAAGTGAGGCAGAGAGATCAGCGCCTTGCTCTGTGGCAGTTGATGAAAGCAGCAAAGGCCTTGGCAGACCCAGGAGCCAGAGGGAACTCACACAAGTGGAAGTAGCCTGTGAACAACTGCAGGCCAGTCGGCAACCCCGGAGACTGGTTTGTTGGTCACAATAGGTTCAGATCCACATGCACCTCTAACCTGTATACGTTTATAAACAATGTGAAGAAATAGCAAGACGGGATAAGGGGAAAAAAACAAGCTTTCTAAAATATTCCAAGTGGCTTTTTTTTTTTTTTTTTTTTTTCTTGAAAAGGATTACTGTGAAGAGAACATTTGCCAAAGCTACATGTTCTGGGTTTTATACCAATTTTCCAGCTGCTTCAGTGTAGAATATACCCTTTTTTAGATCGAAGTCTAGTGGATTTACATTACATTATGAAGTTTTAGCTCTGCACCGTAGTGATTCAGTATTTTTGCAGATTCTACTCCATTAAAAGTTTTTTAGGAGACCATAGCTATAATTCCCTGGGCTGTGCAGTAGACACTTGTTGCTTAATTATTGTACATTTGGTACTTTGTTGATCTTAATCCCACACCCTAATTTGCCCCTCCTCCTTCCCTCTCCCCCTTGTAACCATGAGTTTGTTTTCTTTATCTATAAGCCTATTTCTGTTTTTCGTAAGCGTTCATTGGCGGTTTTCCTTCTTTTTCTTTTTGTCTTTCGAGGGCCGCACCCTTGGCATACAGACATTCTCGGGCTAGGGCTCAAATCGCAGCTGCACCTGCTGGCCTATGCCACAGCCACAGCCATGCCAGATCCCCGCTTGCCTGCAACCTACACTGCAGCTCATGGCAATGCCAGATCCTTCACCCAGTGATCAAGGCCAGGGATGGAACCCTCATCTTCGTGGATACTAGTAGGATTCTTAGCCCGCTGAGCCACAACAGGAACTCCCATTTGTGTTGTTTTTTAGATTCCACAAATGATGATATCATACAGTGTTTGTGTTTCTCTGTCTGACTTATTTCACTAAGCATGAGGTTTACTCCCAACCTCCTGGTGGGTTTTCAGTGATAACAAGAGCATTCACTTAACAGGTTAGGGTAGGTCTGTGGTGGTTACATTCGAGAAAGCTGCAGGTAGGCAGTATTGGAGCCAAACCTCAGCCGACTGTCTGTCTTCTGTGCCCATCCACTGTAGCACCTCTCTAGGAACTCCTGACATAATAGAGCTGTGACCATAGATCCCGGATCCCTCTTCTGGGGGCAAAATGCCTTTTTTCCTGGCTATTGAAAGCAAATGCATGCTCCTCTGATGTGTTCAGTCTGGGCGGAGACCTTGTCTTTAACAGGCAGGGTGGGTAGGTCTTGCGGCTCAAATTCTCCCCTTCCTCATGTGGGTAACAGTAGCGTGAGGACAGGCATTAAAGCCTAGAGAAGATCTAAAGGTCCATCGTAATTACGGTAGATGAGTGCCAGTCACCATGCCACATGCCAAGAACGGAGGGGCCTTTTCTGTCTCAGCCGGTTACTCTGAAATGCCGTAAACTGGAGTCTGCTTTTTCAGCCAGCTGGGTTTCTGAAGGAAAGTCATTAACAGGGATTGTGATCGGGTGGCAGGTGGAGTTCCTGATGTGGCTCAGTGGGTTAAGGACCTGACATAGAGTCCATGAGGATGCAGGTTCAATCCCTGGCCTCACTCAGTGGGCAAGCATCCCGCATTGCTGCAAGCTCACAAGCCGCAGTGTAAGGTGGCGGGTGCAGCTGGGATCCGGTGTTGCCCTGGCTGTGGTGTAGGCCGGCAGCTGCAGCTCCCATTCAACACCTAGCCTGGGAACCTCCATATGCCACAGGTGCAGCCCCCCAAAAGAAAGTAAATAAATAAATAAATACAATGTGGGGACACAAAGCACAGAGGTAAAGAAGTAACCTGGGATGAGCGGAATACCTTGAGCCCACCGTGGTAGACCACAGATGGAGCTACACAGCGGAAAAAACACTTCACGCCCGAGACTTTGAAGGGGTAACCCTAAAACAAAAGTACGCAAAGGGCCTAGATATACTTTTATTCTCCAAACAAAGTTATTTCAGACTGATTTCCCTGAAAGTTGGCGTTACCCTGCCTAAAGGTTTGTGGTCCACAGAAGTCTTTGGGGAAAGCTCTTTAGCCACTTTGAAGTAGAAAGTCAATGGCTTTTCTGAAATGTGACAGGCTCATAAACCCCAAACAGGTCTGCATGGAGTGGAGGCGTGAGAGAATCAATTCTCCTTGTCATTCCAGTAGTGAAACCTACTAGGAACTATCCCCAATCAGTCCCTTGAACATTTTCTGTTCTTCCTTTAAGACTAAGGCACGTCTAGTAATCCAGCAGATGATGCAATTAAAGCCCACAGAGAGGTCTGCTCATTTATCTGGTCTGTGGCTTGGTTCTCTCAAGCAATCCTCAATTATTTCCCATCGTCAGTGATTTTTTTTTTTTTTTTGAAACCTGGCAATGATGTCAGCTTCGGTAAGTTAAGATGCTCTGCTCCCTATGCTGCTTATGCTTTGGTGCCTTATTAAATGCACCAGCTAAACAGAAAATGTAGTATAAATATGTTTCATGAGTCATTTAAGGATTCAGCCAAGAGACATTGCAATTGACTTTTGAGTCCATTTTTAGAACAAACTCTTTCAAGACTCCCCTCAACAGAAACACTTCCCCCCCTGCGCTAGAGCTGACAAGGCTGTATGCATTACTTTATTTTGATACTGACATTTAAACAATAAAATAAAGCCATTTAAAACAAATAGTAGTGCTTTAAGTGTCTGGGCTGTCAAGATATCAAATTATATAACTTGGAAAAAATCAGAATTCATTGTTAATGGTATGCACTTAACACAAAGGGTCGCTGGAGTATTCACCAGATATATATTCAGCTACTGTGTTGGAGCTAACAGGCTGTATTCCTTTAGATAGAACTGACTATATTCACTTAAATGGACTTGACTCCAGTACAATCACTGTATTCAAATGTCAAAAAAAAAAAAAAGAGAGAGAGAGAGAGAGAGGGAGAGAGAGAGAGAAAGAGGATGTCACAGAGGGTCACAAATTATGTTGGATTTTGACAGATTGTAGCCTTGCTTTACACGAGCAGTAACATCTCATTTGTCACCGTTTGATCTGTAAGTGCGGGAATGGGAGCGGAAGGCCCTCCATCTCCACCACAATTTAATCGCTCTGAGGCCGCCAGTGCTGGTGGGAACCACCTGCCCTGCACCGCACTGCTGATCTGTTTTAATTTAAGCGTCCGTCCGCTGGATGAAAGCATAAATCGTCTCTCTTTGATCTGCAAATGGTGTGGTTTTGTAAAGCAGGGTGTGGAATCAGGGAGAAAGGACTTCGAATTTGGTGTGGCCTGGACACTGTGACCCTGTGGAGACACCAACCGTGATGTTTTTACTCTCCAGGAGTTGCAAACCAAGAAAAGACGCTCTTGGGAAAACTTGCGACAGAGCAGGGGAAATAGCTCAAGGAAACCTATGTGGGTGAAGAGGTTAACAATGAAATAAAAGCTTCGGAGCATAATAAGATATTGTTCTCAGAAGACTCAAAGCAGGTCTCCCATCCCTGTGTCATCCTTTTTTAAAATTGAACTGTAGTTCATTAACACTGTTTTGTTAGTTGCAGGTGGACATGAAGTGATTCGGTTCTACACATATACAGAGGCATAGAGATTTGGCTTTTTACGTTCTTTTCCATGATAGGCTATTACAGGATATTGCGTATAGTTCCCTGTGCTGTACAGTAGGGCCTTATTGTTTATTCATCATGCCTGTCATCTTTTAAACCACATTTTGGTGTTGTTAGTGTTGGAACTTTGGCTGCAAGAGGAACAACCGAGGAGATGTTAAAGAAATTTTATGTGTTGCCACCGAGAAGGGTCAGCGTTATTTTACGTGATTGTTTTTGTTAAGCCATAGGTGGTTAGCAGTATTGTGTTAGTGTCAGGTGTGAATGGTCAGCATTATTAGTGCACCCTGAAGTTTTCCAGGGAGGATGTGAACAGTAAGAGGATTTTGTTGAAATTGGGATGTATCGAAAGGCACGCACTTTTAAATCAAATAAGTGATGTGATGACTGAACACAATAAACCTTACATCCAAATAGTTCCTATGAGCCTTGAAGTGGTCCCCAAGGCAAACATTTTAAGGTGCTTTCCACATTGTTTCATAGTCTTTTTCCCAGAATCACAAATAATATATTTTTTTATAAATAAAAAGAGAAACCCTTTGTAGCACTTCTGCCAAAAATAAATTGGGTAATGAAGAATTGTCAAAAACACATTCACTGTTTTGGTGTGTTTAAAACAATGACTTCTTACTGCAGAGATTAAAGCAGTAACACAGGGTTTCCTAACCACGACTAGAAATACTTCCACGGTTAAGATGTTGCCATTATGATAGGATTTTTACGACTCCTGTAAACAGAAACATGTTTACAGGAGGCCTGCTACAAATTTTAATACAAAGTTTTCCGACATATTTTAAAATTAATAACCAAAATATTTCCAAAGAAGAATCCATGTCAGGAAAAATCCCCAAGAGTAACCCAGAAATTTCCAAGAGACTTCCCCTAGTCCACAGGGAATCACTCCACAAACCAAAGAAAAATTCCCCCTGAAATTCCTTTAGGATCGCATGGAAAGCAGAAGCAATTTACAGTTCAATTCGAAAAGCTAAAAATTTCTTCACTGGTAATGGTTCTAATAAAATTACCAGCAGAGGAGAAGGCCCCTGAAGGCCAGTTGAGTCATCCCGCTCATTCTGGCCCATGGATTTAGCTGGCTTTCGCCTCCCATAATTCCCATTAATGGCTTTTCTAAACAGTGTTTGCATAGGAAACATAAAGGTGTCTCCACCACTTGCATTTATTAAGTTACTCCACTGCGCCGCTGCAGGCTCCGAGGTAAACATCGCTGAGCTTTTAGGGGAAATAAGTTCCACGAAGCAGTTTTGGAAGACCCTGCATTTTTATAATGGGATTCCGAGGAGTGGAAAGTAAATTACGGCTGTGACACTAACGGGAGTGTGTGGGACATGGGAGGCTAGATTATGGGGATTCTTCCTGCCTTGGAGGGCTGAGCTCTGCTGATGTGTTTGGACCACAGGGAAGAGGGGAGGGAAGGGGGAAGGGGTAGAAGAAAGAGGAAGTGGAGAAAGGGATGCAAAGTGTGTTGTGTTATGTCTGTATTTTGGGAAATGATGTGGGCCCCCTACAGGTGCGCTTCACTGTAACCCAAGATATCTGCTCCTCTGCTTCCATTTCACAGCCTGTACAATGGAAAGGATTCTTCTCCTGTTTTCCCTGTACGCAAATCCTTCCTTCTTTCTTTTTTCCCTTCCTTCCTTCCTTTCTTTTTTTTTTTTTTAGGGCCGCACCTGTGGCATATGGAGGTTCCCAGGCTGGGGGTCAAATCGGAGCTGCAGCTGCTGACCTGCACCACAGACACAGCTATGCCAGATCTGAGCCATGTCTGTGACCTACACCACAGCTCACAGCAATGCTGGATCCTTAACCCACTGCGGGAGGCCAGGGAGCGAACCTGCATCCTCATGAATACTTGTCAGGTTGGTTAGCATTGAGCCATGATGGGAACTGTTTTTGTTCCCATCATGGCACTGCAGCTATGGAAGTTCCCAGGCTAGGGGTCGAATTAGAGCTGCAGCTGGCCTACACCACAGCCACAGCAATGCAGGATCTGAGCCGTGTCTGTGACCTACACCACAGCTCATGGCAATGACAGATCCTTAACCCACTGAGCGAGGCCCGGGATCGAACCTGCATCTTCATGGATGCTGGTCAGATTCATTTCCACTGAGCCACGACGGGACCTCCAGGCAAGAGTCACTCTTAAGAGCATCCCATACATAGACGACTATCATCAGACACGTCCTGGTGTCCATTCATCTTTCCCTAACACCCTCCATCTCTTCGGTTCCTAAGCCTGGTGGACTCTACCTACAGAAGATCTTTTCACTGCTTCTCTTTCTATTCACCTCCACCCCCTCTTGCCACTATGCTAGTGTAGATGGTTTTCTGTTATCACCCAGGCTGTGAAATAATCTCCTTTGGTCTGTAAGTCTTCAGTGCTTCTGTTCCCAACATCTTTTTTTTTTTTTTGGCTTTTTGCTATTTCTTGGGCCGCTCCTGCGGCATATGGAGGTTCCCAGGCTAGGGGTCCAATCGGAGCTGTAGCCACCGGCCTACGCCAGAGCCACAGCAATGCAGGATCTGAGCCGCATCTGCAACCTACACCACAGCTCACGGCCACGCCGGATCGTTAACCCACTGAGCAAGGGCAGGGACCGAACCCGCAACCTCATGGTTCGTAGTCGGATTCGTTAACCACTGCGCCATGACGGGAACTCCTGTTCCCAACATCTTTCTCACGGCACAGGTTAGAGTCGAAACTTCCTACCAGTGGTCTCAGCAGCCATTCACACTTAGACCCTAATGGACCTTGCTAGCCTTCTTCGGGCAGTGCGTGTTTTCACCACCTTGCCCTTCTCATGATCTCCAGCACAGAGCAGGCTTTCCGTGCCTCCGTATCGCTGCTTGTTCATTCACTCCACCTGGAATGCCCTTCTCACTCACATCTTCCCCTGGGCAAGTCCAGGACATTTGAAAGAAGTCACCTCTATTTTGTGAAGGCTTGTGAATCCTCCTCCACAATTAATTGTTTTTTTTTTATTGCTCTGCATTCCCACAGTTTTTAATTTTATTTTTTTTTGCATACCTCTAGCATAACACAAAATGTATTACAGTGAGTTATTAAAAGGAGTCCCCCCAGTGGATTCTAGGACCTGGAGGGCAGACAATAGGTTTTATTTTTGTCTGACTGACCCCCCTCCTGTCCCTAAATTCAGCATAGTGTTTGTGACCTGAGTCCATTTTCCATCAGTATTGATGCTAAATCCATTGGCAGCAGATATTCCAGGAACTTTCTTTGGAGGCAAACTTGAACTCTGTGTGTGTTTGTGTGTGTGTGTGTGTGTGTGTGTGTGTGCGTGTGCGCGCGCAAAGGCGCACAAGTGTTATATTTGTTAGTAGGTTTAATATTTAGATATACTCATAAGATTCTATATCTAGTGACTTGCTGCTAGGATCCTTATACCAATTGAATTGCTCCTTCAGGCTACTCTAAGCGAATCTGGCTATTGATTTCTGTGAAAAGCAACACCAGGATCAGAGAGACTGAGAGAAGGAACAACCTACCATTCATAGCGAGGACCTACTGTGTGCCATACTCTGGACTCAATGCCTTTCATAATCTTGGTTGCATCTCTCAGTGGCAGTACAGAAGCGAGAGCCTAGTTCTGCTACTTCTGATTGAATGAATCTGGGCAGTTACTTCGCCACCATGTGCTCTGTTGCCTGTGGTTCTTTCCCTCATAGGAGGGTTGTAAAGAAAAAGCGAGTGGATACATGGGATGCTCTCAAGACACTAATTTACATCTGATAAGTGTGCAATATTGTCAACAAAACAAGATTATACACACACACACACACACACACACACACACACATATATACCCCAAATTTACATGCATCTATATATGTAGCACTTATTTCAGTAGCACTTATTATCTTCATATCCTTCCAAGTAGAGTATTTGAATATCCTGCCCACAGTCACATAGTTGGTAAGTGGCAGAGCTGGGGCAAGGCGGGGGCTGGGGGAGTCACATTCAGTGCTTTAGGCGCTTGCACTTTTCCTCCGCTGCCACCCCCCCACCCTCAACAACATTCATGTTTAAAGCTCTGCTGTAATCATTAGTCAAGAGCTTCAGAAGAAGAAGAAATTAAGGTGGTCTTATGCTAAAGCCAAGTCAAATGGAGAAAGAAAAATATGCCTCTAAATATTCTTTAAGTGCCTTCAAGCCCCGTAAGCTGCATTCGCTTATTACACCGATGGGGAAGTTGATGAATGATGAAGTTTGTTGACGGGAATGCTGCAAGCCTGTATCTTCCTAAACGGAACGTTACATCCTGCCAACCATCAGAATTCCGATTTGGGCAACGGCAGCATCTTTAGGATCCTTTTGGAACCTAAAGCAAAAGGAAATACAGACATTGAATGTGGTACCATTGTCTCGACTTTACTCTAAGGCACTTTATGTTTTTAAGGATTACAAGTCTATTTTAATAACTTCTATTTCTGTTGCTAAATGTATGACCTTTAAATCGAAGGCACGTGTGCTTTTGTACACTCCTCTGAACCACACACTGTAGAGAGAAATAAATGAGGGCTAGGCCCTTCTGTGACAGTGAACTTCACTTTCGTGGAGACTGATCGCTCTTGAGAGGTGATAAATGTCGGTGGAAAAGTACAGTAGGCCATCGTATATTAAATATGGAAAAGTACTTTTAAATAATACCGAAACGTGCAAAATAGAAGCTGACAGCCACCACCGAATGGAATGGTGGGCTCAGATTTTGTTTGGCAGAATTAACAAGTGATGAAGATTTTGACAGGAAATGCCAGCATGGACAACACACACGTGGGCTCCCGTCCCAACAACAAGGCTATTTTTATATCTGGAACTCCTGTTGTTCCCCCCCCCCCCATGGTAGATGATTTTAAGAAAAAAGTAGGCTTATTATTATTATTATTTTATGTTTTTAGGGCTGCACCCGCAACATATGGAGGTTCCCAGGGTAGGGGTCGAATCGGAGCTGTGGCCGCTGGCCTGCAACACAGAATGCAAGCTGCGTCTGCGACCTACACCACAGCTCACAGCAACGCTGGATCCTTAACCCACTGAGCGAGGCCAGGGATGGAACCTGCATCCTCTTGGATCCTAGTCAGTTTTGTTTCCACTGAGCCACAACGGGAACTCCTGGACTTGTTACTTCTAAAGTGAATTTTAGTGACGATGGTTTGATGAATCCCAAAGTATTGTTTTACTGAATCTGATTGAAAGACTTAGGGATCCTACCTACTTGGCATGTTTTTCATAAAGCAGAGCCTGACAAAACATGAAACCTCAGTTGTTGCTTTTGTTATTTCTGGATAGAAGTAAGAACGTGGACATATTAGAGTCTGCACCCACCGGGAGGTCAAGACTGTAGAGCAAGAGCTGTGACACACCAAGGGTAGATAAAGGTGTGACTCCATCAAAGGCCTCCCAGAGACAAGGATAGAAAAGTGTTGGCTTCTTTGAGCAAAGCTGTATCTTCTCCTCCTTTGAAGTTTATGTGCCAGGCATTGTGCCAGCCTTTAAGTGTTTAATAACAAACAAAAGCCAGGATGGTCCAGGTTCTGAAAAAAGTTTATAACCTCATGTTTAATCATCTCGGAAGTGAATGTAACCATGAAGATTCTGGAAGTGGATGGTTATTACCAAGGCCATGTCATCGATTGGCAGGCACAGCTGGTTTGAACATCCGACACAGACCCATTGGTGATAGATTCGTCACAAAGAGGTAGCTTGTATGGGAGATTCTAGAATGCAAGGAGAAGGGGAAAGAAATCTCAAAACCAATGACTAGGAAAGATGTTCAAGTCCTGGATTCTCCTCTGAGCAACAGGGAGGACATCTGTGTCATTTCTCTGTGTGTCTTATAGAAGATCCAACCCTCTTCTTTTTTTTTTCCTAGACCATTCTGGACATACTGATTTCAGGGGTGTTCTATGGCCTAGTGGAATCGGTAAAGGTGCTCTTGTAACAAGATGCCATCTGATTGCTTCATTCGATTTTAATAGTATGCCGGTGATGTATGCTCTTTGAAATGAGCTCCCATCCCCATAGAACCGTCAGACTTGGGAGCCATGAACTGCCTCTGGTTGGGAGACGGGTTGAGCTAAAGGTGTTAGCTCATCAGTTGCAGAGCCAAAAATAGAACACTGGCTCTGAGGCCAGTGTTGAGGCACTGGACTCTGCTGCCCATTCCACGCACAGCGGCCCAGTCATGTTGTCTCATCCCATCGTTTCTGTGGATTGGACACCAGGAGCTCCAGGGAGCATTAGGGTGATTAGGTGAATCTGTGATTTCCTAAGAAGGTCTTAGGATGTCTAAAAATATCTTCCTTTTCTCTCTTGACACTTAGAGGAAGTCTCCTTCGTGATCCCCTCAGCAAGAGGACTGAAATGAATTTATACCCCAAATGCCGATATTAAATATTTGCCCTTAAAAGCAAGGAGACCAGGACAGCTATGCGTATATGAAATGTGCATTGTTGCAGACGAACATTTTCAGAATCTGCCGTCATGACAAAAGCAATAAAGGAGGATAATATTTAAGTTGATGAAAGATGCAAACATGGCTTTATTGGGTTTCTAAATTCAAATTAAAAGAATAAATATTTCATCAGTGATGCTAATTAAAGATTGGTCAAAGATTTGTCTGTGTCTCATATAGCAAATACCAATCAGAACTGATTAAGAGAAGTAACATTTATTGGACTGCTCAGTTATAGGGAGGAATGATTACTCTGAAGTCCGTTTCACTGGGTGATGGGTATTTGATTATAACTTGATTTTCAGACGACATTAGTCCTTTTGTGCCATCTTGCTCTTTCCACAGAATAAGATTTGGATCTGGGTTCGGGGTGGGGGGATCGTGCTTTGGGATGATTAATTCTGTAAACTTTGTTTGTAGTAGTTTTGGGTGGTTGTGTGTGCTCCTAGTGTTTTTATTTGGGGCATTCTTTCTTTTTTAAAAAAGTCAGTTTAAAAATTGATTCAACGGACTGTGATCTTCAGGCACTTCGCGGTTGATCATCACAGCCACGTGTTTCTTTTCTGTTTGGTTCGTGTGTTTATGTGCGTCGTTAGATACAAGATTCGGAGAAGATAGTTTGTGTGCTCAGTAAAAATGGCAATTGAGGAAATAGAGAATGGAGAAGAAGATGTCAAATTAAGGCCATGCTCCCTGGCGTGGGTCCCCCATACACCAGAATGGGGCTGTTTTGGGGCAGGATCCAGGGGCTGGTCTCTCACAAGTCGGGGTGTGACTGTGTCCCCTTAGGGTTTGTGCTGTGTTTTCTTTCTTTCCAGTACCATTTTTTAAGATTGTGAAGCATGTCAATTGCCATTGCCATGAAATTGTCCACTCTGTCCACCTTGCCGGACCATCATGTTTCCTTTTGGTTTTGTAAGTAAGAGGGATGCAAAAATGCTTTTGTTTGTCCACATGATAAAGGTAAACAAGTGAATCCGAGGGTGCTGTCCTGTAGCCTCATGTCAGCCTTGGTGGCCAGCTGTTTTCAGCATCTGACTCTATCCGCGTTTCTCAAGGCCAGGGTCACGGGAGGGTCGGGATGTGGTCATCCTTGAGATGGCACTGTCGTTCGCTCTCTCAGGAGTCAGAATGTGGTCGGAATAGGCTAGAGACTTCCTGGAAACTCTAGAGGTGACATGCTCTCATGAATGTAGAAATCCTTAACAATTTCGGAAGGACAACAAGACCACTGTGGGTTTAGTGGCTACTGTGTAGCAAGAGGGTTCACGCTGAACAGCCTCTTTCAAAGAAGAGCTTCAGCTCCATCTGCGGATCTCTCCAACGGTCAAATACCTCAATTACCTTCGTCTGCTAACCAGGTGGAAAGTACTAGAGCATTGTCCCCCCTCAAGCTGTGCTGCGAGCATCTGTAGACACAGGTCTACTTGCAGCCGTTTTTTGTGAGCAAATATAGGGACCAATGAAGAGTTAAAATCATCCTCAAAATGACCCGCTCCCACTCCGCTTCTCTTTCTGTATGTATGTGTTACACACCAGGTACATTAAAATTCACATTTAAATTTCAAATGAGTTAAATACACCATTGCTTTCAAATAAGTGACTGATTTTTGTTCCTCTCATGTTATATTAATATTAATATTATGGAATCCTGTAGCCTGGCATTCCTTGCTGACTATCTGATAATTGGGTCGTGGCGAGGAGGGTTGAGGTCATCTTGTTTAGCTTATCTCTGCCAGAAAAAGAGGGGCCAATAATAAGGGAAAGCGGCCATAAAATGGTAACAAAAAAATTGAAAAGAAGATTTAATCTCTGGCCAATTTGAAACATATCCCAGGGAATCCATAGAGAAAAAGATAAAGTGTGACTATGAGTAAGTTAACTAAACACATTACACTGTAAGAGCAAATGGAGTTAGTCCATTGTACATGTTTAATTTCCTATTAGTCTCTGGCGTTTACTACCACGCCTGAGCTGGGGCATCTGTAAATTCAGTTAAATACAGTGCATTGTCTAAACATATCACAGCTCCAATCAGTCACCCCAGCTGCTGATAAGAAGCCTCTTGTATTATTGAATCTACAATGGGGAGACTCTGCAAGCACCAAGATAACAGCTAGGTATTTCACTTTTAAGTATGGAAAGAAAGAAAGAAAAAAAAAGAAAGAAAGAACCCAGCTGCCTGCCTTTGCTTTTACAGCTCTGACATTTATTACCACGCTCAGACTTGCTTTCTACCAGTGATGTGATTTTTGGTTTGGGCTGTATTATGTCTTTCTTTGGTTTTAACTTCAACTCTGTGACTCAAAGAGAAAGAAAGAGAGCAGGGCAGAAAAGTGTGGCCGACAAACAAACAAACAAACAAACAAAATCAGCTTTCCTGATTTTGAGATAAGCCATGGCTTCTTCAGAAGGTGTTTTGGTGTTTTGTTTTGCTTTTTTAACTTAAGCCCTCAAAATTGATTTTTGCTTTTCTTCCAGGCTGGGTGGGCCCAGAAGGATGACACTCAGTCTTTCCCTTTTCTTTTTCATAGTTTCTTTGATATTTTTCTTCGAGGTCCTCTAATGATTGATCTCAGAAAGCAAATCACTTTGAGTCTAATGAACGACAGGGCAGGTCTATGCCAATGCCCTTCCCAAGTTCCAGGTACAGTTCTTCATTCCTCTTTTTATGATTACTTTATTTAGCCTTGTATAATTATATTACACCAATCTTTCTGCTATTGGTGATGGTGGAGATATATAGAATTATTTTTAGATATAATGCTATTTTTTTATTTAAAAAATTTCTTTTCAAGGGTGCTATTAAATGATTCCTCTCATGCCCCAGAAGTGTTCATATACCATTTTCTAAAATCTTATTCAGACACGGGCTGTTATGCGGTGTGATGATGATAATAATACCTGCTTCACACCTTGGTTTTTAATAGAATAACTGATCATCTTTTGCAAACTGCTCCCGGTCTACCACGCACATATTTGCGCAAGTACAAACCGCATTGCCTTCATTTGATTTTATGAGTTTGTATTTCCTCTTTCCCAAGCAGATGTTTTGCTACAGCTGCTATTTGTTTAGTAAATTGGCTCACAGGCAATCGTTCTGTTTTCCTGTAATGTTAAGGATCTGACCAAAGACATGAATGCAAAAGAAAACAGAAGCAAGAAGAAGGGAATGGCAAGAACAAGTAACTTCTTTATCAAGTTCCAGTTCGAGCTCTTGTTTGTCCGTTACATTTTCTTCTGGCCTCGTTCCGTGCCATGCCTCTCTTGACAGTCACGGCCTCAGCATACACACATATTCATCTGCCCTCACATACAGGCCTCCCCCCACCCCATCCACCTGTCCACCTGGTAACGATCCAAAGCAGCCCTAAGGCCATGGGGCTAGGGTTTCAGTATATTCCAAAGATGTATTCAGTTCATCCTGCACAAAGATGCTGCTGTGTATGTGGTGACAAATGATGCTCTGATTGGTCTTTTGAAAATGAAAAGGTCAAGAACAAATGTTTAGATGAAGGGGCAACAGCTAAAGATTTTAGGTGATCCAGGCCACGGAAAAGAACATAAACGTGGGAGTTAGCCGTGAACACTAGGTATTAGCAACAGATTATTGGTTCATGAAAGTGACCCAGTCCCTTGCTATTGCCATAGGATGCACTTGTATAGAAAGGTTACTGTTTCTTAGAGATGAGGTTGATGATCCAGTTACGAAAGCCCTCTAAGCCTAGTGCCCTTTATCAAGCTATTGTCTCCCAGCTCTAAACCTACCCTTTCTGTGTGACATCTGGGGGCTGGGAATCAAGGCAGGAGGAGAGAGAAGAAATTTGATCTTTATGTTTGCTTCCTGTTGACTGATCCCTGACAGTGCCATCCCAGCAAAGACCCTTTGCCCTGGCACTGGCAGTTGGCTCTGTTTCTAGCTCTTTCTGGCACTGGAGCTCAAGCCCCATAATGCGGCTCAGAGGTCTGCGTCTCAGCCCAACTGAGACCTCTTCGCTGGGCTTCCCGATTCTGACAGCCCTGACTCTTCCTTTTGCTTCCACGGTTTCCAGAAGCATCCTGCAGTCGTGATCCTGCTCCCTTTTCCCTCTTGCAGTTCAACAGCCTTTGAGCCACTTTCTCGTATTAAATTCTCCCCGTTGAAATGCCTCGTATGGTTTCTGTCTTCCCATCTGGAGCTGACAAAAGTAGACCCACAATCTCCTAATTTTATATGCACTCTTTCTCTTAATGTCACATCCTCATTTCACCACCAAGGACTAGGATATGTGTCCAGAATGTTATGGCATAAATTATTTTCTGTTGTCGTTATAGGAGAGCTTAGAGTTTTAAAGATGAGTTTGACAGTGACTGAGGTCAGTGAATCACTGAGCTTTGCATTTTATTTCTCAACTTAAACTGATTGGCAGTGAACGATCTTTGGTGGGGTATTCAGTCTCCTTAGCATTCAATAGTGTCTTTTTATGGTGAGGATTAAATAGAAATCTATCTTCATCCAGATAGCAGTCAAAGCAGATAGGTAAATAAAGTTATAGCAAATATTTGCAAACCACTTCAGTGAAAATTAGGGTCGATTCATGGATTGTGTCAGTCTTTTGCAGAATGGATGAACAGGATAGACTTGGAAAAAAGTTTGTGTGGAATGTGAGTTTTGGGGTTACGATTTTAGAGAAAGCAGAGTTTAGTGTTAAAGATGAACAGAGGAAATATTCACAAAAACGAAATGACATTTAAGAACTACATAGATTAATAATTTCCTTTGAAAATGTCATTCAGTATGTATAATGAGTAAAATGGGATTTTAAGTAATAGCACATGTAAGAGCAAGAAATGAATGCGCTTATTCTGATTAATATAAATAGCAGCTAAACTCAGTAATTCAAATAAAAAGATGGTGCTTTGAAATCTTTATTATCAGATTTTGCTATTTATAGCAATCAAATTAAAGCCGATCTCCCCTGTTTTCCTTCCTGCTGTATCGATGTGGTTTAACGCCAACCTGTGATACAGCTGAAAAATTATTTTGTCTTCATTTTCTTCAGGTAGGCAATGAAAACAATGTCAGATTATTGATTGGTTATTCATTTAAAGACATGTAAATTTACAGTGGGTTTACTTTTTTTTTTAAATTTTTCCTGAACCTTGAGCTCAAGGAAAAATCACGTCAGTGTTCCCTTAAACCCTGAAGATGGGTGCTCAGCTAGGAGGTTCCTTGGGTCCTAATTTTGAAAACGTGGTTTATCCAGGTTGTCAGAGACGTTCTAATGCCATTTTAGAATAACCCCCACGGACCAGCTCTCCAGTTGCACGAAATCAATAATCCACTAGGGAACATTTAACCTGGAATAGATAATCCAAGGAGGCCTGGCATTAAAATGGCCAAAGTGTTCCAGGTCAGAGTAGGGATTAGACCAACACAATGGTTCATGGAAAAATGTTATTAGCACCTGTTATTGTTGGCCCTGGGTCTGATTTTCTTATCCCAGCCTCGTTGTTTGAAAAGTGCAACGACTCTATTTGGTGTTGAGGAATATTTGGTTTCACAAGCAAAATTTTATTCTTTGTATTATGTTTCACAACCAAAGCTGGCGTGTCCCTAAATAGTCACAAAGTCTGGGCGGGCTCAGGACAAGCTAGGTAGGGTCTATGAGCATTTAGACTCCTCCCGCAAATGTAATTGAAGAGCAATCACAAGCACAGCATGGCAAGGCCCTCCTCATCCTCTCCACTAATCATCAGATGCCAAAGGCTCATCCAGGCCAGCACTTTCTGTGCGAATGTGGATAATAGCCTTAACTGTGTGTTAAACAATGACTATATTTGAGAGCACCAGGAATTGAAGCCGAGCACAGAAAGGCCAGGATTTATTCAGACATGTTCCTACCTTTTTTAAATGTTTATTTACTAGCTGTGTGACCTTAGATAAATCATTCAACCATTTTGATCCTGCATTTATTTAAGTGAAAGCATTTTAATAATCAGGGCCCATTTCAGTTGTAAGGGCTTTGAATAGATTTCAGTTTTTAAAGTTGTGTGGGGTACTTCAGAGTTTTCTAAAATTTTATGGAGTATGCTCTAGAAAGCCTGGCAGGTTAATAGTAGTTAAAGGAGCCATATAACATGTTACTCTTTTTTTTTTTTTTGTATCACGATGCAAGTCACTTCTTCCTGTGTCTTTATTTTCCGCTTGTAAATTGTAGGCAGTAATACCTGCCTCACGTTGTGGTGATTAATGAAATAATCTTTCAACCTGTGGGCACAGGGGTGTGGGCACAACAGCTTTTTCAAGGGCCTCGGGAAAAAAGCCACTACAGAGAGAGCAGCTGAGAAGCACCAACTTGCAGTAAACGTGTAAATCCCAAACCCACCACATCCTGCCCTAAATAAAGGTCCATCCTTGCTCACACACTTTGAAGTCCTGTTTCTCTGTCAGAACCCAAACCACTCAGGAGAGTTACTGCTGTTTGGTAAATGTTTTCAATCGCAGCCCCCTTTGTTTTCCCATAACACTGGCAATGTGTTCCTTAGAGTTTTCTGGGAGCTCTCACCATCCTGTTCTGCCTGTGACTGTGACCTTGGCTCCTGATGCGGTGGCTCCGAGGCAGCCGGACAGACGCACGTGTGCGGAGGGGAGCCCCAGGGCGGCGCCGGGGTGCGCGGGCTGTCGGCCAGGACTCGGTCCCAGGGCGTCCCCTCCACGCAGCAGAGCCCCTGGCCGGGCGCCCATCTGGGGCGGGCGGGCGGGCGGCCTGCGGGTGGGTGGCCCGGGGCCGAGCTGGCAGTTGCAGCCAAGCATCCCCGGAGCATGCCCCGCCCGCAGCTGCAGGCGCTGCCTCCTCCCGCCTCCCGCCTCCCGCCTCCCGCCTCACTGGCTGGCTTGGGAGGCCTCCGCGCAGCCCTTAACGACCTCCCTGAGCCAAATCCCAGGGGGGAATTGAGGAGGAATGCAGAAGCAGCTTTTTCTCCCTCATCATTTGAGATACTATTTTATCTTTAACAATCCGCACTCAGAAGGGAAAGCTTGGAGTGAATAGATCTGTCAAGGAAACAGGATGCAGCCTGTGTACCCCCAGCATATGCCTCTGCTATGTTGTCTGAGACCTGCCTGAAGGCTGGTCATTGTGCATTGGCTACTCTTGATGTACGTATATTTAAAGCATTGAATTGAATAAGGAAATCTAGCCCAAAGCTGCATGATCCCTTATTCTAAAGTTCTTTCATAGGACTTGGGATAAATGTAGTAGTCCCCTAGACCTCAAAAGTGGACTCTGGCATAGAGGATTCTTTTTTTTTTTCAAATTGACATGATTTTTTAAGTTTTAGGTTCATAGCCGAATTGAGTGGAAGGCACAGGGTTCCCATATGCTTTCTCCCCCTGCTCTGCACACCCTGCCCCACCATCAACACCCCATAGGGGAGTGATGCCTTTGCTACAGTAGAACCTACATTGCAGGGTCATGATCTGCCGAAGTTCATGGTTGCCATTGGGCTTCACTCTTAGTGTTCTGTGAGTGCACCTGCCATTCTAGCATCACACAGAATGGTTTCACTGCCCTAAAAATCCTCTGATCTTCACCCATTCACTCCTCCCTAGTCCCTGACCCAAGGTGGAATTTTTTTTTTTTTTTTTTTTTTTTTTAATAACAGGCAAGAAGTTTCGCCCTAATTAGTCACTTGTTTTCCTTATGGGCTGCTTCTCCCTCATAGGGAAGACAGGGTAGCAGGAAGCGTGCTTTCACAGGTTAGATTTTGTTAACAGGGGCTATTAGTGTGTGTGTGACTTCTTAATCCCCCTTCTGCTAAGGGGCAGCTCCAGCCCGACCAGTTTTAATTAGCAGGGAAACGCTCATATTATTTTGGTACACTGATTACGGGCAGATCCTAACTAGAAGTCAGTTTGGATTCCCAAGAGAGTTCAGTGTTAAGAAATGCAAAGGGTACCTTTTTCTTTTCTTTCTTTTCTCTTTTCTTTTCTTTTTTTTCCCTTTAATTCTCCTCCACCATGAACTCCAGATAAGCAGCAGGCCCGAGCCAGATTTCATTACTATCACGCACTCTTCATGGTCATCTTTTAATATTTGAAAGGATCATTTGTTAACTGGAAATGGTCAATTTTTTTTTCTTTGGCTTTTGAAATATAATTTTCAATTTTTAATTTGATTCATTTAGATGAAATCATTAATCAGGGTTGAAACTGAGTTAATTTTCTGGAAAATAAATGAGGTTGTTAGAGGGAACATTATTAAGTGGGCTCTTTGTAAGAAAGGGATAATAGCTGAAAATATGGAATACTTGGAGAACTGTAGCATGTGGGTAAAAATCGAAAGCATTTTTTTTCCCCTTGTTAAGTGGAATAATTCATTTTAAAAATTAGTTAGATCGGAGGGTTTTCAGCATTACGCATTATAAACATCTCATTAATTATATTAAAATTTGTAAATAGCAAAGTTTTAAGACATTATAAGGAAAGCACGCCATGTAAAATTCTCTTTCTTGCTGTGAGATGTTAAGACATGTAATTTCTAATGTGCTTTTACCCTCTTTCTTTAAAAATGACTTAACCCATACTAGCTTTAATATGCTTTATCTCATATTTCTTTTTTTGGATTTCAAGAGTCTTTGATTGTAGTTTCATTATAAAATATGTCAGAAAGAATTCACTGTTAACCAGTGTAATATATATAGTATGTTTAGTTCCCCAGTGCTTCCTTCCTGACCTGATTTATAGTTGCCTTTGGGTAGTTTTCCTTTCTTAACCCCATGTCATTATACGTATCACCTTGTCCTAAATTCCCAAATCTCCATAGTACCCAAGGATTTAGCTTATAACATGTCATTTTACATATTGACTCTTTGTTGCTTTTTAATTATTGTCGTATTACTTCCTCTCTGCATCTTTTGCCTCTTTTAACTGTATCCTAAAAATACCAGTCAGAATTAGGCGTTTCTGTACATGCCATAAGTTCTCACAGTAGGTGTTCTGTGAGTCCTTTGGGACTGATCCACTCAGTGCAAGTGACAGGGACTTTAAGAGTCTAGGATCTTTAAGAGACGGGCTTTCTCAAGTCGTCTACCTTGGAAGCAGATCCGGGCCCCAGACCATATCAGGCCTCTTTTTTTCCATTGGAACCTGGATCAGATTTTGGCCATTGAAGAAGAGAGCCTATTTCACTGGCTTACTGCAGGGCACGGCAGGACTTGAAGTGACTGGGCGGGTGCGTAAAGCATCCTACCCGAGAAAATGAACAAAGTCGAGGTCTGGCCCCACATCTAGCCACCTCAGCTCACCCTTTAAGGGAGATGCTGGTCCCTGGAGAATCCACTGCTCGTGGTTGCTTCTGATGGTTGCCTCAGGTCTTCACGTTTCACACTGCGCCTTTTCAGCATGAGCACTTCTTTCAGAGCTTTCAGTTGAATGTCCTGTGTAGAGAAGTTCCCATTCACGCAACTCGAGGGGATTTTATTGGCCCTTCCGTGAATGCTCTGTTACCTCTTTGTGGATGCAGGGAGCAAGCACAGCCAGCCCAGCTCCCAAGTTCTGGGGACATCTGCTGAAGGCTTACGTTTGGTTTGCAGGATGAATTATACCATCAATTCAACCTGTCTGTATGTTTTTCTGTAGTTGTTTCTAGCCACGATTCTGTATTGCTAGTCCCATAAAGCAACATAAATGAAGGATTACATAGAAATGTTGGCTCATGGATGTCAACATGTTTCTCTAAGGTATCCTTTCAACCCTTGATCCTCATGAGGTCATACATGTGAAATATTTGAGGCAGTTCCTGGGCCCCAATAAGTATCCCTTAATGTTAGCTCTCGTTATTTTTTTTTTTTTTTTTTCGTTTTATGGCCATACCTGTAGCATATGGAAGTTCCCTGGCGAGGGGTCTGATTGGAGCTGCGGCTGAGGTCTACAGCACAGCCACAGCAACCCAGCATCCAAACTGCCTCTGGGAACTACACCACAGCTTGTGACAACACCGGATCCTTAACCCACTGAGCAAGGCCAAGGATTGAACCCACATCCTCACAGAGACAACATCAGGTCCTTAACCTGCTGAGCCCCAACAGGAACGCCTAGCCCTCATTATTGTCATTGTCGTTGCTCATTGAAAAGTAAGAGGGAGGGAGGCGAAAAGCATTTACGATTGGTGTATATGTGTACGGACTCTTTGCGTGTGTGTGTGGAATGTGTGTGTGTGTGCATGTGCGTGCCCACCACCCTCCACACCGTAGCTTGAATGCAGTTCTTTCTAAAGCACAAATCTGATCAGATCGTCCCATTTCTCGTGTCCTCGTTTTCCCACACCGCTTATTCCGCCGCTTAAATTCATCTGCGGCTCTTCACGTGGCGCGAGCGAATGCCTCCACTCCTTGGAGAGGCCTTTTAGGAGCTGCAGGACCGGGTTCCTGTCTGCATTTCATATGTCTGCAGCTTGTCACTCCGCAGAAGTCTTTGTTCCCAAATCAGCCTCGTCTAGTCGGACTTTCAGCAAGAATGGAAATGCCCTGTACCCAGTAGGGTAGCCACTCGCCACAGTGGACTATGGAATAATTGAAATATCTCAAGTAGAACTAAGAAACGGAAGCTTCGATTTTCCTTCGTTTATGTTGAAATGTAAATAGCCACATGTTGGGTAGCACAGTTTCAGATCCTGGGCGGGTTTTTGTTGTTGTTGTTGTTGTTGTTGTTGTTGTTGTCTTTTTAGGGCCACACCCGCAGCATATGGAGGTTCCCAGGCTAGGGTCCAATTGGAGCTGTAGCTGTTGGCCCCAGCCACAGCCACGTGGGATCCCAGCCTCGGCTGAGACCTACACCACAGCTCACAGCAATGCCAGATCCTTAACCCACTGAGCGAGGCCAGGGATCAAACCCGCGTCCTCATGGATGCTGGTCAGATTCGTCCACTGAGGCGTGACGGGAACTCCCCAGATCCTGTTTTTCCTTGCTTCTCTGCCTCAGTTATCTTCTGTGACGAAAATGTCCTTCCGTCTTCCTCATCCGCCCGTGCACCTCGACACCTCAACTCAGTGATACCCAAGGACCTTCCTGGACCTACGTTTTCTTCCTTATGTTCCTTCTAAGGTCTGGCCCATGATTTTACTGGAAAACAAACTTTACTTAGCTGTACTTATCTATCTGTTTTCTGCCCTGGAAGAAAGTTGACCCCTGTGCCTACCGTGGAGCCTGGCACATAATACTGAGCATTTTTTACATGCTTGAATAAATGGAATTGGGTGAGTGTAGTGAGGCGGACAGATAAAACTGATCCCTTTTACATAAGCTAAGAAATTACATAAGCTAAGTGTGTTCCTTGTATTATTATTATTAGGTAGGGTAAGTTGAAACATTTGAGAACAGTTATTACTGTTGTCCTCAGATGGGGCAAATTTAAGCACTTTAGAAATACAATAGAGAAGATCCTCTAGCTGGTCAGCAGCTCTCACCTTTATGCAAACATGGTCGAGATCCAAGAGACGGAAAAAGCAACATATATTCTTAGTTAGTTAACCTGCACCCCTCTGGTATTCGCAATACCCTTAACCCTAGGAATTACATAGCCTTAGTACTCAGGATGCTGTGGCCAGATCAGATTTGGCCCACGTCGTAGAGTACACAGATGCAAACATATGCCACTGATTGCAAAAAAATTAAATTTAGTTACTGTTTGGACGAGGAAGCCTAAGCCGCGATTCACTTATTTCAGAATTGACTGCATTGTGACGGTTCAGCCATCTGTCCCACATGTGACATGTTCAGCCTACATAGACTTTGTGGTGGCATTGATATGGGCCAGCCGTGTCGGCCAAAGCGAATGCAAATGTTTAATGTTCACAAACAGAAATTGGTTTAGAGGTAGCTGCTCTTTTTCCCACTCCCTCCTTCGGTCCCTCCCGGCCCGCCCCAGAGTCTCAGGCTTTGGAAAATACAAGCGAGGCCAGCGGAGGAGGAGGCGTGTGATGGCTCAGCTCTAACTTCCTTCTTGCAAGGGAGGCTCGCCGGGTCAGGGTCAATCCCTTTCAAACCTCCTCCTCTGACTTTGAAGACAGAGCACCACCCTCTCCATCTCCGAAGCCGGGCAGTGGCCCTTGTTGTTTTCACGCACTGAAAATAAAGTGTTCACATGAGCTCATTTACTGAGAGTGGAGTTGGCAGTCTTATCAGGAGAGGAGAAAGGCGCCCTGAAGATGAAAAGCCCTCGCAGTGACAGAAGTCTTTATTACTTTGGGCAGTAATGGAATGCGGTGTACACAGGGTAAAGTGACGGCTACCTGGAGCATTTAGGGAAAACTAGAGCAGTAAATGTGGTTTATGTTGTTCCTCATCTGACTTTCTCAGGGAGCCAGTTGACCCCAGGGATGGGGCTTGTACAGGTTTGAAGCAATGTAAGAACTGCGTTCTTCTCCAGAGAAAACGGAGTGGCGGGTAATCCCTGATTGCTCTGTGAATTGGCTTGGGGGCCGCAAGCGTCAAAATAATGCATATGAAACGTGGCAATAAACCCTTGTCTTTCTCCCCACACTGCGAAAACAGCTAACTTGCTACGGAATTTTTGGTTTTAACTGTTCCACCGTGTGTCTGCCAGAATTATGCGGAAAAGAAACGCTATCGATGCTTTGTGTAATTGTTTTCATAATCTGGCGTTGCAGAAAATAAAATTGTCACTGGATCCCAAGGGCTTGGAGGCAGTTGAAGCAGAAATTCAGCATTCTAAGAAAATCCGAAGTTGGGCAAAACCCAGCCAGGAGTGCCCTTAGCTTTTTCACTGAGTCGTACCCGACTAGACAGCTAATTAGGCTCTCTCAAAATTTATTTGTCTCCAGCAATAGAAGAAAGGTGCTAAAAGCATAATAGGAATGAAATCTGCGCTGCACCCTCTTCCCAAGCAATTGACGTTTTATGCATTTGACATTTGACATTGGGTACGAGGGCTTTATTTCTTAAATTATTTGAAATTCAGCCCTCTGAAACAATTTAAACAAGTTCTTACTGTACCGGCTTCTCCATGAATTTCCAGGCTATATTTTATCAGGTGGAAAAGTAAATAAGTTCGATTATGACAGATGCTTTTGGACTCCAGCATTTGTGCCGAATCAGGGTTTCCTCTTTCTGGATGTGTCGTGATCCTGTCACTTTTGAGCTAACCTGAGTTCCTAAAGTAATGAGAGCTGAGTGCCACGAGGATGAGCGAATTTTAGACATCAAATAAGCCTTCTTGAGTAATAATATCCATCGGGGGGGGGGCAAAAAACATGTTTTCTCTCACTAAACTTGCTACATACTGTTTGGTGGTAATCACGTTATTTTTCTCTTTTCAACCATGCCTTTTCAAACATTTGCCTAGAAAACAATAGCCCTCTCATTTTTCTTAGAAGGAGGGGAGGTAGATTTCTCACTCTCACACAAGTACTTGCAGGATTTTTCCTAGAGGAGTTTATTGAAACATCACCTCTAGCCATAGTCTACTCTCGGCAGCACGGATTAAGTGGTTGCCTATTGTGATGTGACAGATGCTACAAATGCCCCAGGTCTCAAAATACCTTCTCTACTAAGACACTACTAAGTCCTGAAATTCTACCAATAAAGACTAATTCTTTTTGCCTTGCAATTTTTTCTTCCTTTACATGTTACGTTCAGCCTTCCTAGGAAGGAACTAGGTAAAGGTCACAGAGAATTAATATTACTGATTGTCTGTTTTGTGCCAGGTACAATGCTAGGCCTTTTAGAAATGCTGTTTTTCTAATTCCTCTAACTCTACGAAAGAGGAAAAAATGAGACTCAAAGGTGGTGGCAAATTGTGCAAAGATCACACAGCGAGCAAGCGTTAGAGCCGTGATTCCAGCTACGACCAGTCAGTTTTTTCCACTTCACTTTTAGGTGAACGGAATGATCACATTTCATTAGTCGGTTTCGGGATGCTGAGTGCTCAGGTCAGCTGCTGGGATGGGGGTAGAGGACCAGTCTTGGAAGGGGGAGTGTTGGAAGACAGTTTCTTGGAGGTCTTCCTTCTTGATTGGATGGCTGGTTGCATAACAGGACCTATGGTATCACTGAGCAAATATATTTTTGTGGACATTTTGCTATCCTCAGACTATTCCTACTTGGAGCTCCTGCTGTTACCGGGATCTTTGGCCTCTCTGCAGCGCCAGGATGCAGGTTCGATCCCTGGCCCTGGCACAGTGAGTTAAAGGGTCTGACATTGCTTTAGCTACAGCATAGGTTGCAGCTTCAGCTCGGATCTGATCCCTGGCCTGGGAACTCCATATGCTGCGGGGTGGCCAGAAAAGAAACAGCAACCAAAAAACCTCCTACTTGAAAGAGTATTCAAAAAGGTATAGTAATATTATTGTCCCTAAAAGGCATTAATTGGAGGATAAAAATTTGAAAAACTAAAACAATGTCTAAAGGATAGTGAAGTGTATTTGTTTTTGGGTTTTTTTTTTTTTTTTTTTTTTTTTTTTTTTTCATTTTAGAGCCACACCCGTGGCACGTGGAGGTTCCCAGGCTAGGGGTCCAATTGGAGCTACAGCTGTCAGTCTACACCACAGCCACAGCAACACCAGATCTGAGCCGAGTCTGCAACCTACACCACAGCTCATGGCAACGCCAAATCCTTAACCCACTGAGCGAGGCCAGGAATCGAACCCGCATCCTCATGGATCCTCGTCAGTTTTGTTAACCGCTGAGCCACAGTCGGGAGCTCCGGGAAGTGTATTTGTAATGCAGACGTGAATACTGACAATGGCTGATATGTCTCTGAAACTCTTCATCTCCTTCTGCCATTGCGTGTCTGGGAGATAATACTAGTTTTATCCCCATTTTACAAATGAACAAGCTAAGGCCCCAAAGAGATGAGGCTCACACATCAGGGAAGTGATGGAGCCAGGGTTTGACCCAGTTTCATAAATTTAAAGTCACGATGCCACCACCAGGAAGTGCTTCCTTCCACCAGTTTTAAGAAGTTTCCAGAGTTCCCGTCGTGGCGCAGTGGTTAACGAATCCGACTAGGAACCATGAGCTTGCGGGTTCGGTCCCTGCCCTTGCTCAGTGGGTTAAGGATCTGGCGTTGCCGTGAGCTGTGGTGTAGGTTGCAGACGCGGCTCGGATCTCACGTTGCTGTGGCTCTGGCGTAGGCTGGTGGCTACAGCTCCGATTAGACCCCTAGCCTGGGAAACTCCATATGCCGCGGGAGCAGCCCAAGAAATAGAAAAAAGACAAAAAAAAAAAAAAAAAAAAAAAGAAGTTTCCCTTGTGTGTCAGGATTTGATCTGTTGTCAACTACTGCTAAGTTTCTTTCAGTGTGAGTAGAAGAAACCCTAGAATTATTCACTGGGAATTCATTTCCGAGTTACATATAGTTACTTTTGATTTCAAATCTGTGAACTCTATTGAATGACTTTAAACAAGATAATTCTCAGACCTTATAGAAAGGTACAAAGTGGTTGGCATGTAATTATTTGGCTTTTTAGGGGGATAATTAGAATGCAGATAGGTATTTACAATTGGCCATTGTCAGCCTCCGGTCTTAGTCACCGCTTGGCCTGGTTGTCATAGGTGTTCCAGATTAAAAGACAAGGTTGTGGCGTTGGGAGGGCCTGTGTCCGTGTTGGAATTGTCTTCTAATGTCTTTGAAACAATGGGTCCATATTTCCATTTAATTAAACAGTAAACTTGTGCCTCAAATATATGAAATTCACCACCAACACTAATTGATTTTGTTCATTTTCTTTTTCTTCTTCTTTCCACCTCTTTAAAAAAAAAAAAAATCACAGTTGACAATAAAGGACTGTCCATTTTAGTTAAAAAGCCAAGCAACAATGGAAAAGGAGATAGATGACTGCAGCCTCCCATACGTTAATTGCGACGGCATGGTGACTCTGATTCATTCAGATTGAGCAGCCTGAAAAATACCAGCTTATTTCCGTGGCAGTTCTTTGTCTAATTGATTTCTTCTCCTTCAATATAATGCTGGGATGCAGGCCGTCCCTTGTGTGTGAGGAAGGCAGCCACATGTACCGACTTTAAAGGGCTCACCTGTAATCCACACTGGGGTCCGTTGAGTCTGCCCCCATTTTCTCTTTTGTAAAATGGGAAACAGTGGGTACCCAGCTCTTAGAGTGGGTATGAGAATCAGGTGAGCTAAGGTCGGGGGCAGTGCTTCTTAAGCCAGAAAGCAGCACACAAATTCCCGTGGCCTTCATGACTCTCCCCGGGTTTGATCATTTGCTGGGATGGCTCACAGAGCTCAGGAAGGAACTTTGCTTGCTGTCATTGGTTTATTATAAAGGAGACACCAGGTACAGCGAGTGGGAGGTGGGAAACAGCTTATGGCGGTAGGGGTGGGGGGTGGGTTGCGATAGGGGAGGTTCCAGACCTTTCACACCCTCTCTGGATGCCCTGTCTCCCCAGCGCCTTGATGTATTCACCAACTTGGAAGCTCTGCAAACTCTGCCCCATTGTTTGAAGTATTTCATGGAGGTTTCCATTACATAAGGGCAATCGATTAAATTATTGGCCATTGGCAGCTAATCCAGTCTGGAGCCTCCCTCCCCTCCTGGGAGGTTATGTGTAAGGGAATGAGGTTGGAAGTTCCAAGCTTTTTTTTTTTTTTTTTTCCATGAGGAAATCCCCGGGCCCCTTTCCACAGCAGCAACCCGAGCTGCAGCAGTGACAATGCCAAAGCCCCAACCTGCTGTGCCACAAGGGAATTCCAGAAGTTTCAAGCTTCTAATCAAGATTTGGTCTCTCTGACCAACAGCCCCCAACCTGAAGCTGTCTAGGGCTTCACCAAGAGTTGCCTCATTAGAACCAAAGAGTCTCCTGTCACTCTTATTTATCACTCAGACAATTCCAAGGATTTCAGGAGCTGTGTGTCAGGAATGGGGACAAAGACTCAATATCTCTCTGTGATCCTACAGTTGTTTTGAGTGTCTGTATAAAAGAAACAGCGCCTTACCACATGGCAGTGATCATGTGTCAGTAGAGCTTAAGCTTTAGAAAGTCGTGTCAGCAGAAAGCAGCAGAAGCTTTGGGAGACAATCGAAGGAACATATACCGTCACCCCATCCCTAATCTCTCCCTAAGAATCTGGTTGGGACACTGTGTTGTGGCCTGTATGCTCTTGGGTAAAATGCACTTGGGTTTTTATTTCTCCTGTTACTCTTCCATATGCCCTAATGACGTATCCAACAACAGTGTATCTATTTAAAGGCTTGAACTCACAGAAGAAACTTCAGTCTTGGATTTTCACCATTAGAACCAATTCTTCTTCCCTCTGCTTTCATCCCCCTACCCCCTCAAAAAAAATCTATAACAGAATCTTTAGCCCAGAAAACATATCAGTGATTTTTGTAGGAGAAACACAGTTTTATGCGGTGTCAGATTGCAGGAGTCCTTCTTGCTTTATTCCATCAGAGAGGAAAGAAGCCCGTTTGAACTCCTTTTTGTACATTATCCAAATTCTTTTCCCCTTTCACATACACGCATCCAGACCAGTGGGGACGGTACGGTTCTTTAAGTTCATAACCATCAGTGTACTTAAAAGTAGAGTGATATTTCAAGTGAGAACTTTTTTTGGAATTTAACAAAAAAAATAACAAAAATAATAAAATTAATCCAGGCACATACCATGGACCTTAGAACTGTTGCCAGCATGGAGATATATGGTTTTTTTTAGAAGATGCAAGGCTATTAAAATTCCTATAGTTTAACTGTGTTAGTATTTATTCCTTTGACTCTGATCTACTCTCTTCTTTTTACAGTGTGTGAAAGAAAATGCAAAATGTTACAACCCAAACACTAGAGATTACCTTTAAACACACACACATACACACACACACAGCAGTATAATAGGATATAATAGTTTCCTTTTTGATGAAACTATTTATGATGCATTATGACATAATCATTTATTAGTCATACTATTATATAATTATAATGCTATTATATATAATACCTTTAGAAGGATTGGGCTTAGACAAGAACCTGTGATTCTGAATATACTTTCATCAGGGTTGATTAAAATTATTTTGAAGAATATGCATTCACACTGTTCTTTTTTTTATATATATATAATCTTTTTTTTTTTTTTTTTTTTTTGTGTGTCATTTCTAGGGCTGCACCCACAGCATATGGAGGTTCCAGGCTAGGGTCCACCGGCCTACGCCAAAGCCACAGCAACTTGGGATCTAAGCCATGTCTGCGACCTTCACCACAGCTCAGGGCAACGCCCAATCCCTGACCCACTGATGGAGGCCAGGGATCAAACCTGCAACCTCATGGTTCCTAGTCACATTCGTTAACCACTGAGCCACGATGGGAACTCCGACACTGTTCTTAAGATATTTAGTTTTATCATAACTTCTAGTAATATTGCCATGTGTTCCTTAAGTTAATATTATGTAATTCTTTAATTTTACTATCTCCATTCTTTTTGCTAAACTTGTACGAGTCCCGCTTCTTCATGGTTTGTTCTCCCTTGGTTTACATGGCACAGTGGTCACCCATTTCCCCCCTCCTACTTTTGAAATCATCCATTCTTAGTTTCCGTCTCTGGTTTCACTTATTTCTTCTCTGTTCTCTGTATAAGTAGTTTGCAAGATTGGTCATTCTATATTCTGAAAAGCAAATCCACACTTACAGTTTCACGTGTCTGTATTGTGGCTCAAGTTTACAACACCAGTTGTGTTGTTCTTACTTGAACTTGAGTTTGGGCTGAGATAGCTTCTGTTTCCCCAAATCACCTCACACTTGACTAACATAACACCATGCTTCTTAACTTTGTTTAAAAACCGATTCCCGCTTCCCATTTCCCCGTTTTGGCTGGAAGCCCTGATTTCCTTTCCTTCGGGATCTGCATTTTGGCTCTTCCGGCGACTCCGCCATCCCTCCCCCTCCTACATACTCAGTTGTGAGCCTTGGTAATGATAATACATTTCATGCCCTGTAGATTCCTGCCTTTCTCCTTGTTCCCCTGGGCCTCCCCAAGCCCTTAGAGAAGGAGCCAGTAGATACTCAGAGTGCTTGTTTTGGGGGGTGAAGGGAGGGGGACGTCAATATGTAAATCACCTGCTTTTCTTTCTTTTTCTAGTTCTTATTTTTCAAAAAGTTTCTTAGAGTTTTGGAAAACGGATATGTGTGTGTGTGTGTGTACACAGACGCAGTAGTATAAAGAGCACTTGGAGTGAGAAAGAAAGGTCCAAGATCTTGATTGCAATGGTGCTTATCTCCTGAGTCTACGAATTGGAACTATGAATCCTGTGCTTAGAGCACTGAGGTGGGAGCTAAATGAGGTGGTCTTTGTGAAAGTGCTTTGTGGACATTGCAGATTCACTTGGGTGTTTTTACTTACTGTATTCCGGAGTCTTTGAGGTAGAGTTGATTCATAGAGTTGAAATGTCTGGAATATAAGGTATTCAGTTTATAGTTATTTATGTTTATTTTAAATAATAAGGTGCCGGGTTAAACCATAGTAATATATCTGTTAATAGAAATGAACCAGATTGCCTGTTTTTTGTTTTTGTTGTTTGATCTAGTACTTCCTACTCTCAGGTCTTCATCTATGAAAAGGTTATAGAAAAAACAATAGCCCAAGAAGAGGCGAGAGATAACAGCAGTGTTGTTTGCAAGTTTGCCAAACTCAGAGTAGTGATTTCACATTCTAAAATCCCTAATGATTAATAGACATCCATCAAATTAAACCATTAGGTTGAAACTAAAGGTGAAATCACAGGTATAATCCACTTATGTATTGATACTTGTGCAAATGAATTGATGATTGAGCATTAGCCAGGGGTGCGGAGGAACCCGTGGAAAGGTAGCACATACACAAAGACCGACAGGAGTTTGCACAGCTGTCTACAATACATTTTGTATTCATTTCATATTTATACTGTTGCCGCTAAAACAGGATTTTACTCTATTCAGAGCCCGTGCAGTTTTGAAAGATGTTCAATGTAAAATTAGGATTAATGGCTCAATGTAACCTTTCTAGATAGAGTCCTGCTTAGGAAATGGACACACCTCAGCAATAACATACTGCTTGCATGAACACTAATTATCATGTATTATGTTCCTAGCAAGCCTGCAGGCTGTCCCTGCTTTAAAAGGGTTTATTACTAAGGGGACACTGCGCCTTTTTCTTGCTCCACAATGGTTTCCTTGCAGATTCCTTTTCTTTTGTCTCTTTCCAAATAGTTGTATTCAAAAATAGGAATTCTTTTTTAAAACTCTGAACATATATGCTTTAGTAAGAGCAGGAAGGGAGGGAAGCCTTCTCTAGTGACAGTTATTGCCCTTATTTTTTTATTTATTCATTTTTGGGTTAATTTAGTCTGGCTAAAATTACATACATATTCATGTTTCTTAAAAAGAACAAAGCTTTACTCTTGGTTATTTTCCATAAATTTATCCTCATAAGCAATTTGATCGACATGTACCTTAACTATTAGAATGAAAGTCCGCAGTGAATCCACAGAACTTGGCTTCAGATCTATAATTCATTAACTCCTTCCCCAAAGGCCCAAATGCTTCTTTATCAGCTTACAATAAAATTGCTCCTGTTTTTTCTTTAAAAAAAATTCAGAGTGGGAACATTGCAGTGGAGGTGGAGATTGTCTAACTATTACTAAATGCACTAGAGTTTCTGAATGTAATTGCATCTTGATTCCAATCATTGATCTGAAACAAAATTATGGATTGTGACATTTGTTAGAATCTTTCAAAAAGTGGTTTTCTTTTTCCAAATTCCATGGAATGTATGTCTAATTTTACATATATATTTTACTCGCATTGCTAGTTTACTATATAAATGAAATTTATAATAACTAAAACACATTGAAGTATAAATAATATGCTACTGTTTATTGTAGCATATTATTTATACTTAAGTATGTTCAATTATCATGTAGGTATTAGTGAGATAGCAGGTATGGAGGTTGTAAGGAGGATAAAATGTCTTAAGTGTAACGGTAATGCCAATAAAAGAAGGTTTTAGAAAGCCAAAAGTTACTTAGACAAGAGCTTTTTTCCCTGGATAAGCAGAAGAGTTCTATTTTTTTTTTTTCCACTTAATAGTTGTATCATTATTAGGCATTCTGTTTTAAAAATAATTAACACATCTCTTTAATGGCCAAAGTTGATGTCTCTTTTAACTCTGCCATTGTTTGCTCAAAAAGAAAATATTGATCATTGGTGTTCAAAATCATAGCTATTTCATCTGTGGCAAACATACCTTTAGAAGTTCTTGTTTTCAAATATTTTAAAAGCAGTTTTTATTCCAGAATCTTCAAAGAATTTGCTAAAATGTTTTTGTTAAAGAAGCTTAAATTCCACATTTCGTGTAATGTTACTTAATGGAATTTCTTGGAAAAAGTAAAATTTTTTTTTACATATAAAAGAGCTTTATTTGTGTGTGTGTTTTCATTGGCTTCGGTCATTGAGGTTGATAAATTTTATATAATTGGTCCTATATTTCTCTTTATGTTGTGTTAGCTAGTAGCAGCATGTTATGGTGATACTTTTAAAATTATGCACAACTGTTCACAAACATCTATTTTGACGTTATTTGAAAGGATTAACATCCCACTTTGGAAAGGTGTTTTGGTTTTGTTTTTCTCAAAGATCAGATTTCCTCCTCCATTTTTTCAGTGAATATTTTAGAATACATTTACTCTTTTTTCTCTGTGCTTAACTCCTTGATTTCAAGAAAATTTACAGTTTTGTATTCCAAATTCAGATCTGTCCACCTTATTCTCTTAAATAGGCAACATATGATTCAGATTTAGAGATAGCAAAATGTTTGGTGTAACCCTGTGCCAAAGACTTCACATGAAAATTCAGAACACATTAGCAGTTTACTAAATGTGGTGATATAGATTTACAGAGTCAATGCCATACTTTTAATTTTCCCAGCTTCAAGTGCATCTCAATCTTAAAAACGAAAATCTGGGAGTTCCCGTCGTGGCTCAGCAGTTAGCGAACCCGACTAGCATCCATGAGGATGTGGGTTCCATCCCTGGCCTCTCTCAGTGGGTTAAGGATCCGGCGTTGCCATGAGTTGTGGTGTAGGTTGCAAATGTGGCTCCGATCCTGCATTGCTGTGGCTGTGGTGTAGGCGGGCATCTACAGCTCCAATTGGACCCTTAGCCTGGGAACCTCTATCTGCCGAGGTGCGGTCCTAAAAAGACAAAAAAGAAAAAAGAAAAAAAGAAAAAGAAAATCCATAGTAAGCGCCAGAGAAACATAGAAACTATCATGCAGTGTTTTCTGTAGATGATTTCCTTTTATCTTCCTACCAGGCCCCTTCCCTATCTTATTTAACTTTTTAAATTCATCTCAGTTTGGGTCTGAATACATGTTGATGGATGAATGCACTCTGACTTTATTAGAACCAATAATTAAAATAATTTCCGTTATTTCTGTTTTCATTGTGGTTAGCAGTGAACATTGGCTGACTATGTTTGGCACCACCACGAGATCTTTCAGTTACTTAACATACAAACGGTCTCAAGGCCACTCCATCGCATGGAATCATACCTCAGCAATAAAAACACGTCATGTTATGGAGGGCTCTGCAGGGAATTACTGAGCTGGGCTCTATTTTTTCCCCCTTTAATACGAAACCATACTTTTCATACTTTCCTTGATTTCATAAGTAGCAAGTAAAAGACTTATGGAGTAAAATGTAGCAGTGATGTAAACATTTTTTCAAAATGTTTAACAAATGCAAATTTGTAAACATGGATGGAAATTTACTTGAAACCTGTGAAATCATTTGAATAGTGGCTGTGCAAGAAATGCTCAGTAGAGCTACTGATGGGTGTGTGTTTTTCCCATTTCTAACATGTTTTTAACAACGAAATAACATTGATTTATAAAAGTGTAATTCATTTTAGAAGGATCTGATCAGTCCTCAATATATATGTATACACACGCACGTATAAATACATGACATGTATGTATATGTGTATATATGAATATATATATAAAATTACATTGGATGACCAGGTGAGAGATGTAAGGAAGAATGAGAAGAGTGACTTTTCTATATTCCCTGCCCCACAAAAAGTCACATAAACTCTTGGCTTTCTTGATGATCTCCCTTAGGACATGGTTAAAGATCTGAGGAAACTAAGATAGATGAGTATCCAAAACCTTTCTTTGAAACCTAAGTGTTGTCCTTTTTTCCATTCTCAGCATTGTGGTGGAGATGTTATGAGGACATTAAAGTATGTTCCTGGGCTGCTTCTGTGGCCCCCATGGCTGCACTTTGCTGACCTGTGATGTCATGACTTGGGTTCAGTTTTGCGGGCTTCCATCCCTTGGCCACTGGAGACGCTGAGAGCTGAGAGGGCAGCCAGGAGGCCCCTGTAGATGGGGGGGTTGGGGAGGGGTTGTCTCATGTTGCTCATCAGCATTTTTCTTGACTGACTAGGGAACTACGACGGCAACTTCCAGGGGATTCCTCTCTAGTTATCTTCATGGCACCCAAGATGAGAAGCTTGTAAAAGTGACTTCCTGAAATACACAGAGTTAGAAGAATCCCTTACCTCTCTGTCAGAGGCCCACGCTGCCTGACTGGTTTGGAATCGATGGGAATGATGCAATAAGCATGTAGATCAGCAGGGGGACACATCTGGCTTTCCTCTGTTACAAGCAAGGTTACGTTTTTACAGTCCTGGCTTCAGTGATACGTGGGTCCAGGACTTACCGCTGCCTGTCCTGTCCAGTGTGTCACGGCCTGTTTAAAGACTCAGACCATGTAGTATGTTATTTGACACGTGGGAAGTTCTTCATAATGCAATCGCATATTCTTAAACAGTTAATGGAAGTCATTTTACCGCCTTCACAGGTTTTATTTTTGAAAAGCTCAAGGATCTTTTCAAATTAAGTTTCTTTCTCTTTCTTTTCTCTCACAGTATCTTTGATAGTAACACTGTTTTGATCCTCTCCCATCCAGACCCACCTCCTCCAGCTTTCAGGAGCATCTTCTGGTCCTTTGCGGTCCATGGTCCACTTACCCAAAGACAGCACTGTTTAAACGGATTCCTCCTAGGATGCTGCCAAAAAGCATTCAGCATCGCCTTAGGTTTTTGCCGCTTCAAAGACCCTCTCTTCCATATAATGCAAGAAATTGGGGGAGAAAGGGCCTGGGCCAAAAGAAGAGTGATTCTTTGTCAGTTACTTCTCAGTAGTGGTTAATCTGGTATAATCTTGGTGACAGTTGCAACACACCAGTTGTGTCACCAGGATGGCCTTACAGGTTCCAACAGATTTCACTAGACAGAAAGATGTTCCTTCTGAAATTCAAGATATTTGGTAAACATAACGGATGAATTTAAAGAAAGCCTTTGCTGTCATTTACTATAAACAGCAGTGGAGACTTGTGCTTATTTAGCAAGATTCTGTATAAGGGCTTATGTGGATCAGACCACGTCAGCATTCCGAACTGACAGATACTATGTGTGGGCCTAGATGATTAATTTCTTACCCTTGCTTGAAATGATTTCTAATGAGAAGCCTTATATGTTATACATTATTACACCTACAATCCCACTAAATATCATTTTAATTTTATTTTGTATTAAAGTATGATTGATTTACAATGTATTAGTTTCAGATGTAGAGCAGTGACTCAGTTTTATGTATATATGTATGCGTGTGTGTGTATTACATATATATATATATACAGTATATATATAAAGTATATATATACTTTTTCAGATTATTTTCCCTTGTAGGTTATTACAAAATATTGAGCCTAGTTTCCTATGCTATAAAGTAGGTCTTTGTTGGTTATCTATTTTATATATAGTGCTATATATGTATATGTGTGTGTGTGTATAAATCCCAAACTCCTAATTTATCCCTCCTCTGCTCTCCCTTTGGTGATCATAAGCTCCACAAGCTTGTTTCGTGTGTCAGTGGATAATAGCATTTTAGAATTAGAATTTCAACATATAGCCTATAGACGAACTTAAGCAGTTAGGCAGTTGTTATGCTCATATATAATAAAGGCCTAAATAAAATTAAAGACTAATATCTGAATAGCTACCAACTTACAAAGTGGTCAGTTTAACCAGCCGGTTGTCGGACTTGGCTTCTACTAGGGACTCCTACCAGTTGGCCCTTGTGTAAAGGAGCATAGACGAAGGCTCTCAGCGGACAGCCTGAGGCCCCCGGTTAGGTACAGGAATGTGTGGGCACCCACACATCGGGTGCTTTCGTGTAAAGACCCAGATGGCTGACTTCTTCTGGAGCTGGGAACTCTGATAGCCTGGCCTCTGGTTCAAGTGTGCGCACCCACTCCCACGGGCGGCAGGATCACGTGGGCACCGGGAGGGTCTGTGTGCGAGGCAGGCAGGCACCCTCTGGCTCATCACAGCACTCCTCCTCCTCTGTGTAGACACACAGTCTGTTTCACGTATTCACATTATGTTCGTAGTTCCTGCAGTTGTTTGACTTTGCCACTCCTAAAATAACTATCGATATAAACTCACATACCTGGGGTTTTCTTTGGATGGAACAATTTTGCAAATAACTAATTCTCCTAAAATCATTCGGCCAGCCACATCCTTATCAAGGAAGTAAAGGAACTGAACACTACATGACTGGTTTAGAATTTATGTGTATTTATCTACTTCTCAGTCTTTCTATTTATGTATGTATGTGCATATATACATTATGTATATGCTACAATTTCTGATTGAAAGGTGACTTTAGATGTTGAATGGAAACATGACCCACTGTGGCATATTTATGGCCACTGATCCTATTTAACCAAATGCCTTTTTATTTTTAAACTCCAGATGGAATTCTGTTAAGGAACAGATAGGCACCTAGGTCCTCATTGGTTGTTTTCAAAATATCCGTTATTAGGCCGTGTTCTCCTTTCCTTAGCATAATCTAGTCTCTGTGTCATAAAATGCCCACAAATCTGAAGCTATTTATCGTTTGCTATCCTTCAGTCTCCGCAGAGATGTGCAACAGGCATTGATCTTTTCCTAATGCAGTAATCAGCTAGAAGCATTTTTCAAACACGGGCACTTTATTTGCTGTATTATTGTCAAGAACAAAAGGAAATGCATTTGGCCAAGGTCAGTGTGAGGGGAATGCTCAGGCCTGTGCCAGAAAGCCTTCTGCTCTTCTGGTTCATTAATGCTGTCCATTTGGCTCTGGTTTTCCTGATTTAAGATATGAAGTATGTTGATGCTTCGAACTGCCAAGGCAGTTGTTGTGCTCTGAATCTGTGGGTCAGTTCCATCTTTTTAAGTACATCATTTCATTCAGAGAATCTTAGAACTGGAAGAGAGCTTAACACGTGGTCACGCTCATTCATCTGCTTCCAGGCAGGAGAGCAATAAAAATGTCTCAGAAAGAGAATGATTTTCTTCATTTGTCACATTTCCCAAGGATAGGGACCTCGGTCTTTCTTGCTCAATATTGAGTATCTAAATATAATTATCATGAGTAAATTTTTCCTCATCTCTCTCTGAGGTTTTCCCAGCAAATCAAATGTTGTTTCCTCTCATATTGCCAGGATAAATATTAAAAAAAAATCAGGGGTTCCTGTTGTGGCTCAGTGGTTAATGAATCTGACTAGGAGCCATGGGGTTGCAGGTTCGATCCCTGGCCTCGCTCAGTGGGTTAAGGATCTGGTGTTGCCGAGAGCTGTGCTGTAGGTCGCAGACGCGGCTCAGATGTGGTGTTGCTGTGGCTGTGGTGTAGGCCAGTGGCTACAGCTCCGATTGGACCGCTAGCCCGGGAACCTCCATATGCCGCTGGTGCGGCCCTAGAAAAGGCAAAAAACAAAACAAAACAAAAAACAAACAAAAAATCAAATGCGGATGTCCTGCCTTTCAGCAACTCCCTTTTTCCAGTGCTTCATATTTTGTTGTCCTCCAGTGTTCTATAGCTTTCTAAAGTGACGATACTGTACTGATACGTTAAGAAAGACGTCCTAGATAAGAATGGCTGGGACAAAATTAAGAAGAGGTTCATATCTTTCTATGTATACATTCCAGATTTCGGAATATCAAAAGAAAAACAAACAAGCAAATGAAAAAAAAAAAACGGATTAGTACATGGCTATAAAGCACATTGTAAATGTATTTATTAATGTGTTTACTCAGCATTTTTGAGTGTCTACTATGTGACAGGCATGTGACATACTGCCTGGGCAATGGCAAAACAACACGCAATTAATATATACATTAAAAAGTTCTCCTGCGCCCCGGCAGGTTAGGATCCAGCGTTGCCATCACAGCAGTTTGGGTCGCCACTGTGGTGCACGTTTGATCCCTGGCCTGGGAACTTCCATATTCCATGTGTGTGGCCAGAAAAAAAGTATACATTAAAATCATTTGGCTATATTTTGATCCTTTGAAGCTGTTTCAGTTAGGGTGTCATTTCTTAACATACCATTGCACTGTTTTGGTGGAATTAAGAATATGCATGATAAATAAAATATTTTGAAGTTTGAGTTGAACCCAGATTATGTTTCAAAAATATAAGAGAGCCTGTTGAGAGGATAGAGTGAGAAAATGTGGTTTGGTATACTGCACGGGGATTTTCATCTGAAATCCTGTCCTCTTCTATATGAGGCAGTGACACTTAGAGGCTTACTGCCTGCATCTAGCCTTGAGCTGCCTTGTGGCTGGAAACATGGGTTTTTTGTTTCTGTTTTGTTTTGTTTTGTTTTTTTATTAAAGTATAGTTGATTTACAGTGTTATGCCAATTTCTGCTGTATAGCAAAGTAACCCAGTCCTTCATATATATATATATTTTTTTTTTCCTTTCCTATATTATCTTCCATCATGGTCTATCCCAAGACACTGAATATAGTTCCCTGTGCTATACAGTAGGACCTCATTGCTTATCTATTCTAAATGTCATAGTTTGCATCCACTAACCCCAAACTCCCCGTCCCATCCCACTCCCTCCCCCTTCCCCTTGGCAACAAGTCTGTTTTCTGTGTCTGTGAGTCTGTTTCTGTTTTGTAGATAGTTTCATTTATGCCATATTTTAGATTCCACATATAAGTGACCATATGGTGTTTGTCTTTCTCTTTCTGACTTACTTCACTTAATATGACAATCTCTAGCTGCGTCCCTGTTGCTGCAAACGGCATTGTTTCATTCTTTTTTATGGCTGAGTAGTGCTCCATTTATATATATAATGCGCCACGGCATTATACAATTTCATATATATACCTACATACACCCCACCCCCCCACATCTTTATCCGTTCATCTGTCGATGGACCTTTAGATTCTTTCCATGACTCAGCTGTTGTGAATAGTGCTGCTGTGAACATAGGGGTGCGTGGATCTTTTTCAATTACAGTTTTATCTGCATGTTTTGTTTCCTTGGCACCTTTAGGGTTTAAAGATCCCTCCTGCCTTGTGGACCATTTTGAATATCCCCCAAGTAACCCCTCCTCTGACGGCCAAACCCGGTGAACTCTTTCAGGAGATGCATGACTGGTGCCCATAAAGGCTTTCCTCAGCCAAGACTCACTGTACTTGACATCTAGAACTATCATTTCTGTATGTTTTCACACACGCTCCACACCTTCTAATTTAAGGATAAAAGTACAGCCTATGGACTAGACACTACCACAGCACTTTAAAGGTACAATTTTCTTATTGGCCTCAGACTCTGCACTTTCTTCATTGTTATTTTTCCTCGACAGAAAATCTTGATACGTTTCTGTTTACTTCCAGGTAACTCTCCCTCCAAGTCTTTAACATTATATATCAATTGAGCATGAATCTAGAGTAGCTCCTATCAACACCTAGGTCCTCAGCATCATAGTATAAAAACGTCATTGACTATTTGGCTTAAAAACTAGACTTTTTTTTTTTTAAAGTCTTTTCCTATGCATATTATCTACAGCAATTCAAACTGAATTTTTTAGGCATCTTGCTGAAACCAGGTAGAAAGAAGATTCTGAAAATATTCAAGAGATCAAGGATGATAAATGGACATTAATTGTACCAGAAATATGACTCATTTAGTGTGTCCGTTATTGATCGTCTTTTCATATTGGTCTTTATTTAATTGTGGTGCATATGTCATTTGTGTACAAGTGCTTTTTTATCATCACTGCCACTCATGATTATTCTACCCCAGTTTTTCTCACGAGGTCTTAAATTCCTCAACAGTCTAATTTGTCAGCTTTACAGGAGGGGAAGTGGGTTTTACTTGTCTGGAAAACGTGTTCCCAGTAGCCCTGCGCTCTTGTGGATGGCCCAGGGCGTGAGGCAGCTGGGGACGAGTTCTGAGTTGGCCATGCCGTCCTCTCCACGTCTGCCTGTCTGCAAGGCTCAGACCACGCTCTCCTACTTTCTCTTGCCTTTCTTTTCTTTTTCTCCATTAGCTTTCCTCACAAATATTTAACAGCGCAGTTGGCAGATGAATGGGGGTTAGTGAGGGTGTATAAAGTTGGGTGAGAAGGCAATGGAAACCATTGCATTTTCTTTATTTCATGTTGGACCCTTGAATTAATCCATCGCAGAATCTCTCTCTAATTTTCTCTCTCTCTGTCTTTTTTTTTTTTTTTTTTTTAACTTTCCTTCCTTTCGTCTTGTTTTAGTCCATTTGGGTTGCTGTACCAGAATACCATAGGCTGAGTGGCTTATAAACAAGAGAAATTTGTTTCTCGGAGTTCTGTAGACTGAGAAGTCCAAGATCCGGGCACGTTCAGATCCAGGGTTTGGTGAGGGCTTCCTGGCTCATAGATAGCCTTCTTTTCCTCTCCGCACAGGTGTAAAGGGCCACAGAGCTCTCTGGGAACTTTCTTGTAAGGGCACTGATTCCGTCATAAGGGCCGCACCTTCATGACCTAATCACCTCCCAAAGGCCCCACCTCCACAGACTGTCACTTTGGGGTTCAGTTTCAACGTATGAATTTGGGGGAGACACAAGTATTCAGCCCCCAGCACTTTTTGCTGACTCCCCTCCCCTGGGCTCCTCTGCACTGACTCTAACACAGGGACCAGGGCTCTCATTCCAGCCACTTGAATACCAGCTTAATTTCATATTTAATTCATTCTTACAGGGTACTGAGTTTTGCATAAATATTCTTTGTGCTTCTGCTTACACAGAGAGTCCCCACGGGGTGCTGTGCATTGTTATTACCATTATTAGTGTATTAAACTCTCCGCTGCCAGTGTCACAAGAAGTAAGAAATAAGTGTCACAGTGTCACAAGAAGTAAGAAATAAGCATCACAGTGTCACAAGAAAATTTCTCACCGGCATGAGATTTGAGCATGTGTACATTAATATTATATTAACATTTGATCTCTTTTCCACTGATATTTTTCTCCTACATATTTTATGTTTGGGGTATAATTTTTTTTTTACTGTTACCCAGACGTATGCTCTATTTTATTTTATTTCTAAATCATTTTACATTCTTTTTTAAAATATTCTTTTCCATGATGGTTTCTCACAAGATATTGAATATAGTTCACTGTTCTATACAGTAGGACCTTGTTGTGTCTCCTTCCCGTATGTAATAGCTTTACATCTGCTACCCCCAACCTCCCACTCCATCACTCCCCAACCCCACTTCCCCCTGGGCAACCCTAAGTCTGTTCACTATGGATGTATGTTCCTTGTGCTAGACTTACTTGATTTCCGGTCTCATCTTTGCCAAATCATAATCAGCAGAAAAATATTATTAAACACCATGTCTCACTTTGTTATCTTAGAATTGGCTCTCGGAATTTCTGCTTGAGTTTGGTGATGCCGGGGCTTGAAGTCTCCTCCTAAAGTCACTTTAAGCTTCTCTTGTGAGTTTCATAAACTCTACCTTGGCTGCCCATATGATCTAGAATCCCAAAGGCTGAAACCAAACGACCTCCAGGCTCACCACCATCTTTCTCTGTCATCTGTTTTCTTTTATTCCCCCCCCCCAAAAGCTATATTCTCTTTGAAACCCACGTCTGGTGTTTCGGTCATTAAACCCCACTGTACTCCTCTCCAGTAAATGAAACACAGCGACTATGGCTCTCAACCCAGCAACTTGTAAACCAGCTTGGTTGATTTCATATTTAATTCATTTTTACAGGGCATTGAATTTTGCATAAATAATATTTGTGCTTCTGTTTACAGAGCATCCCCATGGGGTGCTGTGTACCGTTATTACTGTTATTATTGTGTTAAACTTATTGCTGCCAGTGTCACATTTAATTGTGAATTAGTAGAATCACTTTTCCTGATGTTGATGTGCAACCACATTTCATGTCTTTGCCTGCTAATTCATGACTGTATTCACATGAGAAGCCAGTGCTGAAAAGGATGAAGGCAAGAGTCACCGGCATTAAAGAGCAACAAGGCAAAATAGAGTTTAGATAGGTTTAAGTCACAGCAGTAGCTCTGTCAATAGTTTATGAGATTTTTAACAGACAGAAACAGAAAGGGAAGATTTTCTTTCTTTCTTTCTCTCTCTCTCTCTTTTTTTTAAGGCAGTCTCTATGTTTAGCAAATGCAGGCCAAGCATGTTCTCTCTCTCTCTCTCTCTCTCTCTCTCTGACATCAAGCAAAGTAAGAAATAGTGCCTTTTGAATAGGAGATTTCCTTTAATTACATTGGGGAAGTGATAATGGTGGGTATTGCATGTTTAATGTAATGTTCTGGATGTCCCTTTTTCTTTTCTTTTCTTTTTTTTTTCCCTTCACAGCTACCTCATCTTGAGCAGAAATAAAAGGTTCAAGGCTTGTCAGCATCAGTTTATAGATAGCTGTTTAAAAATAATGAGATATTGGGTATTGTAAGGCTCACGGCCGTCTTGCCAGACTCATTTATTTCTATTCACCTTTTGTCAGAATTGCAGACAGAAGACATTCAATTAAAACTTGTCACCTGTTGCAGATGACCTAATTTGTACTTGTATGTGTCATAGATTAGGGCTCCATGCTTCAGATGAAGCAGCTTGACCCCTGGTGGAACAAAATATTTTCCCTGCAAAATATTTTGTCAACTCGGGCTCTTTCAAATTTCTATCATTTCGATTTCAGCTCCCATCAAGATTATACATTTAGCACCCATGCCTCTGAAACAGCCAAGAGCAGTGAATCACACCATGAAAAAAAATAGAAGAAGAAGAAGAAGGAGCGACTTCTTCATGGTTCTGTCCTATGCAAAGAAATTTACAAATGTATTTTGGATGCAGCTTGAATCTGAAATGCAGGGAAGCCTTTGTAATTTCCTATGCAAGCCTCACATGTTTAATAGTCCAGATAGCTATCAGGAGACCAAAACGAAAGACTTCCCCTTGCTAATTGTTAATTCATCTGTAGAGCAAGGAAGCTTTAATGTGAGTCATGGCTTTTATCTCTTTTAGTGACTGAGGACTCAGTTAAAAAAAAAAAAAAAGCCGGCCTAATGGATATGCATTTTCTCTCTGTGTGTGATTTTGCCTTTTATTTCAGTGGATCTTGTAGTGTTTCCACATGCAACCAAGCAATTTCCAAAGTTCATGAATTGTTGTCATGATATTCCAGCAAAAATAAATGTACATTGGTCAGGGGTGGTGAAAAGCCACCCCCTGAGTCTCCTTCTAAGTAGTAAAACGCAACCAGAATGTTGATTTGCCTCCATGACCTGGGCAGAGCAGCCTTGACTTGTTTCAGCGACCTTTTAAGGAGGAGCAAGGAGCCAGGAGATGAAGATCTCTGGGTCCCTGCCTCGATAGGAAGCAGAGTGACGGAATCTTTTTATCATTTTTGGTTTATCCACAGTCTCGAGCCTTGTGGAGTCACGGATGCACAATGCCCCGCCCTTCGGTGGAGTCAGAGTGCTCATTTATCCCCTGCTGGCCCATCACCGAGCCGCTCTCTTGACACGCACCCCTCAGGATGCACGTACCGTCTACCGCAATAATTGGGTTTTATCTGCCCGGGCTCCTGCTTTTAGAGTATATACCAAATGCTCCTTTCCAAAAATAGATTTTGATGACAGAGAAGCTGTATAAACATAGTGCTTAAGATTGTGGTTTCTGCCTGCGTGGTCCCCAGCTGCCACTCCTGGCTGACCCCTTCCCAGTTCCAGTTTTCTCCTTCGTAAAGTGGGATCCTAATAGCACCTGCCTCCTGGGATTGCTCTAAGGAGTAAATGCGTTAATGTGGTTAAGGTATGTAAAACAGTTAGCCCTTGGCCTTGACGGAAGAAGCTCTCCCTAACCAATGGCTGTTTTGGTTGATTCCAAGGCAGTTCACACGGTGACGGAGACCGTGAAGACAGAGCTTGGTTGGGAGAGGCAGCTGTGAGGACTCCAGGGTCTGCTGAGATGGAAGAGAGGGACTCAGACGTGGCACTGTGTGTAACAGTAGTCACTATCCAATGTGAGAAGGAGCATGGGGAGTTGAGGAGATAACTAGGGGCTGGCATCACTTACTGTCTCTCATGATCCCCAAGAATTTAACATGAGTAGCTTCTCCCTGCAGGAGCCGCATCATTGTACAAATACAGTTCACTCATGACTTTACAGAGGAGCCTATAAACATGGACAGCTACCCTGGCTGTCTGGACCCGGTCCCAAAGGAGAATCCCCTTTGGTGACAAGAAGGCTGCCGTTGAAACTCCCGCCCCGTGTCTTGATACTGCTGACCTGCCTTTGCTTCCTTTCCTGCAGCCCCTCCAAGGGATTTTCTCTGCCTTCCGTTCTAATGGGTCCCTCACCGAAATCTCAGAATTCAAGGGTGCTTCGAGGGGCTTCTCCTCCTGGGTGGAGGGAGCCAGACAGATCCCCCTTGGCCCAGCCTCTTCACCTTGATGCTTCAGAGTGTTGGCTTGCTCAATAAGTCCCATTTGACAACTTTAAAGAGTATAGCTGTTGATTTAGTAGTCATTCAATTCACTCATTTTTGAGAAAAGAAAGTCACTGTGTTGTTTGAAGTTTATTATTCCTTTCATGTGCCTATCCACATCTTTTTTTTGAGATTTATTTTTTATGGTAGTTGATTTACAACGTTCTTTCTATTTCTGCTGTACAGCAAAGTGACCCAGTTATACATAATACACACACACACATGCACGCATGCACGCACGCATTCTTTTTCTCATGTTACCTTGTACATGTTCTATCACAAGTGATCAGATATAGTTCCCTGTGCCGTACAGGGGACCTCATTGCTAATCCTTTCTCCTTCTCAGGTGGGCCCGGGGTCTCTGTAAGTAATGTTTTTGGCAAAGCTTAGCTTGGGAACAACATTTTCAAAGCTTTGTCTTTACTGTCAGCAAAGGAGGCCAGGGTAGCCTTGTGTAATTCTCTGAAGGCGAAAGGGGAGATCTTTCCTCATCCTATGAAACGCCTCTGACTTTGTGCTGTTAAAAATATGAAAAAATACTTTGGACTTTGGACTGTATAATATTGCAAACATTTGCATTTGGGCAGAAAATGTGGACTTAAAATGAGCTGACCTAAGAAGGCCTCGTGCTGAACTGTTTCACTTCTTTTGGCGTTTATTTGCCTCACAGCGTATTTTTTTTGCCTTCTTGCCCTGTTCTTGCTTTCTCAATTTTGTACATTCTGACAGTGTAGAAGATTTGTAATTCCCTCGTGGCAATCCAGGCACATGCAGTATTTGAAAGAAGAAGCCATGAGAGACATTCTCTCTGAGAGGTAATGCCAACCATTAAAATCGTTTATTTAAAAAAAAAAAAAAAAAAAAAAAAAAAGGTAACGGCAGCCTCTACATGAATAGAAAATCCAGCTGCCTTCATTAACTTCCGCTCCTGTCAAACCCCGAACATGGTGAGTGTCTTTATTTCCTGGGAGGAATCTTATTTTTAAACTTTTTCAAAACTAGTTGACAGGGCGAAGTCCAAACAGAAATTGTTTGTATTTAAGATTGTAAAGATGTAGCGAGGCAGCAGGCTTTGTCACCGTCAGTGGAAATGTCTGGATTAGGTTGATGTTTGTTTATGGCAAATCTGGATTTTCCAGGTCCTGTTTGTAAATGTTGTTGTTTTTCTTTGTTTGTCTATGCTGAAATAGTTAGTTTGAGACTTTAAAATGAATTGCCCTAGGTTAAATTGGATAGGGGTCCTGTCTCAACTTTGTATTGTGTTTAGCGCTCGGCTCCAGGGAAGCATGCTTCTTTTGGATAGAATTTGGGTTAGTTTCCATATCTATTCTAAAATAATCTCTAGGAGTTCCGATCATGGCTCAGTGGCTAATGAATCTGACTAGAATCCATGAGGACACAGGTTCGATACCTGGCCTCGCTCCGTGGGTTAAGGATCCGGCGTTGGCGTGATCTACGATGTAGGCTGGCGGCTGTAGCTCCGATTGGATGCCGAGCCTGGGAGCCTCCATATGCCGTGGGTGCAGCCCTAAAAATTAAAAAATAAGTAAATAAATAAATAATCTCTTAATGGTCTTACTAGTGACAGAGATGAGCAGTAAATCGAATGGGACACCAAATAGTTCTGTAACCACTTAGACATCAAATAGTCTCATTATTTGTCTTTTATCCTTTCCCCGTTATCTTTACCATCCATCTCACCTCAAATCTGTGTACCTACAGAACTGAGGCAGGGTAGACTGTTCATCTCCACAGGGAGAGATTTTCAGGAAGTGGTCATGATGCAAAATACATTTCAGGAAAATAATAGAGCAATATTTCAACAAAACCATGATACAATAACAATTTCCTTGGCATTTTAAACTTTATAAAATAATTTAATAATGCATTTGTATAATGTCCAAGTATATTTGTGTGCTATATTGATATAATATTGGATCATTACAGCAAAACATCAGGAAGAATATTGTCTTCTTTTTTTTTTTGGCTTTTTTTTTGGCCACGCCTTATGGCACGAGAAAGTTCCCAGGTCGGGGATCCAACCTGAGCCGCAGCAGTGACCTGAGTCCCTAACCACTAAGCCACCAGGGAACTCCAGAGAGGACATTGCCTTCACAGCCATCTTATATTGAGAAAACCAAGTAGGTTAAGGAACTCAACAGAATTTACAGAGCTTGTTAAGGAAAGAGCCAGAGAGAAAACCCAGCCATTCTGATGTGCAATCTATGTATTTTTTACATGTTCTTCATATAATATTTAGGAATCGAGTGTTATGTTTTTATAGCTGGGAACACTAAAAGGGGACTCTTCAATATTTTCACGAAAATCGTGATTTCAGACAGTAGATGAAGCTTATAAAATTATTCTTATTTGGTGTGTTATTATCTTTCCTTGTTTCTCTGAATGCTCTTCATGTTTTTCTGTTTGTTTATTTTGTTTTGTTTTGTTTTTGTCTTTTTTTGCCATTTTCTTGGGCCGCTCCCATGGCATATGGAAGTTCCCAGGCTAGGGGCTGAATTGGAGCTGTAGCCGCCGGCCTACACCACAGCCACAGCAACGTGGGATCCTAGCCATGCCTGTGACCTACACTACAGTTCACGGCAACACCAGATCCTTAACCCACTGAGCAAGGCCAGGGATTGAACCCGCAACCTCATGGTTCCTACTCGGATTCGTTAACCACTGAGCCACGATGGGAACTCCTGCTCTTCATGTTTTTAATGCTACCTATTTTTTATCTCAAAGCATCACTTGGAAGTATTCCTACTATTGAGAAATTGTGGCTTAAATCTGTACCTAGGCTCGTGCAGTGGAGGTAGAATCTTTATTCATTGTGTTTGATTTACAGAATTTTCAGTTAAACTTCGTAGCATTGCATTTTGGCTAAATTCTTCTGTTCTTTGCAGTCTTCTTTTTATCTCTATGAAATTAGCACCTTTACAGGAAGATGTGTAATATCCCACTTGTACAGTTTGTTTTCCATCCACTTAAAATTATGAGAGGTACTTGTCATTCTGATGTTGGATTTCTCCTCATCCTGGTGGTTTAACTGTACTGATATCTTTAATTTTTGAAACATATTTTTCTGGAAAAACTTTAAAAGTAGAAACATACTGAAAATAGACTTCTTGATATCTGTTTAGTATCAGACCCTTTAAAATAACTTTACTAAAATGTAAGTTTGTGTATTATTATAACTCAGATGAATAAACCTGTTTATTTTCAAAGATGTGCAAATAAAAAGGCTAGGTCTTCATGTTAGAAGACATATTTGGGACCGATTTAAATTTTAGACCTATATCACTTGTATATAGTTGTGTTATATGATTGTCCCGGGGGGCGGGGGGATGGGAAACTAATTTTGCTGAGTGTGTTTTGTTTTGGTTTTCTTTTTCTTGCTTTTTATTTTTTTATTTTTATTTTTTTTAGGGCTACCCCCAAGGCATATGGAGGTTCTCAGGCTAGGGGTCCAGTTGGAGCTGTAGCTGCCAGCGTACACCACAGCCACAGCAACGCAGGATCCGAGCCACATCTGCAGCCTACACCACAGCTCACGGCAATGCTGGATCCTTAACCCACTGAGCAAGGCCAGGGATCAAACCCCCAACCTCACCATTACTAGTCGGATTCGTTTCTGCCGTGCCACAACGGGGCCACAACAGGAATTCCTAATTGTGTTTTTCCTTCAACAGAATTGAATAAATTGGAGAATCATTTTTGTATGATGTGGAAGTAGTTGCAGATTATTACTAGCATTTGGGTTCCAACATTTCACTGCGTGTGAAGTTACCTAAACTAAACCATCATCATCATTTCACAAGATGCATAAAAAGATTTTTCCATATTTTACAAAGAGGTTAAAGCAGTAGAAATATATTTTTATGTGGTTTGATGTACTTAAAATTGTTGATATTTGCATACTTTTGACTCCCTAAAATGGGAATAAAAATTTCACGTATGGGAAGGAGTTTCCTGGTGCCCTAGTGGTTAAGGATCTAGCATTGTCACTGCTGTGGCTCAGGTCGCTGCTGTGGCACAGGTTTGATCCTTGACTCAGGAATTTCTGGATGAAATAGGCGTGGCCAAAAATTCACATATATAAGTTATTGTGATCTTTAAATATATATATATATATATATTGAATATATATATATATATTTTTTTTTAAATCTTTTTGGCTTTTTAGGGCACAACTGCAGCATATGGAGGTTCCCAGGCTAGGGGTTGAATCAGAGCTGCAGCTGCCGGCCTACACCACAGCCACAGCAATGTCAGAGCTGAGCCTCATCTGCAACCTATACCACAGCTCACAGCAACGCTCAATCCTTAACCCACTGAGCGAGGCCAAGGACCGCCTGCATCCTCATGGATGCTGGTCACATTCGTTTTCGCTGAGCCACAAGGGGAACTCCCTTTTAAAATATATTGATTCTAGAAAATTTTACCATAAATTGTTATCTAACCTTGGCAGGGACACTTTTCTGTATGCTGTCTGTTGACTTTTACTATGTAATTGTATTTATTATTAATTAATAATTAATTAATATCTAATTTTTTCCCTCAGCAGTCATCTGCTAGAATGTCATAAGCATAAAATTACAAGTCCAAAAAAAAAAAAAAGCTTTGTCCAACTGATCTCATTTTAGGGAATGAAGAAAGCATTAAATCATGGCTTATATAAAAATTCTTGCGTATTTAGAAACTAGATAGATATATGGGTGGGATGGATGGACGAATGGGACAGATGAGATATGTGTATGGATAGCTAGTATTTCATCTGTGCACACACTGGAAAGGAGGTTGGGGGAGAGGGCAGGAAGCAAGAAAAAGAGGGAAGAGGACAGGGAAAAATGAAATGAGTGAGAACCCTCCTTTAGATCTGGGGGCAGCAGGTGGAGAATAATATGAATATTTCTATAAGCCATTGTTCAAAGTTGAAAGAAAGGAAATGTGCAGTAATAAAATTATTTGACAACGCTTAATGGAACCGCTTCTACAAATAAAAAGATAACATATAATACATAATAAAAATTCTATCGATCAAGGGTATGCATGTGTTCTTCACGATGTTTAATAACTAGTTTCCAGTGTTATATTTTTCCCACAAACTTGGGCCAGTTGGCTAAGCTAATTGGTGGATTTAGTGTGATATGACTGTGTCAGAATTCTTTCCAGCCAGGACCTTGAATCCAAGATCGAATCCAATCTTTCAGCCAGCATCTTTTTCCATAGGCCTTCGGGATGAACCAAAAAAAGAGTTTTAAAAAAACTCGTAGAATGAAACAGACTTGAATAGATCTTAGATGACCAGATAAAATGTGACCGCATTGTATAAACTGAAAAATGCCTTGGAGAAAGAAAAAAATGAAAAAAAGATGAGACATCATTAAAGGGGGCCGTGTTAAACTTTAGTGAATACAGACAATAAAAATAGAACATCAGAAATGAGAGGAGCAAAGGGATAGAACGCCATTATAAACGCAAAAGTGCTTTGAAAGCAGCAGTAAGGAAACAGTTTCTTTGCCACTCACAAGCACTACTATTTTCATGGAATATTGAAATACCGTATCTAATTTCTTTGTTTTTTTTTTTTTGATATTTGTTTGTCTAAGCATACTTAATTGCTCTTGCAGTTGTCTCCTGATTTCATTTAAATTCTGCTCCAATGTTTTGGGATGACATTTCAAGCTTTATCTAGAACCAAGTATATATTTGCTGTGTCCCTGAAAGGAAACCCCCTCTGAAAGTAGTAGTATTAAGATAGTAAGAAAAGTTATGTTTTTCTTTATTCCTTGGATCCATAATTATCTTTAACATTTCGGCATGTATAGTCACCTGCACAATTCATAAAGAAATATATCAGCCTTTCGCAAACTGCGTCCTATAACTCAGTTACCCTACAACTCACACATGCCACATGATATTAATAAACGCTCCAAAAACAGGGTCCGCGATTAATTCAGTTTGCAAAACTTTGCATGGGCTGTATCCCCCTCTGAGAGTTTTACAGAAGTTATTTGCATATTCAAGGCCCCGAGAGGCCCTTGAGTAAACTAATAATACTGATGGTACTGCTAAAATGAATCTACCTCCTAAACAGTTAGAGAAATACCAAAAGATGGACCAGGACTGTCTCGGCTGAATTTATTAATGGATCCTGTTAATATCCATGGATGTCGTTAAGCTATAACCCAAGACCACAAAAAGAAGTGCTCACCTCTCTCTTACTCCAAAGTCATCTTCTCTTTATTTGCTAGAGGTTTACATTGTTCAGCCCCAAACTTCACCATTGCAGACTAGAAACCAGGTTATTAACAAGCTCTTCCCCTCCATGCTCCCGTGTCAATGAAACATTTCTTTATTTTCAATATTTCCCTTTGCCCCTTTCTTTAGTCTTGTAGATGCATTGCCAGCAAAGCCTCCCTGAATCATGACCCAACCCATCGCTCTTTGGGAAAAAGTTTTACTAAATGCCAGCTTACTTTTGCCCGCTGTCTAGCGCCATGCTTCTTCCCTGCCCTCCTAACATATCCCCCCTTCACCATCCCAGCCTTCTGAATTCTTTCAGGAACCTCCCCTTTCTCTTCTGTGTTCGGTCCAAACCGCTCTCAGTTTTCCTCATCTGAAAGAAAATAGAAATGTGTGCCAAAGTGTGACTAACACTCTCCTGACACATGCTGACATTGCAATATGGAACGATCCTTGCTCGTCGTCTTGTGTCTCATCTTGTGCGCTGGGGTTCTGGCTCTTTACTGCGCCTAGGGGTTTTCCAGCTCCACAGGTCCACACTGAGTCCTCTGGGAGACTGGGTGGTTTGGACAGCTCTTGGTCTACGGTCCTACTCAAGCCTATGCGTGGAGCTTTCAGGGGTGACAGTTACCAATGTCTTTAATTTGAGAAACTACATTACAACCAAATCCCAGTTTCTTTGCATTAATGCTCCAGGAAATGTGCCTTGTCTTTGTCAGTGACTCTGACGGTTTGCATGAATGTCTTTCAGGTTGGTCATCTCTGCCAGATGTGGTTGCCAAGCTCTGGCAGTCTTGGCTTAGCCATCACTTTTTTTACATTCCTCTCATAGCCCTGGACCACTCTGCATTCTACTCTCTGTCTACCTAGCACACCTGGGGGATACTGTCCGTGCATTTGATTGGTCTCAAAAATAGCGACCTCAACAGTAAGCGAGTGCCTGTCTTTGCCCGCAGGAGTGCGCCTCGACAGAGTACGCGGAGGTCGGCAGAAGTACAAGCGCAGAATAGATGCGGAGAACAGCCCGTACCTGAACCCTCAGCTGGTGCAGCCAGCCAAAAAGCCATGTAAGTACAGCAGACCTGTCTGGCTTTGCAGCACGAGACATCCTCCCCGCTGGCTCTGGGTCCACCAGTTTGGGCACGCCTGTTCCTACGGACCCCAACGAGACTTCTCTTGGTGGAGGGGGCAGCTCTCTTCCCAAAGATTGTCTTTGAAGAGCAGCAGCAACTCAGCTAATTATCTTTTCTTCCTCTGTGGGTCTTCCCACGCCCCTACCTTTTTTTTTCAACCCAGTCACTTTGCGGGAGTGTAAGCGTACGAAGGCATAGCTCATATGGTACGAATTTTACATTTCTTGGTTATTTATTTTCAGAGGTACATAAAATAGATCATCCTGTGATCATTAGTTCATTGGAGCTGATAGTTTCAGATTTCACAAGAAAGTGATTTTGGTAGTTTTCACTAACTAAATGAGTTTGACTGCTCAGCGTCCCCTTGAAAAGACATTAGGAGCCTCATTAATTTGGAGCCTGTGAAAGGTTACACACTAGCTAGCAGTAGATTAAAACAAGAATGGGCCCTACTAATAACGAGCATAGGTTGGTGGTTTCGTCTCAGATGGCCTGATGGGCATTAGGAATTGTTTAGAAAAAGCCCATGATTTGATAATGCTGGGCTGCGGTTTGAAAGGATGGTAAGTACCCAGCTCAGTGTGTGCGAGCCCCATTCTCTTTGGCGCTAGCTGAAAAGAGAGGCGGAAACTGTGTTCCATTTTCTGAAAGATCAGTCCCTGGCTGTAGTGCAACGGAGCTGACATTTTAGGATGTTTATACGTAGAGTTTACACTAGGCACTGAAAAGAGCTATGGTGGAAACAAAAAGCTGTCTTTTTGTTTCCACCAAAGCACATTGAGCGGACGTGGTCTCAGAAGATCCAAGCAGCATTCACCAGAGGAAGTTGCAGCTCTAGCAGTTACTAGAAGAGACACAGGTAGTTTTTGATCTGCTTTCAGGGAGAGAGGAGTAAGTATCCTCGTCTCAATTCAGATTGTCCAGGAGGGGTCGCTGCTGTGCATCATACATGTGAGCATATGGGGATCCGTTAAATAAATAAAACAGACCCTGAACTGTAAATGAAAGGACATTTTAGCTATGTCAAAGGAAAAACAACCAGTTTTACATAAAATTAAAGCTTAAGTGAACATATGGCATAGTTTCCTTTTGCCTTTCCAAAAAACATTATGTTGATTATACCTTCAATTGTCCAATCTGGCATCTTCTCCTCCGCTTGCAGAATCCGTTTGGCGTTCTGCAAATACAATCTAGGACTGCAGTAAGCAGATTTTGCACATTATAATAAAAAACTTTCTGATAATGCAATAAAATGCAATAAACACTAATGCTTAATTTCATTAGAGGTTTCATTTTCCTGGATTCTCTAATACACAGACTGCCCATTTCTCCTTCAATTTATACAAACATAGACTGAAACCATTGATGATGGCCTCTACCGAGAGAAAAATGAGCACCAGCCTATTTGGAAGAGTCCACATGCTGGAGAAACATCTATGGTTTTCAGCATGAACCTGAGAAATTGGGAAGTGGCTTGTCAAGTACCTTTAAGAAGATTACAGCAATTTCAGTGAGCTCCATTTGTCTGAGATAAAGAGGACTCCTAATAAATCATTACTCATTATCTCAAGGCCTCTGTGTTAATTTTCCTTAGTCCATCCAATTAGTGTGTTTTGGTAACAAACATTTATAAAACTTAATTTTCAGATCCTGTCAGATAAGTGTCAAGAGACCGTGCGTGGGCTTTGCTGAAGAAGTGGCTGGGGGAGATTTCTGGACCCTGACTGATTGTTTGTGTACCACGAAAGCCCAAGAATGAAAATTGGGTTCTATCGATTCTAATTAGGGAAACATTAAATAAGATTTACCTAGAAACAGGGCTGCCGGCTATTCTATTTTCTGAATGATAGGAATTTCTAAGCTTCCACCAAATTTCTGTGACCTCGCCAGTCAAGTATCCATCGACTTGGGTAAAACAGGTAGCATTTTCCCTCCACTGAAAGAGCTCCAATCAAGATCTCCTTCCTTTGCATTTTTGTGCCCTTTATTAGTGCATTTTCTTCTAATCTTGAGAAGCTAGTGGTTGCTGACAGGTTTTGTTGCATTGTCAGAGCAATGAAAGTTGAAACTTTTCCAAGCGTAACTAAAAATACAGGGTGTTGTTTCTATAGCCTGTACGAGAAACAAATGTCATTCTCTGCAGATCCTGCAAATTAAAAAAAAAAAAAAAGAAGAATCTCTATTTGATTTGATTTTTTTCTAGAAAATAGATGTGGTAATATTCCCCCCCCCCGAATGTGTATTTTTAATTAGACAATAATTGAATGCTAATGCCAGCAAATGCATTTCTTATTAGAAATGACTAGGAGTCAAGTGGCAGTCATAGTAGTAAAAATTTTAACTATATCAGAAAAATTGCAAATGGTAGCTCGATAAGTCTCCTTGTTATGAAATTCAAGGAAACCAAAAGAGATCTCTGTGTTTCAATTCTAAGGTACGTGAAGTCTTTTCACGTTGAGTTTGAAAAGTTAAAAATGTACGTGGAAAGGCAAACGATCTAGTAAACACAGAGGAACCCCGACGTGGCTCAGAAAGGCCCCATCAAATACCCTAGTTGTCTAGAGTAATAGTACACGGAACATTGACCTATCTGGGCTTCTTCTTACCTATTTGTATCTCCTCACTTTGAAGAAAGTATCACATCCAAAGCTATGCAGAGGAATTGACAATAGGACCAACCACAAAAAAAAAAAAATACCATTCTGTTAGCAAGGCTCTATAACCCCTTCCATAAAATATCACATGCCCCTGAGCAATAAAACACATTTGATGTGATGCTCTCCATTTGTCTCTAGTGTTTACTTTATGAAGGATTTTCCAAACATATATCACAAATTTCAGACAGATAAATCTGAACCAGAGAATGAACTAAAGACAACAGATGAAAATAGAGGATTAAAGAATTAGACACCCTGAAGAGAAAATACTGTCACATTTAAGTAGGAGGATTTTTCTGGAAACTGACATTGGCTCTATTTGGAGGATTGGCCGGGTGTGTGGGGAGGGGAAGAAAAGAAAGAAATTCCTATTTAATGCATCCCACAGAGATAGAGTCATGCAGTCAGTAATTCACCCAGGCAGAAGGGCTCTGACCTTTCCTCTTCCGCAGAGGAATTAAGACAATTAATGACTTTCGTGCCCCTTATGACTGCGGGCATTGGAAGTTCTTTGCCTCCCACGTTATGGTCTATATTTCAGTGGTTTATGTGGATTTTTATTTTAAAGCTCTTGTATACTCTTTAATCTGCTTCCCCAAATCCCACTTAAGAATCAAAGCGCAAACCCAGAAAGTGTCTAACTTCTCTTATCTGTTTGCTATAAGAAATTTCATTATAAAGCAGGACAGATGCTTTTTTTTCTAGCAAAGGCAGGTCGAGCAAAAAAGAAGCAAAGAACTCTCATGACTGCAGCGGATTATTTCTTGGTATGGGTTTTCCTGAACACTGTTTAATGTACATATATTGAAGCATAAATGGTGTATTTGGTGTTTTTTAGAGGCGATTTGAGGGTTTGGTTTTGTTTTTTTCAAAACGCAACCTCCTTTAGAATGTGTGAAAGAGGAATGATGCTGCTAGTGATCTTGTAGTGCTCTGGTCTGATCCTGCAGATAACAAGATTGTCTCACATTTGTTGGTGGCTGAACCGGAGAAGATCTATGCCATGCCTGACCCTACCGTTCCCGACAGTGACATCAAAGCCCTCACTACGCTGTGCGACTTGGCTGATCGCGAGCTGGTGGTCATCATTGGATGGGCGAAGCATATTCCAGGTACGGTTTCTGAGACGAAAAAGAAGTGAAAAAGAAAAAGAAAGGTTGCAAATCAATTCCCAAGGTTGTATATGTAAATTGGGGTAAATTGACAATTTTCTCACTAGGATTTCTTCCTAAACTTTTGGGTTTGTCTTTGTGGTACCTAATTTTGCACTTTCCTGATCCTGGTAGAATCATAAGCCTTTTACAGCTGTACCATCCTGAGTTCCTTGTTAATCTTTTTTTTTTTTTTTTTCCCTGCATGTGAAGGTGCTTTTTCCAACATAAGACAAAGAGAATATACCTTGTTAAAGTATTTCTTTCTCTTTTTTTAAAACTCCGAGTTTTCGCCTAAGGAAATAATTCTACTTTTTCTTTTCACTTTAAAAAATGTTTTTGTCGACAGTAGTCTAGATACCTTTTCTCCTTTTAAAAAAGCACTCGTTTCATTGCTCATGGTGGCTATTTATACTGAATCGCTTTTCATATTTACATATTGCTTTGGCTTACAATTAGATATTTACCATGAATTTATACATAAATTTTGGTAAATAAATGTTAAATTGCCATCATAGATTTTCCCATATGGTGACTTAAAGGCAGTATTTGAAAATGTCCAGTTATTTTTCTCTCCAGACCCATCCTTAGATCCTTGGACATAGACCCTATCACACGTTTTGAGAGCGTTAGTTGTCTGCTTGAATGATTATTCATTTGTTGGTTGAACTTTGATCTTCACAGAGTTTTCAAGCAGATTTTTGGATGATGAGCACTGTGTCTTGGTACAGTGAACTTATTTCTATCTCCTTAAACTAGTTTGTCTTTATGCTTTGAATGCTACAGTAATTTCTTTAATCAAATTGATGGAAGTCCCTTTCCCAGCCCACACTGAAACCAATTTATTGGTCATGATACGCCAGCTATGTTGCTAACAGTCGTAACGAACTGTCAGGCGATATCGCAGGGAAGCTAATTTGAAGTCATTAGGTGTGCAGCGTTCAGGCGACAATTTGTTACAGTGCTTGGGAACACAGCTGACATTTCTGAATGGCTTTGTTCGCCGCAGTTCTAGATGAGGCCAAGCAAATTGTAAACTAATTTAAACATCACTCTGTATTATACCAGCTACTTTGTCTTACACTGTTTGCTAATAAAGCACCCCAAATTAAGTCAAAACTAGTTAAATAGGTGAGCTTGAGTGTGTTCTTTAGACAGTACCTCTGTAAGGGCTGCGACACCCGAAAGAAAGATGAGAATTTGATCGTGTGGACAGTTGCTTTGCTTGGATCGTAATCACATCTGTACGTTGGGTTTTTTTTTTTTTTTTAATTTTCATGTATTTATTATTTAAAAAAATTTTATGGCCACACCTGAGACACATGGAAGTTCCCAGGCCAGGACTGAATATGAGCCGCAGCTGTGACCTACACTGCCGCTGCCACAATGCTAGATCCTTTAACCCACTGCACAGGGCTGGGGATTGAACCCACATCTCTGCAGCAACCCAAGCCACTGCGGTTGGATACTTAATCCACTGTGTCATGGTGGCAACTCCTGTAAGGTTTTTAGAAAAGGTAAAAAGAAAAAAAAAATAGGATATGCTGGATGGGTGGTTATACCCTCGGGGGTTGTGGCAGTGGGAACAAGTTGAATTTGCTTTAACAAGATAAAGGAAATTTATGTGGAGGGACAGTGTTTTAAAGGGTTTTAGAAGGAGATAAAACTGACATCTGTTGAAGGGTCCACACATTCTTTTTTCAGATAATCAGTATGTATTATATCATTTCTACTTATAATCCCTGATGATAAGTATCATTTGTAGATTTTAAATGTCATTATTCTAACCCAGGGTTTCTCAGTCTTGACGCAGTTGGTGTTTGGAACCAGATAACCGTTTGTGGCAGGGATTGTCCTGTTCCTTGCAGCATCCTTGGTTTCTGGTCACCAGATAACCATTTGTGGCAGGGACTGTCCTGTTCCTAGCAGCATCCTTGGTTTCTGGTCACCAGCACCCTTGAATTCTGACCATCAACAATGATTTCAGACGTTGCCAAAAGGCCTCTTAGCCAGGGGTGCAAAGTCACACCCAGGTGAAAGCCACTGTCCTAACCCAGGAATTAGATATTATCATCCTTAATTCAAAGATAGGGAGATCTGGGCAGAGAGAGGTAAAAACACCTCCGCAAGTTCACAAATGTATCCAGAGGCTTCCAAGCCCATACTCAGCATTGCCTCCTGGATGAGAACCAGGAGGTTTTAGTTCCCCAGGGGACGGCACCGGAAAGAAGTGTTTCAAAATAATCACACTAGGGTTATTGTTATTCATAACCGCAGCATGAAAGGCTGCGTCCCTCTGACGTCCAGCCACCCATCCCCTCGGAGCCCTCTGCCCAGGTTCTCCCTGCACTAAGAACTGTGTGCTGGAGTTCCCGTCGTGGCGCAGTGGTTAACGAATCCGACTAGGAGCCGTGAGGTTGCGGGTTCGGTCCCTGCCCTGGCTCAGTGGGTTAACGATCCGGCGTTGCCGTGAGCTGTGGTGTAGGTTGCAGACGCGGCTCGGATCCTCCGTTGCTGAGGCCCTGGCTACAGCTCCGATTCAACCCCTGGCCTGAGGACCTCCATATGCCGAGGGAGCGGCCCAAGAAATAGCAACAACAACAACAACAACAAAAGACAAAAAGACCAAAAAAAAAGAACTGTGTGCAGCCCCTGTTTTGATATTGCACAGATAGTCCACGAGTGACGACCCGGAGAAGTCAAGAGCTCCTTCTGATGCTCTCTGGTCGGGAAAAGTCAGTGATACATGAGTGGGTCCAGTTGTGTCTCTCAGTCGAAATGTCAGCTTACAGAGGAACTTGTCACAGTCAAGGGGCTCTGGTGACTTCTGTGAAGACAGTCCCTTTAAATAACTATGAGTAACAGCACTCGCAGGGGTGGAAGCAATTGCTCGACGGTGATGTGTTCAGTCCTAAGCTGAGGCTTAGAAGTGGTGGCCCTGACGCTGTTCTCCCTCCGCAGCAAATGCCAGAGGAGGTCACTGTGGCGCGGTGATTCATTCACAGCTCTGGTCTTCCCGATACCCGGAGGGGTTTTAAATGATTGCAAGGAGCATCTTGGCTTTTCAGAAAGGGATTAGCAAGCCCCTAATTAATTGAAAGTCTTGTAAATTTTTTAACAGTAAGGGTGCCAAGCAGTGTTTTGAGGTCGAAGGAAAGGGTGTTATGATCCGGGCGTGCTGGTCTGTAGATACCTGCGTTCAGGGAGGGCGGGCGTGGCAGGGCCAGGAGTGTGGGATGGAGGGTAAAGCCAGGGAGCCTGTGAAGACGAAAAGTCCCACTTCTACCTCGATAAAAGTAAAAGAGTGGTTTTGACCCCAGGACCTAGTCCTAATAACCGGGGTCAGAGCAAGGATGAAAACAAAATCAGACCTGAAATTTCACCTGTCTTGGTCTTAACTTCAAAACAGGTGTGTTTGTTTTTAGTTTATGTTAAAACTAAAGTGAAATCTTTTTTAAAAACAGACTACAATCCAAGCCTTGGCTCCCTTTATGCTGCTCTCCTTTTGTGGAATCACACCACAATTTTTAAGAAATTAAGTTGAGCATCTAAGATAAGATGCACAGCCTTTCTGCGCTGCTGGGAAGGCACTTTGGTGTACTTGGCTTTTGCTCCATCAAAAAGTGACAAATTCAACAAAAGAAAATGTTGAAGAAAAATACCTAGAGCGTGGGGCTTTCTTTTCTTTTCTTTTTTTTATCAGTAAATAGAATTAGTTGACTTACTTTAATAAATCACATAAATGGAAAAGTGTGTTGTTATGAAACATGACCATACTTTATCTCTAGAAGAAAAAGATCACGAGGGCTTTAGAAAATGCTTGACTTTAGTTGGAGGAGCATAAGGGCACAAGAACAGATGTCGCTGCCCTAATAGCCCTTTTTAAGAATGACAGGCCCCACCATTAGCATCCTTTTATATCCTTGGAAATTGCTCATGCCTCGCTTTTCTGGTTCCTATCTGCCTGACTCTTTTTTATTTCTCTTTCAATTTCGTCCGCGCTCGGATAAGCGCATGCTAACACAATATGATTGAGCTGTAAAATGGAACGCTGTCGCCTCTAATCTCTTTTATGTAGATATGGAAGTCCTGTGCACTCCACTTCATTCCCGCTCCATTGTTGGCCTTTTTTAGAATGGGCTGCCAAGGAGTGGCGGCGCCGTCAAATATTAGAGCTCGGTTTCACCGGGTGTGATAAGACGATTATCAGCCCAGCAGTCAGATCTATGATTGTTCTCTGTGGCTGATTAAAATACTATTGTGTACTGTAACTTTGTTAGCAAAATGCAGAATGTGCTTTGTCAGATGGTGCTTCAAAAAAGCATCCCCCATATCAGCTGACCTATATAAGTGGCTTAAATATGGTTATGGGTCTCGCCAGCCGGATTACTTGAAAAGAATCAAAAGGCATTTGAACAATGAAGGGAATGAATGAATTTTACAAGATTTTTTTTTTTTTTTCTTTTTCAAGGATGGCAAAGGGTCAGGTGGGCTTGTTTATTTTTTAACCTGACAAATTAAACAGTGACCTGCTAAAGAAAGAGCGCTCTGCTCAAGTTTGGGGCCTCATGGTCACATTTTAAAACCAATGTCAATAATGACCAAACAGGGAAAAAATACCCTACTATTTTTCTTCATACCAAATGAAGGCAGGAAATATTGAAAGGAAAACCACACTAGGAAGATACGTGATGAAAGTGTCTTTACATGTAAGAAACAGAAGTTTAAAGTACAGGAACCGGTATTCTCCATTTACTCTGAAACCTTTCTTTATAAAAACATTCACTTAAGGAAATGTATCAAAAATTGCTCATTGGGTTGGGCTTTTTGAGTTTTTTTTAATAGAAGTATTTAGAATTTTCTATAAATGACAGAAAATCTCTAAAGAACGTGGATAACCTATTTAGGATATAAATTGTGTGAGCGAATACTCAAGAATGTTTTGAATATTTATGGCTAATCATATGTTTAAAGATATCCTTATTGTTCAAATGAAGTTTATGTACAGACCAATTTTTAGGATTATATTATTCCCCGGACTACGTTGTAGAGGTTTTGGTTTTTAAATGCCCATTACTTATCTTCAACATGATTATGATATGTGAAAAGACACAAATAATTGTGGTGGAAATAATTACTGGAGATTATGTTTCCATGTGTAAACCATGCATGTTTTCATCTGTGTATGTGATTATGGCATCATGTGCAGGAAACGGCGTAGTTGACTAAGAGAGAGTTGTGTTATGAATTTAAAAATGGCTGATATGCTGGGGTTTTTAAAAAAATGTTTTAGGAGTTCCCATTGTGGCTCAGCAGAAAGGAACCTAACTAGTATGCAAGAGGACGCAGGTTCAATCCCTGGCCTCCCTCAGTGGGTTAAGGATCCAGTGTGGACATGAGCTGTGGTGTAGGTCGCAGACGAAGCTTGGATCCCATGTTGCTGTGGTGTAAGCTGGCAGCTGGAGCTCTGATTCAGCCCTTAGCCTGGGAACGTCCATATGCTGCCGGTGCGGCCCTCAAAAGCCAAAAAATAAATAAATCAATAAAACTATGTTGTGAAAAAAATAACCTGAAATACCCCCTGCAGACACGTTCATTTTCCGCAGCTACCCTTGCTAGAAAAGAGAAAGACCAACAAAGACGTTTTGAGGTTTCTCAGACAGAGAGACTCGGTTCAAGAGACACCCCAAGAGCTGCTAAAGGCGCCCACAGAGATCTCTCCCCACCACTCTGTGCTGTTGTTTGCAGCCTCCTGCACAGTTCTGTCACCTGTGAACTGTCACCATGCTGAGTCACCTGTGCTTGGTCGCTGGTGCCCCCATGTATTTTCCATCCATTCGTAGCCATGCCATTGCGTAGCTCTGGTCAAGGAGGAATCAGAGTTTCAGAGTAATCACAAATACAGGGTAAGCATTTGAGTGTGTGCTGTGGATCTAACATTATGTTAGAACCTGTGGGGAGTATTAAAGATACAGGTGACCTGAACGTCACCTCGGATCTGCGTCTGTGTCCCCACAGGTACCTATGCATGCTCCCGGATGGGTGATGATCATTCTTTCGGTGGGGTTAACCTTGAAACACACAAAAAACTAACATCTATCTAGTTTATTATCATTTGGGAAGCACTTTCACCAGCTTCTCTCTGTGCACCACAGCGAGTCTCTTGCTTTAGTCTTACTACCCCCGCTTTATAGATGAGCAAACTCTAGAGTCAGAAAGTTCGTTTCATACCGTTAGTAATGTTTCTCGAACCTACCGAATAGTTCACGTCTGTGCCTTTTCAACCAGTTGCTTCACTAGCTGTTTCTCCCAGCTCCCATCCACTCCCCCCCGCCCACAAGCATCTTTTGTCATTTGTTCCAGGTCACCTACCTGCCTTGCATAACAGGTTTAGGCAAAGGTCACATATTTGCCCTATCTTTACATTTGTCTATACACTTATAAAATGAAAGGAGAATGGAAAGGAGAATTGAATCAAAGAGGAAATGTGTGACACATCTTTAAAATCCATGCAAAGCAAGGTGTTTGACTGACCGTGCGCCCCGGAGACCCCTGACCACACAGTTTAATGAAACAAGGTGATCTCTGGGTCGCTTCTCAGCCGAATCCTTGGGAAGGTTTTTAAATGACTGGCTGCTGAAATCGAAGGCTCTCCCCCCCCGGCTCTGTTCAGATTCACTGGGTTGAAGATTTCTATGTGTGTTATGTCCTAAGATATGGAATCATTTTCAGGCAAGTCATTGTAATTGCTAAACTCTTGGGACTGATGAGGCGGGAGAGGCCGAGTCTGTCCTTTCGTTTACTGTAGATCAGAAGCGTGCACTAGCCTGACACCTACCTGAGGAGCATCAAAATGTGGACACGCCAGACACCTGGCCCAGCTGGAATTCTGTTTGTTGACGGAGCTGTTACTTCTGACTTTTAGGTTCTTCTCAAGGCTCCTTGATGAGTTCAAGAGAGAACGACTTGAGTCTTGTGAGAAATGTTTTTACGTGGAAGCTGGTATAATTAGCATAACCCACAAATACTTAAATGCTTCCGCAAAACCTTTTTCCACCTCTAAAAGGAGGACTGGAGGGAGAAGTCAGCACAGGACGCAGGCTGTTTTGTTTCTCCCTTTGCTCCGCTTTGACCCGCTCTCCATCCCTAATCCCACTCCCTCCCGTGGGGTGGTCACACATTTTCCCCTGCGTCCCCCTTGCTCTGCCTCAGCCAATCTCCAAATGAATGCATGTCTATCGTGGCCTTGGCTTTGGCACTCTGGATATATTGATTAATAGTTGCCCTAAGCTCCTTTTAGCAAATCAAATTTTCACTTTTAGCAAGGATTTCGCCTCTGATTTATTCAGCAAAGTGAAATGCACTAAATTGACTTTGACATTCAGGGAAAATGGCTGAAAAACAAAGAGCAGAGGAAAGAGATATAAATTGTGTGGCAGCTGGAGACTTCAAGCATCAGAGAAACAGTTTTCTATAGAATACAGAGTAATTTGAAAGCACTTTTTTAAACACACAGAGAAGCAGTTTCTTCAAAAAAAAATTTAACTGCTGAGTTCTCTTTTTGAAAGAGGGTGTGAGTATTACTCAGCTGAACTCGTAATTTCTGGTCCAGTGCCTTATATTCTGTAGATAAAAATAGCCGCATAATCCAAGAGTGCCTGTACCTAAATGAGTTTATGACATCTAGGATGTAACCTAATTCTGTTGGAAAAAGAAAGTCAAGTCACACACAAAATAGAATGGTTAATTTGAAAGTGTGAATGCTGTATAATAGTGTGTGTGTGTGTGTGTGTGTGTGAGAGAGAGAGAGAGAGAGATAATGGAGCATTTTCATCACCATAAAGAGAAAATGAAATAATTTTGGATCACAAGCCTCAGTATACACAAGCTATGTAACTTTGCCCTTCTCCGGGCCTTTTTCCGCAGTGTGTCCGCCTTGGCTGTGTCCTTTTATGTGGTTATGTCAAGCTACTTCCTTGTTAGATGAACGTTTGCTGAATAAGTGACCCATCAGGTTCAAGACACAGTATGGTTTTGATGTGTCCAAAGAAATGGCGCTGACCCAGATGAAGCAAAGAGGAAAGGGAGTTGAGTGGAACTCGCTTGGGGCACTTGGGAGGAATTAAAGGTGCGAGGACTCCCAGGGGGATTTTTTGGTATTGAGCTCCAGCAGACCGTGGCATCATCTCTGCTGAGGAGTCATCAGAGACCTGGAAGGAAGAAGGAAAGAGGAACTCGACAGCCGGAACTGGCTGTTCACGTACCATTTTCCTCTTCAGCGTAAATGTTCCTTATTAACCAATGTCGGGGTCCCCGTGGTCAAGGCACGGCCCTCCCTTTACCTATATTTTAAAATCATTATGATTCTCTTTCCTTCCATTTTCAGCAAATCTATGTCCAACGTGACCCAAGCCTTCCATATTGATGGCGTTTAACCCATCAGATAGTATCTTAACATTAAACTAAACAGGTGGCTAGGCATATGGTTTCCTACAACAAAGCTGCTTCCTCCCCAATTCAGGCCACTTTTCAACCATCATAAATGACTCTTTGATTAGAAGAACCCAATGAGAAGAAGGAATTTAACCTGCCCAAATCACTGTAATTAACCACACTTTTGTTTCTGGTCTATGATAAACAGACATAATACCTCCACTTGTTTATTATAAAGGCTTTGGAATTTCTAAGAAGAAAAATTTTCTCTCCCCCCACCCCCCACAAAAACAAAATAACCTCTGATTTTCTCTGAAGCAACTAAAAGTAAATTCCACTTTTTATTTGTGTTTGCCAGGTTATATGTGTATTTTTCCTGCATCAAGAACCATGCATGATGCACAAAGCACCCAGGCTTTAAGGCAAGGGGATGGTCAGCTTCCACTGTGTCCTTGGATCCCTTTTATGGACAGTTCAGTGTTACTCTTATGTGAGTTCAGAGTGCTAATGCATTGTAATTTAATGAGAAAAAACATAATGGATAAATACCACCTCTTAATAATTCTAAGCGCTGCAGTCAATTCAGCTTCGTTCCTCTCAAAATTTCCTTGTCTCCAGTAACCACAGAACTCTGCTTCCAATAAGGAAATTACCTTGCCATTGCTGGACTGGGCAATGAGGTCCTAACTCCACATTGTTACTGTTAGGAAATCAAGAAGGAGAAAAGACGCATTTCTTCCCCCGGGATTCCGATTAAGCAAGCCGATGACTGGCCATCCAGGCCCGAAGCCAGGGGGCCTGTGTGCATTGCAAGAGCCCAGTTACCCACCGTAAACCCCAAAGGTGTCTCTGAAGAGCAGCTCCCTCCCCTCAGTCTGAAGGGGGCTTCACACCTGCTTAACCTACATTAGGAGAGGATTAATTACCTGAAGGGCTGGGCCCCTCAGCCAGTCAGCATCTTTGTGGCAGGGCACATGGTGGCCTGGGTGAGTAGGGAGAGGGAGCAGCTGGGGGTTCATGGAAAGACTGACTCCTCCTGACGTGGTCAGCACTTTAGGAAAGGAAAAAAAGCCCAGCTGTACCTTACTCTTGTGATTTTCTGTGTCATGGCCGAGTCCGGTGGAGAGGTGCCTTCAATGCGGATTTGTAAACGGAAGAGAAGACTCTCCCAAAGGTTGTGTCACCTGTGCATGTGGCCCAGGTTAACCTTTTGGGGAAAAGCATGGAATCGCTCTCCTTAAAGATGTCAGATGTACTTCTGTGATCGGCTGTGATTCGGAAGCAAAAGGCTCTATGACTGATTTTCCCAAAGTTTAAAAAATATGCTTGCTTATTCAGAAACATACCTAGAGCCTTTTTTTAATGTAATTTTTATTTTATTTTTTTTTGTCTTTTTAGGGCTGCACCCATGACATATGGAAATTCCCAGGCTAGGGATTGAATTGGAGCTGCAGCTGCCAGCCACAGCCATAGCCACGGCCACAGCAGCAACACTGGATCCAAGCTGCATCCGCAACCTCTGCTGCCGCTTGCAGCAATGTCAGATCCTTAAACCCCGTGAGCGAGGCCAGGGATCAAACCTATATCCTCATGGATACCACTTGGGTTCTTCACCCACCGAGCCACACCCTTTCTTAAAATAAATGGAAGGATATCAAAGAGAGACCTCTTTAAAAAAAAAAAAAAAGAAAGAAAGGAGTTCCCGTTGTGGCACAGTGGTTAACGAATCCGACTAGGAACCATGAGGTTGTGGGTTCGGTCCCTGCCCTTGCTCAGTGGGTTAACGATCCAGCGTTGCCGTGAGCTGTGGTGTAGGTTGCAGACGAGGCTCGGATCCCGCGTTGCTGTGGCTCTGGCTTAGACCGGTGGCTACAGCTCCGATTCGACCCCTAGCCTGGGAACCTCCATATGCCGCAGGAGCGGCCCAAAGAAATAGCAAAAAGACAAAAAAAAAAAAAAAAAAAAGAAAAATTAGTTCTTAGATGAGGGAACCAGAAGGAACCTTAGAGATGGTTTGCCAGCACATTTGAAGAGGAGGTATTGTAGTGCAACAGGCGGGGTTCCCGTCTTTGGGGTTAGAGACTTGGCTTCAAATCTGACGCTGCTCTTTGCCAGGAACTCCGTTTGTTTATGTATAACATGGGGTGATGATAGGAAAGCTATCAGCTCGATCGGGTGCTGGGAGAGATCCTGAGTGAATGTATGTCAAGTGCCCAATCCAGTCTTTTAATTGCTAAGTGTTCAATAAATGTTAAATGCCCTTGCCTGCATATTCACCGTGTACGTCCAGGAAACCCGAATGACTTACCCAACTCTTAATCCACCCAGGATAATAGTTGAGGCTAAAACTCAGTCTTTTAACTCCCAGTTGAGCACTGCTGATATTTGTAATGGTCAGAAAAGGGTATGCATTCTTATCCATGGTATTAAATATTAGCGAGTTATCCTCTTAACTTTATTCGGTATTATTCCTCATTATATTACATGATATATAAGCATGCTCTGTTTATATGAACAGCATATTTCTCAAAGATAAACCAATAGAGAAAATGCTATGTAAAAGTTCTCTTAGGAGTTCCTGTCGTGGCTCAGCGGCAACGAATCTGACTAGCATCCATGAGGACGTAGGTTCCATCCCAGGCCTCGTACAGTGGGTTAAGGATCCCGCTGTTGCCATGAGCTGTGGTGTAGGTCCCAGATGTGGCTTGGATCCCACGTTGCTGTGGCTGTGGTGTAGGCCAGCAGCTGTAGCTCCAATTCGACCCCTAGAACCTCCATGCGCCACCAGTGTGGCCCTAAAACACAACCACCCGAAAAATTAGCTTGTGGATAATCCATGAACTTTAATGAACCTGGTCCGTTATTGAACCCATTATGCTCAGTGAGGATTTGAGGTTTTACCATGTCTGTGTGTGCCATGAACATTTAACTCCAACTCCCAAGGCAATTTTACAGAGTTAGAACAGAGTTATTTATTGTTTAATTTGAATCTGACCATACTCTGTTCCTGTGTTTTACTGAATTTCCCATGGGTCGAGCACGAGCGATGTGGTTATATCTTCGAAACATCAACGATGAGAATTTTCAAGATATCTGAATATGGCGATAAGCTCTATAAATTCGGTTTGACCTTTTTTTGCGCACTTTGGAGTGGTCAGTTCCCCAACAAAAGTACCATGTGTAATATATTTTTGTAGCAAGCTCATATCTCTTCATTCAGGTACAGAAGAAAAAATATGTATGGAAAGCCTACTCTATAACAGGCCTTATATGACAGTTCTGTTTGGGAAGAGACTATCTCTGCCTTGACCCTGAAGACAGGTTCATTGATTCTCAAAACATTTTTGAATCTTTATCTCAAGAACGTTGCTTTGCACCTCACTCAGGATCATGGTTTGGTTTTTTCTGTCCTATACGCCCTCACGAGTCTTGAAGAAGTGTTTTGAGAATGACTGAAGTCAGGTGTCAGCTATACCTCCTGGTCCAGTACTTCAGCCTCTCCCACTCTGCCGCTCCCCAACCGCGTTCTGCATGTCTGGGAAATTCTGGGGACTAAACCGAGGGCCAGCCTCAGCGTTTCTGTGCTGTTTTCAAACCATGAACCTGTGGTTGTTCTTAGCCCATGTTCATTTTATTTTTGTTTATTTATTTTGTTAATGTTTCTCTTTTTTGGCCTCGCCCACGGCATGCAGAAGCTCCCCGGCCAGGGATGGAACCCATGCCACAGCAGTGACCACATCCGATCCTTAACCCGCTGAGCCACCAGGGAGCTCCCCACTTGGATTCTCAAGGTTATACTATCTCAGAAACTGAGCCTCTTTATAAATAGAGGGAGGGTGGCGGTACTTTTGCTTTCAGGAAAGGTCCTCGGTTTACGTTGCAGAGATAGAAGGGTATGGGAACATAGGGCTGACGACAGCGATAGCTTTTGTCAGGACTGTTAAAGTCCTGGTGCATCTCCCGCCCTCAACTTTTGTTCTCGCCTCCAGCAGCACGGTTCGGAGGTGTGGGCTCCTTGCGGCATCCATACTTGGCTTGTTATCCTCTTATCAAGCTCTTAGCGTCCCTTTGTTTATTTGAGGCGACAGGAAGACGGTGTAAAGGCTGCTTAGTCAGGGATATCAGGCTTGTTGGCAGGGGAGTGATTGCCAGTTGAAAAACAAGGCATTATTGCTCATTTTTTCCCTCTTATTAGTTTGATTACATTTGCAAATCAAATCAATCCATCAGACATGATCAGGCCTCGTCCGCATTTTAAGGAATAGTAATCTCCGTCTAATAAGATGCAAATGTGTCACATCGGTAAGTAACCGATAAATCATCGTCTTGTCTTTGGCAATCATTAAATATCAGAACCAACAGTCAATTTTTAGTATTTTCAATTTGCGATATGCCGCTGGAATATAAAGATAGATGGACGTAATTACACAAACCAAACACTATTTCAGTTCATTCCAGACAGCAAATTTAGTGGAAGGTATAACTGGCTTGTCATCACACTACATTATTCCTAGCGGTTCATGCAAAGTTCACAGACGAGCTTCAAATGGACATTGCTTTTTTTCAACTTCTAACAACGTCCTCACAATGGCAAGCAAACTTTGATGTAAGGACTTGAACTGACTTCCGCACGGCTGTTGCAGTCAGATGCCAGCATGACAGGCAACATATGCTCTCTCCCGTCAGACACTGCTGGCAGTGCCAGCTCCAATCTTCGAGATTTTCGATTAAAAAGAAAATGAACTCACGAATGTAAAAAGAAAACACAAACAACCAAGAACTCTTCAGATGATTTATATCATCCTCAGCTATTTGGACAGAAAAGTTTCCCTCAGGGGGAAAAACGTGAACAAAACTTTTTCCTTTTTCCCAAGTGTCACAGTTTTAGGGCCTCTCTGCTTCGGCGATATGTTCTTTTCACCGAAGTCATTCTCCACAAAGATGTGTATGGATGCCGTGCTCTGACATGGCTGGGGATGAAAGAATATGTGGATTTTGGCACAAAAGAGAAATGTTGATAAATGTGTGTATACACACACACACACAATGTTATAATTCAAAGGATAAGAAATGAAATTGGCTGGAGTATCTGATCTGAATATCTTTTCCCTAATTATATTTTCTTAGCAACTCAATATCTTCTGGTGAACTGTGACAATTGCTCATTCATTCATTCTTTCATTCATTTACAGAAATTGTCTTCTCACAAATGGAAGACATACCCCCCATCACTCCTGGCTCTGTTTCTCTCAATGCAATCGATAGTGGTACTTTTTCATTCTTTTCCAGTATTTATCTCTTGTCTAATTCTCTTTTTCTGAATTCTCATATTGAAAGCTCTTTTAAATCCTTGATCCGATAATATTAAATTTTGCAACAGTCTCTCTCCAATTTTTATTTTGCATTAACCTCATCCAGTTTCTGATATCTCTTTGGTTCTTTTTCTTTCTTCTCTGCAAAATAGTTTGCCTTCTCAGTGTCAGTTGCTAAATAGGATGTGAAGAACATATCTCTAGAACCTTGGAGCACCTGCTACTTATCTTGGTGGCATTTCCCATTATCATTGACTGATTCCAGTTGACCTTGACAGATTGATCCATCTTTATAGTTAAAACTTAGAGCTGAAGATTTGGCAGTGGCAAGCCTTTGACCTACTAGATTTCCCTGTTTTCAGTGAGAAAAGCAAACTCTTTGGAATATTATTTAGTAAGACCTCTTATTTCAACTTGACAAAATTAAAATTTTGGCTGCATATCTTAATTATTTTAAATATGTTGGGTCCATTTATGCTAATCCCTCTGCTAGGCGGTGGGATACGAAAATGAACAGGGCAGAGACGGTCACACAGTCGTAAAGCTCAGAATCTGTTGAGGGAAACCAACAAGCAAAGAGGCAATTACAACGTGGTGTTCCAGGTGCCTTGATAGGGAAGCAGAGCCTATTAGGAGTCCGCCATGGTGGGAACCATAACTTTGGGAATCAGGGAAGGCTTCTTGAAGCCTCGAAGGCTTCTTATGGAGAAATCCAGAGAAGATGAAGGTATGGGGAGACATCAGGAAGCTTTAGGTAAGCATTAGCTTCCTTCTGGTAATAAAGCCAGTTGTGTAGGTTAAACCAGCCCATTTCAATACCTCTGCCCCATTTGCGAGTAGTTCTGGAGAACGTCATTCACTGACAAATGAAGAACATTCTTTCCAACTCTAAGAAATTATAATATAGAAGTTGGTTTACACCCTGGTTGTAGGCAGACCAGGAGGTTTCAAATTTAGACAATGAAAACATGCAGTAGCTTGAGGTCGTGGGCAAGGCAACTTTTTCGGATCAGCATAATCAGTTTCCTAAATATCTCATGTTTGTGCCTGCTGGAGGCACTCTACATGGCCATACGTCTGGGCAGGCAAAAGGGACCACCACTTGATGAAAACCATTTTATGCTGCTTCTGCAACCCTTCCTTTCAAAGTTAGTAGGTTTCCAGCATCCTTTTCTTTTCTGCAAAACTGTTGTGAATTTTTAAATACAGCTCTGGTCTTTCCAGGTGATGGTTTTGTCAGCCAGCCCATGTAGCTCAAGGAACCCCATATATAACAGCAATTGCCAGGAACCCCTATGAGTTGCAGCTGAGGAAAGCCGTACAGCTCATGCCTTTGAAGCTTTGTACCAGAACCTTATGCTCTCTCTAACCGATTTACATACCACCATGGTATGTTTAATTTGCTTTTTCATCAAATCAATAATGGGTCTAATTGAAAAAATTGGCAGTGCTACGTGCAACCTAAGTACTGATCTCAATGTTTGCCGGCTAACGGAACGTTACACGGCTCTGTGTCAGACACCTGTGTTATTGGTGTGCTCCCGCTACTAATGTGTACAAAAACAAACATTAATACAGGTGGAGCATCTGCACCAATTGATCACTATGCTATGAGAATTAATCACCTGGCTTTCAGCTTGAAGAATAAAATTTACATCTTTAATGTATGAACTATATTAACACACACGCTTGCACCATCGACTTCGGGTGATGTCAGCAGGCGAGCACGTGCAGCCCCATTCGGGTGTGTTCCCCTGGACTTTTGGACCCGGGTGTGCAAATTCGGGGCCTGATTTTAAGCACTTGATAGGTTTTTAGACTTTTTGGTGACTAGTGGTTGGAAAACATCGGGCAAGTAGGATTCAGTGTAAGGGACTAACACTCAGAAGTCTGGAAATCCGCCTTCAGCCACACTGTGATGACACAGGTTGAGTTCTGTTTTCTCATCCCAGTCTGGGGTGGATTTTGGCGACATCGTTATCGTCAAGGAGCTCCTTTCATTGAGCACTTACTAGGTGCCAGGCCCCCTGCTATTTGCTTTGCATGCATTATCTCAATTATTCTTGAAAGCAACCCTATAACTAAGGATTTCCTTTGATACCATTTTTTTAAATTGAAGTATAATTGATTTGTAATATCGTGTTAGTTTCAGGTATACAGCAACGTGTTTCAGTATTTGTGCAGATGATATTCCATTAAAGGTTATGACAAGATGTTGCGTTTAATTCCCTGTGCTTTGTTGCTTATCTGCCTTATGTGTAGTAGTTGGTGTCTGTTAATCCCATACCCTCAATTTGTCCTTCTCCTCCTCCCCTTTGGTGACCACAAGTTTATTTTCTATGTCTCTGAGTGTGTTTCTGCTTTGTATATACATTCATTTGTATTATTTTTTAGATTACCCATATAAGTGGTATCATGTAATATTTGTCTTTGACTTATTTCACTATGCATGATATTCTCTAGTTCTATGTTGTTGCAAGTATCAGTATTTCATTCTTTTTTACGACTGAGTAAAAATGATGTGATATATATGTCACTTCTACTTTATCCAGTCATCTGTGGATGGTCACTTGATTTGCTTCCATGTCTTGGCTATTGTAAATAGAGCTGCCGTGAACGGTGGGGTGCATTGTCTTTTTAATTAGTGTTTTTATTTTTTTCTAGATGTATTCCCAGGAGTGGAATTGCTGGATTGTATGGTAGCTCTATTTTTTGAACTTGTTGTAATATATTTAAGTTTGAGATATCTTTTAAATATCTATTTCTACTTTTAAAGGAACCTCCATACTGTTCTCCATGGTGGCTGCACAATTTACATTCCCACCCAGCAGTGTAGGAGGGTTCCATTTTCTCCACATCCTCCACAGCATTTGTTATTTGTAGACTTTTTGATATTGGCCATCCAACAGGTATGAGGTGATACCTCACGGTTTTGATTTGCATTTCTCTAATATTTAGCAGTGTTGAATTTCTTTTTATATGCCTCTTAGCCATCTGTATATCATCCTTAGAAAAATGTCTATTCAAGTCTTCTGCTTATTTTTTGATTGGGCTGTTATTTTAATTTTTTTCCAGTTTTAAAAAAAGCCTTTATTATTGACATTGATTACTGTAGATTGAATATCAATGCTCTAATGGTGGTATATTGTTACTATTAGTAATAGTATAGTATATTAATACTATAATACTGTAGCATTCTAGATGACTAAGATAGGTTGACTATCTATTATATGACTGGTGCTATACTAAGCTTTGTCTCTTTGCTTCCATGTACTCTTGCGTGTGTGTTCTCTTTCTTTTAAAGTACGGCTGATTTGCACGGTTGTGTCCGTTTCCTCTGTACAGCAAAGTGGACCAGTCATACATGGATGTACATTCCATCCCTTGTGTTATCTTCCATCATGATCTCGCCCAGGAGACTGGAGATAGTTCCCTGTGCTGTACAGTAGAGCCTCCATGCTTACCCATTCTACCTGTCATGGTTTGCATGCCTACAGCCATATCACCCTGAATGCACCCAATCGCCTCCGTTTTTTAAAATATTGAGTTGTATGAGCTATTCGAATAGGTTGAGTATTAACCCCTTGTTGGTCAGACATCATTTTGTCATGGAGAAAAACTGATGCTTAGAGAAGTCCAACCCCTTGCCTGAGATCCTGAACCTAGTGACCCAGAGGAGATGAGATTGAAAGTTTTGATAATCATGATTCTCAACAACCATTAACTCACTTAGGAAGGAGAGGAAGTTTTTCATCGTCTGCAGCCAGTGGTCCCCAGCAGGGGCAGTTTGCCTCCCAGGGAACATTTGGCAGTGGCTGGAGACGTTTCGGTTGTCACAGTCAGGGAGGCAGCAGGGAAGGAGGAGGACCTATAGCAGAGAGAGGCCGAGGATGCTGCTGTATATTCCACAGCTCACAGGACAGCCCCTTCCCCACCCCTTGCTCCTCCACAAAGCATTTTTTCTCCTGAAATGTCCGTAGTGTTGAGGTTGAGAAAGCTGTCGTAAACCATCATGCTCAAGAGGGTGTGGAGGTTAGTATTCAGTTCTGCGAATCTTATAAATGGATACGGAAATAAATATGGTAGCTTCATTACCAAAGAGAAAGTCTCACTTTGCAAGAAGCCACCTTCATCCACAAGATCAATAAATATTTATTGGGCAGCCAAGGTGCGTTTGTGCCAGCATTGTGTGGCCAAGCCATAATTTTATCTTCGTTGTTTAAAAATGAAGCGGAGAGGTGAGTGAACTCCCGAAAGTGACCATGACACATTTGAATTAAGAGTCTTCTTGAAAATTTCATCAGAGGTATTTATTGTGTGACTAATTACTTATGCACATATAATGGTAAGAAAGGAGCCATTCTAGCACATCCAGTAAGCCATATGCATTTTAACAAATATGTAAATATATATTTACTCATCCAACAGAAACATTTTCTTGGTTACTTGGGTGTACAATAATGTTTATGCATTTTTATAAAAATTTATAAGCTTTAAGTGATAATTCCAAACACCCAGGTAAATGCTATATGTACTTAAATATCCTTGTGGCTTAGCAGGTTAAGGACCTGACTGTCTCCCTGACATGTGGGTTCAATCCCTGGCCTTGCTCAATGGATTAAGGATCCAGCATTCCCACAAACTACAGCATAGGTCACAGGTGCCACTCGGATCCATTGTGGCTGTGGCTGTGACATAGCCAGCAGCTGCAGTTTCGATTCATCCCCTAGCTTGGCAACTTCCATATTCTGCAAGCACAGTCGTAAAAACAGAGAGAGATAGAAATTTGAATTTTTGACAAAGATGGCTTTTACATGAACTTATACAAATAACATCAGAATAACTCTAAAGGTGCTCGTATTAATCTGGACATCTTTAAAATTGGTGAATTGGGATGTTATATCATAAGCTTGTCAATGAGTTGCATAAAGTTTATATAAACATGTCATATGTAAATGTATTGCTCTGTGGCATAACTAATTTGGCAAGTATTTTTAAACGTGCAGGAGCCTATATAATTCAACTCTTACTGGCATTTTTTTTAATTTCCTAAACTGTTTTTCTAATCATTTAAGAGCAAAAACAATGAGCTATAATAACCATATTTTGTTTTTATTTTTTATATGTATCACTTTGCAAGAAAATATTAATTTAAAAAAATCTTGGGAGTTCCAGTCGTGGCACAGTGGTTAACAAATCTGACTAGGAACCATGAGGTTGCCGGTTCGATCCCTGGCCTTGCTCAGTGGGTTGCGGATCTGGCATTGCTGTGAGCTGTGGTGTAGGTCGCAGACGTGGCTCGGAATCCCGAGTTGCTGTGGCTCTGCCGTAGGCTGGCAGCTACAGCTCCGATTAGACTCCTAGCCTGGGAACCTACATATGCCACGGGAGCAGCCCTAGTAAAGGCAAAAAGACAACAACAACAACAACAACAAATTTTTGAGTTCCCGTCGTGGCGCAGTGGTTAACGAATCCGACTAGGAACCATGAGGTTGCGGGTTTGGTCCCTGCCCTTGCTCAGTGGGCTCAGGATCCAGCGTTGCCGTGAGCTGTGGTGTAGGTTGTAGACGCGGCTCGGATCCCGCGTTGCTGTGGCTCTGGCGTAGGCCAGTGGCTACAGCTCCGATTCGACCTCTAGCCTGGGAACCTCCATATGGCACGGGAGCGGCCCAAGAAATGGCAAAAAGACAAAAAAAAAATCTTACTATAGTTTATTTGCAATGTTCTATCAATTTCTGCTGTACAGGAAAGTGACCCAAATAACCTTATTTTTATACAAAATTTCCACTTAAGTGAATTTTATGTCACCTTATTTAGACTCAGTTTCTCTCCATCTAAGGATAATATATCAAGTTTTGAACAGCCCAACATCATACAGCGTAACTGAAAACAAACAGAAAAAAAATGTTCTGGAAATTTCCAAAAGTGTAATTGTGAAGTCCCTCAGACCTTCACTCATAGGCTAGTAAACCCTTTCTATGAACCATTCTAGCTAGCTTAACTCTTCTTCTGATACATAGCAAATCTCAGGAGAGATTGATACCAAAGGGAATCCTATGCACACAAAAGCAAGTAGGAGTCTGCATGCAAAAAAATATGTAATACAGATCAGGTACTAAGCAGCCAGCACTGGAGACTGGGTAGTGTGGGTTCGAGCAGCCCTGCATCCCTCAGCTACCTCGGAGGGCAACCCAGGGCAGCTTGGATCTCCTGATGGGTCTTGGCGTGCTGATGCTGGCCATCGGGAAAATGAAATATGCACTTCATAGACTTACTTTAAGAAGACCGAGAAATATGTAGTCTTTTTAAAGGAATCTACCCCCAAATGACTAAAATCTTTTCAAAATCAGTTAGACGCTTTATGTGATGAAATCCACCTGAGTGCCGTTACAAGTCTGAATTCTTGTGACTCTTCATGAAACAATGATAATGACAGTGATTATCATATGCATACGGATGCTCGGAAGGCAAAGCGATCCCAAATAAATGCGATGCTCCCTTGGATTTGAGACCGACAGCATCACTGTGAGGTTGTTATATTCACCCTCTTATTTTGTCCAGATAAGGAAACCGAGACCCAAAGATTAAGTGATTGATTTTCTATGAATTCACACGGTTGACTCTGTATGAGCATCTGTCTCCAGGTAGTGCCACTCAGGTAATTGCTATTCAGTTTTACAAGATATATGAATTCAAGTTATCAAATTTTCTGCTCTTTGGATATTCGAAACAATTTTCTAAGATTTTTTTTCATTTTTAACATGTATTGATCATAACACAAAAATGATGACCTTGCTGGAGTTCCCACTGCAGCACGGTGGGTCAAGAATCTGATGGCAGTGGCTCAGGTCTCTGCAGAGGTGCGGGACCAATCCTAGCCCAGTGCAGTGGGTTAAAGAATGAGAGTCTATCATTGCCACAGCTGTGACTTGGATTCAACCCCTGGCCCAGGAACTTTCATATGCTGTGGGTGTGGCCATAAAATTTTTTTTAAAATTTTTGAAAGAGATGAGCTTCCATAATTTCTTCTATTTTTTTAAATGAGTCAATCTCTTAAAATATATATAACTTTACTTATCCCTATGATAAGTACAGATGGAATCCTGCAAAATTTATAATGATGTTAAAACACTGTTCAATTGATGTAGAGCTCTATATTTTTCTTCAAGACTGAAAAAATACACCCTATATGTAGTAGTTCTGTTGGTGAACCAATGGAAATAAATGAATAATGTTAATACGTGTTGAAATGAAATGTATTTCCAATTCAAGTTTTTGTGGTACATCTCCAGAAGGCAACAATTAGACATTACTATTGAGATAATAAAACAAAATTGGGAGCTTGCAGTCATATAAACATGATATATATCTATGCTGCCAAGATGGTCTTCCAGCCTTGGGGCTCAAGAAAGTTAGTTCTTTCCTCTTTTAGAGCTATCGCGGATTCCTAGAAGCATGGAAAAAACTTCCTGAATGTCGGTGCTAAAGAAAGAAGTATATTTTGATCCTGAAACTTCTTTTTCAATGCTGATAGAGAACTTCAGAAAGTTCCAACAGATCAAGGAATGTGTAATAAGATCCTTGAAGGCAGATTTGGAAACAACGCTACAACCTGAAAAATTGTGTATTTCTGTAGATGGGATGATGACTATCACAGTGCCATTGGAGAGTTCAGAACACGCCATCCGTTGCCAATGATTTGAAGATGGTCCCTTGTGCATTTTTGCACATGGCAACTGTGGAGTCAATTTCAGTTTTATTTGTCTAGTGGACTTAACTTATAGGATTTTTCAGTGGGGGTGCTCTTGTCATTTCGAGTGAGGAATTATTTAGTTTTCAGTATCTTCGGCATCCTGTGGTTCTCCCACAAAAAGTCTCAGTTCAAAAAATACCATATTTCCAAATGCAGTTGGTCGGGGTGGGGCAGGGGGACAGAGTGGCTATTATCTTTGGCTGAGAATAATTTGAATGGAAATAAACATGAAATTCAGATAAGGACAAATTCAAAAGGGCTTTTCCCTGCATAACACATGCAGGAGTATATGAACCATACAAAAGTGTAGACCCAGAGCTACATCCAAAATAAATAGATGAGGAGTTCCCATTGTAGCCTGGCAGAAATGAATCTGACTAGCATCCATGAGGACACAGGTTCCATCCCTGCCTCGCTCAGTGGGTTAAGGATCTGGCGTTGCCATGAGCTGTGGTGTAGGTCGCAGACACAGCTCAGATCTGGCCTTGCTATGACTATGGTGTAGGCCATTGACTACATTTCTGATTTGACTCCTAGCTTGGGAACCTCTGTATGCCACAAATTCGGCCCTAAAAAGACAAAATAAATAAATGAATGAATAAATAAGTAAATAGAAAAAAATTCAATCCTATTTGTTATTGAGGGTTTTTTTTGTTTGTTTTTTTGTGTTTTTTTTTGGTGGGGTTAGTGGTGGTATAGAATATACTGTTCTAAAATACCATCTCAGTCATCAAAATTTATTTGGGAAAACAGTAATAAAAATTGAAAATAACAAGATTTCAGGGACAATTCAAGATACATGTGGATTAAATAAATACAGTGTATCCTAACTCAGGATGGGAAATCAATAGCACTCTTTTCTTTCCCTTTCTTTCTTTCTTTCTTTCTTTCCAGTGATTCACAATTTTTATTTAATTTTATTTAGTTGTTTTTAAGTAAATGTATTTTTTATTAGAGTAGAGTTGATTTATGGTGTTGGGTCAGTTTCTGCCATACAGCATAGTGACCCCGTCACACATATATATACATTCTTTTTCTCATATTATCTTCCATCGCAGTCTATCCCAAGAGACTGGGTATAGCCTCGTGGTTCCCAAGGGGAAGGGGAGAAGAAGTAGGATGGACGGGGCGTTGCGGGTTGGTAGATGCAAATGACTGCGTTTAGAATGGATAGGCCACGAGGGCCTACGTAGAGCACAGGGAGCAATAGCTTTCTTACTATTGAAGTGTAAGCTTCCAGATGGTGGTCTCTCTCTTCACTCTCCCGTGACGCTGGCTGCGGGCAGAGAATCCTCAGCATCCATGCGCTGCAGGGTCCATCCTTGCTTGGATGTGGCTCTTTGCTGCATAACTGAGTGTTGATGTCTCCTTTATATGCTCATGTAGGAGCAATCGCTCATTTTTAAGAACTACTTCTTAAGGAATCAAAAAAAAAAAAAAAAAGTGCATCCTTTTATTCCTGAAGGAGAGCAGAAAACTTAAAGCTTGCTGAAGTGATTAAATACGAATTCCCACCTCTGGGAGGGAAATAGAAAATAGTTCTGGACAGAAGGGGAAAAGTAAGCATCAGCAGGATGTGAGCCTTAGAAGGGATTTTCTTTGTAAGTAGCATAGACGGGATAGGAATTGGTCAGCCAGGATTCGTAGTAAGATCAGAAACCTCTTTGACCCCCGTCCTCCACCTCCTGAAAACACGTAGAGTAAAATCACAGAATAGTGTCCCCAGTTCTTGAAAACTCACCAAAGAGCACGTTTTAGGTCAGTTTAGTACCAGGGAATTGGCCTGGGCTAGGCTTCCAAAGCTATGGACAGAATTAGAAACTCAAATCTTTGATAGTTCATGTTCCCAGGAACTTGTTCTGTAATCACCCTGGAGGTTCACGAGAAGGTTGGGGTGAGGTTTTTTAGGGTAAAAGTAAATGGGTTAATTGAGAGAAAAACTAAAGGTTTGGCTGAGATTAATTCTGGCAAGATTTTTGGTCTAAAAAGGATTAGAGATGTAGAAGAAAATCAAAGTTCAAAAGCATGTTCAGAATTCATATCCTGACTTTAAGAGGCCAGAAGATTTATGCCTGCTTTCATCGTATGCTTATGGCCAGGATCCATCAGTGTAGCTGATGGCAGAAATAACCGACAGACCCAGAAATATCAGAGCAAGCCTCCTTTCCTTCAAAATCATCATTTCCTAAACTTATTATTAAACAGAGGTTCACACTCCATAATGGGTAACAACAGACGGGAGATAATAATGCCATTGGCTAAGAGATAACATTTAGCTTTCAATCCTTCTGTGATCCTATTGAATTTGCCTGTTAAGTTCTCGGGTGTAATTAAAGCAGATAGGGGCATTCATACATTTTGTTGCAAATTGATATGATCTCCTTTGTCTGTGATCTAAGTGAGATTGCCCTGTAGTTTTTAATTTAGCAGGTTAAGAAGCACAATTAAAATATCATGAAAAAGATCATAATCAGAAATCATCTTTTGGGTTGTCTCTACCACGTGGATAAAGGGATCGGTGTATTTAATAATTACCTCCTTTGCTGTACGTGGGTTTTACTTGTGGGCTGAAGTATGAATAAATACCTTGTGCTATTCCAGTGGGAAAGGCTTTCCACCTAATTAATAAAACTTGGAAGAATACCTAGGACATTGAACCATATCTTTCTTATTAGTGCTGCCTGCCTCAAAAAAAAAGGTCCCTGTCTCCTCACTACAGCAGTAAATGTCATTTTCCTGGGTTATAAAGAAACCTCTTGAAAAACTGCCGGTTTTCAATAGGAATGAAAAAGCAAGTTTTTTGATATTTCTTTTTTTTTAAAGAAATAATTCAATCATTAAATTTTGAGTAGTGAAAAATCCTGATCAAGCGCAACAGGAATTATTCTGCCTAAAGAACATATCTTATTAGAAGCACTAGAATAAAGTAAGGTTTGTATTGGGATATAATTGGCTTTGAATTAGTCTTTATTTCCAGCTGTTGTCTCTCCTCTAGTTCACTCGCTCAGGTACTTTCCAGGCCTTGATCCTAGAGAAACTGAAACCGTTTAGCATAAAGGTATGACATGGATACCTTTGCTGTCCATTTTTAAAGGCTAAGGTCCTTGTGAATATTTCTTTAAATTGAAGTATAGTGGATTTACAGTATTGTTTTAGTTTCAGGTGTACAGCAAAGTGATTCAGTTATATGTGTATTTTTTCAGATGGCTTTGATTATAGGTTATTAGAAGAGTTAAATATAGTTCTCTGTGCTATGCAGTAACTCCCACATTGCTTATCTAGTTTATGTGTAGTGGTTTGTATCTGTTAATCTCAAACTCCTAATTTATCTCTCCCCCTCTCCCTTTCCCCTTTGGTAACCATAGTTTATTTTTATGTCTGTGAGTCTGTTTCTGTTTCGTATATAGATTCATTTGTACCATATTTTAGATTCCACATATAAGCGCATCATATAATATTTACCTTTCTTTGTCTGACTGACTTCACTAAGTATAACCTTCCCTAGGTCCATTCATGTTCCTGCAAATAGCAACTTTATTTATATTAAAATTGAATTCAGAAATGACAAATTTGAAAGTACATCATTATTTCAAACATGATATTGGCTGAAATAGACAACTTGCTCTTGTGAGTTTATCCATTTAATGAATATTTGAGCACCTACTTTGTGGTGTAAAAGGCCGCTCCAAAAATTAAACCCTGATCTTTATGCATGGCCATGGCAGACTTCAGTTGGAGACTTAAATTATGAGTGTGTTATACCTTGTTGTTCTAATTAAAAATATGTGATAAGTGAAAAATGTGTGTAACAAACCTATAAAGTTTTTCTCTGCATAGAATATGGGGGTTTATACCCCTGTCATTCTATACAAATTGGTGAGTCCGTTGGCTTCCCTAAGATTCTGCAGAACATGAAAAGAGCAGTATCTGGGAGTTCTGTTGTAGCTCGGCAGATTAAGAACCTAGGATCTGAGAGGATGGGTGTTCAATCCCTGGCCTCGCTCAGTGGGTTAAGGATCCACGTTGCTGCCAGTTGTGGTGTAGGTCACAGATGTGTGGCTTGGATCTGGTGTTAGTGTGGCTGTGGTGTAGACCAACAGCTGCAGCTCCAATTCAACCCTTAGCCTGGGAACTTCCATATGTCATGGGTGTGGCTGTTTAATTTTTTTTTAAAAAAAGCAGTGTCTGAATTCTATGGGAAGTGGAGAAGGCTTACAAGGCTACCTCTATCTCAAGGATGTGATACAGTAGAGATATTGAAGCAGATATATCCTACATGTGATGTGACTAGACAGTCCTAGGATGACTAGGAAAGGGGAAACAGAGTCTATTTCAAATTCTTTGTTAACTGACATGACATGTCTAATACAATGATGGAATTTCTTTTTCCTGAGTTGCTGTCAGCCTCCTCATCTTTTTTTTTTTTTTTTTTATCTTTTTCTCTTTTAGGGTCACGCTCACAGCATATGGAAGTTTCCAGGCTAGGGGTCAAATTGGAGCTACAGCTGCTGGCCTACACCACAGGCACAGCAATGCAGGATCCAAACTGCACCTTCAACCTACGCCACAGCTTACAGCAACGCCAGGTCCTTAACCCACTGAACGAGCCCTGGGATGGAACCCGCATCCTCACAGAAATTAGTCAGGTTCCCGTTAACCACTGAGCCACAACGGAAACTCCAGCTTCCTCATCTTTGTGAGCATTTTCCATAGGATAATCTTAAGAGCTATTTCCTGGGCTTTGTATTCTTATGCACTTCAGTTAATAAGTACCTGGTAACATAGTCCTACTGTGGCATGTAGCTTTTCAGAGTTACCTTGAAATAATGTTGCTGCTAATGGGGTTCCTGGCATGCTGAAGAAGTAAACTCAAGAATGGGGAGAAGTAGCGTAGTGTTAAGCTGGGGAATAGGATGATGGTTGGGGTCCTTTTAAGAGATTGTAGCATGTTCTTTGTGGGCTAAGAGATGCAGTTGCTGCTCTTTCGCTCTCAAACTCTTCCAGCTTCTAAATCTCATCCTCTGTTCCCCTTGAGGAATCACTCAGCTCCCCGAGTCACTGCTAGCTGGGCAGCATCAGAGGAAAGCCTTCACTGTGTTCCAATTTCCAGCCTTTGTTGGGGGTGTGAGTAGTGTGGGACCAGTGACAGGGTGGGGCGCAGGTGTTGGGGAGCTCTTCACTCTTCTCAGAGATGCTCTTACCCTCACCCACGCTGTGATCCCGCTCCCTTCCCACAGGTCATCTGTTAGGTTAGTGCTCCAACATGGATTAAGGTCATGTAGGTCCTTGAGACCATGCGAGCGCTGAGTAGACACACATGCTAATATTTCAGTTCAACACGGATGAACCGAGATAGAAATCATCACACTAAGTGAAATGAGCCAGACAGAGAAAGACAAATTTCATCTGAAATCGCCTGTATGCGGAATCTAAAAAAAGGATACGAATGAACCTATTACAAAACAGAAGCAAACATAGACTCCTAGTCATAGAAAACACACTTTATGGTTACCAAAGGGGAAAGTGGGGGTGGATGAATTAGGAGTTTGGGATTAACAGATACACACTACTATATATACAGCAGATAATCAAGAAGGACCTACCGGATAGCATGGGGAACTCTACTCAATACTTTGTAATAACCTAGAAGGGAAAAAACTGAAAAAGAATGTAAAACTGAACCACTTTGCTGTATGCTTGAAACTAACACATCAGTGTAAATCAACAATACATATATACATATATATATTTTTTTTTTTTTTTTTAAACTGTCATGGACCAAGCACTGGGGATGCAATGATAATTAGTAGTTTGATATTGTAGAAAAGGTAGTGACCTCAGTACTGTGGACACAATGGGATGATCGGGAAGAAAACAGTAGACAAGGAGGCATCACTCTCCCTTAGGGAGATACTGGAAGAAAGATATCTCAGAGAGGCATGAATGGTTGAAGGGAAGAGATACTCTACACCAAGCAAGGTAAAGAGATAGCACAAGCACAGAAGTCCAAAGCAGGATGGCTCGCTTAGGAAAGAAGAAACGTCTTGCTTAAGAAAGAATAAATGGTGGGACAGTAGAAAGAGAACCATGCTATGTGGTGGTTCAGTTACAGGTTCTCAACTCAGATGGCAAGGGTACAAGTCGTTAACACGAGAACATTTAACCATGTGACCTTGAGTGGGTTGGTACCTCAGTGGCTTTGCATGTAAAGTGGGAAAGAGAATAGCAGATGCTCCATGAGGTGAGAATTAAATGCTTGGACCTGCCCCATTCCTTTCCTGCACCCAGTCATCTTTTTAAAATGCAAGCCAGGTTCTCTCTCCTTTTTGCTCAAAGCCTCCAGTGGCTTCTCATCTCACTCAAAGTGAAAGCTGCAAAAGTTTGCAAAAAGTTGCAAAGCCTTTGTGACGTGCCCATTCCCATGACCCTGCCAACCTTGTCATCTCCTGCTGATCTTCCCCAGCCACTTTGGCCTCTTTGCAATTCTCTGAACCACAGAAAGAAGCCTCCTCCTCCAGCATGTGTGTCCTTGGCACTCCCTCTACCTGGGATGTTCTTCTACAGAGAGAGGCAGGTCTGGTCAGAGTTCTGCTCAGAGGTCCTACACCAGGGCAGTTTTGCTCGACGGCCCTGCTTCTCATGACAGCAACTCCTTCCCTTTGCCCTTTCTCTGGTTCCTATTTTTCCCTTAGTTTTGTGGATATTTTCTCTGTGGCACTACTGTTTTACTGGCTGTTGTCTTTTTATTTGCTAATTTTCTCCCCACTGCCCTCCTGAATATAAACCTGCAAAGGGCAAGTTCTTTGTCTTATGTTGTATCCCTAATGCTGGGCCCATGACGGGCCCTTGATAAATGGGAGTATTTAGCATAATGCCTGCCATGTAGAAAGCCCTGAATGCATTTTACCAAGTTTTGTCATTACCACGATTCTTTTTTAAAATGTTTTAATTGAAGTGTGGTTGATTCACAATATCATGTTAATTTCAGGTGTACAGCACAGCGATTCAGTTATACATAGCTATCTAGATGTATAGATATATATCTATAGCTATCATAGATATCTATATCTAGATTCTTTTCATATTCTTTTCTCTTATAGGTTACTGGAAAATATTAAGTATGGTGCAATATAATACAGTTTTATATATCTGTGTACTATAGTAAGTGCTTATTGGTTACCTGTTTTATATATAGTAATGTGTCTGTGTTAATCCCAACCTCATCACCATCATTTTTAACAAGAAATAAAAACAGTAAATTGAGCCCTGACTGTGAAAGATTCTGTGAACCCCACAGAGAGAAACCGTAAAACAGAGAAGAGAGGATCCCTGCTTAGTAGAGATGTAGGAGGGGTGAGATTGGAGTCAGGGAAACCTTGAGAGGGAGATGTTGAGAATCTCCATTAGGGATTAGGCAGTAGGACCAGGAAGAAGAGGTGGAACAAAGGGATATTTCATGGGAACAGTTGGATGTGGGAGAAGAGTCAAAGATGGCGCCAGAATGTTGATGCTGTCTTGTTGAGTGTTTGATGTTGCTCTAGGGAATCTGCTGGGCTGAGTTAGAGGGAGGCAGGGAAGGAGTTCAGCTGTGGATATTTTGAGGGGAGTTGCCTGCGGTACATTTCCACAGGGATAATTGCAGGGAGGTGGAGATATAAAAGCCTAGCGCTTTGGGAGAAGCGGTTTTACAGGTTGGTTCCCCCCACAGAAATGGAGATCGGGCATGGGAAAAGAAAAGGAATGGAGCAGAATGATGGAAGCTATCACTCAGAAAGGATCAGCACAAAAGAAGGCAGGGAGACTGGGAGAAAGATGTGTTACGAGTGCCGAAGGGTTTGGGAAGTGTTTCAGGGTGGAGGAGAGGGGGCAGGATGGGCTAAATATCTCAGGGAGATCAAATTAGATCTGAAGGAGGCTAGGCCTTTGGACTCGGCAATCAGGTGGTTGTGGGTGAGCACAGTTTGGTAGAGGAGCTGATCCATGACCCAGAGCCTTGTGGACTGCACAGGAACAGTGGCAGAAAAGCACGGTTACACTGTTGGTCAGGAATGTCCATGGTGAGTGGGTGCAGGGAGTGGAGCAGCAGATACAGACAGACAGACAGAGGGCTGGTGATGAGGAGGAGCCAGTGTGGAGGGAAAATTTGGTGAGAATAGAGGGATGAAGGCACTGCACTTCAGGAGGGGGGAGCCATTAACAGACACGAGGCAGGGGGGCTGTGCAGGAAACCCGTGGCACAACCTCTCCAGCCTGGCGAGAGCAGAGGCCTCCCTTGGGAAGAAGGGGGAGTCCCTTTCCTTTAGCGACAAGCGGGAAGGTGTTAGGAATTTGTCCTGGCACAGATGAGACGGGGAAGTTGGTCAAGGGCCTCTCTACCCGCTGCCTCCATTTCTCCGGAAAATGGACGGTGAGGGCACCCTGGCAAAATGAAGAACAGCCAAGCCTCAAAAGGGATTCAGACACAGAGACCACCCTTCTATGTACAGAAGGTATGTTTGGAATCTACCCTTTTTTCTGCCCCAAACAAAGAGCATCACAGATAATGGATCGTCCAATCTGGAGTGTCCAGCGGACTAGAACATCTGCTCAGTCCGCCTCTTTGGGGATGAGGAAAGTGAGCAATTCAGTGACTAGTTCAAGGTTACACAGCTAGTTAGGAGATGAGGTTGTACTGAAACCAGTTTTTCTCACTTGTAATCCATGCCTTAGTGAGCTGTTTCAAGCTGTGCTTTCCAGAGACTTAATGCCACTTAAGCCCATATTCCATCCTTTCTTATATGCACTGGCCCCCTTACGCACCCTACGTAACCCTACCCTCCACCCCCGCCAGTCTTCAGTCTCCAAATCACCCCATGTACATGCTGCTACTTTTTTTTTTCTTGCCCAGCGTGGTCCACCGTTTCCGCTTGCAGCTTGAATCGGATTGACCCTGAGATGGGCCTTTTTTTTTTTTCCTTTCTCCTGGATAAGCTGTGTTACAGACTGGCTGTCTGGCCATATTCATGAAAGGAGCCAGCATGAGGCCGATGCCGTTGTAAGGACTGAGGGCATTAGCTCAGTGAAGTTGCTGCCCGTATCCCAGAGGCAGCATTGAACTAGATGCTTGCTGGAGTGGAGTACTTATGGTTGTCAGATGCAGCCCCTGGATGACCCTTTTCCATTTAACTCGATGTTTAAAAGGAGCTCCATCCATGCTTAATTCACAGCAAGAGATATGTTGGAAATATATTAAGCAAACCATACAAGTGTATCCATTCTCAGGCTATGTGGATTGTTGCATGCCAAAATGAAAAATCCTTACGTGCTATTCACAAGTTTTAGGTATATGTGAGTATCATTTTATTTTCCCTGCCTGCCTTTCAGCATGGGTTTGTGTTGTTCTTGAATTTTTTTTTTAATGTTCATATCTATAAGAAAGAGACTCATGAGATATGCTTCTTAGGGATTGCTGTATTAGCACTGTGTGCAGGCCAAAAAAAAAAAAAAAAAAAAGTCTAGATATCTGGCTTTTTTTTTTTTTTCACCCCTGAAATAGATGTTGGGATAGCTGAGTCGTTTCTGCCCTTTAAATGATGCACTGAGTACAACGCTCATGGACACACTCACACCCCTTCCTTCTCTCATTTGATTTCGAGATACGGAGAATAAATGAGACGTTCACTTGGGCTTCGCTGTCTTTTATGAAATCCACCCCATTCTGGAGTGAATGAGGTCGAGAGGCAGGAGGCCGCCTTCCTGGGAGCCACTGCCTTTCCCCAGCGTCTCATCCTCTCTCTGTCGGCCCCAGGCGCTGTGCCTGCATTTGTGTGTGTGTAGATTTATAGTTTATCTTTATCTATGGCTTCATCTGTAGGTAGCTATTATAGCTGCCTCGCCTGGATATTGTTTGGGCCTGATAGATCTGTCTGTAGTTCATCAAAGGGGAGCCAAGTGCCTAAAAGCCATCGGGTCCAGCTGAGGATGAAATACGAGCCATCAGCCTTGGTAATGGCTGTAAAATTTCATAATTACACGGCCTTTATTACATTGCATAATGATCCTGAAGCAGTATGGAACAATTAATTAAGATTTTCAACCGTGGCTCTTTCAGAAATTAAAAGGTACTGGGCGCTGAGAAATGGGAATCTTGTCCTAAAAGCATTAGGGATGCTTAAGAAATACTTTCCTGGGCTGTCTCCCTTTTTTTTTTTTTTTTTTTTTAAGTAAGAGGAACCTCTCCTGGTTAGAGACTCAGCGATAGTCTACCGTGCCTACTATCAAGTTTTTATTCCGACTTCAAAACTGGCGTTTTAAAAGGAACGGGAGTAAACGCGTGCTCAGGGTCTCCCTAACTCCCCAACTTCCCTTTTCTCGTCTTTGAAAAATTCTATTCCGCTTCCTGCTCTAGCCATTCATCACATTTATGGTGGTTCATCTCTACACATTAAATAAATGCAGGCTTTGAGATAGGGGGTCAGTTAACTGCCTGCTATAGTGACCACGGAGTTTCTTTTCTACAGTCTCTCATATCTTGAGGCATTAAAATTCTTTCAAGCTCTCTATAGTTTTGACAGTCATATCCCCAAAGGAAGACTTCACTGTTTTCATTTATTATCCTGTGGATGCAGCATGTCACATCTAATATATACCTTTTATTTTTTTTTCCTCATAATCTCATCTTCCCCCCCCATAAAGCGTAATTAAATTTGGTGAGGGGCTGCAAGAGCCACGAGGAATTCACTATTTTTAAATAATAAGAGACGCTCAAGAAAGAAAGAAAAAAAAAAAAGTATGTCCTCTACCTACCCAGGGCTGTGCATTTACACATACAAATTGTGACTCGTTCACCCTTGATTTTCCGTGTCAAGGCAGTCATGATCGAGATGGTTGCATCCAATAAAATCCTAATGAAAAGACAGAGAAAACAAGCCCAGCATTTTTATTCTGCTGGTTCCAAGCCATATCCCGAGCTTCTCCTCCACGTATTCGATAGGAAGTGGACATGCTTCCAAGAAACGTTATCAATGGTATCGTCAATTGAAATGACAGAAAATTAAAAAAAGAACCCCTAACGTCATGGTGATTTACACAGAACTCCTGGATATTTGTTCATGTCAAGGATTATTGTTTTTAAATTGACAATCATCATAGAACGTTTTACCGATCTAAATATTTCATGGGAGACTAAAACTCCCCGTGGGCATCCCCAATAATAAACTTTCAGCAGAAAATTTGGAAAGGATTATGTGCTTCAAGGAGGAGCCGCTGCTCAGAGTCAATTCTCTTGTGGAGGCATTTAGTCCCTTAATAGGAATTTTCTGATCTGCTGTCATTCTTGTTCACACACCGAGTGTCACTGCCTCTAAAACACTTGTCATTCTTTAATGGAAACAAAATAGTCATTGCAGCCAGAGCCGCAATGTCATTCCCGTGCCTCATGCTGCGTCGGCAATAGTGAAAATGACAGAGCGGCTCTCAGTAGGGGTAATTAAAATGTAAATATTGATATTTTATTATTTGAAATTACTTTCCAGTGCGGCATTTAATATCTCTCCATCTGTGCAGCTCTGTTTAGCGGTCACTTTAGTGCAGCTCTGGGATACCAGGCAGCGGCTTGATCCCCGTTATGTCAAAATGCTTGTTGCTGCTTAATTTTGATATCTAATTAAGTGGAAAAGTACAGTCCACACTGTAATCCATGGCATCTTAACCAGCTGCTTGGGTATATTTAGAATTAATCTCCACTATGGAATCATCCTAATGTATGCAATTAAGAGTCTGCCGATGGCTAATTAGGTGTATTAGAATCAGGCAGCCTTTTTTTTTTTTTTCCTTCTTCCCCCCCTTTCATTTTGGACTTGCAGCCATTGAAGAGCCCCTGCCTGCAGAGGTAGCCTTACTGCTACTCAAATGGAGTTAGGAAGCAGTGCAACTTCCAATTCGGTTCATCCGTGGAGGGTAACTCTTGTTGTTTTCCTTTGCTTATTTCCTTGCATCCGCCTTGCGTAGGAATTTCTAGGATTTCCTGAATGTGTTTGTGGGCATCTCAGTGACATGAAAGGGACTGGTCACAGCAGAGAGGAGAGATGAGATGCAAAGATAAATATCCTCCCCCCCCCCCCCCCCCCCGATCAAAGCAGGGCAATAGGATGGGTGCTCTTGTGCCTTTAGGGAGGAAAGGAATTACCGGGTGAGAGCCTTTTTCTGCAGCTGCATCTCCCTCCTCCATTCTACTTTTGAACGTGCCTCCAAAGACTTATTATCAGAGGCACAGGTTTGGTGTGTGTGTTATGCATCCGTGGTAAATAGGGCAGGCAGGCTTTCCGGACTGCTAACGATTCTGTATTCAGGTGGTTGAGGAATTCCAAGGGCTGCGCTGTTTGACGTTTGCAGTTTTTGTTTCCTTTTAACTTGGCCAGTTATCCAAATCGGGGGCCGAGTAGAGAGGGAGAAGGGGAGGCAGAGAGGAATCGAAGGGGTTGCCTCTCTTGTCAATGAGAAGATAGCTGGTCGCCTCCCCAGTGGATCGTGTGCCAAGCCGTAATGACTTAGCTCTGCGCGCGCCAGCAAACACCAGCCGTGAACTTGGGAGTAAATATTCGTAAACAGATCTTCATTAGCCTCAGAGAAAAATAGTGTGGGAACCTGACTGGAAACCGAACTCTCAGGGCTAAAAATTCAGAGATGCTCTTTTTCCCTGCTGTCCAGAGCACAAATTATGCCCAGGTCTTTAAGCAGAGATAGTGAGGGTTTCTAATATTATTTGAATGTGGAGTTTCAGGGTCAGTGTGCAATAATTTCATATCTGTGACATGCATCTCATGGATAACATATTTCTTCTGCGTTCTTTCATGAATACATATGACACTTTGTTTTTAATGGCCTGTGCTATAAATCCTTTAACTTGCATTTATGCAGAAGACCTCCTGATTTTTTTTTTTTTCCTACCTGTTCTCTTTCTAGGGCATATGTTGGAGACACTGAGTTATAGTGTCTTTCTACCTAGGGAAAATCAAGAACAGCACACATGAAGAATTTTCTTCTATTTTTTCCCGCTTTACTTGTAGGTGGTAAAAGTGAAAGGGGGGGGAGATAGTACTGTTAATTCCATAAACAGCAGGTATCTAATAATTAGTGCTCTTGTAGGAATTTGTGTTGCTGTGTCAAGGGACCAGTTAGGTAAATCTGAAAAGATTTGAAGGCATGTTATATACAATTAATATAGGAATTGTAAGTGACTTCCTCTTAGTGATCCCAGAGAGAATCAACTCCTGGTTATTTAAGTGAATGCACACCCGATAATCACCGCTCTCTCTGCGTTTGTAATCAGTTGCTGAAATACACTTTGCAGATTTTTTTGGTGAGCTCCTGAAATTACCCAGTTTTTCACAGTGCCAGCATCAATTGGTGCCTTAATGTGTTGTGTAGGTGTGGCCTTCACAAATGGGAAAATGGTTACAAAAAGCCTCCTTTGACTAAATACCCTGAGCCTTAAAGCCAAAAACTCTGCCTTCATTCATGTGAGCAGGTGCCTTGGGAGAAACTGAATACTTAACCTTCCTTGCATAGGCAGCATTTAATCCCAGATCAGTTTAGGATGGGTTGATCATGTCTCCTTCCCTTCTAATTTCATCTTTTATGTTAACTCGGTTATATGTATATAGCACAATCTTCATGTAGTTATATATGTGTGTATATATTTATGAGTTATTTAGCATATATAAAAATACTTATTTATCTACTACAACAGCTTATTCCTATTTTGTCCAACATATGGAATGGGCATTTAGATTCTTCAATAGCAGAATATTATGTTGGACCACATGTAACAAAACAAAGCAGCCATGACTAACTTGCTATTTATAGATTTCCTTTAATGGTTGAATGTTTCCAAGGGAAGCAGTTCATCTTTTACCAAAGTTATTAAATTTCATGTGGGCTAAAGAAAAACTCACAAAAAATATTTTAAATTTAAAATATATGTAGGAGTCAGAAACGCAGGTTGCAAATCAAATATTAGAAGTTATAAAGGAAAGTCAAATATGCCAATAATTTATTGTTGTCTAAAAAAAAAAAAAAAAAAAAGGTTGACCCAGAATTGTAGTTGGGATTCTCTCTCCAACAATTCTAAAGAGGATTCGAGGCCCATCTACCTTCTTGCTAAAGTCTGATAAATGATATGCTTTATTAATAACTTATTGGTTAGTTTATTAAAACTTTGGATGGTAAAAAAACATACTTGACCTGAAAATTCATGTTAGTAAAATTTATCTTCTTGTGTTTCTGCATAGATGTCTGTTTTAAATGAAAAATCATAGTCTCCAAAAGACATAATTTGTTTGCCCATAAATCCAAACTCTCAGCTAAGTGTGTACAAAAAAAATGGAAGAACAAAGTTCCCACAAAAATAATGTAACCTTACTGCCTGGCATATGCAAATTACTTTTGGCCCCCTGCTTGATTTCCTCAAGGTCTGAACTGACTTCTTCTCAGCTCCAGTGGATGCTCCTTCCCTTGCTCAGAGTATTTGCACAGAGCTGTGGAGCTTTGCTTGTTCCTGCAAGAGGCAGAAGTGGAAGCTTTTCAAAATTATGACATAAGAATGGATATACAGACCGTTTTGATAAACCTGAATCACGTCTAAATGGCATTTAAATTGCATTAACACCTACTTGGACAGACGCGGTGAAAGGTCATCACTGACAAGTACCGTCTCCCCTGTTTGCAAATGTCCAATTTGCTGCTTTAACGTGGGAAGGCGCCTCACGCCCTTGCTGTTGCCCGATGACTGTCATGCTGCAAATACCTCTGATGACGGAGCATTTGCTTTGGGAGGTGCCATCGTTCTGAAACGGCCTGAGAGGGAGAGGCCATGTGTGAATGCATTTTTGTTTCGTTGCCTGGTCTTTGCTGTTGTTGATTCAGGGAGAGGAAGCCCACAACGATGAAAAAAAAGGAAAAGCCAGCCACAGGCTTTCTCCACCCAATTGCCATTTTTGTAAAGTGTAGAAAGTGCCTTTATCAGTTCCTTGGACTTTACCAAAAGGAAGTTTGGAATCTCTTCAGAATTTACGTAAAAACAGCAGACACACACATTTTTATTCCTGACAGTACGAAAAAAGCCATGAGCTTTTTCCTTCCATTCCTGGCCTTAGTTAGACTTTCAGAGGATTAAAATGCTAGCTCCCGATAATAAATTTTCACATTGTCAAAATAATTACACAACTAGGGTAAAGTAAAGAAATTAATTACGGATACTTGTAAATAATAAAAAAGTCATTGTGACATTTTCACGGAATCTGTTGTGAATGGTTATTTATAAACGGAGGAGAAGGCAGTGAGGCCATATGATTAAAATGTCAACTTTAATTACAAATTAAAAAGGAACTGGCTGAGGTTGAGAATTTTAGGCAGGACCATATCAGAGTTTAAGTGGCTCCAAAAAAAAAAAAAAAAATCTGTGTACTATACAGGCACTTCTGAGCAAAGAGCTCAAGGTAGAGTTGGTGCCTTAATGAACACTTGTTGAGTTATGCGAAAACATTTTGGCAATGGGGAGGGAGCTGGTATCTGGACTGCTCTGTTCATTCCTAGCCTTCCATTCTTTTTTTTTTTTTTTTTTTTTTTTTCCCCTTTTTCAGTGGCACCTGCAGCATATGGAAGTTCCCAGGTTAGGAGTCAAATCAGAGCTGGAGCTGAGCCCTATGTCACAACCACAGCAACATGGCACCTGAGCTGCATCTGTAACCAATGCCATACTGGGTCCTTAACCCACTGAATGAGGCCAGGGATTGAACCCACATCATCATGGAGGCGATGTCAGGTCCTTAACTGGCTGAGCCACCACAGGAACTCCCTGGCCTCCCATTCTTGTTGAAAACCAGTCCATGAGTTATTAAAGGAATTTTCTTTTCTTTTCTTTTTTTTTTTTTTTTTTTTTGTCTTTTTGCCATTTCTTGGGCCGCTCCCGAAGCATATGGAGGTTCCCAGGCTAGGGGTCGAATTGGAGCCATAACTGCTAGCCTACGCTTCAGCCACAGCAACTCGGGATCTGAGCCGCATCTGCAACCTACACCACAGCTCATGGCAACGCCGGATCCTTAACCCACTGAGCAAGGCCAGGGATCGAACCCGCAACCTCATGGTTCCTAGTTGGATTCATTAACCACTGTGCCACGAGGGGAACTCCAAAGGAATTTTCTACCCATTCATTCATTGGGAAAGTATTTACTCAACCCGTGCTATGTGGCAGGCACTGTTGGTGGTGCTGGGTATACAGCAAGGAAGAGGCGGTCTCTAGTGTTGGGAGCTCAGGGGACGTGGAAACCCACTGAGGAGGATACAGATACATCCGTTAGGCAGCTCCTGTCACACCTGCTCCTTTACCTGCCTGCGTCTTCACCTCAAGCGCCACTTTCCTATTTTATTACTTACAGCTGTGCATACCCTGGAGCAGGAGGCTACACAGGAACGCTGACGAGGGCAATAGGAATGGAAAGGAATGTTTGCCCTTGACGTCAAAACTGGAAAAGAGAAAAGTGGGTGGCCGGGTCCCCAGAAGGCTAGCAGTGAGGCAGCTGGTCGATGGTGAGGCTGTAAAGCTGGGAAGTAGTTGGAGGTGTGGGGTTGATGTCGGGGCTGGGAAAACAGGCCCACTTTTCAAGGTCACCTCCAGGGGATTTTCCAGGGGAGGATTTTTTTTTTCAGGAAATATGGAAGGAAAGGGAGAGAAGGACCAACAGTGAAAGAAATTTCACATTGTGCTGGCAAGTTTCAGTTTTGTCCTTCAGGAGGCATGGAAGCCAAGTAAGCATTCCGAACAGTAGATCGCATGGTTAGCTGTCACATTTAGAACAAGGCTTGTTGAATAGCCACAGGTAGGATGAAGAGGGAGACACCAAACTTAAGGATTTTGTCTTTTTTTTTTTTTTTTTGTCTTTTAGGACCACACCCATGGCATATGGGGTTCCTAGGCTAAGGGTTGAATTGGAGCTGTAGCCACCAGCCTACACCTCAGCCACAGCAACTCCGGATCCTTAACCCCCTGAGCGAGGCCAGGGATCGAACCCGTGTCCTCATGGATGCTAGTCGGGTTCGTTAACCACTGAGCCACAACAGGAACTCCAGACTTAAGGATTTCAGCATCCCTCTATCCCCAAAGAAAAGATGGAGGGGAAACCATGGAGGGAAAAAGAAGCAAAAATGATGGACGCAGTTGGGAGGATGGATCTTGCACCCCCTGCATTTACATCCACTTTGATCATTCTTTTCGATGCTACTTCTCCTCGTTGTGCCCTAAGCTACTCTTACGGAACTGTAAATTCTTGGAGGGCAGGGATTGTACCATCTGTGTAGTCTCACGATTCTGAGCACAAGTGCTTCACTTGTCATAGACGCACTAAGTATCAGTGGATTTGAATTCTGTTCCCGTGGAACCCTTGGCAACCTGATAATGTAGGGCTGGACTGAAACTTTGGGAGCACTTTCCCCATCTTCCCATTTCACAGATGAGGAGGCAGCCGTCAGAGGCATTGAGCCACATGGCTCATTGGAAGCAGAGGTGGCACTGCGTGCTGGGTCCACTTGCTCCCCATCCAGTGATATTTGTCTCAGGTGTACATGCTAAGCCACACAGCCTTGTGCTTCCTGTTTGTTATTCCGAGTCAGTGGCACTGGAGCCAGAAGATCTTCCGCAAATGTCTGGTCCCCACCTCACACGTGACTGAGGCGAAGTCAGCTGTGGTTCTGTCTTAGGTTGCTGGGGCTGCTGTAATGGAGTACCACAGGCCGGATGGCTTAAACAACTGTCTCCGCCTTCTGGAGGCTGGAAGTCTGAGCTCAAGGGGTCACGAGGGCCCTCTGCTCCCTGCCTCTCTCCTAGCTTTGGAGAGCCTCCAGCATCCCTTGACTTGTAGATGGCGTTCTCCCTGTGCAGCATCACATTGTTCTCCCTCTGGGTCTGCCTCAGAATCTCAGTCTCTCCCTGTGGATGCTGGTACCGTCAAGTTAGATTAGAACCCACCCTACTGAACGCATCTTAACTCGACCATCTGCAAAGACTTTATTTCCAAATAATGTCCCCTCCACAGCCCAGGAAGATAGGATTCCAGCGGCTTTTGGAGGCTTCGGTTCAGCCTGGCTCAGGGGCCAAGTTAACGCCATTGACCGTAGTGATGGGTGCATCCAGCACCCAGATCCCCAGACCTCAAGGTCACTGCTCCGACCTAGCCTCTTCCCTCAATGACAGTCGACCCTTAGCTCTTGGACATTAACTGTTGCCCACATACTTTTTAAAAGTCCCTTGGCCTTGCAGAGTCCCAGAGTTGAGTCAATATGTGTTTATTTTGGAGGTTTGACTTTTAAATCAAGTATTAGACCAAAAATGATACAGACTCCTTGGGGGTGTCCTAAAGAGGACAGTGTGCCCTCAAATCTGGCACCTGCGCTGGATGGATTTTCCTTGGCCTGTCACACATGGTGACCCCGTGACCCCTTGAGCTCAGACATTTCTCAACTAGCCCTGCCCGTAACAGGTGAGCACAAGCCAGATTCAAGTGCTATTTCTTTTTCTTCCAAAGCAGAAATGCAGCTTCAAAACGATGCTTTTCCCTCCTCAGTATCTATCTAATCCCCAAATGAATCTGAAAACACCCTTTTATAAGATTTTTTTTTTTCTTAGAGCCCCGTATTACATGGTATGGCCTTCCTTTTTTCTTCATGGCCAAACAAATTGTAGGCACATCAAAAAGGAGAGCTTTCCAGGCAGAACTTTCTTGTTTTCAACTCGTACAAAATAAAGGTTGTAGGAAAGGAAAGCCATTAGATGTCCCTCCTTTAAAGCAGTTTCTCCAGACTTGCCGCCATGCCCCCCTCCCCCCAACAATTTGTCTTTCTTCTTGGCTGAGATGAAGGGACAGAGGTGAGGTGGAGGCCAGGGCCACAGTAGTTTGGAAAAGACTAAGGGAACTCTTTCAGCTCCTCTGTAGGCCTTCAGAGGTGCTAGGTAGTCGGGCTTTGCAGAAAGGATGCTCCCTGCTCTTATTCTGCATTCATCTGCCCTCTCTCTGGTCCTTTTTTCAAAGGAGGTTGGCAGTTGTTTAAAACCGCCCACCTACAGAAACAAACAAACAAAAAACCTCCTATCCGCCTTTGGGGCTTTTTCCTGAGCTGCCTCCTGGGAAGGTGTTTCCTTAGCTGCTGCTACCTTTGAATTTTCTAAGCAAGCTGGATTGGGGAGCTAGAAACAGTTATAAAGAAAGCATCACCCCAGGGCCATGGGGGCGTGTTTTCAATTTCGGTGCCCTTGAGTGGACTGGCTGCAAACTTATTCGGCCGTTTGCACAATCAACACGAGCGGTCAGTGGCCAGTCAAAGCCGTACGCCCAGTGAGCCGTGCCCATTCTGCCTTGGCCTGGCAGATACCCCCCGTCCAGCGCGCTCTTCCTCCTTTAGCTTGTCGTGGCTTTCCAGATGGTTTGCTCCGTGGTGAAGACAGTGCTCAGTTCTGCCACGTGGATGTAAAGTCATTTTTGAGTTGGAGTTCTGTCTTTCAGACAGACTCTCTGGGAACCCTACTTGGAATATCAAAACAGAACTAAAGAAAGAGATTTCCTGGCGTTCCCCCCGCACCGCAGTGGATTAAGAATTTAACTGCAGTGGCTTGGGTTGCTGCGGAGGTGCGGGTTCGATCGTGGCCTCCGCACAGTGGGTTAAGGATCTGGTGTTGGTGCAGCTGTGGTGTAGGTCACAGCTAGGGCCCGGATTCAGCCCCTGGCCCAGGAACTTCCATATGCTGCAGGTGTGGCCAGAAAGTTTAAAGGAAGGGAGGGAGGGAGGAAGGAAAGAAAAAAGAGAAATAGATTTCTTATGCAATCCACAAATACTGAGGTAGATGATCAAATTAGCAAGAAAGGGAGCTACCCCATTTTTACCATTATTCTTTCATGCCACCCACCAACCAATTGTGATTGAATCGAAATGACTGAAGTCTGGATTTGGGTTAGGCTAAGAGAATAAACGTAGCATTATAGGTATTGTATCTAACGCTTAGGTACTGATATAGTAGAGAGTTAGTAATTACCATCTTTTCTAAAGAAAATGTTTAAATAAAATGCTGCTGGTAGCACCAGGTGGCTGTTCCAGCTTCACTCAGGTACTTGACCATCTGTTGGTGCTTTTGCCTTTAGCCCCTACTGAGTTCCAGTCCACGAAGCCTATGTCTATGGGAAAAAAAAAAAGAGATAAAAAGGGTCTTAATTTATAAACATGTACATTATAGAATATATAAATCATATATTATGTGTAATTTATGTAGCATAATAAACATTTATAGTATATATATAATTTATATAGTATAAATATAGCATACTATAATTTATGTATCTATATAACATAAATTACTATATATATAGGTACTAAAAGCCCCAGACTTGTATGTTTTGTGAATCCTGGAAGAGATATGTCTGCTCTTATGTGCAAAGAACAATTGACTTAAAAGTAGAGAGTAAGTTTATCACTAACAAGGCTTATGCGTCTGTGCATTTAATGCTAACTTAGACCAAATCTTCATGCCATTGATATTTGCTCCCTAAGTTCCTATAAACACTGAGTTTATTGAGAGAGAAAGAATCTCACTGATGCGGTCACGTTGCTTAGCTTCTCTCAGTGCGCTTTTTTTGTGAGCTCAGTGAGTCATTATGACATGAGTACAGTTTTAGCATGATCTGCTCTGCGTGGAAAAGCATCCGTTTTTGGTGGGACAGAGACCCTACGGTTCAGACACAGTGAACAGGCACGTCGATGCCATGATTAAGTGGCATTCCTGGACACCCTGAAGATTTAAAATACTTGCTTCAGGGAAGCAGCCAAGAAGAAGATGCCTGGCAGGGGTTAAACCCAAATGTCTTCACTGCAGCCTATTTCTGTCAACACTCTGTTCAGGAAATAAACATTTACGCTTTCTGAAATGAAAGTGTATTTTTGAAGTCTAGCCGTCAGATCTTTTTTGCCCTTCACACTTTCGAATGCTTAGCCTTTTTTGTAAGTTGACTGCAAAGTGCATCAGTTTGCCAGGCTGAAAATAAATAAATAAATAAATAAAAGTGCGTGACACGTGCCCATAGCACACTGTCAGCCTCCGAAGTTTCCCGTCAAAGAAGGCAAGAGGGTTGGCACAAGCATGCTTTCTTCAAGCCTGTTACTTCAGGGGTACCTGCCTCTCAAGAAGCTCTTCAGTCCTTCCAATGATGTTATACCCAACTGTCATCTGGTTTATTTGGAGCTCACTGTAGTGCAGATAAACTTGCTATTTAACTGGGGGTCAGAGTAGAGGGTGATTCTGCCAGCAGAATGCCTGAGATACATGAAATGGCCCTGACTCGAGGACGGAGAAGAAGAGAGATCAGGGCTGTCAAGATATGCATGGAGCAGGGCTGTAGCTGGGGAAGAAAAAAATGTGCCACGGTGGCAGTGTGTTTGAAAAAGCTGTAACACGCCTGAACATTTAAAACTATAACCTGTCACACACCAAAGATTAAGATCCCAGGATGCGCAAAACATGCAGTTCGGACGACACCACCGCAAAGCATGTTTCATTTCATTGGGAAAGAGCTTTCTCTGCAAAGAGAGCTAAATGTTACAGATGAGGAGGCCCTCCCTCGGAGCCCGAGAGCTGAAAACACCCCAGATGCCCAGTAAAAGCAGGAACACGTCATTACCCTTCGGACGCAAGCGTGCGTGTGCCAATAGGGCGATGGTGTTTTTAGAAAATTCCTCGGACTCAGGTGTGTTCAAATATGCGTTTTCATTTAGCTCTCTGCCCCTTAGGTTTTTATCCTGTGCTCAGGACTGCTGGTAAAAACATCATTTTATCCCTGGGTCCTTATGTATGTACAATAGAGCCAGCACTCCCAAAGAGCAGGGAGGAAATTGTTGAGGAATTCAGGTGTCACCTCTATTGTGTAGTCAGACTCCTTAATGACCAGGTGAGCAGAGCCCTCTCTTACCGAGGCTGCTGAACTGCTCTCCAGGCATTCGGAAGGCAGAGCTCTTTGTGGCAGCTTCCTGACTGGAGAGGTTTGGGAGGAAAGGGTTAAAGTGTTGCGAGTCAGCTAGACCTAGAAGAGATAGAAGTCCAGACGTTTATTTATATTGTGTAAGGCATGGGTTGTCCTTTTCCCTATGGTTTTGCAAAAATTACACCTCCTCTAATCAGCTTGAAATAGATTTGAGGCTATCAAGCAGACCCTTTGTGCTAAATCCATCTTTGCGTGCTCCCTGATCTCACCCCCCCCCCCAAAAAAAGGAGAACCTTTTCTTTTCCCCTTTCCTTCCCTTTATTTCATTAAGAAGTGAAAGGGAGAAGTTCTTTTTACAGGAACGAATACACATCCAGCCCCCTCCACCCTTCCCCCGCCTCGCCCCCACCACACAGAGCCAACCACATAGAAGAATCAAGTTGCAGGATCAACTTTTAAAAAACGCACTTTTATTTTATTTTATTTTTTGCATAATTAAACCTCAGAGAAATGCGTGCAACATTATGGCTGAAAAATTGTTAATTTGTAAATCACAGGGACAAAGGGGCCCCGGTGCAACTTTAAAGTTTCCGTGCACGTAAATGTCGATAGCCTGCCTTCTCCATCATCAGCACTAAATTCACACTGATGCCTCTTTTCTTCTCCGTATTGATCCTTCCATGAGAACGCAGATTTGTATCTGTTAATTAATGCGTCCTGAAACAGCGTTTGTATTAATCAGGCAGATAAGAAAAATTGGATGCCTGCATCCTCCTGACAACCGTAAAAGTGCTGGCCCTGATAAAATCGTGGATGGACCTCAATAAAAAAGTTCCTCCTTCCACTCAATAAACTAATCATCCTGCTTTTAATTATTCGGCAGAAAGATGTGTGGAGATTGGAGAATGTGTAAATCTATTTACTAACAGCAATGTCTGGGAGGGAGAATAGTGCTGTCACAGGAAGGTGCTGCAGGCTACGCGCTCTGTCCATCTGCTGCTGCAGAAAAACTGCTGCTTGGGAACATGAAAAGGACCAAGAAAACTAAGGCAAATTGAAAAATACCCATCCCTTTTTGCTCCCAACTTTCCTGAAGATAATGTAATTTTTGGTCGGTTTCGTTGACAACAGGAATTCCTACTCAGTCTCTTTTCTTGACTTAGATATTTGAACATGCCTGACAGCTTTTACTTGGCCTGGTGCATAGAAAAAAAAGAGCAATATTGTTTGTTTCTTTGTTGTAAAAATTCCCCAAATCAAAAAAAAATGCAGCCAGATGAGATCAGTATTAGATCTGATCTGCTCACATTAGATCATTATTTTTCTCTTTTGAATCTCTTTGGATCTTATGTTCTTCTTTCGAACTTTTGAATATAAGTTGTTACATCTTTAATTCTCACAGGATATTATTAATGTAACCCCACATTGAGATGACACGAAAAAAAAATGGAAAAAAAGAGGGAAAAAGACTTAGCCAGTCGCAAAGAAAATTGGTTCAGTAATATGTAAGCGGCTTGATAAACAATGAAAATGCTCTTTACATGTGCTTTGAGATCCCTTAAGAAGAGCTCAACTAATCCTTCTTGATGATTTTATTAAACACTTGTAATTAATGGTGCCAAATCTCCAGCAGGCCAGGAAATCGGTTCCTTTCCTTTATCACGCTATAGTTGCTCATATCACATGGGATATGAACAATTTCTGATGAAAAAAAATGATGACAGGCACAGTGACCATAAGTGGGAGCCTAAGGAGGTTGGGGCACCCGTGGGTATTTATGATTTTGGGTAGTAGGGTCAAGAAAGGGAGTACAAATAGATCTCATCAGTTGCATTATTAATATTTTCTTCTGTAGAATTACTGGTGGCAGGACCTTAAATCATGGTTCTATTGTCCTCAAAAAACATAGAGATGGTCGGTCACCCTTGGAATTCCTGGGCATAACATTGGAAATGAAAGTGGAGTTTTAAGAAACATTTCTTTTTTTAGGAAAAAGTATGTGGCTTGTCATCAGGAATCTCCATGAAGACTTGCTCTTAGACTATGAATCTAATCCCTCTGAGATATAAATATATATCTTTATTCCTAAACGGGTTTAATTGCACTATTTCGTCTTTCCCTATTGAACCACATTTTCTTTTTAATTTGTTTTGCATGTGTTTTTCTTAAGTTCAGAAGGGACTTGAAGCATGTATGTAAAAATGCAGAACAGCTTTTTGTAAAGAACTGAAACAGTCATTCAGATAGTTCAGATAAGAATGATGGTTAATATAGCTACACTTATTGAATGCATATTATAAATTAGTGTTTTGGTACATTTTATTTTATATTTTCCCCCAAACACAAATTAAGATACAAGTAAATTGTTTCACTCAAGAAGATGGGGTTCTCTTGTGGCACAACGGGTGAAGGATCTGGCATTGTCATTGCAGCAGCTCTGGTCGCTGCTGTGGCACAGGTTCAATACCTGGGCCAGAAATTTTGACGTGCCTTGAATGCAGCCAAAAGGAAAAAAAAAAAAAAAAAAGAAAGAAAAGATGAAATAGTCAGTAGCTCAGTGGGGCTGATGTTTAGATTCAGGATCTGGTTCTGCTTATATTCTACCCACCGCACTTTTAAAATAACTGGATCTTATTATCAAGAATACATCGTGGTGGAGTTCCCACTGTGGCTCAGTGATAAAGAACCCGACTAGTATCCATGAGGGCTGGTATCTGGCCTTTCTCAGTGGGTTAAGGATCCGGTGATTCTGTTAGTTGCTGGGCTGTGGTGTAGGCTGGTAGCTGAAGTTCCAATTGGAGCCCTAGCCTGGGAACCTCCACATGCCGTGGGTGTGGCCCTAAAAAGCAAAAAAAAAAAAAAAAAAGGGAAAGAAAGAAAAAGAATAATTTGTGTCTTTTTTAATCTGTGAGGAAGCCAGGCTGCAAAGTAGTTCACCCTCTTTCATAACAGTCACCACCATTTAAAATAGGAATTCTTGGTAAATATCAGTGAGGGGGAAATACCCACTTAAGAAGTCTCTCTGGGGTGTCAACATACTCAAAGCCACTGTGCTTGTGACTGTTGTACAGAGATGGTTCCAAATTGCCCTCTTCTGGGTGGCCTAAATTGTTTATTTTCCTTTATTTGGGGTTTTTTCTTTTGTGGGTTTATTTATTTATATATTTACTTTGATATTGTTTATCCATAGTAGGTTTTAGAGATGAGGGGGTTGAAAGTTTGGCTTCCTGCAAGACATTCATAAAGACTTCCACTAGAAGTCAATCATATGTAAAGATTATATGGCTTTTTTTTTCTCAAGTGACAAGAAACAAAACTACTTCGCTGGTCACTCCCCCTCAGCCATATCTATAGAATTTGGAGAAACCGCCCCCAAAGTTGAAGCTGGTTTGTGACTTTTACTCTGCCATTCGCAACATGATCAGGGGAAATTTTTAAGAGCGGCTCCTCAAAGCTCAGCCTAATTTTGACCGTCCGTCGGTGCAGAAGCCGACGACGGTATGAAACTCATGGTGCATTGCGAATGACGGCTTGAAAGTAACCTGATCTGCCCGTCTTCCCACACAGGCTTCTCCACGCTCTCCCTGGCGGATCAGATGAGTCTTCTGCAGAGTGCTTGGATGGAAATTTTGATCCTGGGTGTCGTGTACCGATCTCTTTCGTTTGAGGATGAACTTGTCTATGCAGACGATTATATAATGGATGAAGACCAGTCCAAGTTAGCGGGCCTTCTAGACCTAAACAATGCCATCCTGCAGCTGGTGAAGAAATACAAGAGCATGAAGCTGGAGAAGGAAGAATTCGTCACCCTCAAAGCCATAGCTCTTGCTAATTCAGGTTGGCACCTGACATGCCCTGGCTCCACTGTCTCCCCTGTCACTTTTACCCCTTCCCTTCACGTCTTCTGCAGGGATTTGCTAGATCTAGTTGTAAATTCTGTGAGTCAGCAGCATTCTAATCATTACAGCTTTCTAGTAAAAGTGAGGAAAAAAAAGAAAAAAAATCAACTTCCAGGGGATTGTTTTTACCTGTTTATTAAAAGCTGTGGGGAAAAAAAAAAAAAAAAAAAAAAGGAGTTCCCGTCGTGGCGCAGTGGTTAACTAGGAACCATGAGGTTGCGGGTTCGGTCCCTGCCCTTGCTCAGTGGGTTGACGATCCGGCGTTGCCGTGAGCTCTGGTGTAGGTTGTAGACGTGACTCAGACCCTGTGGTGCTGTGGCTCTGGCGTAGGCTGGTGGCTACAGCTCCGATTCAACCCCTAGTCTGGGAACCTCCATATGCCGCGGGAGCGGCCCAAAGAAATAGCAAAAAGACAAAAAAAAAAAAAAAGCTGTGATGCTTTTACCCCCTGATTCATCTACGAACTTGAACCACGGCAAAGCGAACTTGTCTGGAATTGATGGCACTCTCAGGATAAAATTAGCTCTGTTGTCTTTGTATGTGCAAGTGAAAATAAGGATAAGTTCCAAAGACAAACTCTTTCCTTCCCACCCAAATGGAAATTTTGTCATTGGAATAATATAGGTAGCGTTGCTTTTCGTTTTGGTAATCAGAGAATACTCTGTTTTCTTCCATTCTGGGAATTCTCTAGAAGTCCACGTCTGCTGAAGGAGTAGTTCCCTCAAAGGTATTACCCAGACAGTAGGGGTTAAGAATTATGAGAATAAATGGTCTTGGCATTAGAACTGCAATGAGCTAAAATAGGGAGCAGCCTCTGATAAGTAAAAATCATTGGTGCTTTGTTGTTCTCCCTTTGTGCCTCTGCAGATGCTTTATCGTGGTCTTAAGTCTCTTTTAGCATTTGCATGAAGTCCAGGATAGATCCCTCCGTAATGACGTGCCGATCTTTAGATACCTGGATGTCAATAACACGCTCTGATGCTATGTACCATTGACAGTCACACCGTGCCCCTCCATCTGCTTTTGTTTTGACCCTATCTTTGAACTTTATCTTGGTTGCCGGCCAGTAGTTTTCCCTTTAATTACAAGAAGGAAACTGTCAATAAAATCTGTTAAATGGGATGCAATGAGTGGCTTGAATGGGCGGGCGGCTATTTGTTCAAATTCTGCAGCATTCAAGGTATTGACAGTTTGTTTTCTGGGGCCATATGTGACGATCAATCTCAGGCTGGGCTCAGCCGCGCTGAAAAATGAAAAACCAGATTGCTTTTGCTTACTTGTGGATGACGACTTTGTGATTTGGCGCGGTCCTAGTGAGATGAGACCTTCTGCCCAAATTGCCCCCATGAGATCGGGGATGCGTGACTGTTTTTAGAAATAATTTTTAATTGATTTTGTAATTAACAGTTCATCTACAATATTGATGCATGAATCCTTGGACTGATAGGAGGGAAATTGTTTTCAGCAATGAAGTTGTACTTTCCTATTTGTCTTCCTAATGGAGTTTAGCGTTTCACACTTTTAATTGCGAATATAGCCCTCTTCTTCATCACAGCCTTCAGTCTCCCACCCCCTTCCCTGTGAAACTGGAAAATATGACTCGTTATGACACATGGCAGCACTGTCATAAACCCGGAAGGACCCTTTGCCCTGCTCCCTGGAAGGCAAAAGTGGGAGATGGGGTAGAGACTTTCGGAGGATGTGTTACTTTGCCTGGACTTCACGTTAGAGTATCTCCCATAATTAGATGAGGGAAGGGATTGTGCAGCGATGGTTTGGGAAGAATTTTTATTTGGCAATCCTACAGTGATTCCAATTTATAACAGTTACTTGGTTAATTATTTTTCAAATGCAGCCAGTGTGGTCTGGATCTTTTGTGTCTCAAATGGCTTTTTTGAATTATCAGCTAATCACGAATGCTGAGCAATGTGAAAACTTTATCATCAGAATTGCGAAGATTTTGTAATTTTAGATGTTAAATGTATACTGTATGGCTACGGATTATAATTTAGAATACCTGAAATAATTAATAGCAGCATTTCTGTCTCTGTTGTTTAGAAGTATAATCATTAATATTTTTGATATATAGATATTCGAATCCCATGTTCTCTGCTGTTAGGGGGAGGAAGTGACCTACTTTCAAGCAGTGACTGGTGGTTAGAAAGTCTTTAAAGAACCAGTCGGTTTATTTTTCTTGTTTTAAGCCAGAAGTAGTCAAGAAACGCTTTTTTCCTTGTATCGTCATATTCTCTAGCATTTCTTTTTTCCCAAAAATGTCTCCACATTCTGACATCTTTCGGCTTCTCAATCACAAGAAAAATTAATGGACTCAGAGTCCATAGTAAGGGAGAAATGCATAAACAGTTCTTTAAGGACTGTTTTAATGTTTAAATTGTGCCACCTCTCCTGTGTTGTATAAATGCGGCCTTTCCCTCACCCATCTAACTCACAAGCCCCACCATTCCAGCTTGGAATAAACCACTCAGAAAGTCTTTTTTTTTAACTGCCAACATGAGACTATTTTATTCCATTTTTTTAACCATTATTGGGAGGACAGCAATAAAATTGTAGATTCAATTTTACGCAGAGCCAGCGTTTTTTAAACTGCTCAGAAATCCATCAATGTGAAAATAGTTTAATATTTTTCATAAACACCACAAAAAAAGCTTGTAGAGTTTCTTTTAGTATTGAGAAATTTCAGATTAACGTCAGTAACTTTTGTTGGGGGGGGGAATCTATTGTTGTGTAATTTATATCAGCATCTCCTATTCCCCAAATGGCTGTAGGTGTTAACAACCATTGTCTCATTAATCTAAATTTCAGCTTATTTTAAACATCTGTCTTTATTCAATAATTATAAATGTTGTACTTATACTTGGGAAGCAGGGAATTGGCTTCCTGATAATGGCCGTCATATGTTTTGTAGCTGTGTTTCTGTCACATGTGAATTCAGGAATATTTTATAACGCCAGAAAGCCACTGACAATACATTTCCCATCTTCGAGTATATAGCCCCAAACCCCAAGGTATCATGAGCTAATATGGTAGTTCTCACATTCAAATATTTGCAAACCCTAAATAATTGTTCTCCTTATTTTGGAAGGTCAAACACTAATAGGCTCACTCAAACTACCTAGTCTGTCTTTTGGAGCACCAGCAACCTCTGGAGCAGAATTGCATCCTTGATACATTTCTGTGGGACTGACTTCAAGAAGGAAAATCTAGGAGTTCCCGTCGTGGCACAGTGGTTAACGAATCTGACTAGGAACCGTGAGGTTTTGGGTTCGATCCCTGCCCTTGCTCAGTGGGTTAAGGATCCGGCATTGCCGTGAGCTGTGGTGTAGGTCGCAGACGCGGCTCAGATCCTGCGTTGCTGTGGCTCTGGTGTAGGCCGGTGGCTACAGCCTGGGAACCTCCATATGGCACGGGAGGGGCCCAAGAAATGGCCAAAATACCAAAAAAAAAAAAAAGTTTTAGCATTGTAATTGTCAGGCCCCAGTTTTCTCCCATGCGTGCCAAGAGGTTTAGTAGACCCATCTCCAGAATTCTTTCCATTATGGGGATTCTCTGATTCTAGAATTCACATCGTGTCTTTTCTGGGAAAGCATAGTGAAATATTACCACAAACATTTTGGGTAAGATTGTATCATATGTCCTGTTCTCTCCATTAGTTCTGCTGGTTCTTATGTCTAAATTTGTTTGAAACTCTTATCACTGGCCCCAAGGTAATACACGGTGCTTTTTTTTTTTTTTTTTTATTTTTTAAGAGAGAGAAAGATTAAAAAGTTTAAGGTTAAGATTTACTTTTTTTTTTGTCTTTTTTAGGGCCACACCCACGGCATATGGAGGTTCCCAGGTTAGGGGTCTAATCGGAGCTACAGTGCTGGCCTACAGCACAGCCATAGCAACACCAGATCTGAGCCATGTCTGAGACCTACACCACAGCAATGCCAGATCCTTAACCCACAGAGCGAGGCCAGGGATTGAACCCGCAACCTCATGGTTCCTAGTCGGATTCGTTTCGGCTTCACCACGACAGGAACTCCAAGATTTACTTTTAATCTGATTGATCATTCTCTTTGGCTTGAGTTGGGAGTCCTTCAAGCTCCATATAGCTGTGCCCTCACATCCCAGCTCCACCCCCGCCAGCCTAGAGCCCTGTGAACTCAACCCATTCAAGAATAAATAGAGGAGTTCCCTTGTGGTGCAGTGGTTAAGGATCTGGCACTGTTACCGCAGCGGCTTGGGTTGCTGCTATGGTGCAGCTTTGATCCTTGGCTCAGGAACTTCCACATACTGTGGGCATGGCCCAAAAAAAAAAAGAGTAAAATCTTAAGTGGAGGTTTTTGTCCTTTTTACTTCTATGCTGTACTTCTGGAGTAATAGCATCGATTGATATAAAGTCACAAGTAATACTTTGGTCACCAACTTAAAATCATCGTTATGCTCACCTCATGACAGTATACTTGTTCTGAAGGACAAGGGGTGTCCGTGGATCATGTGGTGTCATTTCAAGGGATGAAAAAGTTTCCGATTGCCGCTGGAGACTGGAACAGGGCCAGATGGAATCAGCGTATTTGGACCCTCATACAAGTTTGAACTCGCGTTTCTCAGTCTCGTTCCAGTATCAACGTCTCTTAGCATAGGCTTTTTATTTTTATTTATCTGTTTAGCCACACCCACAGCATGCCCCAGTTCCCGGGCCAGGGATCGAATTTGCGCCACTGCAGAACCCAGAGCCACTGCAGTGACAATGCTCTATCCTTAAGCCAACTTCACCCTCTAGCAATTCCAGGGTGGGCTTTTTAGATGTGTTTTTCCTAATGTCTCCAGCATAATATTAATTAATATCACAAAATACTATATATCTGTTCATGAACTGCGTATACATGCATTTTACCTAAAAAGAGAGACTTCTTTCTCACTCTCCAGTTCCAAATTTCATCTCCTTTGAGAAAGCATGGTTTAGCTCATAACCATTTTCTTCTCTGCAACATGGCCCAGTGAGTTAAATAACATCTAATCTCTCCTAACTGGCCTGAAATTTTTCTGTCAGCTACTTTTACGAGAGGGTGGTGAGTTTGGTCTTATATTTAGTGTATGGTATGATGATATATTTTGTGTGTGGTGTGTGTGTGTATTTGTGCTGAATTTGTAATATAGAAATATCAGAGGTCCCATTATGGCTCAGCATGGACATAGTGTCCATGAAGATGCAGGTTCGATCCCTGGCCTCTCTCAGTGGGTTAAGGATCTGGCATTGCCAGGAGTTGCAGTGTAGGTTGCAGAGGTGTCTCGGATCTGGCATTGCAGTGGCTGTGGTGTAGGCCGGCGGCTGCAGCTCCTGATTAGACCTCTAGCCTGGGAACTTCTATATGCTTGGGTGCAGCCCTAAAACACACACACACACACACACACACACACACACACACACACACGGAAATATTAACATCGCCACAGATCTAAACAACTAGGATAAAAATAACCTCTTTAGCTCTTTAGTATCTACTGGGTCCTCAAACAATGGTACTGAAATTTTGACCAATTTTGCTGAATTGATAACTCAAGAGATAGTTGTAGTAAGAGATTGTCCTTTTCTAGAATCTTTTCACAGACATGTCTATTCTATTTTTCAGCCTCTGCTTGGGAATCTCATTTGATTCCACAGCGTGCCTGTTTGGGGGGACGTGTCCCGAATCGTTTTGCAGGTAGCAGAACGGAGCTGATAAACACGCCCGGCTCCTCAGGGGCGGGGCTTGGAGCCCCTGTCCCTCACTGTCAATAAGTTACTTCTGCTTCACAAGCGAATATCCCATGTCTTTAAAAGGGCCATGTGTAAGCCTTTAGCCAGTGCGCTTTCACGTCTGCCGCCCTAAGTTAGTCCTCTGAGTTTCCTTTAGAATTCTGTCCCTAGTTCCTTTATCTTGCTGTCTTCTTGGACTTATATCAAACCACCCGGGAAAGTGATAAAAAGTATTGGAGGCAAAGTGTTTACCAGATTATAGCATTTTGTAAGAAATCCACAGGGATAGGTCTTTCATGGCAGGTAGACATTTATTCTAAACTTTTACCCAGAGCAAACCCTAATTAATACTATCAGGTAAATAATAAATCAGAAGTATGCCTTTCCATCTTCTAGTCCATGTCTCTTTCGTTTTTACTCAAATCTGTCTTCACTCTTGGGAGTATTTTATTTTAGATGATCTATTTGGGAAGTGGTTTTTTTTTTTTATTGCAACCTTGAAATTTCATGAATATTATGATAGTTCAGAAATGGTATGTAAAAAAATAAAGCTGGTGCTTGAATGTGTCTTATGCTCAGCGATCACAGTGCCTGACTACAATATGGGAAATATTTGCAGCAAGCATCCCTGTGCTTCCATAATAATCATGAGCCCATGAAATCCTCTGCAGTTGCTTTACTTCTAGGAGTAGTAACAAAACACCGTTTTCAGGTGTAGGCCCTTCGATAAGGAGCCGTCCGTCTGTTACGAAAGGTCGTTGGCACGGCTGGCACGGCGCGCATCCTTCAGGAAGTTGTGGGAGGTTGAACTAGTTACCGCTCATGCTGGTATCCGCATTCACTTCTCAGTGTAACTGACCCTATCACTTCTAGTGAAAAGAGTTAGAAAGCTTCTCAATAAGCATACGATACTGGAGGCAGAGGGAAAGCCTTGAGTCCTTGTGGAGTAACAGGAAAGATCTAGCACGGAAATTTGATGACGGGAGGTAAACAGAGCCAGTGATGCGGGACTTGAGAGGGAGGCCTGGAGGGAAGAAGCCACGGGCCACGAGGGTTTTCCGTGGTTCCACATTTTATATAAATACAGCAGGAGAGTGACTTGTGTGGCTGGTGTGAATGTAAGAGAGAGCAGACTTGATAGCCCGAGCAAGAAATGGGGAACACAGACCTCCAGAAAAACAAAAAAAATGTGTGTCTCAGTGAAAAGCTGGTGGCATCAGAAGTCCTGCCCTTCTCAGTATATAATCAGTTATTATTTCTGTTTCCAGTATTCAAGTTATAAGTTCCTCTTTCAGGTTCATCCTCTTTTCAGGTTCATCACCTCTCATCTGTAGCAAAAGCCAGGGCGTGCGACCTGCAGAGTTCCCCGCGGTCTGGACTTTGCAGACGACCGACTCTCCGTGTAGCTCATGGTGCTTCTCTGCCCCTTTGCATCTTGTGCGGGTTGGCAACCGGCTCCAAAGGGCTCACTCAGATTCCCGTTCTAGACCCATGGGTGGGGCGTTGTTCTCTGGGGGTCACATGACGTCTGGTCGCCACACTTTTTGGGATGACAGGCAGCCGTTGGTGTTCCTGCCCTGAATGCATGCTGGTGTGTGATTTTAACCTTTCTTTCTTCATTCTGTAGTTGGGATACTGAGGCAAAGAAGGTGGGAGCATAAGGAGTTAGGATACTGATGCTCTCTCATCTCTCATTTGGTTCCCAGGGACCCAGACTGAAGGGGAAAAAGCAGTACAAATGCTTGATTATTTCTATCTATTCATCAGTTTTCAAGCTAAGGAATCAGCACCCTGTCTTTTTTTCAATGTCCCTATAAAGACATGTATTTAAATATATTCAAGGGATTTCAATCAATTGCAATTATAAGTCCTTTTTCAAGTTTAAATTGTCCTGTCTGGATCAGAAGGAGCCTCTTCAGCTAGCATCTGGAGTCTTCTTAAATGATTTAGTATTTGTAGAAACTCTCCCTCCTATTTATTATGATGAGGTGTTCCATACTCACCTGAAATAATTTCTTTTTGTCTTTTTAGGGCCGTACCTGTGGCATATGGAAGTTCCCAGGCTAGCAGGTCGAATTGGAGCTGCATCTGAGACCTACATCACAGCCACAGCAACACCAGATCCTGAATGAGGCCAGGGGTTAAATGTGCATCCGCACATCAGGTTTTTTTTTTTGTTTGGTTGGTTTTTTTTGTCTTTTGTCTTTTTAGGGCCACACCCGAGGCACATGGAGGTTTCCAGGTTAGGGGCCAAGTTGGAGCTGTAGCTGCCGGCCTACACCACAGCCACAGCCACGCTAGATCTGAGCCTTGTCTGCAACCTACACCACAGCTCACGGCAATGCCAGATCTTTAACCCACTGAGCAAGGCCAGAGATCAAACCCGCAACCTCATGGTTCCTCGTCAGATTTATTTCTGCTGCTCCAAGACGGGAACTCCTCACATCGGGTTCTTAACCTGCCGGGCCACAATGAGAACTCCTATCTTAAATAGTACTTGGCTGGGGCATGGAATCCAATGACAGCCTGGGTGCTGGTGGTACCCCTTACTGCCTTCCTGGGTTGGCCATCCTTCCTAGACTCCTTTAGTAAATAGACGGGGACACATATACACACAGTAATCCTGATCCTGTGTGTGTGTGTTTATTTGGGGATCGCTTGTCACTTTGTTTTTTGGTAGGTGTGGTCACTGTGTCTTTAGTTTTGCCATCTAGTTGTTCTGTTCTCTTATCTCTCAGATTTGGAGAGATTAAAAGGTTTCACTGCCACCACTGCCATCTGCCTAGAATACATGATACCTGTTTTTAATCAAAACTTTACGATTGTCACCTTTTTGCGAACGTGAAGTCTAGCTCTCTACGTTAATCAAGAGCCATTTCACCCTGGCGGTCAATCCGTGTGCCCTGGGGTCTCAGCTGATTGTAACTGAGAGGTTTACTTCACTAGACTACTTCTAATTGTATATGAAAATCTGAAGACACAAACTCCCTTTCAGGAGATAGACTTTTGCTCACTTCTCTCTTTTTCATCATATTGCCTTTCATTCCTTTGGTGATTAACGAGAGTCGCATGGGTGCTGCCCCACTAGCCCTCTGCATGTGGGCAGCTTACAAACACTGGAAGAAAGCAACACCCGTGTCTCACAGAAAAGGTTACTCTGTGAGCTGGTTTACGTTATGTACCAAACGTGCCTCTGAATGTGCTGGGTCTCTTTCTAATATTCAATTCCATCCTGTCAACAAGATTTGACACCACTGAGAAAATAGTGCCGAGAATCAGCTACGAGTGCTAAAGACCATTCCCAAACAGAAGTTGGGGTTTCTGGAGGAGCTCTGCCCAATGTCACAGTCATAGGGATATTTTTACCATAGAGAAGGGCAGTGTTTTATTCCAGGTAAGATGTAAAAATAAGATCTTCTTTTGCAATGGCTCTAAGTTTCCCTGAATTTTGCAACTATTAGTATATGGATAGTTAGCTGTCTTCCCGAAGTAAATAATCTGAGATAGACATGGCCCTTTAGGATTCCACTTCATGGAAGAAAATACTGGAATTTAATGAAAGAGTTCTTTGTTATTATTAGCTGTTGAAATTTAATATATGGGTGAGAGTGTACATATCATTTGAACTCTGGTTATTTTTTAAAATCTTGATTATTTTAGAATAGCGTTGGTTTGCCTTATTGTCTGGTTTAGCAGTTCTCAGCCCTGGCATGGCCATAGAATCACCTCGATTTTAAAAAATACTGCTGTCCTGCATCCAGCTCCAGTTTTCTGATTTAATACGTCTGGCTTGGTCCCAGGCATCCTAGTTTTTGTTTTGTTTTGTTTTGTTTTGAACAATTCTCTTGTGTATTTTGTGTTCTGAATTGCCCTGTCTAGTTATTTCATAAACCTATGATTTCCATTATTCACTTTAGCTGGTTCCCAGCTAAAATACTGAGGTAATTTTCTTTAAAACATAAAGTTAAAAAAACCAGCAGCACCAACAACCAAAGTTAAATAATTACACAAAGTAATGCCAGTTCTATTGAGCTTGGCATAAATGTATAAATTTAGCCCAAAGAACAAAACAGAGATTAAAGCCACGGAGCCAGAACTTGAACTAGGATCCCTAATGGAGATTAATATTTTCTTCAGCAGTCTGCCAGCTGAATCATGGTCTAATTAAATAGTTCAGATTTAGTGAGTTTGCATTTAAAGTATTAGCAGATCCGAGAATGGGTAAAGCTAAAATGAGTTAGAATCTTTTCTGTAAATGGGAAGTTAAATTATCATAGTAATTTGATTAAATCATTTTTAAATCTCTCCAGCTAAATCACAGCCTTTAAAGAATAGTTTGAAGTCTTAATTGCTGTTTGTGAGCATAGCTCTCTGCTATTTGTTCTCGCCTCATTTCCTGTGACATCCTATAATATATCTCCTGCCGGGCAAGAGTAGTGGGGAAGGGGAGGCTTGGGCCTGGGGGCTGAGGTGACTGTACAGCTGACTTCAAGCATTTAAAGATCTGCCATGTCGAGGGAGGAAATGCATCCGGTATTGTTCCAGTGATTAGAACCAGGCGCAAAGGATGGATGTTGGAGGCAGACTTGGGAAAATATGAAGACATTGCTGAGAGTTTGTTCTGTCCCTTATAAGCTAGAATGCTCGATGTACAACTGGCAATGTCTTCAATAGAACTGCTGTAGAGGGATTTTCTTTTTCTCTTCTTTCCTTTTCCTTTTTCTTTTTTCTTTTCTTTTTTTTTTTTTTTTCAAGGGCCTCACTTGCAGCATACAGAGGTTCCCAGGCTAGAGGTCAGATCAGAGCTGTAGCTGCCGGCCTACACCACAGACACAGCCACGCGGGATCCGAGCCACATCTGTGATCCACACCGCAGGTCATGGCGATGCCGGATCCCCAACCTCCTGATCGAGACCAGGTATCGAACTGCATCCTCGTGGATGCTACTTGGATTTGCTTCCATTGCGCCACAACGGGAATTCTGCTATGACAAACAATCTTCAATTAACAAACCTTTCCTCAACACCTACAACATAGCCAACAGCTCTGTACTAGATGACTGACTGTAGATGATTTTCTATTTATTTATTCTTTTTTTAAGTACCCAGCGTCTTACACAATGTCCACCAAATGTACGTATGTTGACCAAAAATTTTTTTTCAGTAATTAACATAAGTATAAAAAGTAGTTTGGTTAAATAAATCAATTGAACACACATCCTCTGGGATACTAGTTGGGTTCGTTTCCACTGAGCCACAACGGGAACTCCTAGAGGAGATTCTTGATGAATGTGGAAAGTTGAGTGAGACGAAGTCAGAGGACAATTTCAAGCCCCCCAAAACGGGGGTGGGGGGGTGAATACCATGTCCAGTGTTATAAATTCTGGCAGCACACACTTTGATTCAATGAAACCTGAGTTTAAGCCTATGCTGATAACTAACCAGCAGTACCACCTGCTATGCAGGCTGTTGGGAGATGAATTCACTATGTCCATAAAGTGTTTACCAGAGGCCTCACCCAAAACAGGTACTTAATAAATGGTACATTTATTATATACGTTCTGCTTTTTTATGTGCATTTTTATTAAAGTATAGTTGATTTTTCAATGTTTCATCAAGTTCTATTGTACAACAAAGTGACCCAATCGCACACAGTTCCCTGTGCTGTACAGTAGGATCCCATTGCCCGTCCATTCCAGATATAACAGTTTCATCCCTAAAACCCCCAAAATGCCCATCGATTCCAATCCCTCCCCTCCCTACCCAGGAAACCCCACGTCTGCTCTTCCTGGCCGTGACCTGTTTCTGTTTTTTGTTTTCTTGTTTGTTATTTTTAGATAGGATCATCTGTTCCATAGTGTAGGTTCCACAAGTAAGTGATATCATATGGAATTTGTCTTTTTCTTTCTGGCTGACTTCACTTAGTACGAGAGTCTCTAGATCCATCCATGTTGCTGCACAAATGGCCTTAGTTTGTCTCTTTTATGGCTGAGTAATATTCCGTTATGTATATGTACCACATCTTCTTAATCCCTTCCTCTGTTGATGGACATTTAGCCTCTTTCCATGTCTTGGCTATTGAGTGCTGCTATGAACTAGGATGTATCCTTTTCAGGGAAGTTTTGTCTGGATGTATGCCCAGTGTGGATTGCTGGATCATATGGTGGTTCTGTATTTAGTTTTCTGAGGAACCTCCATACTGTTTTCCATAGCAGTTGTACCAATTTACATTCCCACCAACAGTGGAGGAGGGTACCTTTTTCTCCACACCCTCTCCAGCATTTGTTATTTGTTGACTTGTTAATGATGGCCATTCTGACAGGTGTGAGGTGATACATCATTGTAGTTTTGATGTGCAAATTATTATAAATATTACTTATTTCTCTAAAATTAGTGATATTGAGCATTTTGTCATATGCCTGTTGGCCATCCGTCTGTCTTCTTTGGAGAAATGTCTGTTTAGGTCATCTGCCCATTTTTCAATTGGGTCATTTGCTTGTTGTTGTTGGGTTGCATGAGCCGTTTGTATATTTTGGAGATGAGGCCCTTGTCTGTTGCACGCTGGCAGATTTTCGCCAACTCTGTGCATTGTCTTTTTGGTTTTTCTAATGGTTTCCTTTGCTGTGCTATATTCTGCTTTGCGTGTGTGTGTGTCTTTTTGTCTTTTTAGGGCCTCACCTGTGGCATATGGAGGTTCCCAGGCTAGGGGTCTAATTAGAGCTGTAGCCACTGGCCTACACCGCCACAGCCACAACAATGCCGGATCTGAGCCGCATCTGTGACCTACACCACAGCTCATGGAAACGCCGGATCCTTGACCCACTGAGCGAGACCAGGGGTCGAACCCACAACCTCATGGTTCCTAGTCAGATTTGTTTCTGCTGTGCCACCATAGGAACTCCTATGTTCTGCTTTTTTAAAATCAGTATATGTATTCTGCTTTTTAAAAAATAAGTATATTTATTCTACTTTCTTAGGAAATCGGTCTGGTTGGAAACCAGTGATTTTTTTCTCATTTTGTCTCCAGAAGGTACAGTTCCCTTTTTCCTCATCCATTTCTCCCCTGGGTTCACTTAGAGTACTCACGTTAGTCCCAGGGGAAGTTGGGTAAGTCCACCTCCCCTCTGCTTCTCTAGGTACAGGTCAGTCTGTAGATATGCACCATTGGTGTGTGTCTGTATCCACCATGTAGAAAGAAAAAACATCCAGTTTTTTGTGACTTACATGGCCAACCCCTGGACAACACTGGAAACTACATGTGCTTGTTTCGAAGAGAAGCCACACAGGAAGTGGATGGGATTGCAGTGCTGGAAGGAACAGACTGGAGGGGAGCCTAAGTAGAAACATTCCACTGGGAAAGGCCAGGGTGTGTTTGGGGAATGTTTTGAGTTCCATTCCAGGGCACCACTGTCAACACTTCTGACCCGGAAAAATTCCTTCTTTTGGCTCCACCAGGCAGAAATCGAGTCTAAAGCAGTAAGCACTTGTTAGCAACTAGTTCTGGATTATTTGAAACCCTTTTAAAGAAATATGTTGCTAACCACCTCATGTAAATGGTGGTTAATTCACCAATGATGTGATGAAATGATTTTAAAATGATGAAAAAAGGAGTTCCCATTGTGGCTCAGTGGTAACAAACCCGACTACTATCCATGAGGATGCGGGTTTGGTCCCTGACCTCACTCAGTGGGTTAAGGATCCAGTGTTGCCAAGAGCTGTGGTGTAGGTTACAGAGGCAGCTCGGATCTGACATTGCTGTGACTGTGGTGTAGGCTGTCGGCTGTAGCTCCTGTTCGACCCCTAGCCTGGGAACCTCCATGTGCCACAGGTGTGGCCCTAAAAAGATAAAAAAAAAAAAAAAAAAAAAAAAAAAAAAAAGAAAAGAAAATGAAACAGTGAATAAAATACAAAGAGGTTTTTTGAAACATTTACTGGTTATAGCCGTCAATCTTTTAATTACTTGGCCATATTTTTTTATCATATGTTTAGCTATTTGATTTTAAATTACATTTCCTCTCTTTTTTGTCATGTGGTCTGATATTTGAATTATATGAAAGATTAAGCTAACTACGTATATTTTAGAGCTCTGCATTCTCAGAGAACTAGAATTATTAAACATGAAGAATCCCCCAAAGACTCCATTATGTGTAATTAACAGATAAACTGTCATCAGAATCAATAAAACGTGCTAAATGATTCAAACTTGTATATAATTAAGTGTCTGTTTTAGAGCTAGAGCTGTAACTTTTATTTTTCCCCCACATCTCACATTTCTTGCAAGAATAATTGCGGCAACCCTGTTAACCCTTTCCTTGCTTGATTGAATTCAATTTTTAAATTTGTCACTTATGGGCAGAGTTCACTTTCACAAATCTGAAAAGTATGTCAGGATTCATTAATCTAAAGACTTCTTTTGTGGAGTTCCCACTGTGGCACAGTGGAAACAAATCTGAGTAGGAACCATGAGGTTATGGGTTTGACCCCTAACCTTGCTCAGTGGGTTAAGGATCCGGTGCTGCCATGAGCTGTGGTGTAGGTCGAAGACACGGCTCGGATCCTGAGTTGCTGTGGTGTAGACCAGCAGCTGTCTGACCCCTAGCCTGGGAACCTCTATATGCCACAGGTGTGGCCCTAAAAAGCAAAAAAAAGAAAAAAGAAAGACTTCATTTGTTCTTTCTGTGGAGATGCAGACTATGTAAGGATGCTTTAATGAACTGATGAGTGCCCTAAAACTCCTAAAAGGATGAGCAGTTTATCATGATTTCTGTATAGTCTACAACCGGACATGGTGTTGGATTCAGTGTGTTTACATGGAGTTTTTTTTTTGTTTTTTTTTTCTCCCTGAGATATAGTTGATTTCCAGTGTTAATTTCTGTTGGGTAGCCAAGCGATTCAATCATACAGATACGCATTCTTTCTTAGTATTCTTTTCCACTGGGGTTTATCGTCGGATATTGAATGTAGTTCTCTGTGCCGTAAGTTAGACCTTGTTCTTTATCCACATCGAGTTTTAAAAGTTTTGGTTCCTGGAGTTCCCACTGTGACACAGTGGGTTAAGAATACATCGGCAGTGGCTTGGGCTGCTGTGGAGGCATGGGTGTGATTCCTGGCCCAGCACAGTGTCATAAAGGATCCCACACTGCCGCCACTGAGGCATAGGTTATAGCTGCAGCTCAGATTCAATCCCTGGCCTGAGAACTTCCATATGCCACAGGTGTGGCCACAACAAAAAAAAAGAAAGAAAAGAAAAAAAAATTGCTTATCAACCTTTTTTCCCTCACTTTTGGGAAATATGTGCTTTTTGAGTACAAGCTCTGAATTTTAGGCAACTTTATCTCCATTGCACTTAGAAGAATTTTTTAATAGATGATCATTTCTAATTGTTGAATAATTGAATAAATACATGAATGAGATCATGAATAAAACAGCCAAGATTTTAATCTGTTATAAAAATGTCTTCTCTTGCTCGGTGTCAGGAGGAAAAAAACCCCACATGCTTTAAATAATGGGTCTTTGGTGGTGGTTCCCTTTTTCAAAGTCAGTATTGGAAATGATCTACTGCAGTGAAATTTAGAGAAATAAAACGGAGATTTTGGAAATGTGAGGGTCTCTGAGCAAATCCCAGCACAGAGAAGTTCACAGAGAAGATGGTACATTTCAGGCCTCTAATCGACCTGGGTTTTCGTCCTTATTAATATGACGGTTTCTCTCTTTTGCCTTGCTGCGCAGACTCCATGCACATAGAAGATGTCGAAGCCGTGCAGAAGCTTCAGGATGTCCTGCACGAGGCCCTGCAGGATTATGAGGCCGGCCAGCACATGGAAGACCCTCGCAGGGCCGGCAAGATGCTGATGACGCTGCCGCTGCTGAGGCAGACCTCCACCAAGGCCGTGCAGCATTTCTACAACATCAAACTGGAAGGCAAAGTCCCCATGCACAAACTTTTTTTGGAAATGCTGGAGGCCAAGGTCTGACTAAACGCTTCTTGGGCCATCCTATCCTGCTCGCGGAAAAAGGGAAAAGAAACCCGAGAGCGATGTCGAAGAAACTTAGAGTTTAGTTAACAACATCCAAAATCAACAAAGACTGCACTGACAGCTTAGCAGCAAGACTACGAAGCAGCTTTCAGATTCCTCTGGGTCTCCCTGTTGAGTTTCTTTCCACCTTAATCTCATCTTTTCTCCCTTTTTTTCCCCCCTCTTTGTTTTTTCTCCCTCTCTCGTTCCTTCTCTCCTTTCTTTCTTGCTTCCTTCCTTGCTGGTTCCCTCTCTCTCCTTCCTTCCTTCCTTCCTTCTCCTATTTTCCTGCCTCTTTTCTCATCCTCCCCCTTTCTTTGGAACTTTAATAGCTTTCATTTTAAGAAAAATGTCCTTCTCTTCCTTTCTTTTTCTCTCCCTTCCTCCCGCCTCCCCTCCCTCCTTTCTTCCTTCTTCCTCGCTTCCTTCCTTCTTTCCCTCTGCTGCTGAACTTTTAAAAGAGGTCTCTGATTGGAGAGATGGAAGCCAGCCCTGCCAAAGGATGGAGATCCATACTATGGATACCAGTGAACTTCTTGTGAACCATGACGTCCCCAGTGACTAAGGAATCAAAGAGAGAGAACCAACGTACCTAAAAGTAGAGTGCAACATACGCAAATTGACAGAGTGCAGTATTAGATTCCACAAGGAGCAGCCGCTAATTAGACGACTTAAGCAACGTTGCATCGGCTGCTTCTTATCATTGCTTTTCCATCTAGATCAGTTACAGCCATTTGATTCCTTAATTGTTTTTTCAAGTCTTCCAGGTATTTGTTAGTTTAGATACTATGTAACTTTTTCAGGGAATAGTTTAAGCTTTATTCATTCATGCAATACTAAAGAGAAATAAGAATACTGCAATTTTGTGCTGGCTTTGAACAATTATGAACACTAATGAAGGACACATGAATCCTGAAGGAAGATTTTTAAAAAAATGTTTCGTTTCTTCTTACAAATGGAGATTTTTTTGTACCAGCTTTACCACTTTTCAGCCATTTATTAATATGGGGATTTAACTTACTCAAGCAATAGTTGAAGGGAAGGTGCATATTATCACGGATGCAATTTATGTTGTGTGCCAGTCTGGTCCCAAACATCAATCTCTTAACATGAGCTCCAGTTTACCTAAATGTTCACTGACACAAAGGATTAGATTACACCTACAGTGACTCCGCGCGGTCTCGTGTGCAAGGACTGCACGTGGAGTACAGATCCGTAGAATTATCAGGAATGCACCTCTGCCTGGGAGGTCCAGTCGCCATATGATTTCTAGCTGCCTCCTCAGTTAGGAATGAGCTTCTGCCTGTTTGCAAAGTTACAGACCTTGTCCCAGAAGGAGCTGTGAGCCAGTTTTCATTTAAGAGGCAATAAGGCAAATGCCAGAATTTGAAAAAAAAAAAAAAAAATCAGATCAAATCATCAGAGACAGCAGACGCCTGACCAAATTCTCAGACATATGAGTTGATTCATTTAGGAATGTTTGTTTTGATTAATCTGCCATTTTTAACCAAGAGCTAAGCCAATCTCTGTGTTTTTCAACCAATATTGTCACAGCAAGAAAGTCAGTCAGGTTCCAGACTGTTAAGAGGTGTAATCTAATGAAGAAATCAATTAGATGCCCCCGAAATCTACAGTCGCTGAATAACCAATAAACAGTAACCTCCATCAAATGCTATACCAATGGACCAGTGTTAGTAGCTGCTCCCTGTACTATGTGAACAGTCTTATTCTATGTACACAGATGTAATTAAAATTGTAATCCTAACAAACAAAAGAAACGTAGTTCAGCTTTTCAATGTTTCATGTTTGCTGTGCTTTTCTGAATTTTATGTTGCATTCGAAGACTGTTGTCTTGTTCTTCTTGTGGTGTTTGGATTCTTGTGGTGTGTGCTTTTAGACACAGGGTAGAATTAGAGACAATATTGGATGTACAATTCCTCAGGAGACTACCGTAGTATATTCTATTCCTTACCATTAATAAGGTTCTTCCTAATAATAATTAAGAGATTGACGCTCCAAACACGTATTCATGACGAACAGATACACATCAAAATCATAATAATATTTTCAAAACAAGGAATAATTTCTCTAATGGTTTATTATAGAATACCAATGTATAGCTTAGAAATAAAACTTTGAATATTTCAAGAATATAGATAAGTCTAATTTTTAAACGCTGTATATATGGCTTTCACTCAGTCATCTCTCAGATGTTGTTATTAACTCGCTCTGTGTTGTTGCAAAACTTTTTGGTGCGGACACGTTTCCAAAACTATTGCTACTTTGTGTGCTTTAAACGAAATACCTTGGGTTGAGGTTTTATCAACCTAGTGCTAGGAATACTGTGTATCTATCATTAGCTGTATGGGACTGTAGCGTAGATTGTGGTTTCTCAGTAGAGAAGTGACTGTAGTGTGATTCTAGATAGATCATCATTAGCAATTCATTCAGATGGTCAATAACTTGAAATTTATAGCTGTGATAGGAGTTCAGAAATTGGCACATCCCTTTAAAAATGACAACAGAAAATACAACTCCTGGGAAAAAAAAAAAAAAGGTGCTGATTCTCTAAGATTATTTATATACGTAAGTGTTTAAAAAGATTATTTTCCAGAAAGTTTGTGCAGGGTTTAAGTTGCTACTATTCAACCACACACTATATATAAATAAAATATATACACTATATACATTGATTTCACTGAATCACATTGAAGTACTTGGGCTTCAGAAGTAAGAGCCAATCAACTGAAAACATGAGATGGAGAGATGCAGAAAAAAAAAAAAAAAAAAGTACTGTTTTTAGGTTTCAGTTTAGTTGACTCTTGGCATTACAAAAGAACAAGTATCTTACAAAGAGAAAACACACCAAAAATGTAGGTCTAAAAGAATTGCACGGGCCTTAGGGCGAATGCTCATCTTAAACCTCGCTCGAGGGAAGTTTTTTCAAATTTCAAGCAAGACCATTTACTTAATGTGAAGTTTTGGAAAGTTATAAAGGTGTATGTTTTAGCCGTATGATTTTAATTTTTATTTTGCTTCTTTTAGGTTTGTTCTTATTTAAAGCAATATGATTGTGTGACTACCTGTAGTTACACTCGTGTTTCAATCAGATCAGATTGTTGTATTTATTCCACTATTTTGCATTTAAATGATAACATAAAAGATATAAAAAATTTAAAACTGCTATTTTTCTTATAGAAGAGAAAATGAGTGTTGGTGATTGTATTTTAATTATTTAAGCGTCTCTGTTTACCTGCCTAGGAAAACATTTTATGGCAGTCTTATGTGCAAAGATCGTAAAAGGACAAAAAATTTAAACTGCTTATAATAATCCAGGAGTTGCATTATAGCCAGTAGTAAAAAAAATAATAATAATAATAAAACCTTGTCTATAGCTGTAGATGGGCTTCACATCTGTAAAGCAATCAATTGTATATTTTTGTGACGTGTACCATACTGTGTGCTCCAGCAAATGTCCATTTGTGTAAATGTATTTATTTTATATTGTATATATTGTTAAATGCAAAAAGGAGATATGATTCTGTAACTCCAATCAGTTCAGATGTGTAACTCAAATTATTATGCCTTTCAGGATGACAGTAGAGCAATATTAAAACATGCTTCCACTTTTGATTGCTCTTTGGTATGGTGTTTCTTTTTTCTCTCCACCCACCCGCTGAAGAACCAAATCAATAGACCCTGCCCTTTGTGCTTCCATTCAAAGAGTGTCTCTGAGTACCTGTTCCCTAAAAATAAAGTAGGAGTTTAAATAAGAGCTATATAAAGGCTTGTCAGAATGAATTCTAGGGTGCCAAGAGACATTTTGCATATTTAAGAGTATGCAAAGTGGCTCAGGCACATTAGAATTCATTCTGACAAGCCTTTATATAGCTCTTATTTAATCTTAAAGCATCTCCACATCATTCTGCATTACTCAAAATCATCTCCTCTATGTCAATGTCATAACAGAAAACTTTCCCCCTATTTTAAGATCATATTAAAACCTACTAGATATACCTATTATTTCCCTCCACCCACAATTAAATCAGGTGCTGGCACCGCCAAGCTCGTCAGGGCGCTGCGGGGTTTGTGGAGCAGCGCTGCTGCTACTGCTGCTGCTGCTGCTGCTGCTGCTGCTGCTGCGAGGAGTGGCCGCCGGATCGAGCGTGGAGGCAGAGCAGAGCTTGCACGTCGTCGTCGGTGAGCCTGCGGAGGGGGAGCTGTCTTGGAACCGGGAGGGTGAAACAGCGCCGCTGACAGCAGATGGCCTCGTCTTAGCTTTTTTTTTTTTTGCTGGGAGAGGTGAGGCCCCTTGCTGCTCAGGGTCAGCTGTGCTTCCTCGGGGCCCCTCCTGGAGCCATCACCGAGGTGCTAATATGTGCGGCCTCTCTACCTATCCGGAGAGTGTCCTGTCATTGTGTTTGCCCACCGTCTTTCTCACCTTTCTCAGGTGGCTGGTGCTCCAGAGAAGCCAGCTGATGACACAAAAGCCACCCTACGGCCCCGGATGTAGGGGTGTGAGGTTCCCTAAATCACTAAGATGCCCTAGCTAGCCTCCAAACTGACTTGTCTTTTCCTATTTGAATGGGAAGATCCCAGCATAGGCTCAGGTATGTTTTACTTTGGATATTTTCAAAATACTTGGGTGAAACTGGGACGGTGCAAGAGACAAACCTAAGAAGAAAAACCATGCTGCCATCTTCCAATAGGTCCTCATTTAAAAGCATATGTGTTACACACACACGCACACCCACACACAAGCTACTGAGAACTTCAGTATCAGAATTCTCTTGCTGGTTTTCCTAATTTAGAATTATTACAGAGCTACTTTCCTGGTGCTGACGTATTTGTCCCAGATAACTCTGCTGATACATATCATGGATGCTTCATGAGTAAAAGAAAGTAAATTAGGATCTTGGCATGTTATCATGTTGTGTTTCTCAATATATAAACAACAGGTAGCTTGGACAAATTGTTATGCATTTGTGTTAAGAGGTTACTTTTGTTTTTGCCTGTTGTGTACAAGAGACTTTTTTGAAAGTAGTGGTTCCCAAGTTTGGCAGCATATTCTCATCACATGAAGAGTGTTAAAAACTCCTGATGCTCATATTGAAGATTGGGGTTTAATTGGCCTGGGCTTTGGACTAATTAAAAGAAATCTCCAGGTGATTTTAATGTGAAGACAAGATGAGGAAACCACTGCTTTTAAGATTTATACTTTTCTCAAATAAGCCAAGACTGTCCTTTAAAAAAAAGCAACCTTTCATACACTGGCTCTGCATTACTGGGAGGGCTTTATGCTGTTTTTTTAAATGAAGATAAGAGGAGTTAACCTTTTTATTTTTTAACTCTCAAAGCCAGTGAGTGCCTTTGGATTTTTCAGTCCGCCTCCCCCATCTCTCGCCATCTTTTCGCAGGCCTCATGGAGAACACATTTTCTTTGATGAGTCCCAAGCCCTGTCTTCCAGTTATGCCCCATATTAAAACAAAGATCCCTACTCAAACACTCGTGCAGAATATCTCCCAGTCCTTTTTTTTCTTGTTGTTAATCTTCCCCTTTCATCTGCTTTATAAGTAATTCAGATGTCATTCAAAATACCTGTTTTTTTTTTCCCCCTACTGAAAAACAAAAGAACAATACAATTAGAGCAACATCGATTTCTTGGAATGACTCCTGTTACCTATATTCTGCAAGTTGCTGATTTAGGTAAGAGGTAGAAATCAAATTGAACTGAAATAGGATCTTTCATTCTTGGGTCTCTGCAAAAACTTTAGGTACATTTGGCTTACTGTGAAATTTAATTTGGGATCAAGCTGGCAAAGGAAAAGGAGACATGCTGAAGGGTTTTGTTCCATCCACCATGAGGTACATATTGAAGGGAGCATTCCAGAGTCCAGTGGATCTAGTGTGTTTCAGTCAGTGCTTCTGGCCCTTTCAGATCTCTGAGTCTCGCTTCTGGTGCCCCTCAGTAGCGTGGAAAGAACAAAATGAAACAAGTACCCGGAGATTGATTGTACACTGCATCTTATTATGAAACCAAATAGAAAAAGAAAGGGATTTCAAAATATAATCCCCCTTTCCCAGGAGTATTTGTCTTGTTCTCCATGAAGTTAAAGGTCTGAAATAATGTGCCCATCAGGGGCTCAATGTTGCATGTCCATGCCAGTTGGTCCAAGGGCTTGTTATGATGGTAATGACCTACTGAAACGTGAGCTTGGATTGCAACAATACAATTGCTACCAGCTCACCCGCTGGGAGAAATATTTTATTATTGTCAAATGTCCTCCATAGAGATTTGTTTTGCCTGTTCCTGTTTAAATTAAATTCAAAGCAGAACTGTATTACTATTTCTCTGGAGTATATTTGAGATAAACAACTAGTCTCAAAATTTAGGATTCCTGGCTAGTTCAAATTTGTTTATTAGCAGAAAAATTACAATAGGTGACACCATAGCTGCAGGAATATTATGATTGCAGCCACACAAGAGATTTACATACTGAGTCCATGGGCTAAAAGCGAGAGAACTCCCTTTTTCATTACAGATGCCAGCCAGATTAATAATTAACTATTCCATCAGTTGTACGACCTTAAAAAAAAAAAAGATGTCCCAATATACAAATGCATTGCTTTAACATGCCACAGAATTTTGGCCATGAGAAAATTTGCTCCAAGTAAGAAGTGGTTTTAAACTTAAGATCATAAATCGAATTGTTGTGTAAGTGTGTGTGTGTAAAAATATTTTTAAACGCAATATAGGTGACATGGCACTGAAGCCCCAAGTGTGAGTGAAAATGCCCTTTGAGCATAATATACTTTTTTCAATATTATTTTTTTAAAAGAATTGTAAAGAATATCCTAGAATATATGGAATTATTTGCATCATTTTGCCCAAGGCCCTATAATGCAGCCTTGCCAAAGGCTTTTAAAGCAGTGAAGCTTTTAATCAATACAAATTTTGTTACGGACAGTCAAATTAGAACTGGATCTTAGTCTACAAAAAAAAAAAGCCTGTCCTGCTTTGTCAAAATCAGAGTAGCCTGTGTATTTCATAATAGACAACTTTGAAGAGCCAGTTTTGAGAAACGCAAACTGTTGGGAGGGGAGGGTTGCTAAAAGGGCCTAACAGGAAAACATTTCAAACTAGTAGGAAAGCATTAAATCACACTATTCACACTCCAATTCAATCTGCCATGCTCAGGCGAATTTCACACTTTTGTTGGGAAGTGCGGAACAGGCTGCTATTAAAACAACAACAACAACAACAAAAACCCCCACAAAAAATGAAAGTCACAAGAGCAATTTCCAACATGAGACTTAGAACTATGCAAGTGCTGACTTTTTCTCCTCTTTAAATTATGTGATTTCATATGATTACAAATAAAATATACTAAACATGAATGTCTTTAAAAAATCCTGCAGATGCTTTTACATTACTCTTTGAGATTTTACTCCAATAGCTTTTATTTTGTCTTAGTTTTCCTTTAGTGAACAAAATGACTGATAAGCCCTAGAGTATCAACTTAATGCTTCTAAATCAGAATAGGTATACAGCCTGTATTTTTCAAATGTATGTACAGGAAAAAAAAAAAAAAAATCCCTTCCTCCACAAAAAGCAGTATGTCTTTGAGAGTAGAGTCTGGGCTGAGTAATAGATAAAATGATGTTTAGATATGTTTATCTCAAATATTTTTACACAGGGACTTCTATGGCAAGTGACTTCCTTGCTGTTTGTGATAAGGTTGTTTTCAATTCTTTACTACAATCAATAATACAATGAATATCTTTGCATGACTTTCCTCTGGGCCAGTATAATTTGAATTAGATGGATTTGAACTCCCAGCAGCAGTTCATTTTGTTTCATTTTTTTCCATCAGCATTCAATTTTATTGTGCTCTTAAATTTTGCTAACTTGATTATTTTAAAATGGCCTTAATATCCTTTGCCTTAGACTTCTTTGAACGTATTTTCTTATTCTTATACAGGCTCAGGCTCTCCTTTCTGTGAATTGCCTATTCATAACCTTTGCTTTTTTCTGTTGGGTTTCCTATCATTTTCTTGTTCATTCGCAGGAGTTCTTTGTATATTCTAGGTATTGATCCTTGTCAGTTTCAGTTTTTGTAAATGTCTTCTCCTATCTGTCATGCATCTAGTAACTTTGACCTTTGTCTTTTCTCACTAGAAATTATTAATTGTGATAGAGTGATTCATCAATTTGATCCTCATGCTTTCAACGTTAAGGTATAACTTTCCAGTTTTTTGCGTTGCTTTTGTAATCTAAATTTACATCTAAGTCTTTTTAAAGGCAGTTTGGATAGTTTAAATGTGACATTAGATTCAATTTTATTTCTCAACTTCTTTTTTCTCTATCAGCGTGTGACCTTAAATCTGTTATATCAAACTACCATGTATAAATAAATCTATTTCTTGATTTTTTCTTATGCTCTTTCAAATATCTATGTGTTACTGCCACAATATTACATTATTTTTTACTATTGTTTTATAGCTTGTCTTATCATCCCCTCACCCCATTCGATTTGCCTTATTTTTCAAATTCTTAGTTTTTCGGAGTTTTTTCTTTTTCATAAATTTCAATTTTCAAAATGACCCTTCTATAAATTTTATTCAAATTTTTAATGTACAAATTAATTTGGAGAAATTAACATTTTTTACAAATAAAATTCAATGAACACATTATATCTATCTGTTCATTTATATGCTCTTTCACTGCTTTAATAGAGCTATTTTAAAATTCCCTCCATAAAGTCTCAGGTTTTCTTTGAATCAAGCCCTAGTATAGATTTATAGTTATTGCAAACTACAACTTATCTATTGAATCAGTGATTTATTTGGTTAAGTTTTATTTTTCAAATAAATGAATACTGTTTCATTTCACATATTGACCTTATACTTGGGAATTTGCTGAATTTCATGATTAGCTCTAATCGTTTTTGTAGTCTTAGATTTTCTATGTAAATGATCTATATTCCCCTGAAATTCAGATTGCAAAGTGATCAATTTACTTCTGAGTCCATCTCACATTCTGACTAAAAACCATCTTTCCCAAGTGCATAATTTGTTAGATGCCTTTTCTTTCTTCCAAGTTACTGAAAGCAGAACTTTTTGTGAATGGGTTACCATTATGCAACATACATTGCCATTTTTCCAGTCTTCAATGACATTCTTCCAGCTTTGTATAAAAGTTTCCCACTGCCTTTGTCCCAAAGCCACTTCCACATATTTCAAGTTTTCATTATGGCAGAAACTCCATTTTTAGGTACCAGTTATTCTATCAGTCAGTTTTGGGTGCGTAATACCCACAAATTCTCAATGGGGAATAAAACGGGTACTTACTTCTCGGAGATGGTTGGAGTATTTAGAGAGGGCTTGACTGAGTGGCCCTACTTCAACCACTAGATCGGCTGGCTCACTTCTCTGCCCCTTATGTCTCCCTCTGGGGACCAGAATGGAAGGGCAGCAGCTACTCAGAAATCCTCTTATCATGATGATACCAGAGGGCACAAAAAAACAAGTCTCAAAGAACAAGCTCATTACGAACTCTTATTTGTGTCCTGTCACCTCCCGTTGCCTAAACCAAGCCATGTAGCCACATTCAAGGTCAAAGAACAGGCCATACACATTGCACCTTTGTAAGAGAAACTTCAAATTTGTATGACAAAGGGTGTAGATACAAAGAATAAAGAAATAAAGATAGTGATAGAATAGATCATAAATGCTTAGATAGTTTCTACTCAATTTGTAATTTTTGACTGACTATATCCAAAGCCACGGATTTCCCTCTTAATACTGTTCCACAAAATTTGATATGTAATGATTTTTTAGGCGTTCAGTTCTAAGTATTCCTATGATTTTCTTTGTAACCAAGGGCTTTTTACCATCATTCTGCGTGTGTGTATATGATGCAGGTATATGTTCTTAAATATTTGTTTTAAATACTTGCTATTATTGATTTCTAATGATCTTTTGTATGCGGTTGAGTCAATAGAATTTAAAAAAGCTTTTCTTTTCTGCCTAACCAGGATCTGCTTTTTGGAGACAATTCCACTTGTGCTCACAAAGAATGTGAAAACTCTGATTAGGAGGGTGAACTTTTCATTTTAGCATATTATTATACTATTTAAATAGTTCATTTCATTGCTGCTTATTTTTGTCTGAATGTGTTAGACTCTCCACTTACAATTACATATTGATTTTTTTGGTAGGTTTGTCAGTTAATGCTTTACATATTTTGACTTCAGATAATCAATTACATATATGTTCATTATGCTGTTAATTAAGCATTCTTTTAACAGTAAATACTGTCCTTTTAAAAAGCACTTTTTAAGTGTAGAAATTCACATAAAACCTAGGTATTCCTTAACAAATTATCATAAAGCTAACATCCATGAAAGCAAATAAGTCAAGAAAGAACACTGTGAGTTCCACAAACATCAGTTATGCTCATTCCCCAAAACAAAGGTAATCTTCCTTGTACTCATGTATCTCTAAACAACATAACAGAAGTTTGTCTGCTTTTGACATTTACAGAAATTCAACTGTATGATACCTAATATTGTGTGATTTGCTTCTCTCAATCAATGTTACTTTTAGGAAATTCATCCAGGCTATAATTAATAGTAGTTTATCTTCAGTGCTGTATAGTTCTGTTTCTTTTTCCAAATGATGGACATTTGGGTTACACACAGTTTTTGCTTGTTTATAGTTTATAGTTAGTTTTTTTCTATAAACTAACTTGTTTGCCACACCAGCTGACTTACAAGTACAGGCATTTGTTACTATATACTAAAATGTAGCATTGCTATATAAATGCAACTTTAATAGATACTTGTGAACTATTTCCCAAAGTGGTTGTGTCAATATCTTTTCCTACTCACAGCGTGGGAGAAAGCTCTAAAAGTCTGGATATAAGTGCATACTTTTAAATTTTACTCATTCTGATGACTATTGAGTTGTATTTTATAATGTTTTTCATTTCCCCAGTGAATAATAACATTGATCATTTTTTCAGACTTTTATGGTTATTTTTGAGGTTTCTGTTCAAACAATTGCCCCATTCACCTTTCTGGAGATCTGTACCTATTGATTTGTAGATTTTTTCCAAATATTCTAGGTATGAACCTTGTCAGTTTTATGCGCAGCACATAACTTTTCTAACTCTGTGGCTTGCATTCTCTTTCTCTTAATGGTATGATTTAATAAAAAAGTTCTTAATTTGGGGGGTTCCATGCCCACAGCATGGGGAAGATCCTGGGCCCGTGATTGAACCTGCGTTACTGCAGTGACCCAAGCTACAGAAGTGACAAAGTCAGATCCTAAACCACTAGGCCACCAGCAAACATTCTATGTTCTTTGTTTTAATATGATCCAAGTTATCTGCCATACTCTGTAGCTTGTGCTTTTAGTGCCCTATTTTAAAAAGTTTCCTTTCTTTGAGGTTATGAATATACTTTCAAACATTATCATCTAAAGATTTTATTGTTTTACCTTTTTCTTTTAGGTTTTCAAATTGCCTGTATTTATTTTTGTGTACGACATCAAGTAGAAGTCAAGTTTTCCATCTTTTTTTCTCTGTGAACCTCCAATTGTTTGAACACTCAGTTGAAAACACTGACCTTTCTCTACAGCTCCAGTGTCACCTTTGATATACACCTGTCTGTGTCTGGGTTCCTTCTTCTATTCATTTTTTTTGTCAATCTTTCTGCTAATCCTACACTTTTTTTTTTTTTTTTTTTGTCTTTTTAGGGCCACACCCTCGGCATATGGAAGTTCCCAGGCTAGGGATCGAATCAGAGCTATAGCCCCTGGCCTACACAACAGCCATAGCAACGCAGGATGCAAGCTTTGTCTGCGACTTACACCACAGCTCACAGCAATGCTGGATCCTTAACCCACTGAGCAAGTCCAGGGATCAAACCTACATCCTCATGGATACTAATCAGGTTTGTTAACCGCTGAGCCATGATGGGAAGTCCATCCTACACAATCTTTCCTAAAATGCTTATTATAAGGCTAAACAGCTGACAGCAACTGCTCTTCATGTTGTCTTTTCCCTAAGTATCTTTGTTTTTAACATTTCTATATGAAGTATAGAATCATCTTGTTAATTTATACACACATGCACACATACACCCTATTAATATTTTAATCGGATGGCACTGATTCTCCAGATCAGCCTGTAGAAAATGCTTGCACCTGTGTTACATGGTGACTGTAGTGCTACACGTTCATTAATGTGTTATAACCCTCAATTCTATTTTTCTTGAACTTTTTTTATGTTCTTACAAAATAGCATTCTTAAAAAAATGTTGAGTTCTTATAGCATAAACATTAGAAATATTTTACTTCTGTTGTAAAGGATATATTTTTAGTTAGTTTTTTAAAAGAAATCTGTGCATTTTACATACTCAAACATATTTTTCACACATAACTACTGCTTTATTTCTCTCCTCTTAACCCTTGTTAAGGATTCTTGCTTTTGTCTTACTATAGTGGCAAAGACCTTCATTCCATGTTAATAAAACTTGTAAGACGGGACACTTAACTTACTCCCTATCTCAAGTAAATGGTTTTGGCTTTCACAATTTTAATATAGGTTCCTTATAGATATTCTTTAATGGATGTAGAGTGTTTCCTTCTTTTACACTGAATGCCAAGAATTTTTATACTGTATGGACTTTGAATTTTATCAAATTTCATCTATTGAGATTTTTCACCTTGGTGCTGGTAATATGGCAACTTATATTGATTGCTATTTTAGTGTTAAAATAAGGTGCATTCCTGAAATAAATCTAACTTGACCATGATATATTAATATCTTTATATTATGCTGAATTTGTTTTGCTTATGTTTTGTTTAAGAATTTTTCCCTCTCTGTTGGTAAACACAAAAATCCTATAATTTTTTCCATAATATAGCTGTTAGATTATGATATAAAAGTTACCATAAAACAAGGTGGAAGAAATGTGCCTTCTTTATCTTAATGCTCTGGAACAATTTGTAATAGAACTGATCTATCTATTGTGTTAATTTCATTTATTATGCTATTTCTTTGGTAAATGCATCGTAAAATTTGCCACAGAAACCGTGTGGGGCTGGTATTTTCTCTAGGTAAAGTTATTTACTTAGGACTATGCTTTGTAACAATTATAGCATCACTCAAAATTTTAAATCTCTTCCTTTATCTTCTTTGTTAACTTGTATTTTTGCGGCAGTTTTTGCATTTCATTTCTGTTTTCAAATATATTGGTATGACTTTGTTTATAGTTTTCTCTTATTAGTTTTTTTAGTGACTTTGAAGTCTTTACTGGAGCCATTGTGTTAATTTCCTGTGGCTGCGGTAACAAATTACCACAAACCTACTGGCTTAACAGACATTTATCCTGAGGCCACGAGTCTGAAATAAGTTACACTGGCCCAAAATCAAGATGTCAGCAGGCCTGAGTTCCCTCTGGAGGCTCTAGAGGGTCATCCATTCCTTGCCTCTTCCAATTACTCGGGGCTGCTAGCATTCCTTGCCTCGTGGCTGTCATTTCCTCATCTTCAGATCTCTCCTGCTTCATCACCACGTGGCCTTCTGCACTGTTTGTGTGTTATCTCCCTCTCACTTATAAAGATATTTGTGATGGCATTTAGGACCCACTGGACAATCTAGTATAATCTTCCCATTTCAGAATCCTTAACCTAATCACGCCTGTGAAAAGTCTATTTTCCAAATAAAACATTTGCAAGTACCTGGGATTGGGACCTGTTATTTTGGGAGGGCGTTATTTAGCATTTCCTTTTATATTGAGTATTTATATACCCTTCTATCGTTTCCTTCTTTCAAGTGAAGTATAGGTGACTTACACTGATGTGTTACTTTCAGGTATATAGCAAAGCGATTTGGTTATATGTATGTATGTGTGTGTGTATTTCAGATTATTTTCCATTGCAGGTTATTATAAGGTATTGAGCATACTTCCCTATGCGACTCACAAAATCGTTGTTTATCTGTTTCCTGTATAGCAATTGGTATCTGTTAATCCCATACTCCTGATTTATCCCTTCTTCATCTCTTTCCCCTTTGGTAACATAAGTTTGTTTTCTATATCTGGGAGTTTGCTTTTTTTTTATAAATAGATTCACTTGAAATATTTTTAAAATTCCATGTATAAGTGGTATGATATTTGTCTCTCTCTATTTTACTTAATTTAGTATGATAATCTCCAAGACAGTTACTGTTGCTACAAATAGCAATTGTCCATTTTTTGTGGCTGAGTAATATTCCACTGTATCTTATCTTTTTAAGCTTCTCATCTATTGATGGACAGTTGGGTTGCTTCCACGTTTTGGCAATCGTAAATAATGCTTCAATGAATATTGGGGTGCATGTATATTTTTAAATTGGCATTTTTCTTTGGATATATGCCCAGGATTGAATTGCTAGATCATATGGCAACTCTATTTTCAGTTTTTTGAGGAAACTCCATGTTGTTTTCCATAGTGATTGCACCAGTTTACATTTTTGCCGGCAGTGTTGGACATTTCCCTTTTCTCCATACCATTGCCAGCATTTGCTATTTGCAGACTTTTTGATGATGACTATTTTGACCTAGCCATCCATTCATTTCTTTTTTTTTTTTTTTTTTTTGTCTTTTTGTCTTTTGTTGTTGTTGTTGTTGCTATTTCTTGGGCTGCTCCCACGGCATATGGAGGTTCCCAGGCTAGGGGTTGAATCGGAGCTGTAGCCACCAGCCTACGCCAGAGCCACAACAACACGGGATCCGAGCCGCGTCTGCAACCTACACCACAGCTCACGGCAACGCCGGATCGTTAACCCACTGAGCAAGGGCAGGGACCGAACCCACAACCTCATGGTTCCTAGTCGGATTCGTTAACCACTGTGCCACGACGGGAACTCCTCCATTCATTTCTTAATCTTTCCAAGGTTTATGAATTTTAAAATTTTTTTCCAAGAACAAACCTGGAATTTTTTTGTTCCTTTTCTGTGATATGATTGCTGATATCCTAATTCCTGTTTTTGCTCTCCCCTTTATTATTCGATCCTTAGATTCATTTACTTTGTTTTTAACTTCTTGATAGAGATGCTTATCATTAGTTTTCATCTTTATTTTAATATATATTATGAAATTTCTTTATGACAGCTTTGGCTCATCCACATATTTTAACAGTGTTTTGTTAAATTCAAAATGATTTGAATATTCCAAAGCTACTTCCTTTTTTAGATCACAGTTTATTTATAAGCCTATTTCTTGATTTCTTTTGTTTATTGATTTCTATCCTAATTGCACAATGATCACACAACTTACTCTATATAAATTCATTCCTTTGAAAAATGTGAGACCTATTTTGTGGCTCATTATATGGTCAGTTTTTGTCAATGTTTATATTTGCTTGAAAAAAATGCATATTCTTCTGTTGCTAGGTCCAGTGTTGTATGTATTTCCATTACATCAACTTACTGATCAAATCTTCTGTAATTTTTATAAAATGATCAAATCCTATTGTCATTGCCTGCTTGTCCTATCAGATACTAAGAAAAGTATATGTAAGTATCACACTATAATTATGCAGTTGTCTATTTCTCATTGTAACTATGTCAGTATATGCTTTGTAATCTTTGTGGCTCCATATGTTTAGGCCTGATACATGATTTTAGCAAATGATACCTTTATCATAAAGAACTTTCCTTCTTGAGCTGTGGAATCTTTTTTCCCCTTGTCATTTGTTTTCTCATAATATAGCTCCACTACTGTTATTTGTTTGTTTGTTTGTTTTTTCATAATATGTGTGTGCCCACCACCTGACCCCCATTTTTTTTTTTTTTTTTTTTTGGCCCTGCTCTTTTCTTGCTCCATAATCAGAAATTGGCTGGGGAGGAGCGAGGGACAGAAGATGCAGGGAAAAAGAAAATCCAATGAGAAAGCCCTTCCGGAGTTCCCTTCGTGGTGCAGTGGTTAACGAATCCGACTAGGAACCATGAGGTTGCGGGTTTGGTCCCTGCCCTTGCTCAGTGGGTTAACGATCCGGCGTTGCCGTGAGCTGTGGTGTAGGTTGCAGACGCGGCTCGGATCCCGCGTTGCTGTGGCTCTGGCGTAGGCCAGTGGCTACAGCTCCGATTCGACCCCTAGCCTGGGAACCTCCATATGCCGCGGGAGCGGCCCAAGAAATAGCAACAACAACAACAAAAGACAAAAGACAAAAAGACAAAAAAAAAAAAAAAAAAAGAAAGCCCTTCCTCACTTGTCCAGCCTCTCTGCTCCTGTGTTTTTTCTGTTCCTTATCATGCTCAGAGGGCGGTTTTCCTTTCACATGGTACCCAAAGTATTTCTCACATTTTTTTTTTAAATACTTCTGAATTTTGTGACATCTCCGGTTCTGAGTATAGGGGAACACATAAGCAGGTCACGCTAGTTAATAATCTTGATGCTTTTAAAGGAAAAAAAAAAAAAAGAGGTCATGAAGATCTTCAGGATTTTACTTTATTTTTATAACAATGGTGCTTAAATAATTAGAAATGCAAAAGTAGGGATAATCCTTACACATGTGTATCAAAAAAACCTTCAACATAAACAGAAAACAAATGACTAAAACAAAGTACGTAACCAATGATGCCATTTTCTTGAAAATAGATGAGGCACTAGAATGTCGACATGGTATCAGTCACTAAAACACGGGTCCTGGGGCACTTGGTATTGAGGTGCTATTGTGAAGGCAGGTGCTGAGAAGGCTGTGGGTGAATATTCAACACTGGGACAATAAATAACTGATAAAAATACCATAACAGGTAGAGAAATATTCTGGGGGAGGGGATAAAAAATGCTTTCCCTGAATTTCCCACTGTGGTCCAGTAGATTAAGTATTTGACTGTGGACTTAGTTGCTAGAATTTTGTGGGAAAATTTTGCATCTATATTCATCAAAAATATTGACTTATAATTTTCTTTTTGGTGGTGTCATTTTCTGGTTTTGGAATTAGGGTGATGGTGGCTTCATAGAATGTCTTTGAGAGTGTTCCCTCCTTGTCAATCTTTTGGAAGAGTTTGAAGACTGGTATAAGTTCTTCTTTGTATGTTTGGTAGAATTCCCCCGTGAAGCCATCTGATGCTGGACTTTTGTTTGTAGAGAGGTGTATTATCATCATTATCATCATCATTATTATTATTATTATTTTGCTTTTTAGGGCCTCACCTGCAGCATATGGAGGTTTCCCAGACTAGGGGTTGAATTGGAACTATAGCTGCCAGCCTATGCCAGAGCCACAGCAACTCAGGATCTGAGCTGCATCTATGACCTACACCACAGCTCACAGCAACGCTGGGTCCTTAACCCACTGAGCGAGGCCAGGGATCGAACCTGCGTCCTCATGGGTCCTAATCAGGTTTGTTAACCACTGAGCCATGATGGGAATTCCTATTATTATTAATACAGATTCTATTTCATTTCTCATCATCAGTCTGTTCAAAATATCTATTTCTTCTTGATTCAGTTTTACGGGCTGTATGTCTCAGGAAAGTTGTCTGTTTCTTCTAGGTTGTCAAATTCGTTGGCTATTCATACTATTCTCTTATGTTTTTTGTATTTCTGCAGTATCAGTTGAGATTTCTCCCTTTTCATTTCTTATTTTATTTAGGTTCTTTCTGTTTTCTTCTTGATAAGCCTGGCCAGAGGCTCGTCAATTTTTCTTTTTTTTTTTTTTTTTTTTTTTTTTTGTCTTTTTGCCATTTCTTGGGCCGCTCCCACAGCATGTGGAGGTTCCCAGGCTAGGGGTCTAATCGGAGCTGTAGCTGCCAGCCTATGCCAGAGCCACAGCAACTTGGGATCCGAGCCGCGTCTGCAACCTACACCATAGCTCACGGCAACGCCGGATCCTTAACCCACTGAGTAAGGGCAGGGATCGAACCCACAACCTCATGGTTCCTAGTCAGATTCGTTAACCACTGCGCCACGACAGGAACTCCTCGTCAATTTTTCTACTCTTTCAAAGAACCAGCTCTTGGTTACATTGATTTTTTCCTATTGTTTTTTTAAAATTTCTATTGTATTTATTTCCTCTCTAATCTTTATTTTCCTTCCTTCTGTTGACTTTAGGTTTTGTTTGTTCTTTTTTCTAATTCTTTTAGGTGGTAGGTTAGCTTGTTTATTTGCGATTTTTCTTCTTTTTTGAGGAAGGCCTGTATCATTATGAACTTCCCTCTAAGAAATGCTTCTGAGGCATCTCACAGATTTTGTATGATTGTATTTGCATTGTTGTATGTCTGCAGGTATTTTTTAATTTCCTTTTTGGTTTTCTCATTGATCCATTTGTTTTTAGTAGCATATTGTTTACTCTCCATGTAGTTCTTTTTTTCTCATTCCTTTATGGTGGTTGTTTTCTAGCTTCATGCATTGTGGTCAGAGAAGATGCTTGAAATAATTTCCACAGTCTTAAATTTGTTCAGGTTAGTTTTGTGCCCCAGTATGTGGTCAGTCCTGAAGAATGGTTCATGTGCACTTGAATGTATACTCTGTTTTTTTATTTTATTTTATTTTTTTGTCTTTTTGCTATTTCTTGGGCCGCTCCCATGGCATATGGAGGTTCCCAGGCTAGGGGTCTAATCGGAGCTGTAGCCACAGGCCTACACCAGAGCCACAGCAACGCAGGATCCGAGCCATGTCTGCAACCTACACCACAGCTCATGGCAACGCCGGATCTTTAACCCACTGAGCAAGGGCAGGGACCGAACGCACAACCTCATGGTTCCTAGTCGGATTCGTTAACCACTGCGCCACGACAGGAACTCCTACTCTGTTTTTTTAAATATAATATCCTGAAATATCAATTGAGTCTAAATGTTCTATTGTGTGATTTAGAATCTCTCTGGCCTTATTCATTTTCTGTCGAGAAGATCTGCCCATTGACATGAGTGAGATGTAAAGTCTCCAGTATTATTGTAGTCACATCAATTTCTCCCTTTACGTCTATTAGTAGTTTTTCTGAATGTATTTGGGTGCTCCTGTGTTAAGTGCATATATGTTCATGAGTGTAAAATCCTCTTCTTCGATTTTTTTTTTTTTTTTTTTTGTCTTTTGTCCTTTTAGGGCAGCATCTGCAGCATATGGAGGTTCCCAGGCTAGGGGTTGAATCAGAGCTGTTGCTGCTGGCCTATGCCAGAGCCACAGCAATGCAGGATCCAAGCCACATCTGCGACCTACACCACAGCTCATGGCAGTGCTGGATCCTTAACCCACTGAGCAAGGCCAGGGATCAAACCTGCAACCTCATGATTCCTAGTCAGATTTGTTTCCGCTGTACCACAACAGGAACTCCTAAAATCCTCTTCTTGTATTGATCCTTTTATCATTTCATACTATCCTTCTTTATCTTTCTTTATGGACTTCGTTTTATTTTCTTTTTCTTTCTTTGTTTCTATTTATTTATTTATTTATTTATTTATTTATTTATTTTTTAGTGCTGCACCCATAGCATATGGAAGTTCCTAGGCTAGGGGTCGAATCGGAGCTACAGCTGCTGGCCTATGCCACAGCCACGGCAGCAGCAACATGGAATCTGAGCCACATCTGCAACGTACACCAAAGGTCACAGAAATGCCAGATTCCTGACCCACTTAGTGAGGCCAGGGATTGAACCTGCATCCTCATGGATACTAGTCAGATTCATTTCCTCTGTGTCACAATGGGAACTCCTATGGACTTTGTTTTAAAGTCTATTTTGTCAGATATGTGTATTGCAACACCTGTTTTCTTTTCATTTCCATTTGCATGAAGTATTTTTAAAAATACCTTCACTTTAAATCTGTGCGTATCCAGGAGTTCCCGTCGTGGCGCAGTGGTTAACGAATCTGACTAGGAACCATGAGGTTGCGGGTTCGGTCCCTGCCCTTGCTCAGTGGGTGAACGATCCGGCGTTGCCGTGAGCTGTGGTGTAGGTTGCAGACGCGGCTCGGATCCCAAGTTGCTGTGGCTCTGGCGTAGGCCGGTGGCTACAGCTCCGATTCAACCCCTAGCCTGGGAACCTCCACATGCCCAAGAAATAGCAACAACAACAACAACAACAACAACAACAAAAGACAAAAGATAAATCTATGCGTATCCAGCATATTGTAGGCTGATCTCCCCACAAGTCAGAGGACCTCCTGGTGGGCAGAATTTCTTCCTTTTTCATAGCTCCCTCCCAGGGGTGCTTGGTTCCTTCCTGATTCGTCTCTTTTCTCTATTTTACTTTTTTCCTTTTGTACTGCCCAGTAATATGTAGATTTTCTTGCCTTTTGGGAAGTCCGAGGTCTTCTGCCAGAATTCAGAGGATGTTCTGTGAGAATTGTTCTACATGTAGATGTTTTTTCTTGTATTTATGAGAAAAGGTGAGCTTCATGTCCTATTCCAACATCTTAATTTGATCTCTGTCTCTAACTTATAAATAGTAATTTGTATTTATTAATCCCAAACTCCGAATTTATCCATTCCCCAACCTTTCCACTGTGGTAACCATAAATTTGTTATAGAAGTCTGTGAGTATGTTTTTGTTTTGTATATAAGTTCATTGGTATCTTTATTTTTCATATATAATTGATATCATATGATATTTGTTTTTCTCTGTCTGACATACTTCACTTGGCATGATAAGCTCTAGATCCATCCATGTTGCTGCAAATGTCATTATTCTGGTTTTTTTTATGGCTGAGTAATATTCCACTGTGTATATATACCACATCTTCTTTATCTATTCCTATGTCAACGGACATTTAGGTCCCCCCCCCCCCGTCTTGGCTATTATGAATAGTGCTGCTATGAATATTTGAGTGCACGTATTTTTTTGAATTTGTTTCATCTTTTCTGTATATAGGCCCAGGAGTTGAACTGCTGTATCATATGGTAACTCTATGTTTAGCATTTTAAAGAATGAGTCTTTCTAAGTGAAATTTCCAATGAATCCCTTGGCATGTGGCTCTATGCATACCCACACTAGCTAACAGTAGAACCATGAAAAGAAGCAATATTGTAGCCCAGTCAATCCAGAATGGAGATACTTTTCTTTATACTATTCTTTTATAATATATAAAAAGATGTCAAGCTGACTAGAACTGGAAGTCACTGTGTAAATTGGCCCAATTCATATATGTTCCAGGTGAAAGCTGGCTGAGAGTATGTGAGTGTTGCCCAACATTCTGCATTAGTGACTCGCTTTTTCTCCTTCATTCCATATGCCCCCTATTGGAGTCATGCCCACATCATTCCATTTTCAGGTGATGCCCCTCACAGTAATCAACTCCCTTCTCCTCTCCTCCTTTGCCATCCATCTTGGATCTCAAATCAATCATCATAAACTGCTGATTACAACCGTCTCTCACAACAGGGACGGTTGGCATTAAGGAGTCTCTCTCTGACCCATCTTTCAAGCAAGGCTTATCTCCCAATGTTCCAGAAGTCAAGTCTGCCACTGTCTCTTCTGTGTCATGAATGCACCTGCTGCTTTCTTCTTTCCACCTCTGCTCATGCTGGTCCTCTCTTAAATCTCCAGGAAGATGGCCCAGCTAATCTTCACCCTTCCCTTCCTAGACTTCTTCATCTGACCCCATCATCTAGTTTTTCTTTTCTGTTACATATTTCAAAGTAGAAAGTCATAACTCAACTCCAGAGCTCCTTTCTTGGGTTTTTCTGTGGATCATTTCTGACTGAGCACAGTGCTATTGGACACAGAGGCTGAGACCACATGGATGACCAAGCCCCTGACTCAGGGCCTAGGTCCTTCTGTCTCTCTCCCTCTAATCCACTAGTTCACTCAACAAACACCTTTCCAACACACATCTTTGCTCCCTCAACTTCTTTAGATCTTCCTTCAGATTCTCAGTGAAAATTTTCCAATCACTTTATTTAAAGCTGGAAAGCCCCTGCCCAGCATTGCTCCCCCCTTTCCTGCTTAATTTTCCTCCAGAATTCTCAAGACCATCAAACAGTTCTCTAAAGAGAGCCTTGCTAATTTCTTTCATGCTTACTGCTGGCTCCCATTGTAGAAGGAAGGCTCCATGAAGCATGGGTTTTATCCACTTTGCTTATCACTATATGACATGTGCTTAGAACAATGTGTGTTACACAGAGTGAAGACCTATAGACTCAGTCTGTCATGAGCTGGGTGAGTGTGAAAAATATATATATTCCCTGCATTCCTATACATGGAGGTAAGAGGGAGAATAGGCTTTGAGCAAATGATGACCACTGTGGTGAGTCCTTGCAGAGAGGAAGTCCTGGCTGCTGAGGTGTATGGGATGAGAGCTTGAGTCTGTGCTCTCTGCATTGAAGAAGAGGCCCCCGAATGAGAAATAGTTGAGCTGAGAATAGCTGGTGGCTTCCCTGAGGAGCGACTGAAGGCGGGGGCAGGAAATCCATTGGTTCAGCAGGTCTTAAACAGAGCTGTGCAGCAAATGTACCAATGCCTGCGAATGATAGCAAGGAGAGGCCAATTGCTGAGCCCTCACTCCTGCCATAAGCCATATTAGATAGCCCTCATGCCGACTGGGTGCCACCAAGGTTCACCTTTCTGATTGGTTTCTTCAATCCCCAGCAGACTTGGTATCTTCCCACCGTGATTGTCCATCATAAAACTCCCACGTCCTTTACAATGCATTTTAAAGGACAGGCGTAGACACAAAGTAATACAGAGAAGGTCTTTTTGCCATTTCTCGGGCCACTCCTGTGGCACATAGAGGTTCCCAGGCTAGGGGTCGAATCGGAGCTGTAGCCACCGGCCTATGCCAGAGACACACCACCTTGGGATCCGAGCCACGTCTGCAACCTACACCATAGCTCACGGCAATGCTGGATCCCCAACCCACTGAGCAAGGCCAGGGATCGAACCCACAACCTCATCGTTCCTAGTTGGATTCGTTAACCACTGTGCCACGACCGGAACTCCCAGAAAAGGTCTTTTAAAGCAGTCCTTATTAGGAACATATTGCTGAAACTCTAGTTCTCTTCCCTACCTCGCCCCCAAAATTTCCATTTTTAAGGTTTTGAAAACTATATTTTGTTCTTCCTCATGCAAAATCTATATGGTGTTTTTGTCCCTGGCTTGTCTCAATTCTGGGCCCCGTAGTCTGGGCCCCCTAGTCTGGGCCCCCTAGTCTTTCCCTTGCGCCAGATACTTTTCATGGATATGGGGGATTTGTTCTCACTCTTCTGTCCACCACTCGCTTCCTTCAATTTTGCGTCCACATTCATTTAACCCAGGTTAAGAAGTAGAAGTGTTTTTCTGGAAAGTAATTCTGGCGTCGTCTAATCTTCTCTACACACTTGGCAAAGCCACCTGACCGAATTGGAGAGGGTATAAATTACTACCTCTGACTAGTTTTAATAAAGTCACACAGAAAGAAGTGTTTAAAATTTAGCATCCTTGTTTTCAAGGATGTGTAACTGATGCAGGAAACGTTTTGTACCAAATCCATACTCCTTTGGCTTCATCACAAAGAGGTAGACTAAAAGTTTAACGACAAGGAAAGGGGACTGGAAACTCAATCAGAATGTCGATGGAATCTTCTTTATACGGAATTATGTACTTGGATATCTGTATCCATGGGCCGTGGAGACACTTCTGCTAAGAAAATTTGACAGTTGAAAACAACAGGACAGTCCGATATGTTCATTTAAAACCAGTCAGTGGTTAGACGGGAGGAAGAACCAGAACTCCAGGTCTCCTGCCTTTGCCTTTACTTCCCAGGTCAGAGGCGGCCCGTGGCATGCCTCGATCTAGCTCCAGGAACCAGTCAGCCACAGGCAAACAAGAGAACCTTGTTCCTGACTCTTCCAAGGAGAACTGGGAAGTGACCTTTTCAGGGAGCTAGAATCCCCTGTCCTGGGACTTAGATCCAGGAAGGAGGAGCAAACACACACACATGTCTGGAGCTATGAGAGATCAAAGGAGAACCTGACCATTACAGGGGATGCTCTAAGAAGGTTCTGCCAGGGGCTGCGCCAAAAACCAGGGGTCAGGGAGAATCCTCTCGTCCATAATTAGATGCCAATAGGACAATGCATATAGTTAGGTGTCTTCAAATGGTAAAAAGAAAAGCTTAGAGAACCTGGAAGTGGCTTAGGAAATCTCATTAAAAGGGTAGAATGACAATAAGGAACAGTTGGAAGAACTCTGTGTCAGGGGTCGAGGGCTGGAGAGGATGAGAGGTAGCTTCAAAATCAGAGTTTTGCCCAGGAGGGGCAGTGGCAGAGAGGCCCAGAATGGCTGGAATCTTGTTAAAGATGATTACCTGTGAATCTGTACAAGTCCCGTCACCTTTTGGAACACTTTGTTCCGTCACCTAGAAAACAAGGGAGTTGTGTTCAATTATACATGAAGGTTCTCATGCTAGAAAATCATGATTCCAGCTGTCTGAAAGTTGTGTTTATAAGACAGGTGCTGAGAAACCGTTCACTATCTTCAAAGCAAACAAGCAGGCAAAGGAGTGGACTTAAAGGAAAGGAAAAAAAAAGCATGCAGTTAAAAGTGTCTTCACTCCCTTAAATTAATTAAATATTAGGTCCTCTTACATATTATAAAATTTCCATGGACAACTCCTTGCTGGGGATGGTTTTGGCATAATAGCTGCCATTTGTTTGGGGCTCCCAGTGGTTCAAGTGCTATATTTAACACTTTTGTCATATCTTACATATTGTATTTCATTGACTACTCAGAACCTGTGAGTAGGTAGATGCTATTATTGTCCCCACGTAGACAATGAGGAAAGTGAGCCGCACAGAGCTGAAATAACTTTCCTCAGGTCACACATGGACCGGGATTAGACCTTAGTCTGTTCTACTGCAAAACACTTGCTCTTAATCTTGACAGCATCCTTCTCGGACCAAGGATGGGCCAGATCAATCTGTGAGATCCCTTCTTTAATTTTGTGATCATGGGAGAGCTGATAAAATTTTAAGCACAATCTTTTTTTTTTTTCCCCTCAGATGTTACCTATGAAAGAACAGATATCTAGTGTTTACAGAAATAAAAGTTCTATTACATTTCTTCATGTCAGAGTATTCAGAGGGTTTATGTGCTTCTCCGGGAAGAAAAGGAAATACAGCTGTTTTGCAGGTAATAACAGTTTATTTTATGTCCTATTTTCTTTAACAGTGATTGCTCTTACTTGGAAACTCTCCTGGCATTTTTGTTGGCAATAAAAATGTAAAAAGAATGCTCTTTGCAGAACGTTTCACAAGCCTGGCCCCCAGTTCATACTCTGAGGCAGGAGGCATAGGCAATCTGATCCCGGAGCTATTTATCAATACATCCAACAGCAGCCCGGGAACCAGGGCCCTCTTCCGCCTGGCCCTGGGTCAGTTCTCCCACCACTGCAACTCCCAATGTCACTGTGAGAAAAACCGAGATGTGCCAATTCGAGAAAAGGCCGAGGGAAATGTTTTCCTCTAAAATGAAAGAGAAATGGAAACCTGACTATTGCAAAGTAAAAATCTGTGATTCAATGTTAATTGCACTTAACTGCTCTCTGATTAAATACCCTTGTCCAGGCTCAGGTCTCGTCCAGAGCAGAGCTATTTAAGAGCCCATTTGATGCTTTGGAAAATTCCTGAACATCCTCTTATCCCACCGTAACCTCCTGGTCCCCTGATCTTTGTCACATTCTCTTCTGAGAGGCCTCCAGGGGACAAATTTTGTTCTCTGAACCTTGTCTGTTCTCCATAGTGTGCATATGACAATCCCAAACTCCGAGTCCATCCGTCCCCCGCCACCTGTCCCCTTTGGTAACCATGAGTTTATTTTCAAAGTCTGTGAGTCTGTTAAGCAGGTCCATTTTTCTTCAGCTAAATCAACTCTGGAATGTCCTGTCCTTCTTGTTCATTCTTTCACTGTGTATAAGCATCTAATAGAACACTGCAACTACCACTATTCTGTTACTACTGCTACTATTCTATTACTACTAATACCACTATTCTATTACTACTGTCGCTACAACCACTCACTAGCAGTACTATACTCTTACTACTAATAATGTTACTCTTCTATTACCACCAATACTGCTATTTCATTACTGCTATTACTGCTACTAACACTGCTATTCTATTACTACTATTGTTACTACTAATACTGCTAGTATAGCTGCTGTCACCCTGTCCTACCCTCTTACAAGTATATATTGCTTTATTGTATTCTTTCAACTCTATGAAGAATCAAATCGTAGCCCCCATAGTGTTTCTTTCTCTTAGCATCTCCTTGAAAGTTTGAAGAAGCAGTAACAGTATTTCCTGAACTTTTCGAATTTGTAGTGCTTGACTGAAAGGCATAGTGGAAACTCGGGATCATTTTGTAATTTTTATGATTTTACCCCAAGGCTAGAGTCTTTGGGGAAACTCTTTTTTTTTTTTTTCTGTCTTTTTAGCGCTGCACCTGCATCATATGGAAGTTCCCAGGCTAGGGGTCAAATAAGAGCTGTAGCTTCCAGCCTACACCACAGCCACCGCAACGCCAGATCTGAGCCATGTCTGCAACCTACACCAGAGCTCACAGCAATGCCAGATCCTTAAGCCACTAAGTGAGGCCAGGGATCGAACCCATGTTCTCACGGATATATGGTTCATTACCGCTGAGCCACGACGGGAAGTCCCAAGGAAGATATTTATGAGCCTGAGCGGTTGACATTTGCTCATCTTCATGGCCGTGGCTGTTCAGGAAGAAGAGGATTAAGAAAATCTCATGATCTACTGCAATTTATTGATATTGAGGTCAGCGTGTTCCTGGGGAGAAAGCTGAACAAAGTAGTTCGCAGTTTACAATGACACTCTCGATTAACTTGATGATTTAAAGGATGATGACTGCTCGTGGTTCTGAGAATAAGACCTCCCGAGTGACCCCCGAGGCACACATATTTCAGCCTCTTAAAGATCAGTTGGCAGGGCAGCTCCCCAAGAGCAGCATCCTGGACCATGGTCAGTACCCCTGCACCAGGGAGAGGTGGGTGATGTAGGAACTGTTCACTGATCAGAACAGGTGCTGCAGAAAATGCTCCCAGGACAGAGTGTAGGCATCCCAGACCATCTCCAAGTGGGGAGCTGCCATTGGTACCTGCGAGCAATCTGAGGTCAAGCTTTAGAATCAGAAGCTCTCCTGAGACCGGTCCACTAGCATTTAAGCATTAGAGGCTCTAACAGACTGCTGGAAACACACTGCCCTTTCTATTCACGTTCCCACAAATGGGGGAAAAAAAAAAAAAAAAAGCAGGATTGTAAGAGACTCTAAAGCCATGATAGGATGTTCGTTGGCAAAGCTTGAAATCCCGTGTCTCGGGTAGGAATTTCAGAGTGAGCTTGATTCCCACACTATGTGGATTTTTCTACTCTTAGAATATGGAAAAAGTTAACAGTTTTTACACCTGGCAGAGGAGGCTTTTCTTCCTTGCTCAGAGAGTTTGTTCTAAAGAACTTTTGGCATTTTCCTCACATGGAAGGCTCACTTGTAAGATTAACCCTTAAGAAGTTAAATAACCAGTACGTAAGAATGGTCTCTATAAAGTATTAGCAGTGCTACTAGAAGTCAGGGGTTTTTTTGTTTCTGTTTTTTGTTTTTGGATTTTTTTTTTTTTTTTTTGCTTTTGAACTGAAATTACTCTGCAAATGGAGCTCTTATTACATTATCTTAATATTCTTAGCAAATAAAATGTTATCTCATGTCGGCAAAATGACTTTTTCTGACACTTTCAGCCTCTGAGTTACTAAGTCTTACCAGCTTTGCTTGGATAATAATTGACATATTTATAAAAATAGATAAGTTAAATGACTGTGAAAAGACCTTAAGAAAAAGCCTTTCAAATATGACTGCACTCTTAAGTAGATATATAATTTTTTTTGCGATTAATATCATCTAATATTTAAAACCACTTCACATAATCCCAGGACATAGTTGGGTTTAATTACTGTATAAGTAAACTGCTGAGCATAAAATTGATAACACTGACATATTTAAAGAAAAATCAGATACTACTTATTAGTTTTAGTGAAAAGATTGATGGCCCTAGTAGCTTCAACACAACATTGAGGGCCCAGATAGTAAAGGTTTAAAATTGATGGAGTTCCCGTCGTGGCGCAGTGGTTAACGAATCCGACTAGGAACCATGAGGTTGCAGGTTCGATCCCTGCCCTTGCTCAGTGGGTTGACGATCCGGCGTTGCCGTGAGCTGTGGTGTAGGTTGCAGACGCGGCTCGGATCCTGCATTGCTGTGGCTCTGGTGTAGGCCAGTGGCTACAGCTCCGATTTGACCCCTAGCCTGGGAACCTCCATATGCCACGGAAGCGGCCCAAAGAAATAGCAAAAAGACAAAAAAAAAAAAAAAACAAAAAAAATAAAATTGAATATACTCAATAAACTAAAGTGTATGTATATAGTTTGATCAGTGAGTGGGTTTGCCAGGTACAACAGTGGAGCTGAAACATGAAGATAAAAAGGCATCATCTTTTTTTTCAAAAAGGTTTGATACAGTATAGAATTTATATATCACATACATTTATGCTACATATAGACATAGCATATGCATATGTACAATTTACATATATGTAAAACAGCATGTGATATTTATCTATGGGTCACCCAGAAACATCAGGGAATGGCACAGGAATAGACAAGTATCATCTAGAAAGAACTATGATATATACGTAGGGCATTGACTTATATCATGATTTGACACTCTGTCCTCGAATCCCTACTGAGGTTGAGAAAGTAAGAGCAATTTGTCTAAGCCATGCAGCATGGAAGCAGAAGGAACAAGTATTGAATAAAGCATATGTGGCTCCAAGGAGTTCCTGCTGCAGCACAGTGGGTTAAGGATCTAACTGCAGTGGCTCAGGTCTCTGGGGATCTGCAGGTTTGGTCGCTGGCCTCGTGCAGTGGGTAAAGGATCTGGTGTTGCTACACCTGTGGTGTAGGTGGCAGCTGTGGCGCGGATTCAGTCTCTGGTCAGGGAACTTCCATATGCCATGTGTGCAGCCAAAAAAGGAAAACAAACAAAAAAACTAAAAGAAAAAAAAAAACCATGTGCAACTCTAAAGCTATGATCCCAAATTCCACCTCATCCCCTTTCTCCTCCTATCTCCACTGCACCATACGGCATCAAATACCACACATTTTTTATTCATTTGTTTTGCCCCGATAATGCATTTCAAATATCCTTTCTTGGTCTACCACGCTTGCTTTTGCCGAGTGAGTGGGGAAAATGAAGACGAGAGGGGGCCCAGAAGATGAGTATCTCATCGCCCAGGGCCGCCTGGCTGCTAAACCATGGATAATTCACGAAGTAAGTCTATAGTTGTTAGCTCATCAACATATAAAACGTAGGAGCTGGAAAAGACCTTTGAGGCCTCCTCTGTCATTTTGCAAAGGAAGGAGCTGAAATTCACAGGGGCAAAGCTAGTTAAAATCCATTAGCCAATCACACATCCAATGGGGCACAAAGGATTTTATTTGAGTATTAGTCAAGCAATGATTTGCAAGAAAAGACCTATTATTTGTCACTGGGATCCTCGGCACTATTTTTTTAAACTATGTTTGCTAAGATAAATATATGTCTTCAGAACAGATGGAGTACTGGTGTGTCCTTCTTGCCTGGGATTATGAGTTTCTTAAGGGTTGGATGGAATCAACCTATAAGGAAAAAAACTAGGAAAGACTAATCTTTGTAGATTAATTTGGTTCTCCCACCACAGTGTATGAGGCAGCAATCTTGCCATGCTTATTGATTATCAGACAAGACTACTAATCCCCTTAAGGTCATTAAGTGTACTTAATTAAAGAGCAGTTAGCAAGCTTCTCTTTACTAAAGTAATGTGGCTGTTAAAAGTGATTTGTACTTTACCAATATGGTAGCCATTAATCTGAAGGTCAATTTGTCATTTATATTTTCCCAAACAAATATATTTGGTAGGTCAAGAGAGCGCTGATATTTATCACACGCTCTCTTGATGCACTGCATCTGTAATTGTCAATTAAGAGAGAAAGCATCTAATGGCACGCCTGTGTAAGAGAAGAGTCATTCCTATCTTTCTGAGAGTTACACCCAATTATTGTTTGCTTAACAATCTGATCTATTCCTTCATTGGCCCAGGGTAGCATAGGGATAGTGCTGATCTGAAGAAATGACATCTTTCCTTGGTAACTTGTGGTGTTCCAAAAAGAATTTGAGCAAGAATAAAGGAAACAGATGAATTCACATGATGGAATAGTTCCAGAGACAGACTAAAAGAAACAAACCAGTGTTCACAAAATTTAGAGCAGGAACGCATACGTTGCTGCATTTATGGTATATCATTTCATGGTGTAGTTGTAGGAATGTACAGATGAAAGGATTTATGGACTGGCCTCTTTAGTGTTCTCTGTTTCATCCTGCACCCTTCATTTCAGGACCATTCCTGCAAAATAGTAAATGCTCAGTAGCACTGTGCCTGCTAAGACACACCCATGGGGATGATTAGGTACTAAGTGGTTCCTAAGAAAAAGGACGGGTCATCACACAGAACAGTGCTGTTTCAGAGTTCCCGCTGTGGTGCAGTGGGTTAGGAATCCAATGCAGTGGCTCTGGTGGCTATAGAGGTGCGGGATCCATCACTGGCCCAGTGCAGTAGGTTAAAGGATCTACTGTTGCCGCAGCTGTGGTGTAGGTTGATGCTGTGGCTCAGATTCGATCCCTGGCCCAGGAACTTCCATGTGATGTGTGAGTGTGACCATAAATTTTTTTTTAGAAAGAAGTGGTCCAAACCTTGGACTGGGCACCAGATTACATTTCAGGCTACCGGGCTGCCTTTCTCCTCCTTCTAGGGTGTATTCTGTTTTGCAACTGGAAAAGGGATTCCTTAGGCAGCTCTGTCATTTGGGAACACATAGGAAAGCTGTCGGCTCCCTGGAGAAACATAACATAGCAAACCAACAAGGTTTTATTAACGGAAGTTATTTTTGGTCTGTTTCTCCAAATTGCATTTCAAGGAGTTCCCGTCGTGGAGCTGTGGTGTAGGTCACAGACATGGCTCGGATCCCGCGTTGTTGGGTAAACTGTGGCCCGAGTTGGGCGGTTCCCGGATGATCATTGTTAGGAGGTGAAACCTCGGGGTTGGAGCCAGTTCCTAAATCAGCCTTTAGGGCTGCTGTGTGAGGAGTGTAGCGGCTAACAAGGCTGATGGAGCCGATTGGTCCTTCTCCCAGACACATGGTTATTCTCTTCCCATGCAGTCGCTTGTGAGGTAGTGTTATTGCTTTCAGGTTCCAAGGTTGGGAATCGAGGCCCAGCAAGACCCCACACCTCGTTAGATGACTGGGATGAAGTCAAGGCCTTCTCCATATTCTACTAACATTAGGAAGATTCAGCAGAAACGAATCTGACCAGCATCCATAAGGACACAGGTTCGAATCATCCCAGCCCTGGTCCTGCTCAGTGGATTAAGGATCTGGCGTTGCCGTGAGTGGTGGGGTAGGTCGTAGACACGGCTCAGGTCCTGCTTGGCTGTGGCTGTGGCTGTGGTGTAGGCCGGCAGCCGCAGCTCTGAAGAGACCCCCTAGCCTGGGAACCTCCATATGCTGCAGGTGCGGCCCTTAAAAAAAAAAAAAGAAGAGATATGGTCAGGTGTGTTCAGGTTTTATGACTGTAGACTTTTGCATATGGCATGACTGGCCCACAGGGTCCTGCTGAACAGCACAGGGAACTCTACTCAATATTCTATGGACAAGAATCTGAAAAAGGATAGATATGTGTGTGTGTATAATTGAATCGCTTTGTACAAGAGAAATTAACACAATATGGTAAATCAACTATGCTTCCATAAAAACTTTAAAAAACAAAAAGAACAAAACAGAAACAAGGAGAAGGGGAGATGAATGAGCACTTAGGAGGGAGGCCGGAATCCTCCCAGCCAAGCCCATTAACACTCAAACATCGGAGACTAAAGATGACTGTTGAAGAGTGGTCATGACTCTTACTGTCGGGTGAGTGGTGGGAAAATGCCAGTAGCTTCAGGTACAGAGTGTTTTGTGGGTCTCCTTAAGCTCTGTCCAGTCTAGCGGGTAGGCTGACTCTCAACATAAAACTATTTGACCAGTTAACCAACCAAACTAACGAGTCCAGGGAAAAGCCTTTGAGGGAGTTCCCATCATGGCTCAGCGAAAATGAATCTATCATCCATGAGGATGCAGGTTCAACCCCCGGCCTCCCTCAATGAGTTAAGGCTCCTGCGTTGCCGTGAGCTGTGGTGTAGGTTGCAGATGCAGCTCGGGTCCTATGTTGCTGTGGCTGTGGTGTAGGCCAGTGGCTATAGCTCCTTTTCAACCCCTAGCCTGGGAACCTCCATGTGCCCTGGGTGTGGCCCTGAAAAGATAACCCCACCCACACCCACACACACACAAAGAACAAAAAAAAGAAAGAAAGAAAGAAAAACATTTGGCCGTGTTTGTTTTATTAGGGTGGTATAATTATGCATTAAATCGTACTGTATTATTCAAAAATTTTATTAGGCTGAGGATTAATGCATTGGGAGTAGCAGAAATGAAGACGTAACTGAATTAACAAAATTCTTACCTTCGAATCTGTGATTTGTTTTCCCAGCTGTTATTCCGTGCTTTTCTTTACACGTGTTCTTGTTTGCCAATGTCATAGCCACATCCAGGACATCTCTTTAATATTTTCCTTCAGTGACAATTAAATGTGATTTAAAAATACTTTCATTTGGATATTTTCAAGCTGCTTACCAGTTAGCAGTATTTTTAATGTCTTATTTATCTAATACGGGGCTTGTGCTGTTTTCATAATCAGATAAGGGTCATTAAACCATTTTTGAGATTAAATAGCACAAAAACATTTTTTTTTTTCTGATAATGTGCCCCATTCATATTGGAGCTTATGCTTGCTATGGCTTAATGTTTCAGTTTTTAAATATCATTTATGTTAATATGGAAAGGCTCTATTATCTAATTCTGAGGATAATTTCCATTACCTTTCAACGTAATCTCTGCAAATATTGGCCTCCATATTTCTTGGAACTCACAGATTTTCAACCTTGGATGTATCTCAGAACGTCATCCAAAAGACAGTTGCATATCCTTCCTTCCTTAGTTTTTCAGAAAGATTTTTTTCTTAGAGCAGTTTTAGGTTGAAAACTGAAAGGGAGGAACAAAGACTTCTTGTATGCACTCTGCCCTACATATGCGTAGCCGTCACTTACCAGAATGCCAGGATGGTACTTTTTTTTTTTTTTTAACCAAGGACAAGCCTACATTGATACATCTTGGTCAACCAAAGTCCGTAAGTTTGCCTTAAGGTTCACTCTTGGTGTTGTACCTGTTATGGGTATAAACAAATGTATGATGCATCATCATTCTAAAAGTGTATAAAATATTTCCACTGCCCCCAAAATCCTCTGTGCTCTGCTTATTCATGTCCCCCCCTTCCAACCTCTGGCAACCGCTGATCTTTTGATTGTCTCCATAGTTTTTCCTTTTCTAGAATGTCATTTAGTTGGAATCGAACAGCATGTAGTACTTTCAGATTGGTTTTTTTTTTTTCATTTAGTAAAACGTATTTATTATTGCTCCGTGTCTTTTCATGGCTTGCTCACTCATTCGAGCACTAAGTAATATTCCATTTCTGGATGTACCACAGTTCATGTATCCATATTCACCTACTGAAGAACATCTTAGGATGTTTTCAAGTTTGGCACTTATAAATAAGGCTGCAATAAATATCTACATGTAGGGTTTTGTGTGGATAGAAGTTTTCACCTACTCTGCGTGAATACCAAGAAGTGGGATTGCTGAATCACATGGTAAGAAGACGTCTCCTTTTGTAAGAACCCACCCAACCGTGTTCCCGAGGGGCTGTGCCATTTTGCATCCCCACCCACCGTGTGTGGGGTTCTTCTTGTTGCACATCCTCACTGGCGTTTGGTGGTGTTGGTGTTTTGGATTTTGGCCATTCTAATAAACATGTTGTGGCATCTTGTTGTTTTAATTTGCATCTCCCTGATAACATGTGATGGCAGGGCACCTTTTCATTTGCTCCTCTGCCGTCTCCGTCTGTCTTCTTGGGCGAGGTGTCTGTTAAGGTCTTATTAAAGGCTGAAACATAAGGTCGTTGTAAATTTGATCCAGTACCATCATGACTGAAGAGAAGATCTTTCCATGCTGAGACGTTACTTTATTTGGCCTTTCCATCCTCGGAAGTGGGGTTGCTCTGTGCACTGCACACCTACCACACAGGTGTGTGCCTGGGATAAATCTCAGTCTCCTAAACCAGCCTCTTCCTTCAGGGACCCAGGAGACCCATCACTTCTTCCTGTGCATCCTGCCCTTTCTCACTCTCGTGCCCAGGTCATCAGAGAGTAGACTCCATGGTTAGATGTCTCTGGATAAAGCAGTATCATCAGTTCCCCTTTAATTTCTGTGTTCCTAAAAGGAGAATGATTCTTGGGTTGTGTAGCCAAGAAAGCAAATGTTTTGGCAACAGCGTTGGCTTTGAATTCAGGAGGCTGTAGTTCAAATCCCCATTTATTAGGGAGGTTGCTTAATCACTTCAAACTTCAGTATTCTTCGTTAAAAATGGGTATCAAGGTCTCCTCCTTCTCAGGGCTCCTAGGAAGGACTGAAATAGATAAATGTACTTAGATATGGTTGTTAAACTGTAAAATGTCACGTTAGGTTTGGATGTCACCACATTCACCACCGATGATAACCTATGTAATTGTAAACACCTCAAGAGCCTCCAAGATCTGCCAGACTCTGTTCCCGGGTCTCGCTGTGATAAACTCCTTTCACTCACAGCCCTGAGAGGTAGGTACGATGGAGATGTCCATTTTACAGATGGGTAAACTCTGAAGTTAAGCAACGTGCTGCCAGATCTCATCGCCAGTAAATGAATGAGCTGGGGTTTGACTCTGGATCATAAGTTCATGACCATTATACTACACGGCTTGTTTAACGACCCGAAGGCCAGGGAAGATAATGATACTAATTATGACATCAGAATAATGTTCAAATCTTCATTATGGATCAGTAAGTTTGATGCTTTTCCGATCATCCGGTTCTCCGTAATCACTGACCCAGTTGCTGAGTAAATGTTTTTGGTAGAGCGAGGGGATGACTCAGTGTGCCCAAGTTTAAAATACGTGTCCTGATACCGTAGGTCAACATCTCATTTCTCCTCTTGGTGACCGTGTTGTTGGGAAGAGCTAAATTTAAACAGTAATGTAATCTTTTCATTTGCCATAAAATATTAATAGTGATCTTAAACTATGTTTTCAAGGAAATTATCGGTCACATCTGTGTCTCCACTGTATTCTGCCACCTGCTTTATTTTCGCTGTCTTCAACTTAGATCAAATGCATTCAACTTGTATTTATTTCTTCTCAGGTATTCATGACACTTTAAAGATTGTTTAGTTACACTTCTGCTTGTCATCCCCAGCAGGTAGCCTGCCAAACAGAGTTACAACATATGCTAATAGACGTGAATGCTTCCTGGTGCTGTGGAGTTTTGTCCCTAATACCGCAAAGATCTTTGCTGAGTTTCCATGCCCCCTGATGGGGGAATGCCTTGTAGTCAGCTCTGCCTTTTCGCAGTCATTCTGTGTTTTAACTCAGTTAATTCAAAGATTCCCTTTCCTCATTTTCGCGCCAGGAGTAGCATCCAATTCCTCGGGCTCCCACAGCATCACAATGTGATGGAGCAAGATCCAGCCGTGGTGGCATCAGGGGAGGTGAGAGGAGTTCCGCGTGGTCTGTGGTCTTCAGTCGCGTGCTTGGTCGCGCCCTTGTTCTGGACTCAAGGCTCCCTTCGTTTACACTGAGCAAATCTCATCACTTACACGATTCTTTGGGGGCCATGGCAAAAGGGGAGATTATCTTGGGTTTCTGGGGATTTGTGGGGGTGGAGGGTGGGATGGCGGTACTGTCACGTGTCTCCTGCACCTGCCCGTGTTTAACACCCTGACTTATCCGCTGCTACTTCCAACCTGGTTCGCCTGACTGCGCTCCACCAAATGACGTCAGGGTCTTCCTACCCTTGTTAGTCAAGCTTCTCTGGGGAATTGTTTTTTCTCCCTTCAACTCTGCTCCTCTGCCCTCCTTTGAGGACTGTTTTTTTTTCCCAGCTTGAGGTGAGAGTAGGGTGGAGGTTTGGAGGTGGGAGAGGTACATTATAAAATGGGTTCTGTTTAATGGAACATCCTTACAAATCTTTCCTTGTAGAAAAGGGATTTGGAGAAGTTCCCATCGTGGTGCAGTGGTTAACGAATCCGACTAGGGACCATGAGGTTGCGGGTTTGATCCCTGGCCTCTCTCGGTGGGTTAAGAATCCCATGTTGCCATGAGCTGTGGTGTAGGTCGCAGACGTGGCCGGGATCCTGCTGTTGCTGTGGCTGTAGCGTAGGCTGGCAACTATAGCTCCGATTACACCCCTAGCCTGGGAACCTCCTTATGCCACAGGCGTGGCCCTAGAAAAGACAAAAAAAAGAAAAAGGATTTGTACCCAGACTAAGCACTTTGAATAAAAATTGAGATGACGATGGTTTTGCCCGAGGACCCTAGGGTCCCTGGCTTGCAGCGCTCTTAGCATGAGAGGGGACTGAGGTTAGACAGAGGGTGGGCCTGGGACCGTGTATCCTGTGAGCATCATCTCACCGCAGATACTCACTGTCCTCCCCAAATCTAAGGGAAATTGACAGCAGGCATGGGTCCATTTCTCTTCTTCTTTCCCTTCCCTCTTAAAGATGAGTGTGGACCAGCTGGAAAAGGGACGGTTGTGCTTCTGCTTCTCCACCCCACAGAGGTCCCTCTCCAGCTGTGTCCTTTGAAGGTGCATTGCA